>NC_045630.1:46203749-46828749 GCF_009829155.1 Mustela erminea | reverse complement strand
GGCCTTCCAATGATTAATCTTCTACCTATTTTCAGCTTAACATAATCCCCTTACACCTATCATAGCCCTTACTCCAATTTTCTTCATTCAGTATTAATATCGTACCTCCAGCTAGTCTAGCTGTTCACTCTTCTCCCAATGTTTATTTTCTCCTAATAAACAAAGAAATTCTTTCAGAAACCAATCAGTCATAGCGCAATGAGAACAACCACCACCCTCCTTTTGTCCCTCAGTTACCATCACCTGAACATCTTGTTTTGTCTCACTCAACATTGTGGACAAGCCTTAAAAACAGGACTAATTCTCAGCCTCTAGTGTGTTTTGAATTAGTCTCCTTTGTTTGATTTTTTATTCCAAATCATTACTTCTTTGGCTAACCTTTAACAAAGACCTACATCAACTCATATTTTATCAAATCCAAAACATACTTCAATCTGCATTGAATTTTGGAAATATGTATTTATATAAAAGGTTGGTATATTTAACTCAGAGTCAGTAAAAATGTACTATTATAACATTATAATGTTGAATTATAGGGTGATCTGGTATATAAAATAGCTCTTCATAGATTGTAAGAGTATAAACAGGAAACAGGTTGTGGCTTTAAGCACTCAGTATCTTATTCCAAAAATCTGTTCCTATTTTTTAGCGATCATACAAAAGATCTACTTAAATATTCACATTCTGTAAGAGACATCTTAGCTGTACTTTTCATATTGTATTACATTACCTTTATTGAAAAAATATATTTAAGCTAGCAATTTCATATATTCTACTTCCACAGATAAATGTGGGACCAAATGTAGTCAAGGTGATGTCTGTTCAATATGTAGATCATCCTAAAAAGTGAGCCTCTTACACTTTTCTAATCCCAGAAATCTCCAGGACTGAACATGAGACTTATGTTCATACATAAGAGCCCATCTCATGCCATTGGTCAGGAGTAGATTGGTTGGTGGGAATTATGGGCTCAGATGCTAATTTCATTATACTATTGACTCTAAGTTATTTTTTTTTTGCAGTAGTTGCTTTGATTCTTATTAGTCTTTTCAAGGGAATATTTTCATTTTATAGCAACGGATGAACTTGAAAAATGTAAATACAGCTTGACTAGAAAAGAGGCACAACCATTAGGTAAGACTGTATATGATCATAACCAGAAAATAAGTTATAAATGCAGAGAAGGAATAAAGCCAAAACACTCAACATGCATAAATGGGCGATGGAACCCTGATCTAAGCTGCACAGGTAAGCTCTTATTTTCAAAAACTTACTCTATTTCTTCCTAACTTGTAATTTTAGTATTTTTGCATCTTTTAAAATTTTTTGTATTAAAATTTTATGTATTTTTATGTATTACTACACATAATTTTTCAGCTGGAAGGAAATTCAGAAACTAGCCCAAACACTATTCCTAAATATTAATTGCATCAGTGCCTTAGTCTGCTATAAAACAAAACCCAGAAACGTGGTGGCCTTAAATTAACATCTGGTCAGGTAGCTTTAAGAATTAGCGTTTTGGGGGGCACCTGGGTGGCTTAGTCATTAAGCATCCGCCTTTAGCTCAGGTCATGATCCCAGAGACCTGAGATCAAGCCCCACATGGGGCTCCCTGCTCAGTAGGTAGTCTGGTTCTCCCACTCCCACACCTCCTGCTTGTGTTCCTCTCTCACTGTGCCTCTCTCTGTCAAATAAATAAATAAAACCTTAAAAAAAAAAAAAAAAAACTCTGTTCTCTGCAGCCCATTGGGTCTCCTGGATGTGAGACCCTTTGGTTTTCAAAGCCAGGTGTTTTAGGGGCTCATCTTGCTTTTGCAAGTCCCAGAGTTTGGGGTGCTGATGTGAGGCACGAACCTTTTTCTGCTCAGGGAGAAGCTTTTGTGGGAGAACACCTGACTGTGTGTGGCCCTGCCAGAGATGGGGTTTCTGTCCCTACTGGGTCTTGCACATTGGTTTTATACTCTGACACTATATCAGTTCCATTATTCATTTTAGGTACTATTTTGTAGATCTGTTGCGATTTCTGTAAGCAGTTATATCACTGAAAATACAAGATTTTATTTTTGCCCGTTCATTTTTATTTGCTGACTAGGACCTCTGGTAAACTGTTGAAACCAAGCGATGAGAACATACATCTTTGTCCCATTCCTGATCACTGGGAGAGGGTATTCAACATTTTACCACAAGTATAATGTCAGTTTAGGATTTCTGTAAATGTCCTTATCAGTTTAAGGACATTGCCTTCCATTCTCACTTTACTGAGAAATTTTATGATCACCAATGTTGAATTTTTTTAATGCTTCTTATGTATCTCTTGATATGATAATCTGACTTCCTTAATTCTGTTAATACAGTGAGGTATAGACATGAATCTTGGGATGTTGAACAAATCTCTCTTCCCTAGAGTTAACTCTACTAGATGGTGACATGTTATTCTTTCTATATTTTCATGTACTCAATTTGCTGATATATTTTTAAGGAGTTTTGCATCTATAGTCATGGCGAATATAAATCTATAGTTACTTTTTTCTTTAAATGCATCTCCCAAGTTTTCTTATTAGGATTATCGTGGCCTCATAAAACAAAATGTGGACTGCTTTCTGCTTCTCTGTTTTCTGAAAGTATTTATGTAATATTATTATTACACATATTATTATTTTATTATGTTTACCTTAAATGTTTGATAGACTTTACCCACAAAGTCATCTGATATATAATTTCCTTTTTTTGGAAATTTTTCTTGATGAATAATTCAATTTGTTTAATAAATAATGAAATATTCATATTTCCTTATTGTCTTTTGTAATGCAAGGAAATTATATTTTTGAAGAAATGTCTCTCTTTTATCTAATTTATGAAGTTGATTGGTATGCAATTGTTTTAATAGTCACTTAATATTCTATCTTCCTTTTAATTATGTAATTTGTTAGTATCACTTCTTTCATTCTTGACATTGATATTTGTTTCTCTCTTATACTTGATTATTCTTCCTGGGTTTTTTTTTTCTTCAGCTTTATTAATATTTCCAAATAACCAATTTTAATGCTTAATTTTCTTCATTTACTCTCTCTTCTATTTTTTTAGCCTTATTAACATTCACTGTCTTTTCTGTTTTCTTTTTTCTATTTGTCTTCCTCAATTTTCTCTCTTCTGTGGGCTTAACTGTTTTTTTTTATTCTAATTACATTGATTTTAATTTTAGATTTCATTTCTTAAGGTAGAAAATTGAAACATGGATTTAAACCATCCTACTTTTTAAAGAGAAACTCCATTTTTCCCTCCCTGCTGTAGCAGTCTCAAAAATTTTATATACATTTCATTTTCATTTAATTCTATCTGAAATGGTTTCTAATATTCCTTGTGAATTCTTCCTTAATATGTCATTTATTTACAATTTTTTTGCTTAATTTCCAAATATTTATTTTTTCCTAAATAGAGTCATTCTCTTTTAAGAGTTGATTGCTGTACAAAGTACTGCAAAAAAAAAAAAAAAAAAAAAAAGAAAGAAAGAAAGAAAGAAAGAAAGAAAGAAAAGAATAATTTTTAAAACTGGAAGTAAAATAAAATACAAATAATTAATTAAAACACAAAAATATAGAGAGACTATTTTTAAAAGCATAAACAGATGATTTGCAGAATAGTAATTTTGCCTTTAGGGAAATTTAGTTGCTAGACCAAACTCTGGCAAATGTATCAGAAGTACAAATTAAGATTATTAGGGCAGAAATGGTTAAATATCAGATACAGAAGAAACTCAGTCCTTGATACTGCATTGAAAAAATATGCCAAGATATTTGGGACAAATAAGAAAAAAGTTTCTGGTTAAATATAAAATACTTCTACACTTAGAAATAGAAAATATGAGAAAGAGAAAATATAAGATAGAAATAGAAAATATTAGTAAGCATGAATAGAGTGTATTCAGTCAAATATTTCTCTGCATTGACTACAAAATCTTTGGTAACTGAAGGGACTTACAAGACTCCCCAGATGGGGTGCCTGGGTGGCTCAGTGGGTTAAAGCCTCTGCCTTCAGCTCAGGTCATGATCTCAGGGTCCTGGGATCGAGCCCCATGTTGGACTCTCTGCTCAGCATAGAGTTGGCTTCCTCCTCTCTCTCCACCTGCCTCTACCTATTTGTGATCTCTGTCTGTCAAACAAATAAATAAAATCTTAAAAAAAAAAAAAGTCTTCCCCATGTACACGCACATAAGGCCTTTAATGAAATAAATGCACTACAGAAGAAAGCAAAATCAAGGAATCATAAAGAGGTCCAAAAGCCTCCAAGTAGAGCCATACAGAGTCTTCCCTCAGTTTTGAACAAACATGCTTTGTCTTCAGATTAAGACCTGCCACCATACATGTGTGGTATCTCAGTTCTTTAAGAGCTCAAACACAAGTTTACAGAGGAATCATTTGTCCCTGCTGGTCAAGCAACTGAAGCCAGCCTGTCTGATCTGTTCAAGAGGGTGCGTTTCATTAACCTTCCTATCTCTCAACAGTGTAGGCAAGCTAGGAAACAGTACCTCCAAAGAGTTTTGTAACTTTAAAAACACAGTTTAAGGGTGCCTGGGTGGCATAGTTGTTAAGCGTCTGCCTTCGGCTCAGGTCATGATCCCAGGGTCCTGGGATCCAGGCCCCACATTGGGCTCCCTGCTCAGTGGGAAGCCTGCTTCTCCCTCTCCCACTCCCCCTGCTTGTGTTCCCTCTCTGTCTCTCTGTGTGTCTCTCTCTGTCAAATAAATCCGTAAAATCTTAAAAAACAAAAACACTATAAATTATTAAGGACCATATCTAATCCTTATCTTAGCCAAGAATATGTAACTGATAATTATCATTTGTTTCAATTTGTATCAATTGATAATTGATCATTAACGGTATGTAATTCTTCCTCTTACTAATTAGCTTCCATTCCACATCTTGTGAAGGTTTTTAATCCAATCACAATACATTTGATTATGGATATCTGTAAATAGGATCCCAATATCAGTATTTATTTGGTGCCTCTTACTGAGAGGACAATTCAGTTAGAACCTCCAAATGGTTAGAAATCATTAAAAGTTGCAAATGTTTTTCAGTGTTTACATAAATTATGCAAGATTTATCACAGAAAGAATAAAACACAGTTACTACAAGACGATGAGACTATAAACCACACGTGATATATTAAATTGCTCTACAAGCTGATAAGTATAAGATGTTTAAATATAGACCATAATGTCATTATTTAATCATTAACAGTACATTATTATTGAGTTTTCTGTTTTAATTATCTTTGTAATATGTTTAACTTATAATTTTTAATCAAGAAATCTAATTTTAATATTTTTAGAAGTTAGCACACAGCCGTGCCCTCCTCCACCTCAGATTCCCAATGCTCAAAATATGGCAACGACGGTGAATTATCAGGATGGAGAAAAAGTATCTGTTGTCTGTCAGAACAATTATATAATTCAGGGTGCAGAAGAAATTGTGTGCCGAAATGGAATATGGCAGTCAATACCACGCTGTGCTGGTCAGTAGCCCATAACTTGCTTTATAACATTCTTCCAAATGAGGTTAATGCTCCTCTGTGCTCTGTGTAAAGGAAACTTTCTCTAGATCTGTTTCACTTTACCTCGAAGCAGTAAATTACAAACTAAGTATACACATCAATCGGTATTCTAACACTTCCGCTGTGAAATGAACAGACAACAGCTTTGGGCTATTGTGCAAATACCATAGAAAATTTCTGTTTACCCCTATTTTACTCCTCATAATGAACAGGACAAGAATGAAGGGGCATAGCAAACAAGTAGATAATAGCATAGATTTTATGGAGATACATATGCTTCCAAGTTGCAAATATTTTTCAGTGTTTTGGTATCTAATTTGTCCAAGTTATCCTTATTTTAAAACCCCAAATGGTATTTGATTGCATTTTTCAATTTATACATTGTATCTATACTTGACCCTTTGCTCTCTGTTCTTCATACAGAAAAACTCGGGTGTCCTCAACCACCTCCTATAGAACATGGAACCATTAAATCGTCTGAATTTTCAGAAGGAATAAAAGAAACATTGAAACCTAATCTTTACCCACATGGCAGCAAACTAAGTTACACTTGTGAGGATGGTTTCAGGATATCTGAAAAAGAGGAGATAACATGTGAGGTGGGAAAATGGAGTTCTCTACCCCTGTGTGTAGGTGAGGACAGTATGCAAACTAAAATTCTAGTTTCAATTTTCAGTAAGAGCCATTAATATAAGTGTCATCAAAGTCATGAGAAAGAGTCTTAAAAAGAAAGAAAGAAAAACAAACTGTCCTTTAGGTTTCTTAATATGTAAAGTCATTTATATAATCATGTACTTTACCAATTTCTGCATAATCAAATCTATCCCATTTTTGTTAATTTTATTGATTTGCTATAGAATCAGTTTCAATGATGGCAATTGTGTAATTAAAACTAGGTGTGTAGTGCAATTAAACCTACCTATTCATATAGGTATGCCTATTCATATTCCTACCTATTTATATAAGTTGTATGTAACTTTTGCTTTGCTTTGCCATCAGCATTGTTTTTCTTATCATTTCCTTCTTGATTTTTTTACAATATATGGTACTAATCTTAAGATGATTAACTCCCAATGCCTTCTTTTTGTTATTCACTATATTGGTTTAAGAAACACTGATAGTCTCTCTCATAAATATATTGACATTTTTTTTATTTTTTGATTTTTTTAAGTTTTTCTTAAATTCCAGTTAGTTGATGTACAGAGTAATATTAGTGTCAGGTGTGCAATATAATAATAAATCAATTCCATACAGCAACTAGTGCTCATTACAAGGTCCCTCCTTAATCCCCTTCACCTATTTCACCCATCCCCCTGACCACTTCCCCTCTGGTAACCATCAGTTTGTTCTCCATAATTATGAGTCTGTTTTTACATTTATATCTCTCTCTTTTTTCCCCCTAGCTCATTTGTTTTGTTTTGTTTTTTAAACTCCACATATGAGTGAAATCATGGTATTTGTCTTTCTCTGATTTATTTTGTTTAGCATTATAGTCTCTAGCTCCACCCATGTCATAGCAACTGACAATATTTCATTCTTTTTTATGGCTGAGTAATATGCATACTGCCTTTTCCTTATCCATTCATCTATCAATGGTCATTTGGGCTACTTCCATATCTTGGCTATTGTAAATAATGCTGCTGTAAATATCAGGGTACATGTATCCCTTTGAATTAGTTTTTTGGTTTGTTTTGGGTAAATACCTAGTGGTGGAAATGCTGGTTCACAGGGTAGCTCTATTTTTAACTTTTTGAGGAATCTTCATACTGGTCTCCAGAGTGGCTGCACCAGTTTGCATTCCCACCAACGGTGCAAGAGGGTTTCCCTCTCTCCACATACTTACCAGCACCTGTTGTTTCTTATGTGTGTTTTTTTTTTTTTATTTTAGCCATTCTGACAGGTGTGAGGTGGTATTTCATTGTGGTTTTGATTTGTATTTCCCTAATGATGGCTGATATTGGGCATCTTTTCATGTGTGTTGGCCATCTGTACTCTTCTTTGGAAGACTTTCTGTTCATGACTTCTGCCCATTTTTAATTGGATCATTCACTTTTTCGGTGCTGAGTTTTATAAGTTCTTTCCATATTTGGATACTAACCCTTTATCAGATATGTCATTTGCAAATATCTTTTCCTGTTCTGTAGGCTACCTTCTAGTTTTGTTATTTCCTTCACTGTGCGGAAGCTTTTTATTTTGATGTAGTCCCAATAGCTTATTTTTGCCTTAGTTTCCCTTGCCTCAGGAAACATATCTAGAAAGAAGCTGCTACAGCTGATAATATACTGATTTTTTTTAGTTTCAAGGTCTTGCTCAGGTTGCCAGCTGGACACACATCAGAGTGGTGGTTTTACGAAGCATTTGTGCACCTTCTCTGTGTTATGATCGTAGCTCCTGTGTTACCACTTCTTTTCCAATTAGACTGCCAAATATGGCAACCAGTACCTAAAATGAAATTTCAGAGTTAATGAAATATGGAGTCATTCTTTCTTTCTTTCTTTCTTTTTTTAGGGCTTCCTTGTGCACCACCAGAATATGTGGTTCCACATAGTCTTCCTCTTCACAAATCAGACACTTACCAGTATGGAGAAGAAATAGTATACGAATGTGAAGAAGGTTTTGGGACTTATGGATCTGCATCTATAAAGTGTTTAGGAGGAAAATGGTCTCATCCACCAGAATGCATAAGTACAGTGTATTTAATTTTACTCTAAAGTTGATCAATATTCTTAATTCAGAGCATAAATAGTACAAATATGAAACCAGGCAGTAATTCTAAAATTTAACAAGGTATCTCTAGAAAGTTGTGTAGTCTGGTAGAAAATTAATAACCCTACTAATAATAAACGTGTGAAAGCATGAGCCCAAATTATTTCACTTTCACGTCACTTCATGTGCACATTCGACATCCTCTGATACACGTCCACAGACTCCTCCTCTCTGTGCCTGGATCACAGCTGGTCCCTGCTCAGCAAGCTCATCATTATTCAATTTACTGTTAGTTTATCAGTTACCTCCTTAGAAGTATATACTTTTCTAAGATATTTGATATAATTAAAAGTAACAGATTTTGATAGAAACCAAAAATACAAATACATACATAATGTAGGTGGCTCATATAAGCAAAAAAGAATTTCAGTGGAAGAAATGTGATATCAAGCATTACATGTATTTCTACCTTTTCAGACTTCCCTTATCATCATCCCCATATTTTACTTTTGATAAACATAGGACAATTCAATATAATTAAGTCAAAAGACTTCTAACACAGTTTTTCAACTTATAAAAATTGTGTTAGTTCCCACTGGTTTGATGTGTACTTATTATTCTACATTCTAGTTATTGGTCATTATGTGTTTTAAAAGATTTACCAAAGAAGTACATGTTCTTTTCTTTCAGAAACGGATTGTTTTGGCTTACCTGACTTTGGTATTGCCATACCCATAGGCCGGAAGAAGGACTTATATAGGTCAGAAGAAAAAGTAACTTTTGTGTGTCCAAAGATTTACCAATTGGATGGACCCAATTTTATACAGTGCATTAGGGGCCAATGGATAGGAGAGCCAAAATGCAAAGGTACTTCGATAAAATTTTAGAATCTATTTATCAAAATGTCTTAAGTAATATAAGATACAATTCCCTCTAATGTCATTTAAACAATGGATGTAGATGATTGTTTGAGGCCAGGTCAAAGAAGGTTTATGCTTTAACATAAAGGAATGAAACTGTGTACTCATTGGTTAGTCTGAGCCCAGTGGTTCTCAAACTATGGTCCCTGGAATAGCCCCATCAGCATCTTCTGGACAATTGTTAGAAATGCAGATGTAATTCACTGGCTCACTCAGACCTGTCGTTTCAAAAGCTCTGGGGCTGCAACCCTGTAAGTGTCTCAACAATTCCCAAGGGATTCAATGTGTGCTCCAGTTTAGGAACTGTAGCTGTGGCCTATTATTCTTTACACCCACCCAAATCTCACCAGTGAATTACACTTTGAATTCTCATTGAAATGTCCTTAAGCATTTGCAAAAAAAATAATAATAATTATAATTGAAGAGTGCTTTTAGAAATTAAACATGTATTTTTCTGTTCTTTTCTTCATCTCCTGTTTGAATCCTCGGTTAATCATCTTCTCCCTTCAAATCTAGTACTCTTCAAAGTGTGTTAATTCTTCATTTATTGTCTAAGGAGGTGCCTACTATGTTTATTTGTCTAAGGGCCTAAAATCACATTCATAAACAGGATGATTGCAAGCCAAAATATGACATCAAATGATTTTTTTATTATTATTTTCTTGTGGTTTACAAATTCATATTGAATTTATATATTTTGTAATATTGATTTTACTAAAAATGGGAAATGTCCAGAAAAACTCTCATTTTCATACAAGCTTAAATCTTACCAAAAAATATTTATCTCCTTTTCTTCAATCTTATATGTAAATTTCCTAAATTGGCACTCTTTCATGACAGATTAAGTGTTGATTTTAAATCTCCCTTATCCCATTCATTGACTTGCTACTCAAAATGATCATTACGTTAGAGATGCTATTTTTTTCTTCCTATTCAGATAATTCCTGTGAGAATCCACCCAAAGTGGAAAATGCAATTATCCTAGATGAGAAGCCTAGGTATCTACCTGGTCAGACTGCACGTTATGAATGCACCGAACCTTTTGAACTGTTTGGGGAAGTAGAAGTGTCATGTTTTAATGGGAACTGGTCACAACCACCTCAGTGTGCAGGTGAAGTATCTTATTTCACCTTGGGTTTTAGAGAATATATTAGGGACTAAATATGTCAATATGAATAAATATAGTGACATAGTTCTTATGAACTCTTTTTTTTTTAATCTCAAATAAAATGATGGTGCTTAAAATCCGATTTTTTCTTTTTGTGGACTGCATAGTGATAATATATATTTATTTTATGAAATACTTGGCCACATTAGGACCGTTGGAATCATGGAAAATTTTCTCTCTCTCTTCTTTTAGAGAGAGAGGGCATATGCGTGTAAGCAGTGAGGGGAAGAGCAGAGGGGAGGGAGAGAGAGAATCTTTAGCAGATGCCACACTGAGCATGGGGCCCAACACTGTATCTTACGACCCTGAGAGTATGACCAGAGCAGAAATCAGGAGTCAGACGTTTAATCGACTGAGCCACTCAGGCGCCCAGAAAATTCTCTATCTTAAGTGTTAAGAAGCTCAGTTATTTCCTGAGGAATAAATGTACTAAACATATGTTGGGGGTGGGGGCTACTTCACTTTGAGACACACAATCGATCAGCAGCTGGGGCATGATCATGGAATGTGATATGAATTTGGGCTTCTTCAGCATGTGGACTATAAAAAGGCAGGTTTCTAGCTGAGCTCAACAAGAGAATTTGTATATATAGAAAAAAAACTCTGAGAACTTGGTTATAGGACACTGAAGTATTTAGAGTTTAGGAAATATTATAGGAGGAGATATAATAGCTGCTTATTTTTCAAATCAAATTTTGCCTGGCATATATAGTTTCCAGTCTTTTACTTTGAGCCCACTTATGTTTTCACGTTGAAGTTAGTTTTTTTTAGTTGTCATATAGTCGTCTCTTGTTTGCATGTCCACTCTGCCACTTTCAGTCTTTTAACTGAAGAATTTAAGCCATTTAAAGTAATTATCGATAGATTAGGGGCTGGGTCAGCCATTTTGTTATTTGCCTTGAGTTTCTTTCCTCTGTTTCTCACTCCCATTTCTTTTTTTTTTTTTCCCATCCCTGTGGATTTTTGGAACATTTTCAAATAATTTTATTTTGATATGCTTTTGTTATTTTGAAGCATATCTCTTTGTATAGTTTTATCCATGGTTGCGCAAGGTATTAAGATGCAAATATATAGCTTGTCACTTTCCCCCTGGTTTTGACATTTTATCACTTCAGGTGAAATGAGGAAACCGTACTTCCACTTAAGTCCATTCACCCTCCCCACATTTTATTTTATTTTATTTTATTTTATTTTATTTTATTTTATTTTATTTTATTTTATTTTTAATTTATTGGGAGAGAAAGAGAAAGAGAAAGGGATTGGAGTGGTAGAGGGAGGAGAGAGAAAATATTCAGCAGACTCCACACCCAGCTTGGAGCCTGACACAGGGCTCAATTTCACAACCCTGACATCATGACCTGAGCTAAAGTCAAGAGTGGACACTTAACCAACTGACTGAGCCTCCCAGGCACCCATATGTTCCCCACAGTTCAAATGTAAGTGTCTGGAGTATTTCTTGTACATATATGGAGCCCCATATCAAATGATATAATGTCACACAAACACCAAACCTAACAAACTCCTTAGGAAAAAGAAAGTCCATCATATTTACCCTTATTTTTTCAGTCTGTTGTTTTTTCTTCCTTAGTGAAGTCTCAATCTTTACTCTGTTATCTTTTTCCTGATATCTGAAGAATTCCTCTAGCAGTTCTTTAAAGACGAATCTGCTGGAGATAAATGCTCTGTTTCCCTTTGTCTCAGAATATCTTCTTCTCTCCCTTAAACCCCAAAGGATACAATGACGGGATATAGCATTCAGGGCTGACAGTTCTTGTCTTCTAGCACTTGAAAAATGTTATCACTTCTTTCTGCTTTGAAGGTCACAGATGAGGACCCCACTGACATTTGAATTCTTTCTCCCTTATTAGTTTGCATAGTTTCTATGTAGCTGCTTTTGAGATTTTTTCTTTTCCTTTACTTTTCCTCAGTTTAATTATGGTGTATGTTGGCAAGATTTTCTTTGGGTTTGTCCTGTTTGGCTTTTTCAATATGAATGTTTATGCCTTGTAAAAATTTGGGAAATTTTCTGTCCATATTTTTGAAATTTTTTTTGGTTTTGTTTTCAATCTATTTTCAAAGTGAGTCATTTATATTCTGTAGTCAAGTTTAGTTAGCCTTCTGTCATCTGTAATCCATAATTGAGTCCATCCAGTGAGGTTTTTTTTAATTCCACTATTATATTTTTCAGTTCTATTATTCCCACTAGATTTTTGAAAACCATCATCAAATGCTGTGCCATCTCAGTGTTGTGATCTGTTGATTATCTTTTCTCTTCTGAAATTTTTCCAGGTCCTTGCTATGATGAATGATTTTCAAATATATTTTAGAATTTGGGGTGCTGTATTTTAAGACTCTGGATTTTATTGAAATATCTTATTTATCAGGCCTCCATAACTGCAGAGTGCAACTCCAGGGTTCCCACTTGGCCTCCACTGACACCATGGAAAGCAGTGAGGTATCTTGTTCCCTGACTGTGTCTGGAACCTTTGACCTCTGATCAACATGGGGAGAGGGCTGGTCGAGGTTTCTTGTAGGAGTTTCTTCAGGAGTAATTCAAGTATTGTTAAAAAAAAAAAAAAAATCTGTCTTGCTAGAATACTCCTTTCCTGAGCCTTTGGCTAAAGACAGCAGGCAATTCTTGGGACTTTTTTTCCCCTGAACTTGATCTCATTGCAGCTTCCAGTCTTCTTCAGTGCCCAGTCCAGGATCCATAGGCGACAACATGAAAACCCAAACAACTCACTGCAGTATAATTCCTTGAATACCAAGGCCTCAGATCAGATCAACGTCTTCTCTGCATCCTTCACAATCTCTTTTGTTGGTCTTTATAACATGTTCAGGATTTTTAGTGATACTGAGCAGAAGGAATAAGCACAAAGTTTCCTACCTCATTCTGTCCAGAACAGCAAGCCAGCAATTCCCTTTCCCATGACACAAATGTGTAATTCTTTCACTTTAATTAACAAAGTCGATGTTCCTTTTGTAATAGAAATGACAATCAATAAACAAGGACTAGAGATCCAATAGAAACTGCAGTACGTTGTATGTAACAAGAAAGTTTCCTTGTTCCTATTACCTATCCATCTGCCCAGTACTGATTCAGGAGGAAAAACACTTTTTAACACCAGAATATGGTAAAGCAGACATATATGTTAATGCTTTATGTATGCTTTTATGTGGCATAAAATATGATCTATAAAGGAAAGGTTTAAAAGTGTGATTCTCAGTTTAAGTGTTTAAAATTTCTTCAACAGGGGTGCCTGGTGGATCAGTTGGTTATTTTAATGTTACATATTTTTATAACATATGTAATGTGACATATCTTAATGTTAGGACTGCATCTTAACCATTGTTTATTGTTTAAGTGTATGCCTCTACTCAGGTCATGAACTTGGGGTCCTGGGATGGAGCCCCACATCAGGCTCCCTGCCCAGGGAGGCTCCCTGCCTCCCCCTACTTGGCTTCTGCTCTCTCTGTCTCCCTGACTCTCACTCTCTCTCTCAATAAATTCATAAAATATTTTTAAAAAAATAAAATAAAATTTCTTAAATGAATCATTTCTGTCAGCAGAAATCACAAGTCTTGATATTGCTTTTTTATTTGCTTTGTTTTAACCTGTTTTTCTTTGGTCTTTCAATAAATCAATTTTTTTTTTTTAGAACCTAGTGGAAAATGTTTGTCTCCTCCATCTGTTGACAATGGAGACATTACCTCATTCCCACTAGCAGCATATGCTCTGGGATCGTCAGTAGAGTACAAATGTCAGGCCTACTATGTACTTCAGGGACCCAGGACCGTAACATGCAGAAATGGAAAGTGGTCATCACCACCAAAATGCTTAGGTAAATATTTCACTATTCTCATGGATCCTGGAAAAATCAGTATAATAGATGCTTTGCTGTTATTAATAGATTTGTCATGAGTTAAAAAACATTTGTTGAATGCTAACTACCAAATACTAATGTGTAATGAAATAAAGTTGGAAAAAAAAACCTGCTGTTCAAGCAAAAGATCCTTTAATGAAAGAACTTGATTTCTTCATTTTAAAATTGATACTATGAATCTTTGATTACAGCATTCAATTATCACAGCTTAAACATAAACAATGGCCACAGTCACTAATTTTACATCATTAATCATTTAAAGTGATTAAAATGGACTCAATGGACTTTCAATGAATTGGTTTGAAAAAGGTTTTGAAAATGAAGCCCTGGACCAGTGTAGAAGATTCTACTTGAAAGTCTGAAATTCTGTTTTCAATGTTTTATGTTCTTTTTTTTATATATTAGAGCCCTGTACAGCATCAGAAGAAACCATGAGAAGACATAATATAGCATTTCGATGGTCTTATAAGAAAAACATATATTCTACAAGGGATGTGATTGAATTTGAATGTCTTCGTGGATATCGTAAAAAGACACCAGAGCGTACATTCCGAGCCACATGTCAGGATGGGAAACTGTTATATCCTGAATGTGGATAAAACAATGATTAAGATGCAGTCCTAAAATTAAAATATGTACATTTACTCAGAATTTTTCATTATCAATCCAATTCTCAGTTTATTTTTTCAAGTATTGTGTAACTCATTTATATTCATAAATCAGAATTTGTATTGAATAGTATATGCATGATGTGATGATAATCAGAGGGATGAATAAATCACTTCTTAAAAGCACCTCATTAAAACTTGGCCAGCCAAAATGCTTCATGTCCTATTCATACAATACTTACAGCAAGAAACTAGATTCAATCACTCCAGTGCCTACTTTTGTCCATCTTTCCCTCTAACTTTTTCAAAGCTTCTTCCATAACTTCTGGGACTGTCTGAGACTCTCTGTTCAGAGGAAATGGGAGAAAATGCTTTTCTCCATCTTTAAGGTTATTTCACTTCAAAAATACATAAGGCCTAACTATGTCATACCTACACAAGTAATAAGATGTAAGTAGTTATTATCTACTTATCTACCAAATGTAAGATGTAAGTAGTTATTATCTACTTATCTACCAAATGATAAAATGCAAGATCTTCTACAAGATAGCTATCTAGCACACATAAAAATTTGAACAAATCATAAAGAGAAATTAGAATCTAATTGGGTATGTAACTGGCATACTATAACATGAAAATGACCCAAAAATCCTGTATCAAGCATAAACACACACACACACAGAGTATAATTTGATCCTGCATAAATGTTTATAGAACAAAGATTGCTAGGAAGTACAATAAAATATTTATAATAATTATAGTTGAATTCAGAAATGTTAGGGGTAAGAGTTGTTGGTTAGCCACAGAATGGGAGAAAATATTCACAAGTGACAGTGCAGACAAAAGACTGATGTCCAAGATCTATAGAGAATTCCTCAAATTCAACACACACAAAACAGATAATCATGTCAAAAAATGAGCAGAAGGCATGAACAGATGCTTCTCCAAAGAAGACATACAGATAGCTAACAGACACATGAAAAAATGTTCATCATCACTAGCCATCAAGGAGATTCAAATCAAAACCACACTGAGATACCACCTTACACAGTTAGAATGGCCAGAATTAACAAGACCATAAACAACATGTGTTGGATAGGACGTGGAGAAGGGGGAACCCTCTTCCACTGTTGGTAGGAATGCAAGTTGGTGCAGCCACTTTGGAAAACAGTGTGGAGATTCCTTAAGAAATTAAAAATAGAGCTTTTCTATGACCCTGCAATTGTACTACTGGGTATTTACCCCAAAGATACTGATGTAGTGAAAAGAAAGGCCATCTGTACCTGAATGTTCATAGCAGCAATGGCCACAGTCACTAAACTATGGCAAGAGACAAGAGACCCTTCAACAGATGAATGGATAAAGAAGATATGGTCCATATACACTATGAGTATTATGCCTCCATCAGAAAGGACGAATACCCAATTTTTGTATCAATATGGACGGAACTGGAGGAGATTATGCTGAGTGAAATAAGTCAAGCAGAGAGAGAATTATCATATGGTTTTGCTTATTTGTGGAGCATGAGTAATAATATGAAGGACATTGGGAGATGGAGAGGAGAAAGGAGTTGGGCAACTAGAAGGGGGAGAGACTGTGGACTCTGAGAAACAAACTGAGCGTTTGGGAAGGGCATGGGGTGGGGAGTTGAGTGAGCCTGGTGGTGGGTATTAAGGAAGGCACCTATTGCATGGAGTACTGGGTATGGTTCATAAACAATGAATTCTGGAACACTGAAAAGAATGTAAAAAATAAGTAAATATTTTTTTAAAAAAAAGAGTTGGTGTTTAAGTCCTTAATGCTTACCTGTATTTTCCATGTTTTCTATCTTTGTATCACCTTTGAACTACAATAAAGGTGGTTATTTTATTTGGGTGCCTGGCTGGCTCAACCAGTGGAGTGTGCCCTCAATCTCAAGGTCGTGAGTTTGAGCCCCACGTTGGCTGTAGAGGTTACTTAAATATATAAATAAATCATTTTAAAATTAAAATAAAATAAGAATATATTAAAAGTAAGATGGTATATGTGGAGAATTATGAGGACCTCTTTGACAATGATCTTCAAATCTAATGATATCCTCGTGATTTTGCTGCTCAAGGGGGTTTTGGAATCATTCAACAACAAGAGTCTGAAATATGATTTTTATGTTCATACATTTCAAACAACATAATTAGTTGAGATCAGTTGACTGTGAACATTTTTATCTTCTACAAAACCATGAAAACTTTAAGATGAAAATAAACATATAATTAAGGTAAAAAATACTTCAAGGTGATATCTTATTACTTCATTTTGCATCAAATCCAGTGGCATTCTTAGAATGAGAAACTGGCTGTCTCCAATGGAGTCAATTTATCTAAATCTGAAACACAAGCGACAGCCAGTTTTCTCACATTGAAAGGAACATTGTTACAATTGGCAAGTTATCTTTGCTGTTAATATTGGTATATATATACTATTGCTCCAAAACTTTTCACCTAATGCTTGTGGAATCTATTTATAACACTTAACCTGTAATCAATATAGCATATAATTAATCATTTTCATTGTTGGTTACAAAACAGTGATTTTTAAAATGAATCATGATCTCAGGGTCCTGGGATTGAACCCTGTATCAGGCTCTCTGCTCAGCGGGAAACCTGCTTCCCTCTCTCTCTACCTGCCTCTCTGCCTACTTGTGATCTCCCGCTCTCTGTCAAATAAATTATAAAATCTTTTTAAAAAATGACGTGAAATAATCCTTACCTCTGATTGGTTCACTGACCAAATTAATAGAGTTTTACAATTATTTGCATTAGCATTTTTTCAATTGTAGATCTCACTTCTTTCTCTTTTAAGCTAAACTTTTTTAAAAAAAAATATAAAAAACATTTACATTTTTAAAAAGAATTTATTTATTTATTTCAGAGAGAGAGGTAGGAGGGAGGAGCAGAGAGAGAGAAAGAAAAACTCAAGCTGACACCACGCCAAGCTCCATTGTGATGTGGGGCCCGATTTCACTACCCAGAGAGTATCATCTGAGCTGAAAACCAAGATTCACACGCTTAAGTAACTGAGGCACCAGGCATCCCAAACACCTGCATGCTTCAAAAGTCAGTGTAATATAAGAAGTATGCAGAGTAATCTTACTTTCATCATATCTGTTCCTTCATTTCATAAAGTTATATTTTTATTGGTTTCTGAAATCTTTCCAGTGTTCATTAATCTCATTTTTTTATAGAGAAGGGAGATTATGTTACACTTTTGTACATTGCCATTTTTGTATTTACTTATGGTTTCTTTATTTTTAGTATCTATTTCTAATATCCCCTTGAATAACCTTTGTCATTTGCCTGGGCAGAGGCTGCCTAAGTAGCTGTGCTGCAATGGACCTAGTCAACAACACAGTCTGGCATCATCCCCCACCCAAGTGTTGCTGGAGTCGGGCCCAAAGGGAGAAGGTTCTGGGGCATGGTCCTCTTCTGGGATCCTCCAACTTTGGCCTCATGGCTGGGATGCTTCAAAATAAAGGTCTGGTAGTTCCAAAGTGTAGGAGGAGCCCAAGTTGCAGGGGGCCCCTAGGTGGGATTCAGGGTCCTTCCAAGAATGGTGGTGGTGGGCAGACACTGTGGAAGGCCTCATCTTTGCACAGCCAATGTGGAATTTTTCTTTGTGTAACTGTGTCATCCAAAGAAATAATTAGGATTTTTTTTTCCTTGGTGGATGGATACTCTGCCCTTAACTTTTCATATGCAAAATTTGATTTAGGAGGGGCCAGAACCCCAGGTGTGCACAGCAGCCCCCTGCCGGGAAACCATCACTCTCTCTCAACGCTGTTCTAGAGTTTTTAAATATATTACTGGAAATTTGCAAAGGACGGTATAACCTATCACATACATTACCTCAATCGTTTCTAATGGAAACCCTATGAGGTAAGTATTACCGCCACATCTTCCAGAGAATGCAAGAGTTTCAGTAAGAAAAGCCGTTGGCACGTGACATCCATAGGGAGAAGCCAAACCATAATTTGAAACTAATCTGCCTCACAGATTTTCTTTTTTAAATAAGCAACGTTGTTTCATTAGTTTTGGAAACTCCCCTCTCCAAATAACGCCTGAACACAAAAAGCAATAAAGCTTTGAAAAATGTATCTAAAAGTGGCCAAAAATATTTTAAAATAGACTTGAAGATCATTTGTAGTTTTCTGCTCATAACATGCGGGGCAAACCAGGGACAAGGGTGGATTCTCTGTTAGTTACTGTCACGCCACATAAATTAAAACAATGAGAAAATCCTGAGACCTCTAGCGTGCAATAAAATATAAAGACTTTAATAAAAGCCCTCAAGAAAATTATTCGAGAGACCTGAAAACCTAATAAAACACAAGAGCTCCATTAATTTTGTGGAACTGAAACTGAATGGAACAGGAGCTGGCGAGGTCTGGCAGAACGCAACACCAACGGAGTGGAAGCTAAGTCATCCTGGTCGCCGCTGCCATCACTAGAGACCCGCAGGCGCCTGCAATTCGCCCCGGCGTAGAGCCCAGCCCAAGGGACGGCGATGGAGCGGGAATCCGCCCTCCTTCTCCAGGCCCCACCCTCCCAGGCTCAGTTCCCGGCGTTGCCACTAGGGGCGGCCGCGGTCCCCGCAGCGCCTGTAGCTGCGAAGCTGAGTGGTCCGGGTTTCCAGCCGAGCCTATTTTCCAGCTGGACCGCAACATGGCTGCGCACAGGGCTGCGAGTCGGGAAGTCGCCGCGTTCTCATTTAACTGACAGCCCCCGGCTTCTGTGCGCGCCTGGCCTTCCCCAGGTCACTCCAGCAGACATGTTTGCCAAGGCCTTTCGGGTCAAGTCCAACACGGCCATCAAGGGGTCGGACAGGTGAGGGAGAGAAGGGGCCCGCTCCGCCCACCAGGCACCCAGACATCTCCCAGTGCAGGCTGGCCCACAGCCCTCTCTGAGCTGGGTCCGCCGCCCTGGGTGGAGGCCGGGGAAAGTCCAGCCAGGATGGGACCCCGGAGAGCCAGGGTGGGTTAGACACGTTTTGAGGGCGAAGACGGAGCACAGGCCTAGTGTGTCTCCCAGGCTAGTAAAGGAAAACGTAATCCAGTCTGCGCTTCCTGACTGCGGCTAGATAAGGTGTGGGCGGTGCAGACACGAACAATGACAGGCCCGCCCTCCACAGCGCTTCGAGTCCCTTAGGAAAAATCCGATGGGACATCGAGAACTATGACTGCAGGAGAAAAGGAATCTGCTTCTCGCAGGAGAGACGGATGGAGGGTGAGGTGGGAGAGAACCAAGGACGCGTTTTAAGAACTGCGTCTGTTACACAGTGTTGCTGTGTCTGTACACAGTGTTGCTGATGCTGGTACCACGTTGGGAAGTTTGGGACCAGTGTTCCTAGTTGTCACTCCTGGTACCTTCCTATAGCTTTTTGACCATAAGCTGACAGATTTGCCAGGCAGATAAGAGAAAGGAGTGGGCGAGGGCAAGGCATGGAGTCTGGAAGGTAAGGCTGAGTTTCTAGTCAGGCTAACTTGGTTACTCACTAGATCTCAGTTTTCCTCCTTTGTGAAAGGGAAAGACTTGCCCCCAGGAATATGTGAAACTAGATGAGACATTGAATGAGAAAGAGGATAGCATGTTTTGGAAGAGTAGGGCATCATATACCGTATATAGGGCATCATAAACCAGTTTCCTTGGCCCCCGTGATTTTATAGTAGTTCCTCCAGAGTCTTTTGAATTTATTAAAATCCATCCAGGCAGGATTCATGCCACCTGTTGGTTTGCTTTCTGCAGGAGAAAGCTTCAGGCTGATGTGGCGGCTGCTTTCCCCACTCTTGGAACAGATCAGGTCTCTGCCTTAGTACCTGGAAAGGAAGAGCTCAACGTTGTGAAGTTATATGCTCACAGGGGGGATGCGATGACTGTGTATGGTGTGCTGGTAACCCCATCCTGTTTGAACTGGAGAAAAATCTGTACCCAACAGGTATGCCAGTAGGATGGAGAGGACCGTTACTGTAATCCTTGCCTAACCTCTGTTTCTCCTTCTTTCTTTCATTAACCTGCCTTACTTAAAACGGGAAGTACAGAATCTCCCAATATCATCCCTAAGGATCTTTTTGGACCCAGTGTCCCTAGAATTGGGTCTTTGAGGATCAAAAACTGCTATAGGAGGGAGAATAAAATTTCTAACTCAGGAAGAGGGTAGTTGGCAAGGGATGTACTGAGAAGAAGGAATAATAGTTCATCGTGGGTTAAGTAGGGATGGAGAAGAGGTCTCAAAAAGGGTGAAATTTCAGGATATGTAAAAAATATTTTTAAAATTAGCAGTAGCAGGATTTTCTTAAGAAACTGAATAGGAAGGAAGCTGGATTAATGGAACTACATACCCAGCTGTCCAGTGATGTCCTTCAGTGCAGATATCTCACCGGGATTTTTTCTTAGGCTCTGCCTGGCTCTCGCGATCTTTGCTTTCTGTCTTTGTCACTTGGGCTCTTCTTCCCCCAGCTTGGCTGCAGCAGTGCAGTGGGGTAAGGAAAACAGTCAAAGAATTTTTTTTAACAGTCAAAGAATTTTGAAAATCAATACATTTAGCCTATTTAATAAAACTGAAATAATACTATAACTGCACCAGGTAAAGAAATATTTTAAAATGAGAAAACTTGCTGCCTGTACTTAGAAGGGGCATAGGAAATAGTTTAATGCTTTCCATCTCCAAAGGTGGATTTATTTTTATAACTGCACTGATAGTTTTAATTTTGCTTCAAAATGTATGTGACATATTTGACATTTACTGTTTCACACTAATACATGGCAGTATGTGTATCTCTGTGTTACTAAGAATATGTTCACATTTTATATCTCTCCCTCTTGGTTTCAGCCAACTCAGTCAAAGCAATAAGCATTTTTCAGTGTTACTGTCTGTCAATAATCTGTTTAGTTCCAGAGACATAATGATATATAAAACACAGCCCTTTTCCTGAAGGATCATACAGTTTATGTGAAGGGGCCAGGGAATTAGATAGGAAAACAAGTAATACAATAACAACACATAGTTTGTTTAAATTGATTTTGTACATAATAATCCAGCATGATTATTATCTGATACTAGTATTTTCTATAATATCATTTCAATGAATACATTATTTACTATTGTTAACATGTAATTAGCATGAACAATCCCCTATCATAGAACATTTATGTCTTTCTATTTTGGATTTAGGATATAATGTTGCAATTAAAAGGAAGACATTTATCTCAGTATTTTCATCTCTCTCTGGACCTCAGGAGCCAGATCAGGTTAAGGAATATTGGATTTATTTTTGTATACTAATTAGTTAATGGAGTGGTATGGTCAAACCTGGACCTTGAGGCATTAAATTATTTACAAGGGTACAAAGCAATATTAAAGCATAAGAAGTGATAACTAATTGGATGATAGAGGTAACCAATGACAAAAGACATCAATTACGATGACTCTGGCCCTACAAGGCTAGTTCAGTTAAAAATACTGTTGAAAGGCTATTATGCATTTGTATTACAAAGGGGAAGAAGTCACCATCCCTACCTGCTATGGACTGAATGTTTGTGTCCCCCAAGTTCATATATTGAAACTGTACCCTCTAATGTATGTTGGGGAAAGGTCCTTTATAAAATGTAACTTGGGTTAGATGAGATCGTGAAGGTTGGTGTCCTCGTGATGGGATTAGTGCCCTCATTCAGAAGAGGCACCAAGGCGTTCTCTTTCTCTCTCTGCTCAAATAGAAGAGGTCATGAGAATATACAGCAGGTTGGCGGAAACCTGTAGCATCCAGGAAGAGAAATCTCTTCAGAAACTGACCATGTTGGCATCCTGACCTGAACGACTGGTTTCCAGAATACTGAAAACCTAAATATCTGTTGTTGAAGCTACTGTCTATGGTATTTTGTTATGGTGGCGTCAGTGCCTAATAATCTGCCCTTGGGAAACAAACCAGTTAACACAGTCTTAGGTGGATAGGACTCATGCTAGGAGACATACACACATAGCATCACTATCACAGCTTATCAGAGGAAAACTTAGCTGAGGTCATGAATTCAGGTAAAGTACAAATTCTGTTGAATATTATGCCTAAGCAAAATCTCAAATGGTGAACAAGGATCAACCAGGACCAAAAGTTAGGAAGGAATGTTTCATTAGAAGAAATAGCATAAGCACAAACAAAAGAGTATTGGCACCAACTCCACAGTGGTTGGTACCTGTGATGGGCGGGAGTCTAAGACGATCTCTCTATTTCACTTTATTTCACTTTATTCTCTTAGTTCCAGAAAGAACTTTATTCTCTTAGTTCCAGAAAGAAATGTAAATGTGATGAGATATCAGTGCTATGATGAGGTGATTAGTCAATTGATTTTGAGTTCATCTGGGCATATCTGACTAACCAGAGAAGCCCTTAGCAGGATCCAGGGCCTTCCTAAAGAGAGACTGAGGTGTGAGAGGACCTGCGGAAGAGGTCCCCGGGGAGGGAACTGAGAAGAGCCTGAAAGAGCTCAGAGCCATCCCCGGCCACAAGCCAGCAAGAGAACGAGACCTCAGTGCTACCATTGCAAGAAACTGAATACTGTCAGCAGCCCTGTGAGCTTGAGAGAGGACACCGACCTGCAGAAGAAACACACAGGCCAACCAAAACCTCAGTTTCAATCTTGTGACAAGTTGACCAGAGGACCCAGATTCCTGACCCACAGACAGTCTCTGCTGTTTTATGCAACTAACTTTGGTAACTGGTTAGGTAGCAGTAGAAGCTACTACATTCATAGAGATCATAAAACATGAATCTAAAAGAAACTGGATATAGAAGAGGTAGATAGGATTTTGTGAATCTTCTGAAGCTTTTTAAGGAAACATGGGCTTTATTATGTGGATCATGGCGATATCTGTGTGGTTACAAGGGAGGGTGCGGGGGTCAGATTTGATTTTTGCAAGGTTGCTCTGGCTGCAGTTTTGTTGGGCTCCCCGCCGAGGGGAGGAGGCGCCCGGGCCAGCTGGAGGCCTCTCCTTGGGGCTGAGCGGGATGGCGAGTGTCACGAACCCGGAACGCACCCACAGAAGACACCGGGCTCGGGAGGTCTGTCAAAGCAGGATCTCGCTTTATTGAGCAGGGCAGCGGCTTATATGGGGTGAGGGAAGGGAAGTGAGGTCAGCAAAGTGGGGGCCAATGGGGATGTGCCGTGTCGGGGGGGGGTTGGGAGAGACACGCCCTGCACGGGGTGGAGACTCGCGGGAAACGAAACTGATGGGAAACCGAAACCGCCACTTTGGCGCCTTTGTGGTCGGCCATGTGGGTTCCCGATCCGGAAGAGAAGGCCACCCGGCGCCATCTTAGCCTCTTGGGGCCCAACATCTCCCCCTTTTGTTTTTGTATGCATGACTTCTGTCTTAGGTCGCCGGCGGCGGGCCTTCAGGCTTACCCGTCATTGGGGAATCACACTGCTTTGGTGTACCCCCTGTCTTAGGTTGCTCTGCGTCCCCTGCCGGTCTTACCCGTCATTGAATATCATGCCTGTATAGGGGTTTGGTCCCTGACCTGGCATGGGTTGTTCCTGCAAGGAATCCCATCCGCCATAGGTCGTGAGACTATTGATGGGGCCCCTCGTAGGACTCGTCATCACGGGTGGCCAGTCTCTGGTATTGAACATGGACGTTCATGAGTTGAATGGCCTCCACTCTTTTTTGGACGAATTGGGCAATCTTATTGATAATACAGGGGCCAAAGGTCAGCAGGAGAAGTAGGGTTAGGATGGGCCCCAGGAGGGGGAGGAGAAAGGGAAGTAAGCCATTAAAGCTTGTCCAGAAGGGGGAGGTCATCAGGGCGTGGCGGCGCTTCTCTAGGTCCTCCTGTAGCTTCTTGATTTTGTCTCGTACAATACCCGACTGGTTGGCAAAGAAACAACATTCCTCCTGTAAAAACAAACATATGCCTCCCTTTTCGGCTGTTAATAGACCTAAGCCTCGCCGGTTTTGGAGTACCACAGTGGCTAAGGAGTCCAATTGTTCCTGGAGGTTTAAGATGGTTCCCGCTATTGTTTGGAGATCATCAATCATTTGTTGGGAGAGTGTTTTATAAAAATGGAGAGAGGTGCCCAAACCGGCCGACCCAGTGGCTACCCCGGCAGTGATGCCGAGCCCCAATAAGAGAGGGATGGCGGGATTGGCTCGAGCATTTCTCTCTGCAATTTGTTGGCATTCCTCCTTGTATAGGGCTGTCCACTTTATATATAAGGCCCCTGGAAGAACGGCCCTAGCTAGCAACCGCCAGTCAGCTGCTGTACATGGGACATGGGCCAGACCTCGGAGGATGGTTTCTGTCCATGGGGCATTGGGCCCGTCCTCTAATACTGCCTTTTTGAGCTCCTTAAGGTCCCCAGGTTCCCATGGGTACCAAGGAGCCGGACGGTTGCCTCCTGGGTTAACGTAAACAAAGTGCTGCCAGGCGGCAGAGAAAAGATTTCCGGTTTTAGAGCTCATAAGGCCCAACAGAGGAGCAGACACCATGCTTTCCCATCAGCCAGGGGGGAGGGGTTAGGCAGTCCAAGTCAGGCCAGAGAACACAGGGAAACTTCCCCGAAACAAAGAGAGTTTCGGCAGCTGCTTGGGAATATTCCCTATAGTCTCTGTCTCGAGTTAGACCAACCCCAGTTGGCTCCAGTTATAGCCATTAACACGGGAAGTGAGTGAGGGAGAAGCCCCCACATCTATTAGGAGAAACAGAGAGAAATACAGCAAGAGTCCCCTTTGTTAGGGATGGCCCAGCAACCTGGGTTTACTAGAAGAAAGCACTAGAAGAAGGCTTATTTGCATAATTATTATCCAATATGTCAGGAGGAAATTTACTAGTTGACTCACCGAATCTGGTTTTAGCTCTTAATACCTATCTCTTATATTCCCTCCCGACATGTACGATGTCCTCAGATTCAAACGGGGCAGACATCCTCCCCTTAAACAGAATGTAACCTTAATCAAGGGAAACACAAAGGCCAACGAGAAAGACACACAAAACAATTAACGAGCCGGCAAAGAAAGACGCTGCACGATTTCGGTACAGAACCGAAAGTACAAATTCAAATGGCCAAGGGGAACCGCGAGTTTCCCCTGTGGCCCACAAATGAATGGGGCCCCAAAAAAGCGGGCCCCTCTAATCCCTGGGGCGTCCCCCAGGGTGGCAGGGGAGAAGTCCGAGTTCGTCAACTCCTTCTCAAGCTGCCCAAAATACGAAGCAACAACGTTGTTGTACGAAACAGAAAACAGAGCACCGATAACTGACAGACGAGACAGACGAACAGGGGAACAGGAACATCGATATCGAAACACAAGTGCTGGCCAGCTTACCTCCCGGTGGGAGTCGGTTGGGTCCTTGGGCAGGAGTCCGATGATCTTTATTGTATCGCAAGCGCCTGCGGGTGGTCAGCAGCTCCTGCTAGCTGAGCACCCCAGGCTGGGGTGGTGCAGGATTTTTATAGACAGGTACAAACAAGTTTTGGGTGGGGCGGAGCTGATTGGCTGACAATTTACTTGGTGTTAGTGGATTGGCTTTGGAGGACCCGCGGCGCGAAGAAAAAGGTGGGAAGGGGGAGTGAGGAGGGGGAGTTGGACCTTATTACTCAGCAGAGAAGCATCCTGCCTACATGACTATGCGGACCCCTGCCTACGTGACTATGCCTCGGCTATTAGCAGAAGGTATCTTGTTCCAACAGGAGACAAATGTCACACCCTAAAAGCCAAGCGGTTACAGAGGTTACAGAAAGGCAAAAGAGCGGTTAAATTGGTCAACAACTGGGGGAAGGGTCTTTCATTGCAAGGGGAGGAGGGGTATTCTTGCACAAGCGGTTACAAGAAGGCAAAAGAGCAGTTAATTAGTTAACAACTGGGGGAAGGGTCTTTCATTCCCCCCCTTTTTCTTTATCATGGATAGAATCTTATATCCATTTGTCCTGTTCAGTCTGGGGCTCGGTTTGTTTAAGGAGTTGATATTGCTGCGTCAATACCATGGTCTGGATTACTGACAAGCGGTCTTTTATAAACTGTACGAGTTTATTTAAGATACAAGGGCTGATGGAGAGGTTTAGTAGAAGTATAATAAGGGGCCCTAAGATGGTGGATAGTAAGGTGGTGAGCCAAGGAGATCGATTAAACCAATTTTCAAATCAGCCCTGGTGGGATTCAAAATCCTTTTTTCTTTGGGCTAGTCTTTCTCTGAGTTTATCCATGGTTTCCCTAACAACCCCTGTATGGTCCGCATAAAAACAACATTCTTCCTTGAGGGCTACGCATAATCCCCCCTCTCTCAAGAACAATAGGTCCAGCCCTCTCCTGTTTTGTAGGACCACCTCGGAGAGGGAGGTTAGGGATTTTTCTAAGGCAGTGATATTGAAGGCCTGGTTACAATTGGGAGTCTCCTGGTGGAATGTTACATTCCTGCTATCAAACATCCTTGTTAATGAGATTTAGGTTTAGAAGAAATTTAACTTTATTTACCTTTCCTTCTACCTCCGCCTCCTTCAGTTTTTCATGGAGGGTAGGGTGACATTAGGGCTATTGATAAGGTAACTTCTTTGTTGTAAATCTCAAGGACATTTGCAAACCAAGGGAGACTCCTACCCTGCAGGACTGTGATTTCTGCAAGTTAGCTATTTATCGTTTTATGGCAGTCAGGGGTGCCTGAGGAATGCTACACATATGGAGGGGAGCGGGTGAAGGGGGGGGTGCAAGGCGCCAGCTTTTGCTTTGTCCTCAGCCAGCCTCCTGCTCCCTCATCATTCCCCCCTGAACAATCTTGACCCTTAAATCTCTAAGATGGTTGAAGGTGGAAGGTCTCATCTTCTGTAACTTCTTCATGCTGAATAGGGGCGTAGAGCTGTCCCTACCTGCTCCGGTCAATA
The DNA here is from genome assembly GCF_009829155.1 of Mustela erminea. Taxonomy (NCBI): domain Eukaryota; kingdom Metazoa; phylum Chordata; class Mammalia; order Carnivora; family Mustelidae; genus Mustela; species Mustela erminea. Next base: position 46,801,014 of record NC_045630.1, on the reverse strand, counting down.
TTGGTCAGGGTAGGGACGTATAAGGGAGTTACGAAAGGTGGAGGCAGCTGAATCCAGCGCTGACAGTGAAGAGGCGTCCTCGCGTGCGATAAGGATAAAACATTGTCCTATGCTCCGGGGGGGGGGGGGGGGCAATAAGGAGGCGGAGGAGTGGGGGCTGATGGTTGGAGGAAGGGGTTAGTAGAAGGGGGGCGCGTAGGAGGGCCTTCAGCCCGAGATTTGGGTTGGAGATCCGGGGGCCAAGGAGCTGCATCAAAGGGATCTAGCGAGGGATAGAGCCTCTTTGGTTTAACAGGGGGGTCTCCAGTGGTGTTTGAGACGGTGGAGGCGGGCTCCTTTGAGGGCTGGTGGGATTCATTTGGGGCAGCTGCTTCGGGAGGGTTGACATGGGCTTTGCGAACTAATTGTTTGATACGGTCCCAGGTGTCCCAGTCAAAGAGATTACTTTCAGGCAGCCAAGGGGCGGCTTTAATAAGGGTTTCCCATGTTTTGAGAGCCTGGGAGTTGGTGAGGGAAAGACCACGGCTCTTCAGAAGGAAGCGTAGGGATTCTAAGGAAGGGTCATTTTTAGAAAAGGACTGCCCCATAGCTTATGGGGGTACACTCACCCGTAGACCGATTGGCCCGTCAGCGAGAAGAGCGAGGTTCCTCACACGGGGCACCAGTTGTTGGGCTCCCCGCCGAGGGGAGGAGGCGCCCGGGCCAGCCGGAGGCCTCTCCTTGGGGCTGAGCGGGATGGCGAGTGTCGCGAACCCGGAACGCACCCACAGAAGACACCGGGCTCGGGAGGTCTGTCGAAGCAGGATCTCGCTTTATTGAGCAAGGCAGCGGCTTATATGGGGTGAGGGAAGGGAAGTGAGGTCAGCAAAGTGGGGGCCAATGGGGATGTGCCGTGTCGGCGGGAGTTGGGAGAGACACGCCCTGCAGGGGGTGGAGACTCGCGGGAAACGAAACTGATGGGAAACCGAAACCGCCACTTTGGCGCCTTTGTGGTCGGCCATGTGGGTTCCCGATCCGGAAGAGAAGGCCACCCTGCGCCATCTTAGCCTCTTGGGGCCCAACACAGTTTAGAGGATAGATTTGCGGGAGGTACCACGCTTATGTACGAGGCTGCTGCTCTTCCCTGGCTGGTACCGGAAGAGAGCCTGGGGAGAGCCGAAGTGGTCAGAGTGAAGTGAATGCATTAAACAAAATTAACATGTGAGGTGACAGGCATGGACATTATACAGGTGTCGAAGACAAAGGGACAAAAAAATTGTCTTAGAATGAATCTGAGATTTCAACTGTGTATGTCCCGGTGAATGGTGAGCTACAGCCTTTAATGGAAACACCTTTGGTGTCGATATGACTTGGTGAATGGGACAAAATGATGAATTAAATTATAAAATACTGTCTTGGGGGTGTCTACAGAAGAAAATGAAGATTTATGAAGAATAAATGATGTCCCAAATCTGTAGTTCCTTTTGCTTGAAATGTAATTCATAACCTTCTTCTCAGAAGAAATTAGCATTTCTGATAAAATGTTCAAGCAATTTCAAGGTAAACTTTAATGGTATTCGGGCAGATTCTGGGAAATGAAGCTCCTTCCCACTCAGTTGTCAGTCAAAGAACCTAATGATCCAAGTTTTGGTTTTTTTCCTGTTTTAATTTTGTATGGATATTCTGTGACTTCCCCCGGCTTCTCTTTTAGATGTCTCTCACAAGCATGAATCTTAACTTGCTTGTTTCAGGAATCAGGAATCTTTATATCATGGCTAACATAATACTTGTATATATGGTCCTATCCAAATATTTTGGAAATTTTATTTGAGACAGTGATCTGTCTGGGAAGACGTTAGTATTATCAGTCTGCATTCTGTGCAAAAGATTAGAGGGTGAGATAGAGCTAGTGTGGCCCAGGAAGGAGAGAGAAATGGGACAACCAAAAAGCTGAGAACCAGAAAAACACAAGAGCCTTGCTGTGTGAAAACACAGATCAAATGTAACCATTATATTTTGTAACAGTTATAATTGTAAATGATAACATATATTAAATATAGCATATTTGGGGGCACCTGTGTGGCTCAGTCAGTTGAGCATCTGCCTTCAGCTCTGGTCATGATCCCAGGGTCCTGGGATCAAATCCCATATTGGGTTCTCTCTCGCACTCTTTCTCTCAAATAAATAAATACCATCCTTAAATATATATATCTATAACTATAGATATAGATACAGATATAATTTATACAATATGCTTGAAAAACTGCCTTTGCAAATATCCTTTATAGAAAACACTAAAAGCTAGAATTGGGTTCCCAATTCAGACAAATCAAAAAAAGAATTGAAAGAAGAAAGGAAGGAATGATAGAGCTATGAGAGTTTCTAGAAAATTCATTTGCTGGTGAATAGAATCACCCAAAAAGACTAGCTGGAGGCGCTATGAGCTGATAACCCTCGAATCTGACCTGGAATCAGTTTGCCCACAAGTACTTCCACTTCAGTTAAAATCAAAAGTGACATGGGAGAATGGGCTGTTTACTTCACCACAACCAAAGCAGCCCTCTGAGACATTAAATCACCAGGAGATCCAAATCACAAATTAGTCATTTCTGATTTGGTGGGTTATCAGCTTCAGTGAATATTGATTTATGAAGAAAGTCTCAAACACGCCAGACTCCTGCCTGACTCCTGAGAATGAAGTACCTCCACAGCAGAGCCTGAGGCTGCCCGTCCCATAAAAATCAGACACAACCACTCATGAATGACGTATCTGTAATTGTCTGTAAAAGGCTTTGTGCTCATCCATCCACCTGTTCATTTACGTGTCAGTTCATGGAGGCATTACATGCTTGTCTTCTCTGCCTGGACTATGCTCACTGCTGAGATACATGGTGAACTCACCGGACAGAATCCCTGCCCTCATGAAGCTTACATTTATCTGGGGGCATGGATATTAAACAAATTCTATGAAATTAATATTTCTAGTAAAAATATAATACATGCCACAAAGAGGACTATGAAAGAGAATGAAATGGGCAGAAATTCAAAATTTGAGAGATGAAGGAAAGTTCTTTGAAGAAATTTGGGTTGACCTTTGAAGAACAGAAGGAAAATAACTAGGAAAAAGAGGGATAAAATGCTATCCAATGAAAGAAGCGTGAAGATTCATAGCCAGTGTATCTTGCAAACTCTACACACTAACATATCTTGTTAGAGAATCTGTGGGTATAATAAGAAAAGACAAGATAAAATAATTGGACACTTTTTGTTACTTGGTACTTTGTCCCAAGTCAGCTTTCACATTTACAGAAATATTTGTATTATTGATAAATAAGAAATATACATTTTTAAGAGTTTATTTTTAAGTGACCTCTACAACACTAATTACTGGTTAAAAAGACATTGAACAAAATAGAAATTGATGAGGAATTCTGTAACATAACTTATAAATGCTTATACCCACGGTCCTTATTATTTGCCAATTCTGTATCTGCAGTTTCACCTACTGGCTAAAATCTATTTGTAACCCTAAAAATAATACCTGGGGCTTTTTCGCCATCGTACACGTACACACAGAGCAGTGAAAAATCAGAGTCGTCCATATGTGTACATCCCGTACTGGGGTCCAACAAGGGGCTGCTCCACCTTATCCTTTTCAGCAATTCTACGGAGATGACCACGGGATAGAAACAGCAGGGGGCAGCACTGTGTAGTACAAGACACAGGCTGTATGGCCAGTTAGGTAAGGTTTGAATGTCAACTCTGGTACTGCTATTGGGATGGTCACTTAATACTTCTAAACCTACTTTTTTTTTTTTTTTTTTTTGTAAAACAAAGAAGTATAATCTATCAGGATGAAATGCTTTAGGAATTAAGATTATATGTGAGGTGTATCTCTATCTACACACGTACACACAAAATACATGTACATATGATACCCCTAGGAGCAATGGTTCAATATTTGTTAATATAGATTTTTGTGGTGATTTTCTAGACATTATTAGCAGGAAGAATGAGAATTGTGTGTCTGTGTCTGTGTGTATGGATGTGTATTGTACACACATATGTAAAATACATATAGAAATATGAAATACATATATATGTATATATATGTACACCTAGATGTATCTTATATATCGTGTGTATCATATATATTTGAAAAGTAAGCATCACGAGCTAATACTGAAAGCTTTATTGCTAAGTCAAGAAGATGAAAGTACTATAATCAGCCCTACTGTCTAACACAGCACTAGATGTTCTCACTCATGTAACTGGTCAAAAGAGAGAAATTAGAAGTATAAACACCATAAGAAGAACACTAAAAATATCGGTATTTGTAGATGATATGATTTAAATCCAGCAATACCACTAGACTTCAATGAAAAGATTCTACAGACAACAAAGTAATTCAGTTGGTAGTGTGGTGTGGAATTAAAATACAGAAATCAGTAGCCTTCATCAATGCACACAATGACCAATTGAAGATATAAGGTAAAAGAAGAACTTACTTCTATTTTCAGCAAAAATAAAAGCTTAGAAAAATCACAAAAGTTGAGAAAAACCTACCTGAGAAAACATTTTCAGCATTCTTAATCACAAACATAAAATGAAATACATGGAAATATATACCATAGAAAGACAGTTTCATAAAGGTGTCATGGACAGGCTATATGGGAAAAGCAAATAGGCATAAATACCCAAGAAAACTTTGAAAAGAAGAGTGACAATGATGACAAGAGTGATTAGATTAGGCCTATTAAAAAACAACTCAATTTAAAATGTAGTGACTTCTGGATACACTGACCAACAAAATAAACTGAAGTTTCAGAAATACACCCACATCTGTATAAAAATTTACTATATCCTATGGTGATCTCTGGGTTCTGAGATTGAGCCCAGCGTCAGGCTCTGTGCTTAGCATGAGAGCTGCTTGAAATTCCCTCTCCCTCTCACTCTGCCCTGCTTGTTCATGCTCTATCTCTCTCTCTAAAATAAGTACATCTTTAAAAAAAGAAGAAGAAGAAGAAATGTACTATATCCTAGAGGTAGCATTGCAAATACATCAGGGTGTCTTGGAATTTTAAAATCAATGGTGTTGTGACAAACTGGGTAGTTATTTGAAAAATAATGGGGTTCAAATGATACTTCATTACACACTAAAATAAATTCAAATCAGTTAAAGATATATATATTCATATATATATATATATATATATATATATATATATATATATATACACACACACAATCTCCAACAAAGGTATAGAAGAAAAGGTTGTTTCAACTTTACTCAATAAAATATTTATTTTTAGTTGATATAAATAAGAATGTGTGCTTAACCACCCCCTCCCCAGTCCTGGTAACCAAAGGCAAAAGGCACAACAAACTGAACAAAATTAGAATTCACAGTACATAAAAAAAGGCTAACATACCTAATTTATAAAAAGCTCTATATATCAATAAGGAAAAGCCCAGTAGAAAATGTGCAAAACATATGAATAGGCAATTATGTATATTGAGCAAGAAGTCATCACTTATATAACTGGATTTTGAAGAAACAGACATTTTTGCTTATATATATATATATATGAAAAACTCCCTTTAAACATCCTCTCAACTTTCGTTTCAACAATGATCACAGAATGATCTCAAAAAGGACCACTGAAATATTTGATATCTGAAAAATTGCCATTTTGAGAACATAGAAGTAAATAAAAATGTTAGTGATTTTTTGTCATTTTATATAATGAGAGTTTTTAATTCCCCTTCATGGCCTTCTTAGTTTCAAGTAAAATGTGCTCTTCATCATTATAATAAAAACAAGAGTTTCTTCAGGCAAAATGTCTTTTATAGATGTTTCTGATGACAAAAATACCTTTGTAATTTAACCCAAACCACACCCCTCTCATGACTGTGGGCATCTTTAAATATTAGGATGTCAAAACTTTCCAAGTCACAGAGTGTAACCACAGAATTTTTTTGTTCATTTTCATAACAAACCAAATACTAAAAAAAAAAACATATCCTCATTGTGTATGAAGAAACAGAGGATTACAGATCTTATCCCTGCAGTGTTTAATATGTGTGCTACTTTATGAACATGACTTTTCATATACTAGCAGCTCCTAAGAAGCAAGACTTACACTGGCTCAGTAACTGCTTACCTTTGGGTGTTTGCAGCTTTTTCATTCAGTAAGTGCTTTGATTAAGTGAAATGTAGAAATAGCATCAAATATAGAATGTTCAGAATACTCAAGGAAAGACACCTTTAATAAATTCCATATTAAATCTGTGAATATTACTCAGAGTTTAAAGCAGGAATAACAAAATTAGAGCTGTGTAATGAAATCATGGTATCATCTATCTGCTCATCTATTTGTAACCTGTTTTCATAAATATCTCTCTGTGATTCAGTAAGCATTTCAGATGTGCTAAAAAAATTGTGTTATAAACTTTTTTCCTTTCTCATGGCAATACATACTTAAAATATCATATCCCTATAATATCTATGAAGAAACAGATGATTATAAATATTCCTTAATCTGTTTTGAGGTAGACTACTAATAAAAGCGTGGCTTCATAGCATAATTTCTTAAACATTAGACTATATTGTCTGCCCCAAAATACTGTCATGAATATTCATGTATAACAAATGTATTCTGTTGAACTTCTGACATAAACAAATGCATCTAACTTGCCTCAATGCTAGTTGATTTAAGTATGTTACAATTAGAAAAGTACATTTCTCTCTCTAAATGTTAATGTTCATTTCCTTTTCTATTTTCTCTTTCTTATCCCTGGAAAGGGAAGAAAAGCAGAGACCAACACACAGGCAGGATTTAGGATAGTGCTGCCCATAGAATTTTCTGTAATTATAGATTGATTCTGTCTCCATTCTCTGAGATGATAGCTACTAGTCACATGGGGAGAAAGGATGAAAATGGTCAAAAGGCATAAACCTCCAGTTATAAGATGAATAAGTTCTGGGGATATAATAGAATACTAAAGTATGATATACTTGATTAATACAAGAAAGAACTAGATTTTAATTTTAAGTACTTATAATTGTCAGTAGCTACGTGTGACTAATAGATGTTGTATGGGATAGTGCACATCCAATGTCTTTGCCACACCACCACCCTGTCATGATGTAAGTCCCGTCATCCAATATCCAAACGTATCCCGAATCGCCCCACTTTTTTTCATCTGTTCCACCTTAGCAATGAACACTGCAATTTCTTTCTAATTAGTACACCTGCTTCTACTCCCAGCAGTCCATTCTCCAGGCAGCAATAAAAGTGAGCATTTAAAAAACTCAAATTAACGTAATACTCAATGGTGAAAGATTGAAAGCCTTTCCCTAAGTTTGGGAACAAGACAAGGACTCCTGCACTCACCACCCTATTTCACGTAGTACTGGAAGTTCTAACCAGAGCTCTTAGGCTTGATAATGAAATAAATGGCTTTCAAACTGAAAAGGAAAAAGTAAAACTATCTCTATTTGTAGGTGAAATGATCTTATGTAGAAAAAAAGCATAATGAATACACAGACACACAAACTGTTAAAGCTAATAAAGAAATTCAGCCATTGTTTATAGCAGCAATGGCCATGGTCGCCAAACTATGGAAAGAACCAAGAAGCCCTTCAATGGATGAATGGATAAGGAAGATGTGGTGCATATACACTATGGAGTATTATGCCTCCATCAGAAAGGATGAATACCCAACTTTTGTAGCAACATGGACAGGACTGGAAGAGATTATGCTGAGTGAAGTAAGTCAAGCAGAGAGAGCCAATTACCATATGGTGTCACTTATTTGTGGAGCATAACAAATTGCATGGAGGACATGGGGAGATAGAGAGGAGAAGGGAGTTGTGGGAAATTGGAAGGGGAGGTGAACCATGAGAGACTATGGACTCTGAAAAACAATCTGAGGGTTTTGAAGGGGCGGGGGGTGGGAGGTCGGGGTACCAGGTGATGGGTATTATAGAGGGCACGGATTGCATGGAGCACTGGGTGTGGTGCAAAAATAATGAATACTGTTATGCTGAAAATAAAAAATAAAAAAAAATTCAGCAAAGTACAAGACTCAAAATCAACACATAAAAATCAGTTGTATTTCTATACACTAACAATGAATAACTCAAAAATAATATTAAGAAAACAATTCATTTACAATAAAATCAAAAAGGTTAAAATAATTAGAAATTAATTTAACTGAGGTGGCATAAGACTCGTGCACTGAAAAGTATTAATTGTTACTGAAAGAAATTAAAGAAGACCTAAATAAATGGAAAGACACCTCATGTTTCTGGATTAGAATATTTAATATTGTTAAAATGACAACACTACCCACTACAATACAGAGATTCAATGTATACCTACCAATTTCCCAAGAGCAAACTTTCAGAAATGTAAAAGCCAATCCTAAAACCACAATTGGTGGTGTGGCAAACCACAATTCATATGCAATCTCCAGAGAGTTGAACAGTCAAAACAATCTCAAAAAAGGATAACGAAGTTGGAAGTCTCTCACTTCCTAATCTAAAAATTTTTATAAAGCTATAATAATTAAAAGAGTATGGTACTGGCATAGGATAGTCAAGTAGACCAATGGAATAAAATTGAGAGCCTAGAAATAAACTCTCCCAACTATGGCCAATTGATTTTCCACAAAAGTTCCAGGACCATTCAATGGAGAAAGAACATTATTTTCAACAAATAATCCTGGGAAAATTGTATATCCACACGCAAAGGAGTGAGATTGGACCCTTACTTTACACCAGATACATAAATCAACTCAAAATGTATCAGAGGACATGGGGACTTAGAGTGGAGAAGGGAGTTGGGGGAAATTGGAAGGGGAGGGGAACCATGAGAGACTATGGACTCTGAAAAACAATCTGAGGGTTTTGAAGGGACGGGGGGTGGGAGGTTGGGGTACCAGGTGGTGGGTATTATAGAGGGCACGGATTGCATGGAGCACGGGGTGTGGTGCAAAAATAATGAATACTGTTATGCTGGAAATAAAAAAAAAAGAAAAATAAAAATTCAAAAAAAAAAATAAAAAAAAATAAATCTTCCCAACCATCTAAAAAAAAAAAATGTATCAGAGGTCTAAATTGTAGAACACTCTAAAGTCTTAGAAGAAAACTTTGGGGCAAATCTTGATGACCTCGGATTTAGCAATAGTGTCTTAAATATGCCTCCAAAGTACAGGAAAAGCAGCAACAATAAATAGATATTTGAACTTCATTAAATAATATTAAAAACATTTGTTTATCAAAGCACACAATGGAGAGAGTGAAAAAACAAACCACAAAATGGGAAAATGTTATTTATAAAGTGTATTACTAAATAGGTTTCAATGTTCAAAAATATTAAAATTCCTACACTCAACAAAAACAATAAAAACAATTTGAAAAATGAGCCAAGGACATGAATAGACATTTCTACAAAGATGATGCACAAATGGCCAATAAGCACATGACAGATACGCAACAGTATTGCTCCTTCAGGAAATACAAATCAAAACCACAATTCAGTACTACTTCATGCTTGCTAGAATGGTTAGAATTTTTGAAAAGGAAGGAAGGGGAGTGAGAAAGAAACAACTGTTGGTAAATATGGAAAAATTGGAACTCTCTTTTTTTTAATTTTTTTTATTTGAGGGGAAGTGGGAAGGAGCAGAGGGAGAGGGACAAGCAGACTCCTCCCTAAGTGCACCCAATGCTGGGCTGGATCCCAGGACCCCAACATCATGATCTGAACCAAAATCAAGGGTGGGATGGTCAGCTGAGCCCCCCAGGTGCCTCAAAAAAATTGGAACTCTTGGACATTGCTGGTGGATATTGAAAATGACACAGGTGCTGTGGAAAGAAGTTTGACAGTTCCTCAAAACTGTACACATAGAATTACCAAATGACTCACCATTTCAACTCCCAGGTCTATACCTAAAAGAACCAAAAGCAGTGACTCAAGCAGATGATTATATGTCAGTATTTATTGTAACACCATTCACACTAATCAAACAGCGGCAACAACCCAAGTGTCCGTTAATAGATGAACAGATAAACAAAATACGTATGTGTACAGTGAATATTATCCAGTCACAAAAAGGAATGAAGTTCTGATACATGCTACAACATGATGAATTTAAAAACACTATGTTAAGCGAAATAAGCCAGACACAAAAATTTTAAAAAGTGTGTGATTCATATAAAAATATTTAAATGAAATGTCTTTTTTCTAAAAAAGCAAATTAATAGAGACAGGAAGTGTATTAGAGGTTGCCAGGTTCTGGGAGGAGGCTGTAACTAGGAGTTACTACTTAATCAGTACAGAGTTTCTGTTTGGGCTGATAAAAATGTTCAAAACCTATATTAATAGTAATGCTTACACAACATTGTGAACTTAATTAATGCCATGGAAGTTTATACTTAAACATTGTTAAAATGACAGTTTTTGTTATGCACATATATTTTTACCATAATTATAAAAAGAGTAAACTGACAACAAAACCTCAAAGCGCATTTTTAAAAATCATATTATCTGTCATCAAAAACATTCCCCAAGGGCACCTGGGTGGCTCATTTGGTTTGAACGACTGCCTTCAGCTCAGGTCATGATCCCAGAGTCCCATGATTGAGAACCACGTCAAGCTCCCAGCTGCATGGGGAGTCTGCTTCTCCCTCTGACCTTCTCCTCTCTCATTCTCTTTCTCACAGTCTCTCTCTCTCTCAAATAAATAAATAAAATCTTTTTTCTTAAAGTTCCCCAAATAGCTGCTCATCATTTAAAATATAAAATCTAAATTTCCTTATCTAAGCTTTCAAGCCTTTGTGTGATTTGGCTCCTGTCTACTTATCCAACCTCATACCATTAACTGTTTTGAATGTGTTAAGCTGATTTCCACTTCAAGATTTTTACCAGGTTTTTTGACTGTCTACAAAGCTAGTGCATATTTATACAATGTGCAGATGTGGGCTTTTATTTTTATTTTATTGCAGTTCAGAAGGTAATTGCATAGTGTTGTATTTAAATCCCTGGATTCTGGAGCCAGATTACTAAAATTTAAATCCAAGCCTCACCACATACTACCTGCATGACTTTGTAAGTTACTATGTCTCAATTTTTCCTCACAGGTAGAGTCAGGATAAAAATAAAACCTACCTTACGAGATCATTAGGAGTGTAACATAACGTATGTTATGGGTATAACACTAATTACTATAATGTAAGTCCTCAGATTGATGTCTGGCTCATGGTAAATGTTACAAGTGTGATCCATTTATTATTGTTATTATTATTATTATTATTATTATTATTATTGCCCAAGAGTTATCTTCCCTTCTTCTTCCTTCTTCCTGCTGCTTCCTTACCAAAAGAAAACAGTTGATGTACTTAGCAGGTGGCATCTTCTCAATGGAAGAAGGCCTTATACCTGGTTTTAAAGGATGCATCTCAATTGAGCTAAATCCAGCATATAAATTCCCTTCCTACTTGGTAGGTTTTAGTCTAGAAGTAAATATGTGATCCAGTTCTGGTCAAGGAGTCTTAATAAAAATCTCCTGGTATCTCCCCTGAAAAGACTAGCATTGCAAATAGGAAAAAAAAGAAAAAAAAAGTACAGGAAAAAGGCTCTTTTTACATTGCTCTGTCCTTTCTGCCTTGAACAGACCTGTGCAAAGACACGATTTTGGAGCTAAGGTAGACTTCTTGCAACACCAGAGTGTTAGGAGCAAATTCTCCATGGTGTTTCTATTCTTACTGTGACAGCTTTCATTTTGGATTATTTTTTCAAAAATGTTTGCATGGCAAACTGTCTTGAAACTTAGAAACAATATTTCCATTGGACAAGAGGGCATATTTGTTTTCTGACTGGGATAGCAAAGCCAATGCCCTCCTCCAGTACAAAGGTTGGGCATGTTTGCTGCCGGTCTACTTATAAGATTTGGGATTTCCTACCTTGGGGTTACTCGACTGTGACACAACCTGAGTGTGTGCAGAGCATCTGTCTGACCTACTCCAGAGAAGCTCTGAGGGTTTGCAGGACAGAGAGAACCACTGTGAGTGTGAAGTTCATGCCACCTGCTATGCTAAGACCAATAAATTCCTCTGTTTCTGATCCAGGAGTTCAGTGTCTTCTGCCAGCAGCTGGGATCTGTGGTGGGGTAACTACAGTTAACCCTTGAACAATGCAGGGGGTTGGGGCACTGACACCACGCAGTCAAAAATCCACATACAACTTTGGACTCTCCCCAAAAACTGAACTACTAATAGCCTACTGTTGACCAAAAAGACTTACTGATAACACAAACAGAATTAACCCATGTTTTGTATGTGATATTGTATTCTCACAATCAAGCTAGAGAAAAGAATGTTATTTAAAAAACCATATAGAAGAGAAACTACAGTACTGTATTATATTTACTGAAAAAAAAATCCGTATGTAAGTGGACCCACACAGTTAAAACATTCAAAGGTCCACTGTACTTATTTTGCAAGCAGGGTGAAGTATCAGACCTCACAGTTCCTGACAAACACAAGTTTGACGATAAGAGCCAGCTTGCTGAGAACAATAGAGCAAAAGATTGGAACTTCTGACAGAACCACAGTACCAATCTTGGAGTATCTACCTCCAGATTTAGTACATGATTAAAACACACCCACCCAAGGGGCGCCTGGGTTCCTTCGTTGGTTAAGAGTCGTACATTTGGTTTCGGCTCAGGTCATGATCTCAGGGTCATGATTTTGAGCCCTGTGTTGGGCTTTGTGCTCAGGCAGAGTCTGTTTGAGACTCACGCTCCCTCTCCCTCTGCACCTGCCCCCCGCCCAAACCCCAAAGCACACACACCCAATAAAATATATTCGGCCGATGAACACATTGGATCTAAAGTTATGAAAAATTTTGTGAGATTCATTCATTTACATGATGAAAGCGAAGTCACCATTTGCTGATTTGAGTAAAAAAAAGTTTAGAATATCTATTTGAAGAGATGTTATTTTACTTACCCTTCTCATACTTCCTGTAAAATCTATTATAGCTCAAGTTCAACTCTTAGGCAATCACAAATTTTTAAAAATAAAAAAAAAATTGATACATCAAAAGAGATCATTCTGCTTGTGAATATTTTTAGTTCGTGAGAAGCAACTTCCTCATCTTGTCCCCATGACCTGTGATGCTAACCACTTTGGATTTCTTGGAGGTCCCCAACCCACCAGATGCTTGCCCACATTTACAAATATGAAAACTGTTTTCTCTTACTCTGATATTCTTACTTACCTTGCTATCCTGGAGAAGTTCTCTCTATTCATTTAAGTGTCAGGTAAACTTAACTCCCTTTGTTTTGTCAAGTCATTCCCAGCCCAAATTATCTGCTCCTTCTGCTTTTCTCCATGTTATTTCACACACACTAGTGTTTCCATCCCATGTGTGTCACATTCTAACTTGTACATACAACTGTCTCCTCCATCACGTTTTGCCTTGTTTTAGAATTTTGCCTGTGTCATGTGTGGTTGTCTACTCCCACTCAACTCTTCATTGAACAAATAGTTATTGAGGAGCTGCTGTGTGCTAGCCACTCTTCCTGGCAATGGGAATATAGCTACACAAAAGTCACACTGAGACATTTCCTTTGTAGAAATTACCTTCTAGTAAGAGTAGCAGACTAAAAACAATAAATCAGTGGAGAAATACAATAGCAAAACAAGTAGCTTGAGATTAGTGCTATGAAGAAAAAATGCAAAATAATTCTGAAATAAAAAGTAATAAGAAAATCCAACTTGGATAGAGCAGCCAAGAAATGCTTTTCTGAGAAAGTGGCATTGCAGTTCTGACTTGTACGGTGAGAATGAGGGGGTCGTGAGAAAGGCCAAGAAACACACTCCGAAGCAGATAAAACAGTGGAAAGGCTTGGGAAGGGTGCTTGGGGACAAGGTGTCTAGATGGTAGTGAGAAGGTGAAGAATTCTACAAGAAATACCAGAGAAATGGAGAGAGGAGGTGCATGAGTCATGGGAAGGGATTTAGAATTTGTTCTGAAAACAATGGGAAAAAAATCACTGAATGTTTCTGTTCAAAGGATGGATGTAATCTAATTTACATTGCTGAGAAATCTGGCTGGCTACTGTGAGCGAACTGTCTGAGCCCTGCCAGATGCTTGGAACAATGGTTCAGATCAAATATTACAGTGTCTTTGGCTAAGGCTGAAGTATGGCATGCAGGCAAGGGGATGGACTAGAAATCAGAAGTGCTCATGGACCGAGTGTGGTTAATGAGGGAAAAGGGGGTATTGGAAATAATCCATAGATTTTAAACTTGAACAAGTAGCTGAGTGATGGTGAGGAAATGGGAGAAGGCTGAATTTTTGAAGGAATATCAAGAGCCCATTTCCCACATACTGGTTTTGAGATAGCCATTTAATATCCAAAATAAGATGTCAGAAAAGTAGATGGATATTAGAATCAGGATGAATTTCTGAAGAGAAATCTGGACTGAAGAAACAAATGTAATATATCTGTATCAGCAAACATTGTATTTAACATTATGGGTGAGACTGAATGGGATTCCTCAGAAAGATATTTCCATTTAAGAGGGAAAGATGTACCAGGACAGCAATTTCAGGCAAGGAAACAATTATTAGATGAGGAGTATTCGATCATTTATGATCAATTAAAACATCTCCAATTCAAACCAAATCAAGAAGGAATCTTATCAAGTGACATACACTTAAATCTAGATGTAAGGTGCACGTCTGACGTTGTAGATTCACTGCTTCCAAGATGCTGACAATTCTTAAGGATAGTTGTTATAGTTCGCCTACTTTACATATAGCAAAACTGATCACATAGAGAAAAAACAACCTGTGCATGGTTGCATAATTAATAAAATAGAGAAGCCGGGCATTGAAGTCTAAGCTCTTTCTATCACACCACTCTGTCATAAAAAGTGTGTTTAATCTTCCTCATTATGATATGATAAACCAATGAAGTTAGGTTAATAAGTCCAGTTATCCCCATTTTCTTATCAATGAAAAATAGGAGCCTCAAAAATATTTGAGAGTTTGTTCACGTTCACACTGATAATTAGTAGTGTCATGGCTAGTGTTCAAGTCTCAACTCTTCCACAAATACTCTCTTCCCCAGAGCCCATGAGGTCATGTTTCCTATCTAGTCTTGGTCATTATAAAGCAAATTTTAGTTTCTTCATTTACCGGGGTTTTTTTTTTTAGTATTTATTTATTTATTTATTTGAGAATGAAAGAGCAAGCGTGAGTGGGGGTGTGGGGCAGAGAGAGAGGGAGAGAATCTCAAGCAGACTTGAGCCCTCCACGGGCTCAAGAGCCCACCCTGAGAACATTTCCTGAGCCAAAATCAGGAGTCAGACACTTAACTGACCTCATGAGCCACCCAGGCCCCCCTACATTTATTATCTTAAAACCCTTTAGTTATGTTAGTCCAGTTTCCTCATTTTCACTATCCTCTGCTTCCTTAATATTTTCCTCCATCAAAAAGGCATTGGTGATCGCAGTATCTGTGGCAGCACAGGCTTTCAGGGAGCCCAGACCACTGGCATCGCTACTTACCATTATGTGCTAAGCCAGACTTGAGCTTCAGGAACAATACTCATATTATTTTTATTATAAGATATGGCAACTTTACTTTTTTAAAAGGTAATGAATTTGAAGAAAATATAAGCATGTATTTGAGTTTCTTACCTCTATCCTTAGACTTGCTATCTCTTAACTTTACAGAATCTTTAAAATTTTAATTGGTAATTCTTTATGTATTTAGAGATATATCTCAAATGACCTTGAGTTTTCCATTACCCTAAATCATATAAAAATATTCAGTATCAAATAATGTAAATGAGTGGTAGTGAAAAGTACTTCTTCATTAAATCTATCAGCTAATACTCATTCATGTTCTAACTCAACTTCATTCACCACACACTGATATCTTGTTGGTCTTAGGCATATGGATCAGTACTTATTTCCAGGATTATTTCAATATTCTTTTCCTTTTCTTAAAGATAATTTGTAAAATAACTTCTTCAGATTCTATACAGTAATTTCCTTGTTAAAAAGTTTTATATTAAGCTTAATTCCTCTGGGTAAAGTTTATGATGTGCAAATTTGAAAGTAAAAAGACACAAATAATGGGTAGTGGCAGAAAATTGTATGTGCTTATACAAAACATAGATACACATATTGCATAAAGTCAGTCACACCTTGCAAAGAACATGTGGTAATACTTTTTCTTTTAATATTAGCTCTTTTGTTTTAAAATATAGTATTTTTGTCTACTTAAGGAAATCTACTTTCATTACCATGATTCTTTCACTAACATTTTGCCTTTTAATTGACATGAAATATAAAATTGAAAAACAAAAACAAAAATATCCCAAGATGCATGTGCATACCTCTAAAGAATCTTGAAATTTTTGTTAATCCTCCCAACTTTTCTTAATTAGTTCATACTTAGAAATCCTATCACAGCTTTCCTTGTCTACACACCTGGGATTTACATTCTCTCTCCTAATACACCATCCCAAATGAAAACATTGTTTTTGGTTCCAAATGCATATTCAACAGCTGTTGAGGAAATTAGAAATGTGTGTTCATTTACGAAGTCTTAACACACTCAGACTTCAGTTTAGTAGTGTAACAAATTGAAAAAAGTCCGAAACTACAAAGTTCTACAAAAGACCACACTGAGCCAAGAATGAATTTATTTAAAGAAGAGGGGAATGGGACACTAATTGCTTAATCTTCCTGAGAAAAGGACAGTTTACCTTTGGCAAATACTGAAGAAAAGTATATATTTATTAAACTGTTTTTTATTGACCTTTTGTCCCTTCAGATCATGCCATTCAAAGTTGACCTCTGTCTGACAATTCAAATGTCCTTCTAATGAAATTCACCTGCTCTCAAATATTAAAAATTCCCTTTCGTGATAAATTTCCTTTCATGAAGTTACCAGCCACTGAATTGGCCAAAGCCAACAGTTCTAATAGGTCTGTTTACAGTGTGAGATCCAAATAAAAGTGCCCTGGTTATGGGCCTTGAGGTTCCAGCCCTGTAAGTGAGTTTCCCGATCCAATCTGGGAAGAGCAGACACTGCAGTCATTTTGATCACTGCGGTCATGTAGACCCAGCCTCATTTTAAATTTCCTCAAGTGCTTTCATCACATGGGTTTGGCAAACTGACAACTCAGAATAGATACAATATTGATTTGTGTCTTCTCAGTGGTGCAGGTGGAACAGGGCTATGAATGGAGGTCCTTGAAATTAGTATATTGACACTCATCTATTCCTGGAAGTATTATTTTCCTCTCTATTAATCTCAGGTAAATATCTAACTGTGCTTTGTATGAGGTCATTCACAAAGATATTCTCTGTTTTTGTTTTCTTCTGTTTGTTTTTAACATTTTTAGTGGGCCATTAGATTCAGGAGAACCTAAATTTCTTGTTCTCATATTAAAATAAAAATAAGGGACTCCTGGGTGGCTCTGTTAGTTAACATCTACTTTCGGCTCAGATCACAGTGCCAAGATCCTGGGATCGAGCCCCACATTGGGCTCCTTGCTAACCAGAGAGCCTGCTTCTCTTTCTGCTGTTCCCCCTGCTTGTGCTCTCTGTCTCTCTCAAATAAATAAAATCTTAAAATAAAAAAGAATGGTGAAGACTTATCATGAGCCCCTATAAGGCTTTCAACTGCCTTCCAACTGCCGGCCTCATCTTTTGCTTCTTCAACTTGCAGGACTCAAACCTAATAGAAGTTTCAGCCTCCATGTGACCCTTCATATGCTATGGCTTCAAAGCCTGGCTATGATTGGGGCACCTGGGTGGCTCAGTTGGATAAGCATCAGACTCTTCTTTTTTTAAGATTTTTTTTTTTTTTTTTTTTTTTTTTGACAGAGCGACACAGCGAGGAGGGAACAGAGCAGGGGGAGTGGGAGAAGGAGAAACAGGGTTCCCACTGAACAGGGATCCTGATGTGGGGCTGGATCCCAGGACCCAGGGATTATGACCTGAGCCAAAGGCAGACACTGAACGACTGAGCCACGCAGGCACCCCAAGCATCGGACTCTTGATTTCAGCTCAGGTCATGATCTCAGGGTCCTGAGATTAAGCCCCTCATGGGGCTCTGAGATGGGCATGCAGCCTGCTTGGGATT
The DNA here is from genome assembly GCF_009829155.1 of Mustela erminea. Taxonomy (NCBI): domain Eukaryota; kingdom Metazoa; phylum Chordata; class Mammalia; order Carnivora; family Mustelidae; genus Mustela; species Mustela erminea. The sequence continues at coordinate 46,782,855 of NC_045630.1, read as the reverse complement.
CTCTCTCACCCTCAGCCCCTCCCCCTACACCCCCACCAGTTCTCTCTCTCTCTCTCTCTCTCAAAATAAATAAGTAATAAATAAATAAATAAATAAATAAATAAATAAAACTGGTTATGATTTAAAAACAAATGGTGCCCTCAACATACTCATTATATTGCTGTCAAACATAAAGCAATGCATGATGGATCCCTCCAGAAAATGTGCCTCTAACAGTTTACTTTTTCTAAAAAAATTTAAATCTTATGGCCCCATCCCCCACTTCCCTCTCCCTCTCTCTCTCTCTCTCTCTTTCAAATAAATAAGTCTTTGGGGGCACATGAGTGGCTCAGTGGGTTAATCATGGTTTTGGCTCAAGTCATGATCTCAGAGTCCTGAGATTGAACCCTACATCAGGCTCTACACTTGCATGGAATCTGTTGAAGAGTCTCTCTCCTTCCTCTCCTCTTTCTCTGCCCCATGCCCCACTCCCACCAGTTAGCTTACACTCTTTCTCAAATAAATAAAATCTTCTAAAAATTAATTAATATGAATTGTTTTGCCATATAAATCACCCTTTCTGAAATATTTGTGCCCCTGATATTAAAGAACTTCCATGGAAAATTAAAATAATTCTACATGTTCCATGTGAGTACCCACTTGCAAGCTAAAGGCTGTTTAGCTTGTCTAAAAGAGAAAGCAAATCTTAAAATCAATATTCCTTCCTTAAACTTCAAATATTAGAAAATTCTAATTACATGAAAAACTGAATGTTTGACATCATTATATTTAGAAAACTTTAATCTCAGAACTCTGAAATCCATTTTTAAAAACAAAAATGAAGTTGTTGCCTACTCACTAATTTCTTATTAAAGTAATAGAGTTTAGAAAACCAAATCTGGTACATTTCTTTTCATTATTTTTGTTTCACAAGGACAAAATGTAAAAATCTATATGAATTTTAAGTGCAAATCACTGGTCACTCTTATAAAAAAATTTTGTTGAGTAATATTTATAATTGAGTTTGAAGGCAAACAATACATTTATCCATTAATATTCCACCTAAGCATAGTTCTAAAAATATTTTATTGTAAATAAATGGATACTTAAACTACTTATAGAAGTAGTTTTTGTCAAGTTTTGGTATCTGATGCCAAGTGAACAAAGATGGCAAACCCTACTCCCTCCCCTAGTCTTTTATATATTTTCTTTGTATGGTTCCTAGTCTTAAAGATTACATGTACATATACATTCACACACACGCGAAGAAACACACACATACACACACACTCACATATTTTAGGTTCCTAAGAATCTGTAAAGAGAACAACAGTAAGTTAATGTAAGTTACTAGTATATAGGCCTCTGCCAACTATAAGAATAAAACATTCCTTATTTAGAAAAAAATATATTTCTAGGTCAATATGCAAATGTCATTTGAAAGCATTTTGTTTTTTAGAATAAGTTGTTTCTCTTCAGTGGTTTTACAAATATCAGCTGTGTTGGTATAATATGTTTGCAAGCAAACCAAATTTATGGGCCAAAGTAGACTTGTAATCTATATATGAATCTTAAATTTGATTCAATAAGCACACAGGTGGTTCCTGCAGGTGGTAATGTCTCAACCATGGAAGCTCTTCGAATGTCTCTAATTGTCTCAATATGTTACACTCTCTCAACAGTCCTTGCCTTACCATCCCTGAATGTACATCCTGAACAGGTGTATATGACATGTGTGAGAAAGGCTGGAGATTGTCGGACCTAGAGAGGATCCAAAAACAGAAAACTCTATTAGTAATGCAATTAGATCAGACTTCCCACTTCAACATAAGAATAGAATAAAATCAAATATTTAACAATCATTCTATTTGTAACCCTGAATTAGCCAAATTGACCAATTCTTTCATTTATAAAAAATGTCACATTTTATAGAAACAAGTTACACTCTCAACACCAGACTGTGTGTAATTAACCTATGAATTGTTCACGTATCTTTAGTGAAGTGTTAGGTTTTGATAAATTTCAGTTTAGAAAAATGAGCTTAGTCCTCTGATTTTAGAAAATGTCATCAAACCTTGACCAAGTCTTATTATTCTTTGAAAGTGAAACATCCTGAAGCCTGTCACTTACTCGGGTAGCATCAGCTATCTTGTTCAAAGATCCAGCAAAGACAGCTGAGTTGTATAGATTGCCGAGTCTGAATGAGGATGTGAGCAAAATACGGTGCTTCCAGTGAGATTTCAGCCCTTCCAATTATCTAAATGTTTCTGTTTTAGGTACCAGAAAGAGGTCAGAACAAGCTTATTCACTGAAACCTCTCGAGTGCAGAGGTGTTAGTTTCCTGCCCTTATGACTCTAGCAAATATAATAGTTGCATGATTCTCACTTAGAATGATGCAGATATCATCTTGGTACTAGCTGTTCTATTGACAAGTGCACAAGCCTTTAACTTAGCTCTAATTGTCATTAGAAATAAAATTATTCATACTCTAATCCAATAAATGACTACTCACTAGATTTTTCATATGTATTCCCAATAATGGTCTTTTTCCCAAAGTCACAAATGTCTTATTTTACATGCTAGATGCAACTGAAATGTAAAAATGACTAGCTGATTCATGAAGAACAGTAGAAATTACTTGGGCAAGATGTTTTTCTTACTGCTATTTGAAGTGATTTAAAAAGCAACTAAGCTTCTTGGGAAACCCTGCCTTTCAGCAGGTTCCTTAGTCCATGTGTGACCCATGAACTATTGAAGACACAATCTTTAAAAAAAGGATACGGAAGATGAATCTCTACATTAATTTATTCATTCTTATGTAGAAATGTATCACTATATATCAGTCAGACTAAATGGGATTCTCCAGGCACGATAAAGCACTGTCACAAGATATATTTTATGAAAAGTAAATGTCATTCCCTATGACATAAACCTTCACTCCATTTCTTGAAATTAGTTATATATGTGATTATGTATATAAATACCATTTTTGTCTATTTAGACCCCACACAACATAAAGAGCATATGTTAATGATTGGGATTTTAAGAGACCTGAAATCACTGTCTATAATCTGTAATCAATATAAAATTTTTTATCTCCAAACTTTCTAATATTCTCTATTGATCCTCACATAAAACTTTCTTCATATCCTTTATGATTCTCAGAGGCTTTTCTGCACCATTTCATGTTTCCATACATTATGCCTATCACAACTCCATATAGTGCTTTCATGATTTTTAAAACATGATTAACATTTTAACTTTGTTTTTTAAATTCTTAGGAGAAATGACTAGAATTGTAATGTTGCCCTGATGTCATTCCTATAAAAATAATGGGTCACAATCATTGGAAAACAATCCATAATGATGCAATTAGACAAAGAAATGTCTGAGCAGAATCTACATTAGAATGAACATAAGACAAAAGAGTCAAGCCTGGCCGCACCCAAAGGACAAGCTATGTGAGGAACACACCTGAATAACTAACATAGACAAAATCGTGTAAGCACTGGAGGCAAAGCTGTATTTTTACCTTTGATGGTTTGCCGGATTAATAAAAGTAATTTCACAAAGTTTGCTATGGGATTTCTATGAAGAACAGATTGGAGGTATGACATAAAACTTCTTTGATTTCTACATGACCTCTTGATGTGTTTGTTTCTGTTTTCCCCTTAGCTTTCAAACCCTGACTCCAGCACACAAAGACATACCCTGTCCATCTTCCCTGCTGTGTTTTTTCTTCATAATACCTATCACATCCAACACATGTACATACCCATTCATTTGTTTAACATATGCCCTCAATTAGATCATAGTTTCCATAAGGTAAGACATTTTTATCTTTATTTTTTCCCATTGCGGTAATTCCAGAAACCAGAATGTTCTCTAGCAAACAGTAAAATACAATTAATAGTAGTCAAATAACAATAAGCATGAATTAATGACTGATTTAAGATAGAAATATTCAAATGTTTTATTATTTTTAAAAAACTGCAGTAACTATATACCAGATATGATCTAAGGAAATATATAATTATATCCAAGAATATCAAAGTGATGAAGTTTTGGAATACTGGTGAGGTTTGGTGGGGTGAGGTCTAGAGCCAACAACCAAGAAAGAATTCTTGAGACATTTTTGGTGCAAAAATAAAATATATTTATTAAGGCACAGGGACAGGACCCATGGGCAGAAAGAGCGGCTACTGTGAGGTGTGGCTGGTTAGATATTTGGGAGTTGGGGAGGTGAGGACAAAGGAGGTGTCCAAAGGACTGTCCTATGTCCTATGACTCTCGGGATACTGGAGGCCTAGTGATCGTCAAGCCAAGGCTCTTTTTCCCTCTAATGAGGCACTAACATGAAGACAGTTGGGAGTTTCCCAGAGGAATGTTATATTCCTCCTTTCACACATCCTTGTCCATGGGCTACAGGTTCAAAAGAATTTCAATCTTATTTACATTTCCTACTGCCTCAGCCTCCCTCAATTTCTTGAAGGGGAGGGTGATGTTAGGGCTCCAGGAAACATGGGTCTCTGGAAGTTCGGCTTTTGATAAGAAAGCTTTTTCCTTGTAAATCATGAAGATATTTGCAAACTGAGGGACACTCCAGTCCTGTGAGACAGTGATCTTTATCACAGTGATCTCTAGAAACCATTTGTTTTTCCCTTAACCAGTCTGGAATGCCTGAGGAATGTCACACGTAACACATGGGGGTGTGGTGTAGAGTGCCAACTTCTGCTTTACCCTCAGCTGGCCTTCTGCTCCCTCATCAAAAGTTTCTAGAAAAGGGGATTTTTAACCTTTTGGAGGATATATGGATTTATGTGTAGGGGCTGTAAAATATCTTTATTGTTGGGGTTAATGTAGAGTATGAAATCGTCCATAATACCTGGCTTGCTAAAATGTAACACAGAGGCTGCTGCAGGAGATGGACAGTTTCAGAGAAGGGCATAGGCCTTTCAAATGTCAGGCCTGGCAACCCCTCTACCTGAGGATACCTGCAGGAAGTTGCCTTCCCTGCAGCTTTCTTAGCCCAGACAGCTGCCATGTGATCCAAGAGATGTATGCATTGTCCCCTAAAGCTATGTTTAGCAGCATAGAACAAGTGAACCCCACCTTGTGTCTTTCCGTAATCAGACTCTTCTGTTTTCTGTAAGACCCCTTGCTACACATCACTTGCTTGAGAAACAGAGTAATAAAGATTTGTGATTATGCAGAAGCATGGGTAAAGGTGGGAGCAAAGAAGAGGAAAGGGTCTTTGTCTCTGACTGTTGACCCCCTGCCTCCTGTCTCTCACAGCAAAGTCGGGAATAATCTTCCATCGGTGGGTGCAGGGATTGCTGGCCATTCCGTGCATTTATACAGAGTTAAAGCTGAATTCTGAGCAAGAAGTTATTCAATTTTATGAACAACCGTAAATGACAAAATAAAATTTAGTGTTTATATTCTATTTTTTTTTTCCTTCTGTTGAGTAACAATGTATGCTAACTGCACTGGAACTTACACAAGTATTAATACATAAGAAAATAATCCCACATTACTCCACAGGTTAAAATAAACCACACCTACCATTTTGGCACATGCATTCAGGCCTTTAAAAATAATTTTGGGGGCACCTGGGTGGCTTAGTCATTAAATATCTGCCTTCAGCTCAGGTCCTGGGATCAAGCCCCACATCAGGCTCCCTGCTCAGGGGGAACCTGCTTCTCCCTCTGCCTCTCCCTTTGCTTCTGCTCCCTCTTTCACTGTGTGTCTCTCTCTCTGTCAAATAAATAAATAAAATCTTGTAAAAAAAACTAATAATTGTGAAAATATAGTTGTAATCCAACAGCATTAAAAATGTTAGTATATTTATTTTCCTTTCTATGTACTTTATATAGCATTATCATTAGCCTTTCAAAGATCATTAAAAACTCAGTATTTTCATCTAATTATATTCTTTATATTGTTCAAAAAATATGCGGTTTCTTCTGAATGTTGGTAAGTTCAAAGGTTTTAAAATTTTTTCAAGTTACTCATTTAGTCAAAGTTGTGGAAAGTATTTTTGGAACTCCTACTATGTGTCAGACACTCAGCTGTGGTGATCACTGAATAAAACCAGCATGGGTCTTGCACACAGAGAGCATGTTTTCTTATGAAAAGGGAGCAAACATTAAACAGTAAACAATGAAAGAACATATTATAATTATGTATATGAAGGCAGAGATAGGTCCATGAGTTGTAACTAGGGAACCATATTATATGTCCTTGTAAATATAGATTTCATAATAAAAGTAAAGAGGCTTCCAATATACATATACACTTTTTTATAAACTTATTATATATATATGTATATATATATATAGTGCTATTTATATATTTTAAAAAGGAAAAAAGAGAAATTCACTAAAGTATGGACATGTGGTTATATGAACATCAGCATTTTAAGACCATTAATAGTATGTATTAAAATATTAGATCTGGTAATGCTAGGAAAAATGATAATTTGTGATGAACATCATGAGCATTTTATTTTTTTAAAGATTTTATTTGTTTATTAATAAAAGTAGGTACAAGTAGGTAGAGAGGCAGCCAGAGGGAGAGAGAGAGGAGGAAGCAGGCTCCCTGTTAAGCAGAGAGCCCGATGCAAGGCTCAATCCCAGGACCCTGAGATCATGACCTGAGCCGAAGGCAGAGATTTTAACCCACTGAGCCACCCAGGTGCCCCAATCATAAGCATTTTAAAGTAAAATTGTACTTCAACAGGAATTTTCTTAATGTGTAATCCAGTTATTGTCTTGCACTCATATCTATTCTCTTGTCAAAGGTAACACTTTTTAGAATATTCACATACAATTTCTATATAATAATATGATTCTAAGACTTATTTTTCAAAATGAGCACATTTTTTTTATCATTTCTTCAAGTACCTTCTGATGTTCAAACAGGGAAGGCTCTTGGTTCTGTTCGGAGATCCATGAGGCAGAACCTTCAGGGGCAGTTGGCTTTTTTAAGGGGTCAGACATAGAGGGGTCAGGTCTAAAGAGTTTGACAGATTCCTGTCCAAATCTTTCCCTTTTTAAAGGGATTGAAACTGTGTTGGGTCGCTGCAGACCTCCTCTGCTTCTGCTCCTTTTCAGTTCTGGGATGTCAGCTGACATGGGTCCCCATTGTATATCCGCATTGGAGATCTCCTAGCTGTAGTACATTAACTGCTTGCGTCATTGCTTGACACAGGTTCCTGCTTGACATGAGAGACTCCATTTTGCTCTCTACACCACCCCAAGAATTTTTTTTAAGGCGAAAATAATATAACCCACTAAAATTATATACCCACTAATATATATATGGATAATATATACCCACAAATACAAATATATATTATATATATTATATATATGTAAAATATATACCCACTAAATATATTATTAAAAATAATATAACCCACTAAATGTTTCTCTCAGATCAGAGTTAATGTGCTAGTTCAAGATGCCCTTTAAAATTCCCCAACTGTATTAAGGTCTGTGATTTTAACAAGGAGTAGTATTTCAAGGCATTTCTGCATTTCTGCAACTACATTAGGGTTATGCACCCCTTCCTCCAACTCTGTACCCTCCCCATTTCTTCCTCTCACCCTTGCCCAGTTTATGATTTTTGTAACATTGTTAAACATTTATATGAATGCAGGTTAAATATTTAAATAGATTCAAGTTCTTCTCCAACGCGAATACTAAGAATGTATGCATCATAGTAGAACCATCTGAAAATACATGTATCCCATTACTTGAAACAGCAAAAAATTATCCCAGGATGGGTCACATACAGGTTATGTGATTGCCAATAAAATATAGACATTCAGTCTTTACCTGCTTAACTGCATGATGACAAACAAATCTAAACATCATGCAAAAGTCCCAAAATTCTCAATCTGTCTTCCAAGCGGTTGAGACGGTTTTATACCCTGATGCTTTCTTCTTTGCTTACATGCATCTGACTGGCTAGGATATTTGTAAGCAATACTAGGGTTCTCTTGCAACCCCAGTCTCCTCTTCCTCTTTTCAAGCCTCTGGCTGGCATCTCACACAGCTCGAAACGGGCATCTCCGGAGGTAAAGCCTCCCCAGCGATTCCCAAACGGATTCCCATTAGAAGGAGGTCCCTGCTCTACAAGGCTGATCACTTTCTCGACCCGGTGCAGAGTAAAACACTCTCTGGTTCAACTCTTAGGGGCTCTTAGGGGCACAGCCATCAGAGACCTAAACTTTGCACTGCTTGGCTGCGGAACCGGCAGGAACCCGCGGCCAAGAAGCGCCACCCCTTCTCGGGTGGACACCGAGGGGAGCGCTCGGGTCCCAGCTCCTCCTGCTTCTCCCCCCACCTCCAGAAAATGGGAAACAGAAGAATAAAAACCCAACTTGAAAGTACGTCTCATATAAGCCAAAGGGTTCCCAACCTCACTCTTTGTTTGAACTTAAACCTTGTATTCCAGGCTCCAGCTCCAAGTTGAAATCCAGCTGTGTTTCCCCCACCCCACCTCCCCAGGTAGAGCTGCGGAGAAATCGCCAGGCTCGGTCGCCTGTTGCTAGCCCTCTGCTGAAAGCGTCCTTGGCGGCGCAGCCTCGCAGACCAACTGTCTCCCTCAAAGCTGGAGTTTCAGGCTACATACAGCAGAGCGCACTTACCTAACAGCGTAGGGCTGGGCTTGACTGGAGTAGACTAGGTTAAGAAGGAAAGATCTGACTGCACTGAAAGTTGCGTTTTCTGTGTGGGTGTGTGAGTGTGTGTGTGTGTGTGTGTGTGTGTGTGTGTGTGCGCGCGCGCGCGCGCATGTTTATCCCCCACCCACTTCCACCCCTGAGCAATAGCACCAGTCCTCACAGGAATCTTGAATTGGTGAATTATGCCAAGCCCTCGTTTCTGAAACTAGAGTCGCGGCAACTGATGGCACTTGTCAGGCAGGACGACCAGACTAGGAAGGAGAGACCAGGTAGAAACTAGGGACGGGTGAGGGGCGCCTAGTGGTGCGGACCACAGTCTCAGCCCTGCTCTGATGGTGGGAGCCGAGGGGGGAAGCCCTTGAATCCCGAGACTGGGGGCTGGGGTGACGCTGCCGCTGGAGTACTTTTATGTCTGGAAATTAAAAGGGCTTTTGAATTAAAAAAAAAAAACTAATTAGGTCGTCGCATCAGCCATCAATGAGGACAGGGATAGTTCTTTCTGAGAAATTAAAAAGAGAGAGAAAAGAAAAGGAAAAAAGAAACGGAGAATGAAGGAAGAAAAGACATAAGGAAGGAAAGTTTAAACAATACGTTCTCACCTCCATCCATCCCAATAAAAAGAAAATGTAGAAACCAGGAATTTGTTCTGATGGGGGCTGGCAGGGGAGGGAGTGTCACAGAGGAAACCCTAAAACCTTAGTATACATTTGAGATTACAATACGAGTAGCCTTGACATTTAATTAATACCATGCCCTTGTCAGTATGTGAAGTAAAAGCTGAGACGTAAGTGTTCTTCAACATACATATACTTAAAGGGGAAATGATAATCATAACTGTCAGGTAAACCCATTAAAAAATGTTCATAAAACATTGACATATTAACATACCTATTAAAAGTTGAGTCTGGGAGTTAAACAAGTGTGAAGAGTGAGGCAATTAAATTTTTCATACAGAATCTGTCCCTGATTTCCAGTTTATTGGAACCAAGATAATCAGTACTTCCTTCCGATAGCCCTCTTCCTCTGAAATGAGCACTCTGTGTCCAATTAGCTGTTCACCCGCTAAATTCACAAAATCAGAAGTGTACTAAATATGATGCCTGAATTGAAATACAATGTCCAAAACAATGTGTTCCTGTGTGATTTGGGTTATTGTAAGAAAAAAGTGGTGCGTTTAAACTCCCACTCTTCTTACCATCAAGTGGCTTCTAGTGCTTAATGTCCTGCTAAACCCATAAAAATACATTTACAAAAATCTTCCTTCAGTCATGCAATTACTTCCAATGAACAAATGCTGGCCTGAACAATCTTGTGAAGATAAGAGACTAGTGAACCTTCTCAGATGCTGAAACTATCTCAAGGTTTCTTTTAAGCTTACTCTTAGATAAACATATAAAATTTGGCACAGGAATGTGTACCAAGAAGCATTGATGGGATGGGGAGGGATGGTTAATGTTTCCTATAACTTGTTATATAAAGGAGGACAGAAATAAATAATGTAAAAGGTGATGGGATAATCCATTACGTGAGCTCTATCTTAGTAGCACAATTGCAACTAATATACTAATTAATGAACAGTCATGTAGATCTTTGAGTTCTGAAGGTAACAAAAATATCTTTAAAATGAGATATTGCTGAAACAAAGCTTACTAAAAATAACACTAGCAAGAAATTTCTAATAAAATATAAGGAGAATAACTTACCAGAGGACATTTCAGGAAGCAAAATAACTGTGAGAAAAATATATCCAGGATGCAAACAGATATTCCATGATCTTCCAAATCAAAATAGTGATGAGCTGCAGGGTGGTGGAACTTTGAAAAAATCAGCAGTTCCTGGTGGCATATAACCACCTAAAAACCAGTTACACAGAAAGCCATGAACCCCCAAGGAAAAGAAAAAAAGGTGCGAGAGGTGCCTTTTATTTTGGGGGGGTGGGGGCTTATTTGTAATGATCCTTAGGCAAAGTGAAATTTACTGACTGTACAAGCCCACACCGTGGGGGGGAATAGAAGCTGTGTAACCCCAGAGAAATTAAGTGAAATACAGATAAATCTGCAAAGAGAAGTAAAAGGATGTGTTGAAGACAAGAGATAAAGGGAGAACTAGTGAGCAAGGCTCTAGTCATCCTGAAAGATACAGCAGCAAGAATGATTGAGGCTGCTGGGAAGGATCCAGTGAGAATTCAAGAGGGCACTGCTTTTGAAATCCTGCTCTGATCTTCCCACTCTCAGTTCTTTAAGAGTTACCTGCGCTGGGAACATGATTATTAGGATTAATAGTATTCCATCAGTGTGTTTCACTAGGATTTCCCTTGAACTCTCTCACCCGCAGCGACTGAGGGAGGCTTAGTAAGGAAGCCCAGCACAGCCAACGCCCCCAAATAAACCACTACAGTCACTTTAGGACGACCAAATCATCAGCGATTTGCATGGGGGGTGGGGGAGGCGGTGGGGGTCGAAGGGCTGAAGATGCGGATGAGGCCGAGTCGCCCGGCGCTTTCCGGGGCGCTGCGCCGAGGCTCAGGCAAGGGGGCGCGGAACCGCAGTTAGGAGCTGCAGCGGCAGCAGCAGGAGCCTCCCAGGTTCGGTTTTCTCGGAAAATGCTGCAGCCGGCGACTCGAAGCCATTCCCTTCCATCCGAAACCTCAGCTCCAAATGCCTTGTTTTAGAAGCTAGAGCTTGGGAGGCTCTGAGGACGGTTCCCGGGGGAGCGGGTGACAGGCGGTGAGGCTCTCGCGTACTCTCTGAGTCCTGCACAGTGACCGAGTCTGACCCTGAGCTCTGATGATCTCACAACCCTGAGCTCATAACCCGGGCCAAAATCAAGAGTCGGTCACTTAAACTGAACCACCTAGGTGCCCTAATTCACAGAATTTTTTGAAGAACCTATGTAGGCCTGTCTTTTAAAATAGATTTTCTCCATATCACTTGGACAATTTGGTTACAAACATTCCACATAAGAAGCAACAGTCTCAAAGAGCTTCATTAATTTGCCCAAAGTCACAAAGTAAGTAGAAGATTCAGAATTAGAAATCAGGTTTTTTTCACATAGAGAGTGAATAGGAACCAGGGTGGGGACAACCAGACAATAGTACTAGTATCCAAAATAAACTAACAATTTGAGAACATATAATATTGCATAGTTTTATTCATTTAGTATGTACCACTTCACATAGAGTCTTACATATTAGCATCAAATTCATGCTGATTTGGGTGTAACAAATATTGAAATAGGTGTAAGTAAATAACGATCATTGCATTTGAAGATTGTATAAAAATGAGATGGTATGAAGAATACATACTAAGCACAATAACAGTAAGTGCAGAATTTCTACCAGTGAAAATTAGCAAATATTAAAAGAAATGTGAGATCAAAACAAGACCACAAGGGGCGCCTGGGTGGCTCAGTGGGTTAAGCCTCTGCCTTCTGCTCAGGTCATGATCTCAGGGTCCTGGGATTGAGCCCCGCATCGGGCTTTCTGCTCAGCAGGGAGCCTACTTCCTCTCTCTCTCTCTCTCTCTCTGCCTGCCTCTCTGCCTACTTGTGATCTCTGTCAAATAAATAAATAAAATATTTTTTTAAAAAACCTTAAAAACAAAAACAAGCCCACAAGAGACTAACAGGGAGTGGATTTTTATTTTCATGGAAAGATGGATATGAAACAATTTTATCATTTTCTCCTTGTGTTTTGTACAGGACTCCAATCAGGAAAAGAACCCAAACGTTTACTTAATTAGGATGCATCATTAATTTTAGTGTCTCGTGAAATTCTAGGGCCTTTCACCCCTTGTAGAAATAAAAGAAACTAAGCTACTTGATTGCCAATTCTTTTGGTGTCTCTAAATCTCTGTAATGCATGTACTTCCTATTTTGAAGAAATGCATACCCTGTAGGAAGAAGAAAAACAATCCTTCACATTGATCATGGAGTTTTGTCTCTGAGATGAAAATATGAATTTACAAACAAAAGCAATTTTAAACGACTATATGAGATGAATTCATTTCATATTTATGAAAGAAGCCCAAGCCTAAAAGTCAACTCAATAAATATTGATCATTTATTCAATATTTATTGATAGTATTATATAGAAGAAGCAAGGTTCTAAATGTTACAAGGACATAAACATCAACAATATTACAATAATAGTAGGGGACTTTAACACCCTCCCCTCACTGAAATGGACAGAGCATCCCAGCAAAAGATCAACAAGGAAATAAAGGCTTTAAATGACACACTGGACCAGATGAACATCACAGATATATTCAGAACATTCCATCCAGAAGCAAGAGAATACACATTCTTCTCTAGTTCACATGGAACATTCTCCAGAACCAATCACATCCTGGGTCCAAATGAGGTCTCAACCTATACCAAAAGACTGGAATCATTCCCTGCATGTTTTCAGATGACAATGCTTTGAAACCATTTCTCAATCACAAGAGGAATTTTGGAAAGAACCCAAATACATCAAGGCTAAAGAACATCCTACTAAAGAATGAATGGGTCAACCAGGAAATTAAAGAAGAATTGAAAAAAAGTCATGGAAACAAATGAAAATAAAAACACAACTGTTCAAAGTCTGTGGGACACAGCAAAGGCAGTCCTGAGAGGAAAATATATAGCAATACAAGCCCTTCTCAAGAAAAAAGAAAGGTCTCAAATGCACGACCTAACCCTACACCCAAAGGAGATGGAGAAAGAACAAAGAAAACCTAAACCCAGCAGGAGAAGAAAAATAATATAGATCAGAGAAGAAATCAATGAAATAGAAACCCAAAGAACAGTAGAACAAATCAACAAAACCAGGAGCTGATTCTTTGACAGAATTAATAAGATTGATAATCCCCTGGCCAGATTTATCAAAAAGAAAAGAGAAAGGACCCAAATAGATAAAATGAATGAAAGAGGAGAGATCACAGCCAACACCAAGGAAATACAATTATAAGAACATATTATGAGCAACTATACGCCAGCAAATTTGACAATCTGGAAGAAATAGATGCATTCCTAGAGACGTATAAACTACCATAACTGGATCAGGAAGAAATAGAAAACCTGAACAGACCCATAACCAGTAAGGAGATTGAAGCAGTCATCGAAAATGTCCCAACAAGAGCCCAGAGCCAGATGTCTTCCCAAAGGAATTCTACCAACCATTTAATGAAGAGTTAATACCTATTCTCCTGAACTCTTCTAAAAAATAGAAAGGGAAGGAAAACTGCCAAACTCTTTTTATGAGGCCAACGTTGCCTTGATCCCCAAACCAGATAAAGAACCCATCAAAAAGGAAAATTACAGATCAATATCCTTGATGAACATGGATGCAAAAATTCTCACCAAAATACTAGCCAATAGGATCCAAAAGTACTTTAAAAGGATTATTCACCATGACCAAGTAGAATTTATTCCAGGGCTGCAAGGTTGGTTCAACATCCACAAATCAATCAGTGCCATACAACACATTAATAAAAAAAAAGAACAAGAACCCTATGATACTTTCAATAGATGCTGAAGAAGCATTTGACAAAGTACAGCGATGTTTCTTGATCAAAACTCTTCAAAGTGTAGGGATAGAAGGTACATACCTCAATATCATCAAAGCATCTATGAAAAACCCACAGCAAATATCATTCACAATGGGGAAAAACAGAGCTTTTCGTCTAAGTTCAGGTACATGGCAGGGACGTCCACTATCACCACTGCAATTCAACATAGTAGTAGAAGTCCTAGACTGGGCAGTCAGAAAACAAAAAGAAATTAAAGACATCTAAATCTGCTAAAGTCAAACTCTCACTCTTTGTAGGTGACATGATACCTTATGTGGAAAACCCAAAAGACTCCACTCCAAACTGCTAGAACTCAGACAGGAACTCAGTAAAGTGTCAAGATGTTAAATCAATGCACAGAAATCAGTTGCATTTCTATACACCAGCAGGAACATAGAAGGAAGAGAAAATTAAGGAGTCAATCCCATTTACAATTGAACTCAAAACCATAGGATACCTAGAAAGAAGCTTAACCAAAGAGGCAAAGAATATATACTCAGAAAACTAGAGAACACTCATGAAAGAAATTGAGGAAGACACAAATAAATGGAAAAACATTCTATGCTCATGGATTGGAAGAACAAATATTGTGAAAATGTCTATGCTACCTAAAACAATCTACACATTTAATGCAATCCCGATCAAAATACCAACAACTTTTTTCAAGAAATGGGACAAATAATCTTAAAATTTGTATGGAACCAGAAAAGACCCCAAAGATCAAGAGGAATGTTTGAAAAGAAAGCCAAAGTTGGTGGCATTATAATTTCAGACTCCAAGCTCTGTTACAAAGCTGTCATTATCAAGGCAGTATAGTACTGGCATAAAAGCAGACACATAGATCAAGGAAACAGAATAGGGAACCCATAAATGCACCCTCAACCCTATTAATTAATTCAATTATCAATTAATCTTTGATAAAGCAGGAAAAGCATGATAAAGCAGGAAAGAATGTCCAGTGGGGGAAAAAACCTATTAATTAATTCAATTGTCAATTAATCTTTGATAAAGCAGGAAAAGCATGATAAAGCAGGAAAGACTGTCCACTGGGAAAAAAACCTATTAATTAATTCAATTATCAATTAATCTTTGATAAAGCAGGAAAAGCATGATAAAGCAAAAAATAATGTCCAGTGGGAAAAAGCCAAACTCCAAAAATGGTGTTGGGAAAATTGTACAGCTGCATGCAGAAGAATGAAACTGGACCATTTCCTTACACCACACACAAAAATAGACTCAGAGTGGATGGAAGTCTTAAATGTGAGACAGGACTCCATCAAAATACTTGAGGAGAACACAGACAACAATCTCTTCAACCTCAGCTGCAGCAACTTCTTCCTGGACAAATTGCCAAAGACAAGGGTAGCAAAGGCAAAAATGAACTATTGGGACTTCATCAAGATCAAAAGCTTTTACACAGCAAAGGGAACAGTCTACAAAACCAAAAACCAACTGACAGAATGGGAGAAGATATTTGCAAATAGCCTATCAGATAAAAGACTAGAATCCAAAATCTATAAAGAACATTTCAAACACAACATCCAAAGAACAAATAATCCAATCAAGAAATGGACAGAAGACGTGAACCAACATTTCTCCAAAGGAGACATCCAAATGACCAACAGGCACATGAAAAAGTGTTCAACATCACTCAGCATCAGGGAAGTACAATTCAAAACCACAATGATATACCACCTCATGCAAGTCAGAATGGCTAAAATTAACAAATCAAGCCAGCTGATGTTGTGTTGTTAAGGTTGTGGAGAAAGGGGAACCATCCTACACTGTTGGTGGGAATACAAGCTCTAGAAAACAGTATGGAGATTCTTCAAAAAGTAAAAAATAAAACTACCATATGACCCAACAAGTCAGTACTAGATATTTAGCCAAAGGTTACAAACAGAGTAATCTGAAGGGGCACATGCACCCCAATGTTTATAACAGCAATGTCTACAGTAGCCAAACTATGGAAAGAGCCTAAATGTCCATCGACAGATGAATGGATAAAGAAGAGGTGATATATATATATACACAGTGGAATAATGCAGCCATCAAAAAAAAAAAATAAAATCTTGCCGTTTCCAATGATATGGATTATGCTAAGTGAAATATGTCAATCAGAGAAATAATTATCATATGATCTCACTAATATGTGGAATTTAAGAAACAAGGCAGAGGATCACAGGAGAAGAGAGGAAAAACTGAAACAAGATGAAGCCAGAGAGGGAGACAAACCTAAGAGACTCTTAATCATATGAAACAACCTGAGGGTTGCGGAGGCGGTGGGATAGACGGATACGGTAACTGGGTGATAGACATTGGGGAGAGTATGTGTTGTAATGAGCACTGGGGATTATATAAGACTGATAAATCACCAGACCTGTAACCTTGAAATAAATAAAACATTATATGTTAAGTAATTGAATTTAAATAAAAAATAATAAATAATTTTTTTAAATCTGTGCCAATTAGCAGATTTAGAAAATGTAATTTTAAAAATTACATAAATTTTCAGTGCATAAATATTTTAAAAAGTGGTTGAAGACCTATATAATAAAATAAATTTTATTGGAAGAATTTAAAGAAAACCAAAAGGATTTATATAATATTTGTGGAAATGAAAAAAAAATGTAAATTGACCTACATGTTAAGTGTAGTTTCCGTAAATATCCTAACCTACAAGCAGATTCAAATTATTGGAGGAGGAAAGATTCTAAAATATTCCAGAATAAAGTGAAGAAATTGTTTTATCTAATATCAAGATCTATCAGAAAGTCGTGATAATTAAATAAGTATGGTATTGCCAGTGGGAAGACAAAAATTAGTTACTGGACTAAAACTCAGTGTCCTGCACATGACCATTTATGTAGGCAACTATGATATACTAAAAGTGACATTGGCCATCAATATGAAAAGGAATATCTTGTACATAAATTATGTTAGGAAAATTGGTTATCTATATTGGAAAAAATCATATTGGATTTTCTTTCACACTATCTACAGAAACACAGTTCTAGATAGAAATAAACATGAAAGGAACATTTTGAAACTTTTACGAGAAAATATAGAATCACTGTGCCTTCAGTGTAAGGAATTACTTCATATACAAAAAAAAAAAAAGTCCTAATCTATAATTGTAGGTAATTTAAACTACTTTAAAATTAAAGTTTTTGTGGAGCAAAGGACTCAAAAAAACATGAAATATTTAAAAACACAGAGGAAAAATAATTAGTAACATGTTACTAATTACTATAAAGAACTCCTACAAATCAATAATAGAAGAGACATGCAACTTATTGTTTTAGTTGGACAAACTAATGAATAGGTATTACAAAGAAGAAGAACCCAGACAAGCCAATGAATATACCAGTAAATATAGTGGAGATTTATGTATGTAAATATATATGAGCAATGGAGGAAAACGAAGCAGCATAAGGGGTTTGGGGTTATATTTTGGGGACAGGATAAACTTGTCTTAAGACACATCAGCTGTGCCATTAAAAAGAAAATGAGAAATTGAAGATGACCCTTGGATTTGGCCTTGAGCAACTGATTAAGATTCATTAAGATGGAAAGACTAAGGGTAGAATAGGTTTTGTGGGGGGGAATGGAGTGCTGAATTAAGAGTTTTGTATTATATATGTTAGGTTCTGGACGCCTATTAGTGTTAACCAGTTATTGATGCCTCAGTCTGGGGAATCTCTTCACAGAATTGTAATAATAAACTGGAAGAAAAAGTCCACCTGCTATTGTCATATATCGTAAAAAGAAATTTGGCAAAATTTGCAGTCATTTCTTTTATTTAAAAAACTGAATTGAATAGAAATAGATGAAAGGGGCACCTGGGTGGATCAGTGGGTTAAAGCCTCTGCGTTCAGCTCCGGTCATGATTACAGGATCCTGGGATCAAGCCCCACATCTGGCTCTCTGCTCAGCAGGGAGCCTGCTTCCCTCCCTCTCTCTGACTGCCTCTCTGCCTACTTGTGATCTCTGTCAAATAAATAAATAAAATCTTTGAAAAAAATAGATGAAAATTTGCACATTAATGATGAAACATTGAAAGAATTTTTATTGATGTCAGTATATGACACTTTAACCACAATTATATTAATGTGGCAAACAAAATTATTTAAGATAAATAAATGATGTGTATAAAATGTGGATACAGTAGAAGTTTGTTATACATGTGTTAAGATCTAGACAGATTTGTTTCATTGAAAAAGTCCATTAAGGCATTAAGAAATAGAACTTGAAGAAAAATAGTTTTGCAGAGCTAGGATTCTTTGGCGACGTGAATTTTTCCCTGTGGTACTCCCCTCTTCTTCCAGCCTCCATCATAACAGCCCATAACAGTGGTAATTCAGGGCATTAAACAAGACAGTAAGAAATTTACTGGAGGAGGGGGGCAAGATGGCCAAGAAGTAGGAGACACTGTTTCAACCAGTCCCCTAAAGTGAGCTGATTATCTCTGAACACCCATGAAATCAGCCTGAGATGTAGGATTATACACTTCTGGAACTCTATGGGGGCAGAAGATGCCAGTGCACAGGTAAAGTGGAGTGCAAACGTCAGACTGATATCAGAAGATAAACAAAAGGGGGAAGGAGCAACCAGAAGTAACCCATTGGAAAGTAATACCTCAATACAAGCATGCCTTGTGATTGTGGACGAACATTAACTTGGAGTCTAGTTAAAAGCACTCAAAAAGAGCAAAAGATCTTAAGGGGAAATTGGTGGAATCGGTTGGGTAGGGGGATGGGCTTAAGACCACGGGCCCAGGACAGCCATCGCTGGCACCGTGCCAGAGAGAGTGCAGCAAAGCGTCCAGGCCATGGTCCCTGAGCCACCAGCTCATGAGAGCATCTGAGTGGTGGCGCACGCAAGAGAGTCTGGCCGCCAGCTGCAGCTCTCTAGAACCACAGCCTTTTGCACTCTGCACTCATGCTGCGTGTCAGGGGTGCCTGAGTCGCACTCCACACCCTCCCCTGAGAGAGGTCCATGCAGGCGCTAGCCAGTGATCTCTAGGACTGGTGAGAGTCTGAACAGTCCCAGCCCCAGGCCAGCATGAAAATCTCAGTGACTATCTCTGGTTGGGATCTCTCTGGTGGTCTGGACCTGCCTAGACAGCCACGGCAAAGGCTGCAACTGGAAGCCAGTTTTAGTTTTAGTTTTGGTTTTAGTAGCACTCAATTGCAAGCGGGAGCTCCTGCGACTCCTGAGACTGGGGCTAGGGATATGCTCTGCCTGTGGAGGTGGTAGAGAGGAGTCTGTGTGCTCTGGACCACCCAGAGAGGAACAGACTGAGGTTTCTCTCTAAGACGGAGGTCTGGGTGCAGTTTGCTTTCCTCTAAACCTCTGAAGAACCACCAAAAGCTGCCAAGCAGGGAAAAGAAGAAAAAAAAACCTCCAGAAAACAAAAGCCTGAAAAACCGGTTTCCTCAGAGCCCAGCCCCTTGACAGGGGGCAGGAGAATTCAAGTCTAGCAAGACTGCCTGTAATACCACGCACCAGGCCCCTCCCTCAGAAAGCCAGCCAAAAGAAAAAAGAAAACAAAAACAAAAAAACAAACAAACAAAAAAAACCAAGAGGACAACCACAACAGGGTCTTCATAAAACTGAAAAACCCCAATATCAGGGGAAAAGAAGATATTAAACTCCCAGTATTCCCCTAAAACCTGTATACGTCATAAATACAAATTTTATTTTTAATTCGTTCCCGCTATTCTCATTCTTTTTAATTTTTTTTTAATTTTTAACCTATTTACCACCACAAGTTTGTGTACAGAGGTTCACTACAACAAATTCCATAATAACCTTTTAACTTGAACTTTTTTGATATATATACCTGTGTTTTTCTTTTAGTTTCCTATTTTTTTTATATTCATATAGAGATAAGCTTCAAGGAAATCCTTTTTCCCCAGTCAATACTACCCCTGTATATAAACCAGTTTTATTTGACAGAGAGATCACAAGTAGGCAGAGAGGCAGGCAGAGAGAGAAGGGGAAGCAGACTCCCCGCTCAGCAGAGAGCCCAATACAGGGTTCGATCCCAGGACCCTGAGATCATGACCTGAGCTGAAGGCAGAGGCTTAACCCACTGAGCCACCTAGGAGCCCCTATAAACCAGTTTTAATCCCCCTTTATCTCAGGAAAGATGAGTCCTTTAAGAATGATACCAAGATACACCCAGGAAGAATCAAAATAAACTTCCTAGCCCACACTGAGAATTTATAACCGCCCTCCCATCTTTTCCTTCTGTCAATGTTTCTGTGTATTTGTTTTTGTTCTGGTAGTATACAAACCTTATACTTGGGGTTCGTTTTGGCTGGGTTCTTCTTTTTTCTTGTCATTTACTTTTGTCAATCTCTTTGTCTCTTTTTGTTTGTATACTTTATAAATCATAACTTTGGAGCCCATTTAGGCTGGGTCTTCTCTCTTTTTTTTTTTTTTTCCTGTCTCTCTCTCTCTCTCTCTCTCTCTCTCTTTTTCCTTTCTTTTTGGTGGGGACTCCCGATTGCTCAGAAGCAAAATGACTAGGAGGAGGAATGCCCAGCAGAGGAAAAATTCAGAGACTGTGTCCTCTCCCTCAGAGCTTTTGGATATGGACATAAACAGTATGTCGGAAAGGGAATTCAGGCTAACAATTATCCAGGCAATGGCCAGGTTGGAGAAAACCATTAATGACAAAATGGAATTGATTAGGGCAGAAGTGAAAGCCACCAGAGAAGATGTTAACAATGCTATCACTGAGTTTCAATTTAATCTAAATTCTCTAACAGCTAGGGTAACTGAGGCAGAAGATAGAATTAGTGATCTAGAAGACAAACTGATAGAGAAAATTGATCAGAAGGAGGCCTGGAGCAACAAGCTTAGAAGCCATGAAAATCGAATTAAGGAAATAAATGATTCCATGAAACATTCCAACATCAGAATTATTGGAATCCCTCAGGGGGAGGAGAAAGAAAGAAGACTAGATATAGTTGAACAAATTCCCCATGAAAATTTTCGCAATCTGAGGAATGGAAACAGCGTTTGTGTGCTAGAGGAAGAAAGGTATCCCCCCAAGGTCATAGAATCTAGAAAGACCTGGAGACACCTGATTGTGAAACTGATGAATCATAATTTTAGACAGGAGCTCTTAAAATGAGCTGGGGGAAGAGATTCCTTACATACAGAGGAAAGCACATCAGAATGATGTCATACCTGACCACAGAAACCTGGCATGCAAGATGTAATCAGAGCACTAAATGAAGAGAACATGCAGCCATGTTGTTACCCAGCAAGACTGACATTCAAAATGGATGGAGAGATAAAGAGCTTCCAAGATGGGTAAGGTTTAAAAGAGCATGTGACCACCAAGCCAGCACTACAAGAAATATTAAGGGGGGTTCTATAAAAGAAGAAAGAAACCAAGAGTGTCATTGAACAGAAATTTATGGAGACAACCTATAGAAACAAGGACTTCACAGGTAACACGATTTCAATAAAAATGTATCTTTCAATAATCATTCTCAATGTGAATGGCCTAAATGCTCCCACAAAATGGTACAGGGTTGCAGATTGGGTAAAATGACAGGACCCATCCATATATTGTCTACAAGAGACCCATTTTGAACCTAAGGATACATCCAGACTGAAAGTGAAGGGATGGAGAAGCATCTTTCATGCTAATGGGCCTCAAAAAAAGGCTGGGGTAGCGATTCTCATATCAGATAAATTAAATTTTAAACTAAAGACTGTAATCAAAGATACAGAAGGACACCACATCATTCTTAAAGGGTCTATCCACCAAGAAGATCTAACAATTGTAAATTTTTATGCTCCCAATATGGAAGCAGCCAACTACATAAGACAACAGTTAATCAAGATAAAGAGTCATACTGATATAATACATTAATAGTAGGGGAACTTGCCACTCTCAGTGCCACTCTCAACATGCCACTCTCAGTAATAGACCGTTCAAGCAGAAAATCAATAAAGAATCAAGAGCATTGAAGGACACACTGGACCAGATAGACCTCATAGATATATACAGAACATTCCACCCTAAAAACAGGATACTCATTCTTTTCAAGTGCACATGGAACTTTCTCCAGAATAGACATACTGGGTCACAAATCAGAACTCAACTGATACCAAAAGATTGAAATTATTCCCTGAGTATTCTCAGATCACAGTGCTTTGAAACTGGAACTCAACCACAAGAAAAAATTCAGAAGGAATTCAAACACCTGGAAGCTAAAGACCACCTTGCTTAAGAATGTTTGGATCAACCAGGAAATCAAAGAAGAACTTAAACAATTCATGGAAACCAATGAGACTGAAGACACTTCAGTCCAAAATCTACAGGATACTGCAAAGGTGGTCCTCAGGGGAAATACATAGCCATCCAAGCCTCCCTCAAAAAAACTGAAAAATCCTGAGATCATGACCTGAGCTGAAGGTGGTGAATACACCAGCTGTCTTTACACGTTAAAGAACTGGAGAAACAACAATTAATTAAGCCAACTCCACACACAAGAAGGGAAATAATCAATATTAGAACAGAGATCAATCAACTAGAAACTAGAGATACAATAGAACACATCAACAAAACTAGAAGCTGGTTTCTTGAGAATCAATAAAATCAATAAACCATTGGCCAAATTAATCCAAAAGAAAAGAGAGAAGACCCAAATTAATAAAATTATGAGTGAAAAGGGAGAGATTATGAGTAACAACAAGAAAATAGAAACAATCATCAGAAATTATTACCAAAAGTTATATGCCAAAAATTTAAGTAACCTAGATGAAATGGATTCATCCCTGGAAACCTATAAACTTCCAAAACTGAATCAGGAAGAAATTGACAACCTGTATAGACCAATATCTAGAAACGAGATTGAAGCAGTGATCAAAAACCTCCCAAAAAACAAGAGCCCAGGACCTGACGGACTCCCTGGGGAATTCTACCAGACTTTCAAGGAGGAATAATACCTATTCTCCTGAAGCTGTTTCAGAAAAAATTGAAGCAGAAGGAAAACTTCCAGACTCTTTTTATGAAGTCAGCATTACCCTGATCCCCAAACCAGGCAAAGACCCCCCAAAAAAGGAGAATTTCAGACCAATATCCATGATGAATATGGAAGCTAAGATTCTCAACAAGATCCTAGCTAATAGCATCCAACAATACATTAAAAAGATTATCCACCATGATCAGGTGGGATTGATCCCTGAGTTGCAAGGGTGGTTCAACATTAACATGTGATGGAACAAATCAATAAGAGAAGAGAGAAGAACCACATGGTCCTCTCAATTAATGCAGAAAAAGCATTTGACGAGCTACAGCATCCATTCCTGACTAAAAACTCTTCAAAGTATAGGGTTAGAGGGAACATTCCTCAACTTCATAAAATCTATCTATGAAAAACCCACAGCGAATATCATCCTCAATGGGAAAAAGCTGACAGCCTTCCTTTTGAGATCAGGAACATGACAAGGATGCCCACTCTCACTACTCTTGTTCAACATAGTATTAGAAGTCTTAGCAACAGTAATCAGACAACAAAGAGAAATAAAATGTATTCAAATTGGCAATGAAGAAGACAAACTCTCTGCCTTCACAGATGACATGATACTTTATATGGAAAACCCAAAAAACTCCACCCCCAAACTACTAGAACCCATACAACTCATTAATGTAGCAGGATACAAAATCAGTGTACAGAAATCAGTTGCTTTCTTATACAATAACAATGAAAATACAAAAAGGGAAATTAGAGAATCGATTCCATTTACTATAGCACTAAAAACCATAAGATACCCAGGAATAAACCTAACCAAAGAGATAAAGGATCTGTACTCAAGGAACTACAGAACATTCATGAAAGAAATTGAAGAAGACACAAAAAGATTGAAGACCATTCCATGCTCATGGATCAGAAGAATAAAAATTGTTAAAATGTCTATACTACCTAAAGCAATCTATACTTTCAATGCCATTCTGATCAAAATTCCACCAACATTTTTCAAAGACCCAGAGCAAACAATCCTAAAATTTGTATGGAATCAGAAGGACCCCAAATTGCTAAGAAAATGTTGAAAAGGAAAAACAAAACTGGCAGCATCATGGTGCCTGATTTCAAGCTTTACTACAAAGCTGTGATCACAATACAGCATGGTAGTGGCACAAAAACGGGCACACATAGACCAGTGGAACAGAGTAGAGAGCCCAGACATGGACCCTCAACTTTATGGTCAAATAATCTTCAACAAAGCAGGAAAAAATATACAGTGGGAAAAAGACAGTCTCTTCAATAAATGGTGCTGGGAAAATTGGACAGCTATGAGTAGAGGAATGAAATTTGACCATTCTCTTACACCATACACAAAGATAAACTCGAAATGGATAAAAGACCTGAATGTGAGACAGGAATCCATCAGAATCCTAGAGAACATAGGCAGTAACCTCTCTGACATCAGCCCAGCGAATTATTTCAAGATATGTCTCCAAAGACAACGGAAACAAAAGCAAAAATGAAGTTGTTTTTTTTTTTTTTTTTACTTCATCAAGATCAAAGCTTCTGCAAAGCAAACAGTCAACACAACAAAGAGGCAACTCATGGAATGGGAGAAGATATTTGCAAATGACAGTGCAAAGGGCCGATATCCAAGATCTATAAAGAATTCCTCAAACTCAACACACACAAAACAGATAATCATGTCAAAAATGGGCAGAAAAGGGCGCCTGGGTGGCTCAGTGGGTTAAGCCGCTGCCTTCGGCTCAGGTCATGATCTCAGGGTCCTAGGATCGAGTCCCGCATCGGGTCTCTGCTCAGCAGGGAGCCTGCTTCCATCTCTCTCTCTCTCTCTGCCTGCCTCTCCATCTACTTGTGATTTCTCTCTATCAAATAAATAAATAAAATCTTTAAAAAAAAATGGGCAGAAAACATGAACAGACACTTCTCCAATGAAGACATACAAATGGCTAACAGACACATTAAAAAATGTCCATCATTGGGCGCCTGGGTGGCTCAGTGGGTTAAGCCGCTGCCTTCGGCTCGGGTCATGATCTCAGAGTCCTGGGATCGAGTCCCGCATCGGGCTCTCTGCTCAGCGGAGAGCCTGCTTCCCTCTCTCTCTCTGCCTGCCTCTCCATCTACTTGTGATTTCTCTCTGTCAAATAAATAAATAAAATCTTTAAAAAAAAAAAATGTCCATCATCACTAGCCATCAGGGAGATTCAAATAAAAACCACATTGAGATACCATCTGACACCAGTTATAATGGCCAAAATTAAAAAGACAGGAAACAACATGTGTTGGAGAGGATGTGGAGAAAGGGGAACCCTCGTCCACTGTTGGTGGGAATGCAAGTTGGCACATTCACTTTGGAAAACAGTGTGGAGATTCCTCAAGAAATTCAAAATAGAACTTCCCTATGACCCTGCAATTGCACTACTGGGTATTTACCCCAAAGATACAGATGTAGTGAAAAGAAGAGCCATCTGTACCCCAATGTTCACAGAAGCAATGGTCACAGTTGTCAAACTGTGGAAAGAACCAAGAGGCCCTTCAAAGGATTAATAGATATGGAAGATATGGTCCATATATTCTATGGAGTATTATGCCTCCATCTGAAAGGACGAATACCCAACATTTGTATCAACATGGAGGGTAGTGCAAGAATTATGCTGAGTGAAATAAGTCAAACAGAGAGAGTCAATTATCATATGGTTTCTCTTATTTGTGGAGCATGAAGAATAACACCGAAGACATGGGGAGATGGAGAGGAGAAGGGGGTTGGGGGAAATTGGAGGGGGAGATGAACCATGAGAGACTGTGGACTCTGAGAAACAAACTGAGGAGAGTTTTGGAGGGGAGAGGGGTGGGAGGTTGGGTGAGCCTGGTGGTGGGTATAATGGAGAGCACATATTGCATGGAGCACTGGGCGTGATGCGTTAACAATTAATTCTGAAACACAGAAAAGAAATTTAAAAGAAAAGAAATTTACTGGAGAATACAGAATGCAGGTAATAAAAATTAATGTGTTGGAAATTCACAATTTGATAGGTGAAGTACAGAGGATTATTTCTAGGGCAGGAAAACTTTTGTAAGGTACTCAAGTGTTGGATACATGACATTATGAATTTGACAAAATTCATAAAACTTTACAGCACAGAAAGTAAAAATTCATATATTCAAAATTTTAAAAATCAGTTAGGAGGTTGAAGGGTCTCAGAATGGAATGCAAAATGTACCAAAACAAATAAGCTACATTATAAATGCATTATATAACATAACTGAAGAGGGAGGGGTAAAGGGTACTTACCTAAATAACTTAAGAAATTATTGGGAATGTAAGACTAAAGCCAAAGGAACTGTACATAAAGAGTACTATAGTTGGTGAAGCTATTTCTCATGTGGGTGTGGATAGATGAATCTGAAAATACTATATATGTATACCGGAATTAAACAAAAGGAAATCAATGTCAAATGGTAGGGGCCAAGCTCCTTAGTGTTAGAAAGGGAGCTTACAGATAAGCAAGGAGAGAGAATAGAATGAACTCTCAAGTATTGGGTTAAAGTCAGAGCCATTGGTCTGAACATGAAAATACAAAGAAATATGGACATATGTTTATATAGAGGCTAGTGTATATGCATATATTTCTTAGTTCTGGTGGCTGAGAGAGCCTTGAAGCAAGAACTCCAGTAACAATAAGCACGTCAGCATCTGGATCATGGTTTCTAATATTGTCCTCTAATAAAAGGACCCAGGACTCCCAGAGAAATTGTTGGTTCTAGGTCTGGAGCAGGAAATGTACAAGATGATCCTGAGTCATCTTGTACGGTTAGAAAATAAGGAAATGCTAAAAAAAAAAAATCAAAATTATAGGGATATGATAAAAGTACACAGAAGTCACCTTAAAGAGTTCAAAATGGCCAAAGCTGGATTTGAGAACAAAATAAATAATATAGCATTCATGAACATAAGTAGAGCCATTTTGAAATGGAGCCAGAGCAGCCATTTCAGAGGAAATGCCTTCCATGTAAAATTTCTGAATCTTTGAATTGGACTAAAATACCAGCATTCCAGGAAGTCAGCAGAAAAGCAAATACCCTGTTTGAGAAAACTGATAAAACTGAGCATTTGCCTAATGATCCCTTTGCCTGACCAATCAAGGAAGTACAAATATAGCCCTGCTTCTCAGCACCAATGAACTCTTTTCAAAAACAACTTACCTAATCTTCCTTTTTTCCCGTAAAATTCCTAAGTCCACCTTCTGTAATCAGTACACTATTTGAGTTTCTACCTAAATCGGTACCCTAAATTGCAATTCTTTGATCCCAGGTAAAAGCTTTGCTTCTTGAACTGGTTTCTTGTTTTTAAGTTCAAATAGAAGGTTATCATTTGAAGTATAAACCAAACATCTAGAAATCCATACAGATGCTCATAAATGACTTGAGTGAATAAATGGGAGTAAAGAAATGAGTTTCCATGCTGAAGAATTCTAAATAATTTATGGAAGTACTCCCCAAAAGTTGGTGGAGCTTAATTCTTAATTCCCAACAAACACCATTTCATCTAGGTAATTCAGGTTAACATCACAATGATGTCATGTTGATAATATGTAACTTTGAAATGATGTAATAAGAATGACACTTCCATTCTGTGATCTTCCTCCAAGAATGCATAACCTAAATAAAATGAAGAAAAAAACTTCAAACTGCAACTGAGGGACACTTCAAAATTTCTGAACAAATTGTCAAGGAGACAAAGAAGACATAATGACTAAAGTAGTATGATGTGATACTCTGGATGGGATTTTGGTAAAGAAAAGTGATGTTAGTAAAAACTAAGAAAATATGAGTAAAGCATGGAGCTTAGTTAATTACAATATATCACTATTGTTTCATTAGTCTTGACAAATGTGCCTTAGTAATCTAAAATGTTAACCACAGGGGAAACTGAATTGAAGTATCCAGGAATTCTCTGCACATATTTGCGACATGTCTTTAAATTGAAAATTATTCTAAAGAAAGTCTATTGAATGTTAGCACAAGGAGAAATGGCAATATGGATATTCTTATATCGATTTTAAAAATGTACTTCATAATTAAAACCTTTCCATCAAGAAAAGAGAAGTGGAATAGAAATTTAAGAAAGTTAGCCTTTGTAACACTTACTCAGTTTTTTTCCAAAATTCAGTTAGAGTATGTTCTCTATTTTTTTATTTATTTAATCATTTTTATTAACATATAATGTATTATTTGTCCCAGGGGTACAGGTCTGTGAATCATCAGGCTTACATAATTTCACAGTACTCACCATGGCACATATCCTCCCCAATGTCCATTACTCAACCACCCTCTCCCAAACCCTCCACCCCCCAGCAGCCCTCAGTTTGTATTGTGAGATTAAGAGTCTCTTATGCTTTGTCTCCCCCCAATCCCATCTTGTTTAAATTTTTCCTTCCCTACCACCAAACCCCTCGCCCTGCCTCTCAGATTCCTCATATCAGAGAGTTCATATGATAATTCTCTTTCTCTGTTTGACTTATTTCGTTCAGCATAATACCCTCTAGTTCCATCCAGGTCGTTGCAAATGGCAAGATTTCATTTCTTTTGATGGCTGCATAGTATTCCATTGTATATATATACCACCTCTTTTTTATCCATTCATCTGTTGATGGACATCTAGGTTCTTTCCATAATTTGGCTATTGTGGACATTGCTGCTGTAAACATTCAGGCGCACATGCCCCTTCACATCACTACATTTGAATCTTTCGGGTAAATACCCAGTAGTGTGAATGCTGGGTACTAGGGTAGGTCTATTTTCAACTTTTTGAGAAACCTGCATGCTGTTTTCCAGAGTGGCTGCACAAGCTTGCATTTTCACCAGCAGTGTAGGAGGGCTCCCTTTTCTCTGCATCCTTGCCAACATCTGTCACTTCCTAACTTGTTAATTTAAGCCATTCTGACTGGTGTGAGGTGGTATCTCATTGTGGTTTTGATTTGTATTTCCCTGATGCCAAGTGATGTGGAGCACCTTTTCATGTCTCTGTTGGCCATCTGGAAGTCTTCTTTGCAGAAATATCTGTTCATGACTTTTACCCATTTCTTGATTGGATTATTTGTTCTTTGGGTGTTGAGTATGAAATGTTCTTTATAGATTTTGGATACTAATTCTTCATCTGATATGTCATTTGCAAATATCTTCCCCCATGTCAGTTGTCTTTTGGTTTTGTTGACTGTTTCCTTTGCCATTCAAAGCTCTTGATCCTGATGAAGTCCCAATAATTCATTTTTGCTCTTGCTTCCCTTGGCTTTTGTGATATGTCCAGGAAGGAGTTCCTGTGCCTGAGGTCAAAGAGGTTGCTCCCTGAATTCTCTTCAAGGATTTTGATGGATTCCTTTCTCACATTGAGGTCTTTCATCCATTTTGAGTCTACTGTTGTATGTGCTGTAAGGAAGTGGTCCAGTTTCATTCTTCTGCATGCAGCTGTCCAATTTTCCCGACACCATTTGTTGAAGAGTTTGTTTTTTTTTTCCACTGGAAATTCTTTCTTGCTTTATCTAAGATTAGTTGACCATAGAGTTGCGGGTGCATTTCTGGGCTCCCTACTCTGTTCCATTTATCTATGTGTCTGTTCTTGTGCCAGTACCATACTGTCTTGATGATGACAGCTTTGTAATAGAGCTTGAAGTCTGGAATTTTGATACCACCAATTCTGGTTTTCTTTTTCAACATTCCTTTGGCTATTCGGGGACTTTTCTGGTTCCTTATAAATTATAGGATTATTTGTTTCATTTCTTTGAAAAAAGTTGTTGGTATTTTAATAGGAATTGCATTAAATGTGTAGATTGCTCTAGGTAGTATAGACATTTTCACAATATTTGTTCTTACAATCTATGGGCATAGAGTGTTTTTCCATTTATTTGTATCTTCCTTAATTTCTTTCATGAGTATTCTCTAGTTTTCTGAGTACATATTCTTTGCCTCTTTGGTTAGATTTATTCCTAGGAATCTCATGGTTTGGGGTGCAATTGTAAATGGGATGGACTCCTTAATTTCTCTTTCTTCTGTCTTGTTGTTGGTGTGAAGAAATGCAACTGATTTCTGTGCATTGATTTTATATCCTGACACTTTACTGTATTCCTGTCTGAGTTCCAGCAGATTTGGAGTGGAGTCTTTTGGGTTTTCCACATAAAGTATCATATCACCTACAAACAGTGAGTGTTTGACTTCTTCTTTGCCAATTCGAATTCCTTTTATTTCTTTTTGTTGTCTGATTGCAGAAGTAGGACTTCTAGTACTATGTTGAATGGCAGTGGTGATAGGGGACATCCTTGCTATGTTCCTGACCTTAGGGGGGAAACTCTGTTTTTCTCCATTGAGAATGATACTCACTGTGGGTTTTTCATAGATAGCATTGATGCTATTGAGTTATGTACCCTCTATCCCTACACTTTGAAGAGTTTTGATCAAGAAACATTGCTGTACTTTGTCAAATGCTTCTTCAGCATCTATTGAAAGTATCATAGGGTTCTTGTTCTTTCTTTTATTAATGTGTTATATGGCACTGATTGATTCGTAGATGATGAACCAAGCTTGCAGCCTTGGAATAAATCCCAGTTGGTCATGATGAATAATCCTTTTAATGTACTGTTGGATCCTGTTGGCTAGTATTTTGGTGAGAATTTTCGCATCTGTGTTCATCAAGGCTATTGGTCTCCTTTTTAATGGGGTCTTTATTTGGTTTGGGGATCAAGGTAATGCTGGCCTCATAAAATGAATGTGGAAGTTTGCCTTCCATTTCTATTTTTTAGAACAGTTCAGGGAAATAGGTATTAATTCTTCTTTAAAT
Organism: Mustela erminea; assembly: GCF_009829155.1. Lineage (NCBI taxonomy): Eukaryota > Metazoa > Chordata > Mammalia > Carnivora > Mustelidae > Mustela > Mustela erminea. Next base: position 46,751,786 of record NC_045630.1, on the reverse strand, counting down.
GTTTGGTAGAATTCCCCTGGAAGCCATATGGCCCTAAGCTCTTGTTTTTGGGAGATTTTTGATGACTGCTTCAATCTCCTTACTGGTTATGGGTCTGTTCAGGTTTTCTATTCCTTCCTGATCCAGTTATGGTAGTTTATACATCTCTAGGAATGAGTATTTCTTCCAGGTTGTCAAATTTTCTGGCATATAGTTTCTCATAATATGTTCTTATAATTGTTTGTATTTCCTTGGTGTTGGCAGTGATCTCTCCTCTTTCATTCATGATTTTATTTATTTGGGTTCTTTCTCTCTTCTTTTTGATAAGTCTGGCCAGGGGTTTATCAATCTTATTAATTCTGTCAAAGAACAAGCTCCTAGTTTCATTGATTTGTTCTATTGTTCTTTTGGTTTGTATTTCATTGACTTGTGCTCTGATATTTATGACTTCTGTTCTCCAGTCTTTCTTTGCTGTTCTTTCTCCAGCTCCTTTAGGTGTAGGGTTAGGTTGTGTACTTGAGACCCTTCTTTTTTCTTGAGAAAGGCTTGTATTGCTATATATTTTCCTCTCAGGACTGCCTTTGCTGTGTCCCACAGACTTTGAACAGTTGTGTTTTTATTTTCATTTGTTTCCATGACTTTTTTTCAATTCTTCTTTAATTTCCTGGTTGGCCCATTCATTCTTTAGTAGGATGTTCTTTAACCTTGATGTATTTGGGTTCTTTCCAAAATTCCTCTTGTGATTGAGAAATGGTTTCAAAGCATTGTCATCTGAAAACATGCAGGGAATGTTCCCAGTCTTTTGGTATAGGTTGAGACCTCATTTGGACCCAGGATGTGATTGGTTCTGGAGAATGTTCCATGTGAACTAGAGAAGAATGTGTATTCTGTTGCTTCTGGATGGAATGTTCTGAATATATCTGTGATGTCCATCTGGTCCAGTGTGTCATTTAAAGCCTTTATTTCTTTGCTGAACTTTTGCTTGGATGATCTGTCCATTTCGGGGGGGGGGGGGGTGTTAAAGTCCCCTACTATTATTGTAATATTGTCGATGTGCTTCTTTGATTTTGTTATTAATTGGTTTATATAGTTGGCTGTTCCCATGTTAGGGGCATAGATATTTAAAATTGTTAGATCTTCTTGTTGGACAGACCCTTTAAGTATGTTATAGTGTCCTTCCTTATGTATTATAATTTTTAAAAATTTTTAACAGTTTATTTATTTATTTGACAGACAGAGATCACAATTAGGCAGAGAGGCAGGCAGAGTGAGAGGAGGGGAAGCAGGTTCCCTGCTGAGCAGAAAGCCCGATGTGGGGCTCGATCCCAGGAGCCTGGGATCATGACCTGAGCCGAAAGCAGAGGCTTTAACCCACTGAGCCACCCAGGCACCCCTGCATTATAATTTTTTACTTAAAATCTAACTTCTCTGATATAAGGATTGACACCCCAGCTTTCTTTTCATGTCCATTGGCATGATAAATTGTTTTCCACCCCCTCACTTTAAATCTGGAGGTGTCTTTTGGTCTAACATGAGTTTCTTGTAGACAGCATATCAATGGGTCTTGCTTTTTTATCCATTCTGATTCCCTGTGTCTTTTGATTGGGGCACTTAGCCCATTTACATTCAGGTTAACTATTGAAAGATATGCCTATAAGGTGACTGTTACTGTATATTGTCTCTGTTCTTTTCTAGTCTACTACTTTTAGATTCTTTCTTTGTTTAGAGAACCCTTTTCAATATTTCCTGAGGGGTCATTTGGTGTTTACAAATTCTTTTAGTTTGTTTTTGTTTTTTGGGTTTTTTTTTTTTTTTTTTTTTTTTTTTTGTCCTGGAGGCTTTTAACCTCTCCTATTTTCACTAACAGCCTAGCTGGATATAGTATGCTTGGCTGCATATTTTTCTCATTCAGTGCTCTGAATATATCATGCCAGTCCTTTCTGGCATTCCAGAATTCCCCTGCCAATCTAGTCTGCTGCCAATCAGTCTGCTGACAATCTAGTGTTTTTACCATTGTATGTTACAGACTTCATGTCCCAAGCTTCTTTCAGGATTTTCTCTTTGTCACTAATGCTTGTAAGTTACTATTAGATGACCTATTTTTATTGATATTGAGGGGGGGTTCTCTGTGCCTTCTGGATTTTGATGCTTGTTCCCTTTGCCATATTAAGGAAATTCTCTACTATAATTTGCTCCAGTATACATTCTGCCCCCTCTCTCTTTCTTCTTCTGGAATCCCAATTATCCTAATATTGTTTCATCTTATGGTATCACTTATCTCTCTAATTCTCCCCTCATGGTCCAGTAGTTGTTTGTCTCTCTTTTGCTCAACTTCTTTATTCTCTGTCCTTTGGTCTTTTATGTAAATTATTCTCTCTTCTGCTTCATTTATTCTAGAAGTAAGAGCCTTCATTTTTTATTGCACCTCATTAATAGCTTTTTTAATTTCAACTTGGTTAGATTTTAGTTCTTTTTTTCTCCAGAAAGGGATTTTATTTCTCCAGAAGGGGATGCTCTCATATCTTCCATGCCTTTTTCAATCCGAGCTAGCACATTGATAATCATTTTTCTGAACTCTAGGTCGACATATTACCAATGTCCATGTTGATTAGGTCCCATTTTTTTCACCATTTTTGTCATTTTATCCAGTTTGGAATATATAAACAAAAGAATAAAATACTAAAATGTGCAAAGAGTCCAGAAAAATATACATTTACCAAATCAGAAGAGACATGAAACCAGGGGGAGAGAAAAGGGGGGGGATTGATTTTGGGTGTATTATGGTCTCCTAGAAACCTACCTCCCATAACTTTAAAGTGAGAAATGCTTATATATATACAAAAATAAGGGTAACATGATGAAGGGATGGAATACGATTGTAAAGATGAAAATTTTAAAAAGATTCTAAAAAAATAATTGATAAGATAAGTTGGAAAGAGGAGAGAATGTGATCAGGCTGGAAATTAAAACAAATCCATGTGCTAGATTTAGGGTATATTTTTATCTATTAGAAGAAATTGTATCCCAAAATTTTAAAGAAAATAAAAAACTTACATGTAACAAAAAAACAAGGTTATATACAATGAAGGGATAAAATGACTATAACAATTAACATTGGAAAATGTTTTTTTAATGACTTGTTAAAATAGTTTTAAAATATTAAAAGAGAAAAAAGTTAAAAAATAGAATAAGAAAAAAATAAAATTAAAAAAAATTTGACTTTGCAAGACTAATCATGGGGGTGAGGGGAAGCCATGAATACTATGTGTTACTATCCCCTAGCTCTGGAGTTTTGCTGTTTTCACTGATTGGAGAACTTGGTCTTGACTGGATGTTCTTGCTGATCTTCTTGGCGAGGGGTCTGTTGCAGTGAGTATCAAATGGCTTTACCTGAGGCAGAATTGCACCACCCTTGCCAGGGGCCCAGGCTAAGTAATCTTCTCCGGTGTCTGTGCCCTGAAAGCTTTCTGTAGGGGTCTGGAGGATGGAATGAAAATGGCGGCCTCCCAATCTCCGGCCAGGTGGAGCTTAGAGCTCAGGGTCCCACTCCTCAGTGCGCCCTCAGAGAAAAGCAGTCAAGACCTCAAAGAAAAGCAGTCAATCCCTCCCATCTCCCTGGTTTCTGGCAATGCTCCATGCAAACCAGCCTGTATCTGAGCGTTTCTATCTCTGGCTCATGGGCCCTGATTGGAGTCTCCAAACCCAACAGATTCCTGCAGCATGTTACTGTGCCACTCCTCCAAGAGGAGGAAATAGGGGATTTCTCTTGATCTGCTTCTTGAAGGGTCCCTGCTCAAAGAGCAGAGGCCCTACTATGCCTTGGATCACAGTTTAAGGTAACCCAGAGCTGAGATCTCACTTCTCAGCTCTGTCACTTTAGCCAATTTCCCCACTCCAGTACCTGGGAGCTCCGCCACACTCAGACAGCCCAGGTCTTTCTGTGACCCTGTGGGTCCTGAGACCACCTGCTCCCATGAGGGCTCCACTGCCACTTAACCTCTGGAGTGATGTCCCTCAGTGGAGCAGACTTCTAAAATTTCTGATTTTGCACTCCCCTGCTCCATCACTTGCTGGGAGCTGGCCACAATCTATATTCCTTTCTCTTCAGATTCACTTCTCCACATGTCCTACCTTCCAGAAAGTGGTTGATTTTCTGTTCTTAGAGTTGCTGCTCTTCTTCTCTTCTATCTCCTGTTGAGTTTGTAGGTGTTCTGAATGGTTTGATAATGATCTAGTTAAATTCCTGGGACCTAATGATATTTCAGTTTACTGCTCCTCTGCCATCTTGCTTCCACCCTTATGTTCTCTATTTTGAAGGATTCCCTATTGCATGACTGCATGACTTATGTTCCTTTTCTACTCAGTGTTACACATATTGGTATGTTTACCTCTGTCCCTCTGTTTTACCATAAGTTCCCAAGTAGGACTATCATTATTTTTCTGTTCATGGTCATCATCCAGCTAACATAAGTACATGTAGTTACCAGTATGTCCTTATTAATGCATGGAGATTGAGACTATGGAAAAGAAAGACCTAAAAACAACAATAAAGGAATGCCATATGGAAACAACAACCAGAAAATGAAACAATCAAGAAAACATAACTGAACAAAGTTAGAGAAGACTAAGAACAAGAAAAATTGAGTATCATGAAAGACAAGACGAAGGAGTGTCAAAGAAAAAAAAATCAAAATGTCAAAGGCATCAAAGAGGTTATCAGGAATTTTAATAAGATTAAGTGTTATTGGTTGAATTATGTCCCCCAAAATAGTATGTTCAAGTCCTACCTCCCATAACTTTGAATGTGACTTTATTTGGAAATAGTACCTTTGCAGATATAATCGAGGTAAGATTAGGTCACACTAGATTAGGGTCCATAATCAGTGATTGGTGTTCTTGTAAAAGAAAGAGGGAGATTTATACACAGAAATATGGAGAGACCAAATGAAGAGGAAGGCCACCTGACAATGGAGGCAGAGATTGGAGTGATGCCACTGCAAAGCAAGGAACTACAAGAATGACAACAACCATCAGAAGCTAGGAAGATCATAGAAAGATATTCTCTAGTATCTCTGGAAATAGTGAGGCCCTGCCAACACCTTCACATCCAACTTCTGATCTATGGAACTATGAGGAAACAAATTTCTTTTCTAAACCACCCAATTTGTGGTAATCTATTGTAGTAGCCTTAAAAAAAAAACAATAAACTGAAAAGGACTAAATAAATGATTAGGAAGCTCACTGGGAGCACTCCAAGAAAACTGTTTTAGATGGGAGACAGAAACCAAATTTACAAGTAGCTGGGAAGCTCATGAGTGGTGAGGAAATTAATTTCATAATCAAAAACCATCACTTCAAAATTTTTGAATTCATCAAAACAAAATTAAATTTTTATTATAAATTTTTATTATAAATTTTTCATTTATAATAATTATTTAAAATTTTTATATTAAACAATTTTGCCAGGTTATCAAAATCCTTAACAACATGTTTTAATGTGTTATTAGGGTATTGGGAAATCGGATGACATTCTTGAACAACAATGTAAAGAGATTTTAACATAAAAATTCATAGCATCTGTAACTTCACAAATCTATTCTCATTTTAGAAATTTCCATCCTAAATTTATTTTAGTCAATAATACATAATCAATGTTCACAGTTAAATTCATAATGAAGTAAGACGTATCTCTTTCTTTTTCTCTCTTTCCTTTCTTTCCCTACTGTGTAATCTGATTCAACTTTTATTCGTAGCCAGTTCTATGAGGAAAGACCAGGATACCATTTCATTTCTTGTTACTAAGGTCAATATGTAATTCAATCTTAAAATACTATAAAGAATAAAAGAATACTTCTTTTTAGCTCCACTAACCCAGAATCCTCTACTGTGTTTGCCATCAACTAGGTACTGCTGTTAGAGAGATTATATCCAAGCTAGCAGCAGCCATTTTTTTCATTAAGGATAGACTTCAACCAATTTTGACCATTGTTTTTAAGAACTACAGAAAGTTATTGATTACATAACATTTTTTTTTCAAAGTTTTTATTTAAATTCAAGTTAGCTACCTAATACTGTAGTATTGGTTTCAGGAATAAAACTTAGCGATTCATCACTTAAAACATGAAGTGCTCATCACAGCAATTGCCTTCTTTAATGCCCATCACCCAATTAACCCATCGCCCTGCCCCCTCCCCTCCAGCAAATCTTATCATAAAGCTGCTGGGTTTAGCCAGTTTTTCCCCACTTTTAATGCTTTTTAAAATTAAATGCTGTAACCATTTCAGGATGTCAGTATTAGAACAGTCATTCTTCCTTCATGGCACATGAAACAGAACACTGCAGTAAGCCTCAGTTTATACCACAACTGAGGATAACAGGACTAAAGATAACAAATGAGAGAAGGATGGCTGACTATTTTATTCAACAGTTCAACTATTTTTCATATATAAGTTCCCAGAGTTACACCCTTCAGGAAATGACAATTTTAATCTGTGAATAATTTAAAAATTGATTTTTATATACAATCTAAAGGGATCTTTATAACCTTGGCCTTCAGATTTATTTCTGATCATTTCAGTTTATTTCTAATCATTTCATTACAGAGAAAAATAAAAGCTGGAATACCATTAAGGAGGAGCCCAAGGAATTGAAAGTATGTTCCATCTTTTTGTTTATTGAAACTGTGCTATGGGCTGGTTTTTAAATTATGGCATTTCTACAAATTAAATTTTGGAGATGATTACTATAAATTAACTCTTGAAAAATACTTTACGAATGGAATTTTATTCTCCCACAATACCTAAAAGAAAAAAAATCTCTGTTTATAATCAATTGTATTTTTTGTTGATTTACTAGTGACATTAGAAATATTACAGCATGATGTTTAATTACTAATTAACAAGATTTCTTAACAGAATATAAACCTTAACAGTGGAACTGGAAGCAACCACATTTTTAAAATATAAATAGAACCTTATATCTAATCTACTAAAATTTGGTCATGTATGCAGCCTGACTTTTACATATGTTTTATTCCCTTTGATTTTTAAATACCTGTCAAAACTGAACCAAACAGAAATTCTCAGATATCATTTTATGTTTGAATTTCATTTAAGTGATGACATATAAGCTGACTTAACTGGCTGTATTAACTGGGCTATTAACCATTTACTTTCAACTAACTACACATCATAGGCAAGACTTATTTTATTTTCCCAAGAAATATTCACTTCCCTCTTGCAGTACATAATTTAATGGATATTTCTAGAAAGGTAACTTGCAAAAAGAAACTAAATTCTACAAAATACAGCTTAGTATCATTACACAAAATCTTACATTGTGTTCCTGTAAGTCTTCTTTAAAGACAAGAAAAAGATTAATTGTAAGAGTTTCCTCAGCCCAGAGCAAAAACTGGTAACAGAGTTTGGGAATAGGGTAACCCCCCACTTATCTGTAGGGGATACATTACAAGATTCCCAGTGGATGCCTGAAATTGCAGATAGTATTGTGTCACAAACCAGTGCAAGAAGTCCCAGGAAAGACTGAGAGTGAATGGTAGGGAATTAAGAAAAACAAGAGACTGAAAGCTGGGATCAGGAGGTCTCTGTGGGCAGATGACCCAGTGAAGCCAAAACATGCCTAAGGGACTTTATTTTATAATTCAATAACAAGAATGTTTATCAAGGAGCTTGAGGTCGGAGGACCACAAGTCCCACATGACCACCTTGCTTCAAAACAAGAGAGTTTTCTCAAGCATATTTACAGAGGAGCTCAAGAACTGTGTCAGCATGACCCAGACTGATCTCGTGAGTGAGCCAAATCAAGTGGTGAGTGAAATGCAGGGATTGTGGGAGCTAGCCCTTGGCAAGACTCCCTTGACTGAAGGACTGTGTCAGCTTGCAGTTAGTTCCCCAACAGTATTGGACCCTATATTTGATGTTTTTCCTGCACATACATACATATATCACTATGATAAAGTTTAGTTTACAAAAACAAATGATAAAAAATATGATAAAGTTTAGTTTACAACAAAAAAAGTATAATAAGAGACTAAAAACAATAACAAACCATGAAATAGAATAATTATAACACTATACTGTGATAAAAATTATGTGAATGTGGTCTACCTCTCTCTCTCTCAAAACATCTTACAGCACTATACTCACCATTCTTCTTGTGATGATGTGAGATGATAAAATGCCTACATAGTGAGATGAAGTGAGGTGAATGATGAGACATTGTGATCTAACATTAGGCTACTACAGACCTTCTGATGACATGTCAGAAGGAGGATCACCTGCTGCCAGATTGGGGGTGACCATGGGTGACTGAAACTATGGCTAAGAGGGGACTACTCTGTATATACTAGAAGTCAGAAAAATGGTTACCCTAGTGGTAAATTTTCAAATATGATACCAGGCAGCCTGGCTTCTAGTCTACTTGAGGAATCTACATAATTCCCTCTGAAATTCATCCTTCTTTATGTGCAAAAGGGAATGATAGAACTATCCTACAAGGTTTATAAGGGAATAAAAGCAAATAGTACATTTAATACAGCACCTGACACACAAAAAATAATCATTAACCAGCAATTATCATTAGATCAGTAGAGTTTGGAAAGTTGAAACAGTGTCACTGCAGGGCCAAACAAGAGACTTTGCTCACAGATCTTTTTTTTATTATGTTCAATTAGCCACCATATAGTATATCAAAAGGTTTTGATGTAGTATTCAGTAACTCATTGGTTGCATATTAACCCAGTGCTCGTTAGATCACACGCCTTCCTTAATGCCTATCACCCAGTTATCCCATCCCCCCGCTTCAGCAACCCTCAATTTGCTTCCCAGCACCAAGAATCTCTCTAGGTTTGTCTCCCTCTCTGATTTCTTCCCATTCAGTTTTCCCTCCTTTCTCCTATAGTCTGCACTATTCCTTATGTTCCATATATGAGTAAAACCATATGACAATTGTCTTTCTCTGATTGACTTATTTCACTCAGCATGATACCTTCCAGTTCAATCCATGTTGATATAAATGGTAGGTAGTCACCCTTTCTGATGGTATAGTAATACTCCATTTTATGTCTGAACCATATCTTCCTTATCCATTCATCTGCTGAAGGACATCTCAACTTCTTTCACAGTTTGGTCATTGTGGGCATTGCTGCTATGAATATTGGGGTGCAGGTACTCCTTTTCACTTCACCTATATCTTTGGGCCAGTAGTGCAATTGCTGGGTGGCAGTGTAGCTCTATTTTTAACGTCTTAAGGAACCTCCATACTGTTTTCCAGAGTGGCTGTACCAACTTGCATTCCCACCAACAGTGGAAGAGGGTTCCCCTTTCTCTGCATCCTTGCCAACATGTGTTGTTCCCTGTCGTGTTATTTGGCCATTCTAAGTGGTGTAAGGTGGTATCTCATTTTGGTTTTGATCTGCACTTCCCTGCTGGCAAGTGATATGGAGCATATTTTCATGTGTCTGTTGGCCATTTGTGTCTTCTTTGGTGAAGTGTCTGTTCATGTCTTCTGCCTATTTATTAACTGGATTATTAGTTTTTTGGGTGTTGAGTTTGAGAAGTTCTTTATAGATATTGGATACCAGCCCTTCATCTGTAATATCATTTGTAAATATCTTCTCCCATTCCATGGGTTGTCTTTTCGTATTGTTGATTGTTTCCTTTGCTATGCAGAAGCTTTTTGTCTTGATGGAGTACGAGTAGTTAATTTTTGTTCTTCTTTCCCTTGCCTTTAGTGATGTGTCTTGTAGGAAGTTGCTGGGCCAAGGTCAAAGAGGTTACTGCCTGTGTTCTACTCAAGTATTTTGATAGACTCCTGTCTCACATTGACATCTTTCATCCACTTTGAGTTTAACTTTGTGTATGGTGTAGAAGAATGGTCGTCCAATTTTCCCAATATCATTTATTGAAGACCCTGTCTTTTTTCCATTGGATATTCTTCCCTGCTTTGTTGAAGATTGGTTGACCATAGAGTTGAGTGTCCAGTTCTGGACTTTCTATTCTGTTCCATTAACCTATGTGTCTGTTTTTGTGCCAGTACCATGCTGTCTAGATGATCACCGCTTTGTAATATAACTTTAAGTTTTAAGTATAGATCCTTTACCTCTTCTGTTGGGTTTATTCCTAGGTATCTTATGGATTTTGGTGTAATTGTAAATGGGATCAATTCCTTAATACCTCATTCTTCAGACACACTGTTAATGAATAGAAATGTAACTGATTTCTGTGCATTGATTTTGTATCCTGCCATGTTACTTGTTTTTAGAGTTCTAGAAAATTTGGGGTGGAGTCTTTTGGGTTTTCCACATGAAATGTAACGACAACTACTTCCTTTCCAATTTACATGACTTTTACTTCTTTTTGCCGTCTGATTCGTAAGGGTAGGACTTGTAGTACTATGTTGAACAAAAGTGGTGAGAGTGGCCATCAGTGTCCTGTTCCTGACTTTAAGGGAAAAGCTCTCAACTTTTCCCATTGAGAATGATATTTGCTGTAGGATTTTCATAGATGGATTTAATGATATTGAGGTAGGTCTCTATATCCCTATACTTTGAAGAGTTTTCATCAAGAAATGATGTCGTATTTTGTCAAATGCTTTTTCTGCATCAACTGAGAGGATCATATGGTTCTTGTCTTTTCTTTTATTCATGTGCTCTATTACACTGATTGATTTGCAAATGTTGAGCCACCCTTACATCCCAGGAATAAATTGCACCTGGTCATGGTGAATAAACATTTTAATGCACTGTTGGATCCTATTGGCTAAGATCTTGGTGAGTATTTTGGCATCCATGTTCATCAGGGATATTAGTCTGTAATTCTCCTTTTGATGAGGTCTTTGTGTGGTTTTTGCGATCCAGATAAGGCTGGCCTCATAGCTGAGTTTGGAAATTTTCCTTCTATTTCTATTTTTTGGAAGAACTTCAGTAGGATAGGTATTATTTCTTCTTAGATGTCTGGTAGCATTCACTTGGGAAGCCATCTGGCCCTGGAATCTTGTTTTTCAGGAGGTTTTTTATTACTGTTTAAATTCCTTACTGGTTATTGGTTTGTTCAGATGTTCTACTTTTTCCCCAAATCCTGTGTCAGTCTGGTAATTTGTAAGTTTCTGGGATGTATCCATTTCTTCCATGTTGCCAAATTTGTTGGCATATAGTTGCTCATAATATGTTCTAACAATTACCTATATTTCCTTGGTATTGGTTGTGATCTCTCCCATTTAATTCATGATTTTATTTGGGTCCTTTCTCTTTTCTTTTGGTAAGTCGGACCAGAGGTTTATTGATCTCATTGATTCTATCAAAGAACAAGCTTCTAGTTTCATTGATCTGTTCTATGGTTCTTCTGATTTCTATTTTATTGATTTCTGCTCTAATCTTTATTATTTCCCTTCTCTTGTTTGGATTGGGCTTTATTTGATGTTCTTTCTCCAACTCCTTTAAGGATAAACTTAGCTTGTGTATTTGAGACTTTTATAATTTTTTTGAGAATGCTTGCACTGCTTTGTACTTCCTTCTTGGGACTGCCTTTGCAGTATGCCATAAGTTTTGAATCGATGTGCTTTCATTTTCATTAGTTTGCATGAATTGTGTAAGTTCTTCTTTAATTTCCTGATTGGCCCATTCATTCTTTAGCAGGATGTTATTTAACCTTCAAGGGTTTGAGATCCTTCCACATTTCTTCTTGTGATTGAGTTCCAGTTTGAAAGCATTGTGGTCCGAAAATATGCAAGGAAGGATCTTAATGTTTTGGTGTCAGTTGAGACCTGATTTATGACCCAGTATACTATATAGTCTGGAGAAAGCTCCATGTGTACTCAAGAAAAATGAGTATTCTATTGTTTTAGATGGAATGTTCTGTCTATATCTTTGAAGTCCATCTGGTCCAGTGTGTCATTCAAAGCCCTCATTTCTTTGTTGATCTTCTGCTTAGAATATCTGTCCATTATTGCGAGTGGGGTGTTGAAGCCTCTTACTATTAACGTGTTATTATCAATATGTTTTTTTACTTTGGATATTAATTGGTTTGTATAATTGGCTGCTCCTGCATTAGGGGCATAAATATTTACAATTGTTAGATATTCTTGTTGGATAGGCCCCTTGGGTATGATATAGTGTCCCTCTATATCTCTTAGTACAGTCTTTGATTTAAAATCTAATTTGTCTGATATGAGGTTGCTACCCCAGCTTTCTTTTGATGTCCACTAGGATGATAAATTGTTCTCCATCACTTCACCTTCAATCTGGAGATGTCTTTAAGTTCAAAATGAGTCTCTTGTAGATAGTATATGGATGGGACCTGCTTTTTTATCCAGTCTGATCCTCTGTGTCTTGTTGGGAACATTCAGCCCATCTACATTCAGACTATTAAAAGATATGAATTTAGGGGTGCCTGGATGGCTGAGTGGGTTAAGACACTGCCTTCAACTCAGGTCATGATCTCAGGGTCCTGGGATTGAGCCCCACATCAGGCTCTCTGCTCAGCAGGGAGCCTGCTTCCCCCTCACTCTCTGTCTGCCTCTCTGCCTACTTGTGAACTCTCTGTCAAATAAATAAATAAAATCTTTAAAAAAAAAAGATATGAATTTAGTGATAGTATATTTCCTGCAAAGTCCCTGTTTCTGTAGATTGTCTCTGTTACTTTCTGGTCTATGTGACTCTTGGGATCTCTCTTTGCTAACGTATCCTCCTTAATATTTCTGGCAGGGCTGGCTTGGTCACATATTCTCTCAGTTTCTGCCTGTCTTGGAAACTCTCTCTCTCTCCTTCCATTCTGAATGACAGCCTTGCTGGATAAAGTATTCTTGGCTGCATGTTCTTCTCATTTTGTATCCTGAATATAACCTGCCAGCCCTTTCTGGCCTGCCAGGTTTCTATGCATAGGTCTGATGTTATTCTGAAGTTCCTTCCTCTGAGGTAAGGAATCTCCTCTTCCTAACTGCTCTCAGGATAACTTCTTTGACTCTAAGATTTTCAAGCTTCACTATTATATCTCAGGGTGTTTATCTGTTTTTATTGATTTTGGGAAGGGTCCTCTCTGCCTCTTGGACATAAATGTTCATTTCCTTCTCCAGATTAGGAAAGTTCTTAGTTTGCTCAAATATACCGTCTACCCGTTTCTCTCTTTCCACCCCCTCTTAGATCCTGATGATTTTTACAGTGGTCTTTTCAATGCATCATTAAATTCTTGAAGACTTTCTTCATGGGCTATTAGTTGTTTTTCTCTCTTTTCCTCAACTTCCTTCCTTTCCATCAGCCTGTCCTCTAGATCACTTATTCTTTCTTCTGCCTCATTGATCCTAGCTGTTAGAACATCCAATTAGATTGGATTTCCTTCATAGCATTTTTAAGTTCAGCCAGATTATATCTCATTTCCATGCTTAAAAATTCTGTATAGGCATTTATGCTTTATCCACGCCTAGCTATTATCTTTGTAATTGCTATCCTGAATCTCTGACTTCTTGCTTATATCCATATTGATTAGCTCTATGGTGAAGAATATTGCCTCTGGTTATTTCCTTTGTTGTGAGATCCTCCTTCTATTCATTCTGCCCAAGGAAGGATGGGTAAGCAAATGAACAGAGTCCAAAATATCAACCATTGCCCAAGCAAAATGTGCCCTAGAAAAAATCCAAACTGGTCAGAAAGTGGTCATAAGTCACCACAGAAAAGCAAACAAAGCCAGCATGAGTCCAAACAATAAAAAGGGGGGTGGGGGTGGAGAGACACTATAATCTCACAGGGTGGACAAAGCATGGTGATCTTCTTGTTCCTGATTGAAATTTGGTCTCTGTGTTAGAAGATACTACACCCCAAAATTGCAAGTAAAGCAAAGCTTTGATATATATATATATATATATATATATATATATATATATATGACTAAAATGAGGCATAAATCTATAAAATGTAGATGAGAAAATCTATAAAGATATATAGAATGTAAAATGAGAAAAAGTTAAAAACTAACTTAAAAACATAAGCTGGTAAAATATGAATCTAGTCGAAACAGGAAAAATTGGGGGAAAAAAAGAAATGTTAAATTTTAAACTGAAGATTAAATGAGTCTTGTGGGAAAATCTGGAGCTCAATATACTATTCTCCAGTGGGATTGAAGTTTTCCCATCCTGTGGGATCTGTAACCTTGTCATTCCCCTATTCTTCTAGTCTGTCTTCTGGGGGACGAGCCTGCTGTTTTGCTTCTCAGGTATCTCTGCCTGGGTGAAGTTGCCCCACCCCTCGTTAGGGGGATGGGTTCAAGGTGAGCTGATTGTCTCTGTGGCTTTTGTTCCCTGATTGCTTCCTGCACGTTTTCAGAAGGTCAGAGCAAAAATGCCTGGGCCACAAGACCTCTGTCCCTCTCCTTCATAAACTCCCTAGGTCAAAACTTCTCCACTTCTGTGTGCACCAAAACTGCAGACTCCCAAGATTCACCCCCACAGCGGTACTCCCAGGGGAGTCCCCACAGCTGTGAGGAACACTTCACTTTGTGTCTTTGTGACCGGGTGTACTGTGGGTTCACATGAGCACCATGATCCACTCCACTTAGGTCACAGCTGGGGGCCATCTTACTGTTCTTTCTAGAGTGACCACTGCCCTGAGAGCTATTACCCAGTCATGGGTGCAGCCTCTGTGTGAGCCACTCCTCAGAATATCAAGGTTTGACCCCTCTTCAGTCCTCCTGAGGGAAGTTCCAGGGGCCCATGAACATCCCTGCATTTTGTATCCTTGCTCTGCTGCTCCCAGGTCATGCTGGGTGGCATCCTACTGTACTTTCTGGGACCTTCACCAACCTGAGGACTGTTAATCAGTCATGGACATAACTATTTCATCTTTCCCAAGGGATATTAAATGACCCGCAAGTTCCAGTCCTTCTGAGGGTGCTCAAGAAAAGAGCAGTCTTCCTACTGACCCAGCTTGAGGTTTATGATGACCTGGGCTGAGAGTCCCTTCTGGGCTCTCTGATCATAACCAGGGTCTCTGCTCCACTGCTTGGGCACTCTATTGGTAAAAGCACCCCCATTTTTTCTGTGTCTCTTAGGATCATGAGCCCATAATGACCCACCTAGAATTCTGCTATTTCATTCTCTGTGCCCCTTTCAGAAAGAGATGTCTCTCACTGTCTCTCACTGGAACAGATTCCTAAGGTTCTGGTGTTATATCACTTCTCAGGAGCCAACTTATGGAGGCTCCCTTCCCCCTCTGTTTATCTTTTGAGATTTCCCAGAGATTCATGATTCTGTACCTCCTATCTTGAAAAAGCAGTCATTTTACTACTTGTACAGTTCCAGATCTATTTTCTTACATCTAAGGCTGAATTCATGTGTGTTCAGAATGGTTTCATAGATATCCAGCTAACTTCAAGGGACCAGATGAAACGAGGTCCCCCAACTCTGCTGCCATCTTCTAGAATGCAACTTTTAACTAATGTGCTCACAGATTTTGTCACCACACTGTCACCACACAGTGCTATTTACGATATCATTAAGTATATCCTCTAAGCTGTGACTTTGATTCACATGACTTATCACTGCATAACTGGAACCTTGTATCTGCCACTTCTCTTCACCATTTTTCTCATCACCCCATTTCCCCCATCCCCTCTGGCAACCACCAGTCTGTTCTCTGTTTTTATACATGGAAAGACCCAGTTTTTTTAATGTAACATGCAATTTGGATGGATGTCCCTAAGGAAAAGACCACAAACCGAAAACAAAAATTGAGCTTAAAAGTAAAGTTTTTTTTAATTAGAAATAAAAAAGTAATTAAAATTAAAAATGAATTATTACAAATTAAAAGCTAAAGAAGTTGACAAATACCACAGACATCATAAAAACCAGAAAGTTAACATAGTATGTATATTGTCTTGTACAATTCTATGATACCTTAAATTCTTACACTTGTGACTGACTACTCTTGGAGATAATATATCCTCACATGACATAATTTTCTAATATTTTCAAATTTAAAAAAGTAGAAAAATAATTCAGTCTTTCCTTTAGCGTGTTTGATTTAAATATAGTATTGTTATTGAAATATTAGAAAAGTTCTTTCAGGTTCATAACTCATGCTTTGTAATGTTCTATAAATTTTTAAGATTGTTGTCAAGTTTTGGAAAACCTCTGTCAAGTTTCCCTGATATAATGAACTATAAGATTTCAGGGCATTTAGAGTTTTGTGTTATCATTAATATTAAATATTGGATTATTATATTATAATATAATATTTTATTTATTTATAATATTTATATTATAAATATTTATAATAATGTTATTACATTATATTATATTATATATAATTATATTATTATTATAAATATTGGGTTGAATTGAGTGAGGTATTATAAATTAGTTTGCTCTCAATGTCCTCATTATAGAGACATAAGAGTTATGGTATTTCTACTGATGTTAATATATCATGTGTGGCAGAAGCAAACTTCCATTTTCATTAGGCAGCAATGAGAATTGAATCATCTATTTAAAACTGTACACATGCTATGATTGTCTCCATACTTTCATAAATATTTTTCCCTTAATAGCCATATCCTTCTGGTGCCAGGCATTATGCCACATATCCATCCATATGTGCTGTGTCTTTCATCCTGCATCTTTGCATCCTGAAGCCAATCAATTTGGCACAGGAGTGATAAGAGTATTTCTAGAAGCCATTCATAAACTTAGATGGCCATCAGTAACCAAATTATATTCAAGAGTGTATCTCTCTGATATCAAACTGAATATACTGTCTCCTTGACTTCTTGATTGAGTCCTCCAAAGCCTGTAATTCTCTGATGTCAACTAACTCAGTGGAAGTATGATGAAGGGGAAATCAGAATAGAAAAAGACAATACTTTATTTCTTGCAATTAAGGTACAATTTTAAATTTTTACAAGAAAGAAAGAAAGATCCCTCCCATGTCCTCAATGGTATTTGTTCAAATGAAAAGGCCTAAAGCTTATACTTCATTGGCCTCAAAGGAAATCAAGCTCTGACTGTATTCTTCAGTTTGGGGCCCTATTCTTCTCATTGGGCTTCCATATAATTGTTTCATGATGAATTCATTCAGTCATCTGCTTAATTTGTATCCATTCTTCTAAGTCCTTTTCCCTCCAGCCATTGTAATGCAACTGCCAAAACAACATTAAAATACTGCATATCCTACATTCTTTTCCTTGATTAGATCTGTTAAAGATTACATATTGCCTATAAAATAATATGGAAATCCTTTTTGCAAAATTCAAACCTCTTCTCCTTCAAAGCTCCTCTTCTTTCTTCCACATCTTCCTTTTGCAAAACCACAGCTCTGGTGTTAGTCTTCTCATTAATTCTAGAACACTCTCTTCACTTTCCTTTACCTAAGAACCCTTGCTCAGGTGTACTTGTCCCTTAAACTACAATTTAATAACCCAATATTCTTGAGATCATCCCATATAAAGCCTTTTGGGAAAGTAATTTCTCCTTTCTCCTAACTTCTATGGTACATATTGACCACACCAGTCATTTTTCACTAAGCATAGATGTTACATACTTCTAGTTTGAACAATATGAGATTTTTCTCTAACACAAATTTACAACTCTCTTAGTATTAAGTTAACTATTTGTTGTCTGTCATTGTTAATGGTAATCTAGTACTACCTAACAACTTTATGTTATTAAATAATAACATGTTGGTACTTTTCTTATGTTCTTCTAAATGTCTTTTAAATAAACATTTGTTGTTTTTTTTTTAAAGAATTGATGAAGACTAAAAAGACAACAATAGCATTCAAATAACACCTTATCTTTTTTAAAAAGATTTACTTATTTAGTTTAGAGAGAGAGTGTGGGGGACAGGGGAAAGGAGAGGGAGAGAATCTTAAGCAGACTCCATGCTGAGCTCAGAGCCTGATGCTGGGCTCCATTCCACAGCCCTGAAATCACAACCTGAACCGCAACCAAGTCAGATACTGAACCAACTGCACCACCGAGGCACCCCAATTAATACCTTATCTATTGATCTTTGAATCACATGAAAGAGGAAAAAACAGTAAAAATAATGCTGCTAAAAGATATTATCAAAATTAATTCAATTATTTGCACTTCAGTAATGTAGTGGCATCTGACATTCAACAATTTCAAGTAAAAGAAAAATTGTATAGTAAATTCACCCCTAAGCATACTTTAAATTTGTCATAAATGTGTGTATATGTTAAAAAATCTTTATAATAATATGCATGTATAATTATAAAATACATAGGTAACTATGATGCATATGCTAGAATATATACGTAAATATTTTATAATATTTTAATTATATAAAGGAGTTATTTATCGACAGCTAAATTTATGTAAAATTAGTAACATCAGAACTAAATTATTTGAGAGGCATATCTGCATAAGTTAAAAAGTAAGATTCAGGAGATCATCTCTGGGTTTGATACCTGGTCCTATCTATATCTCGTGACTTTGACAAAATTGCTTTAATGTTCTACAGCTCAGTTCACTCATCTATACATTGAAGATAGGAATAGTCTTCTATTTAATTATATTGTTATAAGTACAGTGTTGCTAAGTGTGCTTAGATCCGTGTTTGCTATACAGTTGGAATTCACTAGTGTTAATCATGATAACATTCTAAAGTATTCTTTAAGTGTTAAGTTAGTATTGTTATTAGACAAGAACTACTAGAAATCTAAATAATGCAAGATATTTGGATTCATACTCAGAGAGATAAAATCTAGGAAAAAAATAAAGAGGATGTTTAAATCTATGCTGTTAATTTGTATACCACCAGTTAAATGAAATTCAACTTTCACAGCTGAAAATTCATATTTGCTTGATTTTCCACATATACTATTTAATTTCTTATTTTTCTCAAAATAAAAGACAAGTTTGGTTCCGTGTACCAAATTTTTGAATACACAAACAAAAAGAAAAGAAATAAACCAGAAAATCATACTGTAAGCAAAATTAAATGTAAGTAGGGACATCTGATGATAAAATGATCAATGCAAAAGAAGGCAATCATGATTTTATATAAATATGCAGACATCATCATAGCTTTAAAATATATTAAAAAGATTGATGTAAACTGAAAAATAGACAAATCCACACTCACCATAGAGTATTTAACACATCTTTCTAATACCTAATAGAATAAACAGATTAAGACATAGTAAAAATATAAAAGATTTGAACAATGGAATGTTAAACTTCACCTACTAACACAGGTAGAATATTGACCATATAATGGCAATAAATAAAATCTCATCACATTTTCTTCATTATTTAAAAATCAATTAACATACAGTATAATAATAGTTTCAAGAGTAGAATATAGTGATCCAACACTTCCATACACCTCCCGGTGTTCATCACAAGTGCACTTTTTTTTTTTAATTTATTTGACAGACAGAGATCACAAGTAGGCAGAGAGGCAGGCAGAGAGAGAGGAAGGAAAGGAAAGCAGGCTCCCTGCTGAGCAGAGAGCCCGATGTGGGGCTCAATCCCAGGACCCTGGGATCATGACCTGAGCCGAAAGCAAAGGCTTTAACCCACTGAGCCACCCAGGCGCCCCAACAAGTGCACTTCTTAATCCCCTAATCCCCCATTTAACCCATCCCCTCATTCACCTCCCGCTTGGAAACCATTAGTTTTTTCTCTATAGTTAAGAATCTTTCTTGGTTTGCTTCTCTCCCTCTTTTTCCCCCGTTTGCTTGTTTGTTTTGTTTCTTAAATTCCACATTTGAGTTCAATTATATGGTATTTGTCTTTCTCTGAAAGGCTTATTTCCCTTGGCTTATATTCTAGCTCCACCCATGTCATTGCATTTGGTAAGATTTCATTCTCAGCCAACTCAGCAAGAGCTGAGTAATATTCCATTGTATATTCACACCACCTTTTATTTATCCACTCATCAATCAATGGACATTTGGGCTGTATGCATAATTTGGCTATTGTTGATAATATGGCTATAAGTATTGGGCATATGTAACCTTTGAATTAGTATTTTTGCTTTCCTCAGATAAATATCTAGTAGTACAGTTGCTGGATCATTGGGTAGTTCTATTTTTAACTTCTTGAGGAACCTCCATACTGTTTTCCAGAGTGGCTGTACCACTTTGCATTCCCACCAACAGGGCAAGAGAGTTCCCCTTTCTCTGATTCTTGTCAACACCAGTTGTTTCTTGTGTTGTTGACTTTAACCATTCTGACATCCTGAGGTAACATCTCATTGTGGTTTTGATGTGTATTTCCCTGATGATAAGTGATGTTGTCCATCTTTTCATTTGCCTGTTGGCCTTCAACATGTCTTCCTTGGAAAAGTGTCTATTCAAGCCTTTTGTACATTTTTTAATTGAATTATCCATTTTGGGGATGAGGAGTTTGATAAGTTTTTATATATTTTGGATATTAATCTAGTCAAATTTTGAAAGAATAGAATTACTGAGAGTACATCTTTAGATCACAACAGAATTAAACAAGAAAACAACTTTTTTGAAATTTTTTCTTCCAAGTTCTTATTTAAATGCCAGTTAGTTAACATACAGTGTAATATTAGTTTCAGGTGTAGGATTTGGCGTTCATCGCTTACATAGAATACCCAGTGTTCATCACAGGTGCCCATCCTCATACCCATCACCCATTTAACCCATACCTCCTACCCACCACCCCTCCAGCCACCCTCAGTTTATTCTCTATAGTTATGAGTCTCTTTTATGGTTTTCCTCTCTCTTTTCTCCCCCATGTTCGTCTGTTATGTTTCTCAAATTCCCCATATAAGTGAAATCATACAGTATTTGTCCCTTTATAAGAAATCAACTTAAAAGATAACTAGAAAATCCCCAAGTTCCCAGATATTGACACTTCGTCAGAATTTTTTACAAAAATTAAAGTGGGACTTGTAGATATTGCTGTGTGAATTCACTAAGCCTAGAGAAGCAATTAGGAAATGGACTCACACATATCCAGTTGTCTGATTTATGATGAAAGTCAGAGAAAAGCAGTGTCCTAGGAAAGAGATGATATTTTCAGTAAGTAGTGCCAGAAGAGTTGGATCACAGTATTTTAAAAATATATCTGTTGCCCTTCATTATACCATACACAGATGTCAAATGCAGTCTTAAATGTGAAAGAGAAAACAATGCTTTTAGAGGAAAGCATCATTGTATCCTAGGAGTAGGCAAGAAATCCTTAAAAAGGACACAAAATGCACTAACCCCAGTAGAAAAAAAAACCCCAGTAGAAAATTTGTTCTATTTTAAAATTTTTAAAATGTCTTTTCTTCTTAAGTCTCAAGCATTTTTTTTCCATTGCAATTGTTATATCCTGTGATATTTACAAGGAAATGCTCTCCTGTAGTTAGAACAATAAACATGCAAGGGACCTTAGTGACCCACAATTTTTTTTCTGCTTAAACATGGCAGTGAATTCAGAATGACTTTGCAATTTGAACCCTCTGAAAAACCATCCACCTTCAAAAGCAGGCTATCTTTGTCAGTTGGACTCTTCAAGAATGTGTTTGAAAAAATGGGAGTTAAGCACAATTATGCAAACAAAACATTTAATTGTTCAATTAGAATGCAGAAATTCTACCCATTAAGAAACGCTGAGCAGGGCACCTGGGTGGCACAGTGGGTTGGGCCTCTGCCTTGGCTCAGGTCATGATCCCAGGACCCTGGGATCAAGCCCCGCATTGGGCTCTCTGCTCAGCAGGGAGCTTTCCCCCACTCCCTCTGCCTGCCTCTCTGCCTAATTGTGATCTCTCTCTCTCTGTGTCAAATAAATAAATAAAATCCTTTGAAAAATAAATAAATAAAAGTAAAAAACACTGAACAAAATGACAACCCACTGACTGAACATTAAGATGTTCATAATAAATATGTCCAGGAATGTCTATGAATATAAAAAGAATTCCTACAATGAGATAAGTAGAAGATAGATAACTCAATAGAAAATATATGTGTATATATACGCAGAAGACTTGAATGCATAGTTCACCAGAAAATCTCTAAATGACCAATCACGACATGAAAGTCGCTCAACTTCATTTGTCCTCAGGAAAATGCATACTAAAGTCCCAGAGAATTACAGCTCTGTGTTCACCAGAATGGCTAAAATTACACAGATTGAAAACATCAAGTGTGTTGAGGATTTGGAGCAGTTCATTCACTGCTGATGGGAACACCAACTCGCATAATCCTTTCAGAAGACTTTCTGATGCGACCTGTTACACCTAGACATGTTCATCGTTCTGTCCTACCGTTCCCCCCCAGGTGTGCACTCATCAGAAATGAGGACATGTCTTTGTCAAAACCCTCACAACAGCAGCCCTTTTTCTATCAGCTCCAAACTAGAATCTACTCAGATGCCCACGAACAGACGCACAAATGAAATGTGGTACATTCACAGAATTGAATATTACACAGCAATAAGAATTAGTAATCTATAATTAAACACAGCAGTGTGGTTGAATAACAAGCATAAATTTTCATGAAAGGCTCTACACACTAAAAAAGTAAATATTTTTCAATTTATGTAAAATACAAAATAGACGAATGGATTCCATATTCTTAGAGATCAGGACACTGGTCCCTCTGTGTGTGGTGAGGGAGAGGTTGAGAGGGGCTCACCGAAAGGGACAGCTGGGGCTTCCTGGAGAGCGAGTGCTCTTCAGTGAACTAAACTTGGTGCTGGGTTCATACATGTCTCCACCATCTCAATATTCATTAACCCACTTGTTTAAATGTTCCCTATGCATATTATGTTTCAATAAAAGGTTTAAAAACTCAGTGTTCAAATTTCTTGATTTTTGAATTATTAAACACAGTTATGACCAAGGAGAGTGATCCTGTTGCTTCACACACATATATAAGAAGGCTTTAAAAGAGTAATTTCCTGGATTGTGGGAAAAGCAGGCCAGCACTACATTCTTGGCAACGTTTACCCACATTTTATGAGTCTTATTTGTGGAAGCATTGACTCACTCCCAGTTCTGTAAATGATTTTTTTCATTTTTATGAATTATTTTTATTAACATATAATGTATTATTTGGCCCAGGGGTACTGGTCGGTGAATCATAAACGATTTTTAAAAGAGCTTCTTTTAAGCTCCTTTTGAGGGTTTATGAAATCCTGAGGATATCAGCAGTTACTGCTTTGCACATTCCAAGAACTTGAACGTGTTCCAGCAGAGAACATGCCTGGGTTTATGAAAACAAATGAAAAGCAAGTCACAGCATTAACATTCCGTGGGAATGCAGGAAGAATCAGATTCAAACTCTGACACTGCTGGGGTTTGGGGTTGAATTTTCTCTTCTACCTTGCAAAATTTCTGAGGGGCGGAGCATCTGGTACTCCCTTTAATTCCTGAGTTGTGTTTCAATTTCCTTTTGAGCAAGTGCTTTCCTGCACTAATCAGATTTCGTAGAGGAAGAGAACTTGACATCGTGTGAGCACTCTCAGCAATTAAATGTACCCCTAAAAGACCTCAGAATGAGATTTCTAGGGGAGATCGTTTGGCTTATATTGTGGGCGGTTTGTGTTGCACAAGGTAAGAGTAAAAAAAGGCTTTTTTCTATATTATGAGACATTTGCTAACATGCTTTTCACAGTGGTAACAGGAATTTTGTCTAGAAAATGTGATTTAATTACTGTTCTATAGATTTGTGTGTGACTAGCCTTTGACATTAAGTTTTAAAAAATGTAAGTAGTTTATTTAAGTGATATTATTATTTATCATGGTTTTATTTAATGTACACACTCAAAAAAGGGTTTTTTAAAGAGTTTATTCATTCACTTGAGAGAGAGAGAGAAGTAGAGGACAAGCAGGGGGAGAGGCAGAGGGAGAGGGAGAAGCAGACTCTGCTGAGCTGGAACCCCCCTACCCTCACCCCCACCCCCACCCCCACCCTCTGGGGCTCCATCCCAGGACCTGGAGATCATGACCTAAGCCAAAGTCAGACGCTTAACCATCTGAACCTCCTAGGTGCCCTCAAAAAATGTTTTAATAAATGTTTTGAAAACTGTACTATATCATAATAATTTCCCTTCAAATCATCATAACTTATTTTGTTTGTTTAAAATTTTCACCAAAATGTTTTGTATGAAAGTGTTAAGAAGCATATGAACATATGTAGAACCAGAACAAAAATTAGAAGTCTTGTAGACAAGCAAGCATTACTTGCTTGTCATTAGAATGAAAATATCACGTAAGTGTGAAAAACTTGAACATGCAGTGTTTGTAACATCTAAGTTATTCTAACGGGTTTTTTCCGATAGTGTATTTGAGATATATTCTAGAAGACCAGTCTTTAGAGTAGTGAATATGAATGTAGAAGTTTTCTTTCTGGTATCAGTAAGAAAATTACTAGATTTATATTAAATTTTAATTATAACACTGCTTCTCAATAGATTAAGAAGTTTCTTTGGAGGAAATTTTGTTTCTAATTCATGATAGGCAACTAAATTACGTGATAATATTTGACTGGCATTTTTAAACCAAATCAGTTACCTATCATCCATAAATTTCCAAAACTTTTCACTAGGTCAACAAATTTTGATTAAATGCTTACTTCATGTCAGCCTCTAAGCATTGAGAAATGTTAGCAAATAACATAAAATCTCTCTCCTTGAGCATCTTTCAATCTAGAAAATCAAAGTAAAGATATCTCTTTAATTATATCCTTTAGTCATTTTTGTAAGGTTGATTTAAATGTGTTTAATTTTTTTCTAGGATAGAGATTTTTTTTTTCAGTTTCTCATTCTAATATGCTACTGCTTTATTTTTAGCTTGGAAATCTTATATCCAAACCTAGATATTCCATTATTCCCTGCACACATAAATATTACAATTAGTAAAATATTATTGTATTGACAAAGAGTTTCAGAACCCTGTTAATGCTATCAATCGTAGCAAATATCTTTCTTTTTTTTTTTTACTAAGGTTTTATTTATGTATTTGACAGAGAGAAAGAGCACAAGCAGGGGGAGTGGCAGGGGGAGAGGGAGAAGCAAGCTCCAGGGTAAACAGGGAGCCCAGTGTGGGACTGGATCCCAGTCCTCTGGGATCATGCCTTGTGCAGAAGGCAAATGCATAACCAGGCGCCCCACAAACATCTTTTTCTTTACATAAGTGTTTTTTTGTCTTTCCTTTAACAGGAATAATTTCAGTGTCTCAATATTTACATATCGTTTGCTGAGGCTTTATGCAGATACCATTTGTCATATAAAGAAGACTTATTTTATTTCTAGTTGATGTTCAAAACTCAAGAATAGAGGGCAAGTTTAATTAAACTTTTTAAGTGATTACAAAATGGAATTAGAAATATTAAAATTGGGTGCTACAAAGTATGTAATAAAAATGAAATCGTAGTGATTTAAACTCCTTATGTAATTGATTCCAGCTGATTCATCTGTATTTTATATTTCATCAAAATGTGTTTAAATGTGATATCAGTTTCTGCTGGTTGAATACAGGTTTGAATATTTTCACAATCTGCTTTACTCAACCAGGTTTGACATTTTAGCATTTCATAAACGGCCTCTGCTCTGTTTAAAGTGAACATTCTTCAAAAAATATTAGTCACCATTAAAGAGAAATAACAGCGATAAGAAGAATTTATTGGCCCAAATTCTCAGAGACCAACTAGTTCTGCTTTAATACAATAGGCTCTCTGCATTCCCATTCCATTTGTGTAGAAATATGAGTTACTTCCTTATAAAACATTGTGTTTGCAGGAGTCCCCACAGGCTGCTAAGAATCTGGTCAGATTTACAGGACAAAGTTGAGAATAATGTTCCCTTAAACATACTCTTTGAAATTAGCCACAGTCCAGAAATTCCTGACTTTATTTATTTGACAAACAGAGAAAGCCCAGAAATTCCTGTGAATAAAGTAAAACCCACTGAAAAATGTCCAAGTACACACTGGCTATTTTGTGTGGAGATATATGTATTTTCTAATTCGGGATGTTTAAGGTCAAAAAAGTTCTTTCGGGGCTTTAAATATATTATAGGTCAAAGGAAGAGAGATTCTCTTCTATTAGAAAGAGAAGGAAAAAAATTATGTATTGTTTCAAGTACAAGAAGGTTTCAAATTTGAGTTAACCCTAAAAAGGAAAAAATAATTGACATTATAAATCATAAGAATTAATTCTAAAATATCTTCTTTTATGAGTTTATATGTGAATACACAGTTAACTAATCCAGAAAACTTAAGGTAGAGGTTTTTAATCCAAAATTTTTAATCCAAAAATAATCCAAAAATAACAAATATTTTGGATTAAATATTTTTGGATTAAAATTTTTAATCCAAAAATTTTAATCCAAAATTCTGTTTCAATTCCAATAAGAAATAAAAAATAAGATTTCTCCTTCTTTCTTCACCAAAACCCCCCATTTTCAGAGATAGTTGTGTGGTGTTTACCCATAGAGTGTGATTTAAAGCTGTGCATTGACCCAACTGTCTCTAGTATCCTCTCTTCTTCAAAAATTTGATATCACCAGATTCAGCAAACCTGAAGTTTATGTGGAATGACAAATACTCGGAACAAATACTTTAGAAGAGTGAAAGCTAGTGTTCCTCACTGCAGTTCACTGTGAATTATCAAAGTTGGTAAGTTCTCTGGAGCATTTTAGTGAGGAAAGGTAGAAAGGGAAGATGAGGGTGAAGAACTGGACTAAGCAAGTCTGGCACGTGGGGTATTCCTGAGGAGGGGAGATCTGAGGAGAAGAGCCCCATGAGAAGGGTCAGAGCAGATGCCCCAGAATGTCATGAGAGGGGGAGGTCAGCCGAAGCAAACCTTGTTTATTTTAAGGGTAGGCATGTCCAGAGAACACGCATGCTACTCTTCTGCCTGCACGTAATGTTCAACTACAACTGAATTATTGAGTATCGCTGAAATTATTCTTAGCCAGAAGTAAGTTCCCAAATGACACACAAATTAGTAAAAGTCTTCATTTTTGGCCTTTGATTGCTAGGGCTTGAGCCAAAGTCTAAATCAATTCACATTTCTTTGCTCAATCCCTGATTGTAGTACAGCCTTTGCACTTTTCCTTCTTCCCAGCAATGCCTCCCCCTCCTCACCCCACACACCATCCCCCACCTGCCCAGACCTGTGAGATTCTTGCCAGCTGATCTTTCCTGTGCTCACTTTACCCATTTAACAACTTTAACTGGTTTCAGATACCGTGCATAGAAAGGTCATGAAGTAATCAGGCAGGAAAAAGTGTTAACATTTCAGCTCAAAATTATAAGAAAACATTATAAAAATGGCTCAAAGAAATTATTGTAATAGAACAGAGAAAAAAAATCACAAAAATAACAGAAGGAAAGGGGTAAAAATATTTGTTAGAACACTTCTATTTGCTTTGGCATTTTAACTCAGTGCACAAGTTTCTCAAACCTTGTTGACCAAAAATGTAATAGATAGAAAAGTTGTTACTGAAATGTTCACTTCATAGCTCCCAAAAGTTTTTATTTTTTTATTTTTTAAATAGTTTGCATTTTAAAGATTTTATTTATTTATTTGACAGAGAGATCACAAGTAGGCGGAGAGGCAGGCAGAGAGAGAGAGAGAGAGGGAAGCAGGCTCCCTGCTGAGCAGAGAGCCCGATGCGGGACTCGATCCCAGGATCCTGAGATCATGACCTGAGCCGAAGGCAGCGGCTTAACCCACTGAGCCACTCAGGCGCCCCAAGTTTTTATTTTTTGAACTGACCTAAAATCATTCCTGACTTCAGAATTATAAATTAAAATTTAGGACATGTGGACAAGACATACAATGGAATTACAGATATCAGAGTTTCTTGAATTCATGCAGTACGGCTTTAAAATCACTAAACGTTTGTTCCCAAGTCTTATCTATTACATTTGCTACCACCCACTATGCTCTTTCCTGAGGTTGTCTACAATCTGCAGATGTAATGGAAAGGCTCCATGAGAATTCTCTAGTCTTCCACTCATTTTTTTATTTCATTTCTTTGTTCATCCAATGATCATTTTTTGAGTGACTGTTAAGTGCCAGGCCCTATGATCAGCATTTTCCAAAAGACCATTTTTAGTGGGGAAAACAAAAGGAATGGCTTTGGATTTTATTAACATGCTGTATTTTATCATATAAGGTATTGTGATGGAGATAAGCAAAAAAAAAAGAGAGAGAGAGAGAGAGTATAGGATTACTTAGAGGAGGCAAGAAACCCAAAGAGCAATGAGAGGATGGAGTGGGATAGGGTTGAGGAGTTGATTTGTAAGAGCCCGAATGGAGAGAGGGAAATAGGTCAGGGCCACGATGGCATCTTGGGTAGGCTTTGTAGGTTGAATAGGAGTTAATCAGATAATTGTGATAGGAAGGAGGACATTTAAGACTGAAGAAACATCAATTGGTGTACAACAGACTAACAGTAGATCTGCAAAAATGGAGGATCGAGATCAGCCCCCACATTTCTAAATCCTCCATCAATGGCATTTCCACAAGTGCTGGGTATAGTGTGTGTTGTTTTTCTTCTTTTTCTTTTTCAATACTTATCCTTCGAGATCATCATGAGTATTATTCAGATGCAAATCATTCCTGCTACACAGTTTTTTGAATGATGTCACCCTCTGACCCAACTCCACTTTACAGCAACCCGTCGGTATAGACTAACTATTTTAAGAAGCTACCATTTTGACTTGAACAATAATTGGCATTGTTTTAGTGACCCAAACACTACACATTCCAAGAAACTTGATTTCAGTGATGTATTCAAGTTGTATCCTGAGAGTAGCTTGTTTCAACCGTCTTTATCACATACTGGTTTTCTACCTGATTTCTTTTAGCTATTATCTGTTCTTCCATTTGCTTTTCATAACCCTGGAATTATCTTCATGGTATTTACACTGTTAAAATTTGAAGAAGAAATTGCATAATCATACTTCCAAATTTTAAACATATCACTTTACTTCTTCAAATGCTTTAATAATGCAAAATAATTTCTGTTTTCTCTAGAGTTATTTTTTAAAACTCCATTTGTGCGAACCTGAGTGGCTCAGTCAGTTAAGCAACCACCTCTTGATTTCAGCTCAGGTCATGATCTCAGGATCATGGGATCAAACCCTGAACAGTGCTCTGCAGTCAGTACAGAGGGCCTGAGATGCTCTCTTCCCTCTACCCTTTCCCGACAACTCCCCACCCCAGCTCACATGTGCACACATGTGTGCTCCCTCTCTCTCTCTCTCAACAAATAAATAAATAAAATCTTTTTAAAAATTAAAATAAAAAATAAAAACTTTATTGCAATTGACGTTTTCTTTATACAAGTATATATATTTGCCAAATACCTTTAATTATTTTCATGTTACTTGTAAAATACTTTGAATATGTTCTATTTTGAAAAGCTAGTCATATATATATATGCAAATATAACTAATATGCATATAAACCAATAAGAAGTTGGGAAAGAAATTTAACATAAAATATCTACTTTTGCTATTTCCATTTTGTCTATTTGATTTGTATTTCCTAAATTGATTTTTGGTTTTCTTCTATAATATATTCCAATATTTACTAAATTTAAAATTAGGCTAGCTGAAATATAGTATCTCCTGTTATTTTTTTCCCAAAATTATTTTAGAAAAACAGAATAATTGTATGAAGAGAACAACTTTAGTCTACCAAAGCAATCTGGTACACATTTGATAAACGTTTTTTAAAATATATAATTTTATTATGATTTATTTCACTTGATTAAGAATACTTATCAAATAACAGCTTATAGGTACACCAATTTAAAAACAAGTAATTAACTCTTGTTATATGTTAATAATATCCTTTTAAAATTTGAAATTGGAGGGGCGCCTGAGTGGCTCAGTTGTTAAGCATCTGCCTTCAGCTCAGGTCATGATCCAGGGTCCTGGGATCGAGCCCCGCATCGGGCTCCTGGCTCAGCGGGAAGCCTGCTTCTCCCTCTCCCACTCCCCACTTGTATTCCCTCTCTAGATGTCTCTTCTTCTCTGTCAAATAAAATTTAAAAAAAAAAATTTGAAATTGGAAAAATTAAATAAATGATAAGTATTAAATTATCAAGGATAATTGTTTTTAACTTTAAGCAATTTTTTATAACTATGTCTCTCAAATAAAAGCAAAGTGAATGCTATTCCTATCCAATAGCCAAAACCATTCACACTCTTATTTATGGACAGAATAATTTTAAATTACAAAATCAGACCAAAAGGATAAAAAGTACATCCAGGTAGTGCTTTATAAATTTTTTTTAATTATACTGTCATTTAAGTGACTACATAAACACATAAGTTGAAATATTTGTTGTTTAAACCTAAGACTTTAGAAAACTTAGTTCACTCATTAACTTAGAACTTGAGAAGCGAGATGCTATTCAGACAAAAAAAAAAAAATAGAATCACCAGCCAAGTCTTCCTTAAAATGCTTGTATGCCTTTGAAATATGTTTATGTTACTTATTTAATAAGCTTCCTGCCCTTCTCTTCAAAAACTGCCAATTTAGTTCAAGCAAATGTGGTTACCACACGTTCATGCCAACAGTTTGACTACACAGACTGAAATTACTCTTTTTGTCTCCTTAAAAAATTTTTTTGAGAACACGGTTTAACTGAACTTGAACGCTTTTTTATCAATTCAAACAAAAATTATGTTGTAAGATTCACTTAATTCTTCTTTTTAAAGAGTTTATTTATTTATTTGACAGAGACTGAGAGATCATAAGTAGGCAGAGAGGCAGGCGAGAGAGAGGGGGAAGCAGGCTCCCCACTGAGCAGAGAGCCCCATGCGGGGCTGGATCCCACGATGCTGGGATCATGACCTGAACCCAAGGCAGAGGCTTAACCCACTGAGCCACCCAGGCCCCCTTTGCCTAATTCTTGTTAGAACACAAGATAGTGAATCATTATCAGCTCGTTATGACATGAACTGATAATGCTCAGTGTATTGAAGATTAGAACCAAAGCAGACAGGAGGTGAATTTGAAGTTAGAGGATCTGAGTATTATTGAGAATTGATCCTTCTGTAAAACAGGATGGAGATGGTCGTTCTTCTCAGGGAGCTTACATTTTGATGGCAGGATAGATGAAATCCTTATAAAAACATTATGAATAATAATTATGAATCGTGAACTATGTTGGGAAGGAAATAAAGTAGGGGCTGAGGGAAAACAGAGATGGGGTAGTGGGGTAAGAGCCTTTGGCTGGGCTGGTCTGAACTGGGTCACTTTGAAGAAATAATATTTGAGCAGAACCTGAAAGATGCGATAAAGGCAACCACCAAAAGTCTCCGGTGCACGTGTTGCAAGAGAGAAAACAACCAAAAGACGTACAGGAAAAAAATACATTTGAGATGCTGGACAAAACATGAAGAAACCAGGGAGGCTTTGGCACAGTGAATATGTGGTAGAGGAAACAAGATGATCCCAGAGAGAATGGAAAGAGCCAGATAGGCGGTTCCCAGGGCAGAGTAAGGAGTTTGGAATGTCTTACACGTTAAAGGGGAAGTCACCAAAGAATTTTAAACACAGGAGCGGTGTGACCAATTTTGCAGTAACTCCTGTGTAGCCCTGTGGAGAATGGGAGGATGGAGGCTTGGAGACTGGTTAGCAGGCTGTTTCCCAGTCAAGGTGGCAAAGGATCATAATCAGAGCTGAGATTCTGGAGATGGCAGTAGAAGGATGGACAAATAGAGTAGGGGGTGGTGATACCGTTTTCTTACAGTCAAGAGCTGCCATTTAAAATTCATGGAAATTCTTACGAATTACTTGAAGTAAAAAGACTAATCCATAGGAGAACTCTTCCTCTATACATACATAACAGTAAATACCATGAGAAGGTGGTAGGAAGACGACATCAAAGAGATATGTCCCTGTCTTTTATATCTGGTTGCTAAAAGCAGTTAATAAAGTTGAAATTAATAAAATTGAAAAATCAAGAATTATCTTGAAATACAACCAAGAGGGAATGCATTTGCCTCAGGCTAGCTAATGGGCTGACCCCATGTGTATGTGTCTGTGTATTGATTGCTGTTTTGTGGTTGGATTATGCCTTTGGTAGATGCGTTACTTTAAAAAAAAAAAATAAGAGGAACCTGCGTGGCACAGCCCATTAAGCGCCTCACTGTTGATTTGGACTCGGGTCATCATCTCAGGGTCCTGAGATCAAGCCCTCTGTGGAGTTCAGAGCTCAGCATAAAGTCAGGTTAACACTCTGTCCTTCACTTCCTCAGCCCTTCCCCCTTCCCCATCCCACCTCCTCCCCACCCCATGCAAGCCTGTGCTCCTTTGCTTTCTCTATCAAATAAATAAATCCTTTAAAAAATAATAATAATTTAAGTTGAGTAAATTAATTGATAAAAAAACTTTATTACTCTTTCCTTGCATTAACTTAGTAGGATAGGAACTAATTCTATCAAAATGTTAATATACTAATGAAAAATATTTCTGTATGCACAATATAGCATCATATTTGAAATTTAACTAATTTATTTTTCCAGTAATCTTTATGCCATGAGGTGGATCTGAATTTCTAAACTGAAAAGCACACATATTAGCCTGTAGCCAAGCATAAAATTTTCATATCAAAACATGAACACTAAATTTAAAACAAACAACAACAACAAAGATCTGGCTGGAGGGGCAGAAACGCAGAAGATGGGGTTTGCATTGTTTTATAATAGGGCATCAGCACCATCTAGTGGAGAAAAAGTATGTTTACCTAAATCTAAAAATCAAAACTATACTGTGGAATCATTTATTAAAAGTTCCCTAACATAAATGTGCTAAAAATTTGCTAAAACATCAAAGAAAAATGAATATATATGAAAACCAACACAGGTATTATTTACGACACAAAATATAGTTTTATATGGAGCTTCTATGAAAGGATAAACATTTTCACAATGAATGTGTTCCATGATGGGATTCAGCTCGGTTGGTTATTTGCCCCTTGCCTTTTAAAAAGAAATTCTAGAATGGACCGTTAAGCCATTGTCATAAAACCAAGTAGAGAAAGGACTTTAGCAATTAAAGTAATGCTAATAAATATGTATGGTGATCAGTATTATTGAATTTCCCATTTTTATTTTTTATTTAAATTCAATCAGCCAACATACAGTACATCATCAGTGTTCAATGATTCATCAGTTGCATAAAGCAGCCAATGATCATCACATCACGTGCCCTCCTTAATGCCCATTACCCATGTACCCCATCCCACCTCCCTTCTGTAACCCCCAATTTGTTTCCAAGAGTCTAAGAGCCTCTCGTGTTTTTTTTTTTCCCTCTCTGACTCTTTCCCATTCAGTTTTCCCTCCCTTCCCCCATGGTCCCCTGCACTGTTCCTTATGTTCCACGTATGAATGAAACTATATGATAATAATCTTTCTCTGATTGACTTATTTCACTTAGGGTAATACCCTCCAGTTGCATCCATGTCAGTACACGTGGTAGGTATTCATCCTTTCTGGTGGCTGAGTAGTATCCCATGCATATATAAACCATATCTTCTTTATCCATTCATCTGTTGAAGGACATCTCGGCTCCTTCCACAGATCGGCCATTGTGGACATTGCTGCTATGAACACTGGGGTGCAGGTGTCCCTTCTTTTCACTACATCTGTATTTTGGGGTTAAATAACCCGTAGTGCAAATGCTGGGTCCTAGGGTTGCTCTATCTTCAACTTTTTAAGGACCCTCCATCCGTTTTCCACAGTGGCTGCACCAGCTTGCATTCCCACCAACAGTGCATGAGGGTTCCCTTTCTCCACATCCTCACCAACACCGTTGTTTCCTGTGTTGTTAATCTTAGCCATTCTGACAGGTGTGAGATGATATCTCATTGTGGTTTTGATTTGTATTTCCCTGATGACGAGTGATGTTGAGCATCTTTTTAAGTGTCTCATAGCCATCTGTACGTCTTCTTTGGAAAAATGCTTCTTCATGTCTCCTGCTCATTTCTCGATGGATTATTTGTTCCTTGGGTGTTGGGTTTGATAAGTTCTTTATATATTTTGGATGCTAACCCTTTTCCAGAGGTGTTATTTGCACATAACTTTTCCCATTCTGAAGGTTGCCTTTTAATTTTGATTGTTTCCTTCACTGTGCAAAAGTTTTTTATCTGATGAAGTCGCAATATTTCATTTTTTCTATTGTTTCCCTTTCCTCTGGAGATCTGTCTAGTAAGAATTTGCTAGGTCAAAGAGGTTGTTGTCTGTTGTCTCCTCTAGCATTTTGGTGGTTTCCTGTCTCACACTTAGGTCTTTCATCTATTTTGAATTTATTTCTGTGTGTGGTGTAAGGAAATGGTCCAGTTTTACTCTTTTGCATGTGGCTGTCCAGTGTTCCCAACACCATTTGTTGAAGATACTGTCGTTTTTCCACTGGATATTCTTTTCTGCTTTGTTAAAGATTAGTGGACCTTATAGTTGTGGGCCCATTTGGGGAGTTTTATTTTGTTCCATTGATTGATCTATGTATCTGTTTTTGTACCAGTACTAATCTGTATGGATGGCTACCGGTTTGTAATACAGCTTGAAGTCCAGAATTGTGACGCCTCCAGCTTTGCTTTTCTTTTTTAAAATTCCTTTGGCTATGTGGGGTCTTTTGTGCTTCCACGCAAACTTTAGGATAGGTTGTCCTAGCTCTGTGAAAAATGCTGGTGGTATTTTGATAGGGATTGCTTTAAATGTGTAGACTGCTTTGAGTAGTAGAGACATCTTAACGGTATTTGTTTTTCCGATCCATGAGCATGAAATGTTTTTCCAAATTGTTGTGTCATCTTCAGGTTCTTTCATCAGTGTTCTATAGTTTTCAGAGTACAGATCTTTCACCTCTTTGGTAAAGTTTATTCCTAGGTATCAGATGGGGTTTGGTGCCATTATAAATGGGATCAATTCTTTGATTTCTCTTTCTGCTACCTCATTATGGGTGTATTAAAATGCAAGAGATTTCTGTATGTTGACTTTGTCTCCTGCAACTTCTGTGAATCGTGTATCATTTCTAGCAATTTTTTAGTGGCGTCTTAAGGGTTTCTACATGGAGTATCATGTCATCTGCAAATAGTGAAAATTTGACTTCTTCCTTCCCCATGTGAATTCCCTTTTAGTTGTTGTTTTCTGATTGCTGAAAGCTATGACTTCTAGTACTATGTTGAATAACAATGGTGAGAATGGATATCCCTGTATTGCTCCTGGTGGTAGAGGAAAAGCTCTCAGTTTTCCCCATTGAGAATTATATTACACGTGGGTTTTCATATTCAGGCTTTATGATGTTGCAATACATTCCCTGTATCCCTACTTTATTGAGGATATTTATCAAGAATGGTTACTCTAATTTGTCAAATGTTTATTTTTAGACAAAAATGCCAGGACTGAGGAGGAATTCATCCCAAAAGAAAGAACAAGAAAAGTCATGGGGGCAGGAAATGCTGCCAGCCCTCTCCCTTGTCCCTGGAAAGGGGAGTTCGTGCTCACTGCTGCCTGGGAAGCCCTCACAAAAGAGGGAACAGTCTCCCCTTATGTGTTCCAGATTTCCCTCAGATCCTGTCTTGACCCTGACTGTATCTGGGCTGTCTGCCTGCCCAGCAGCACAGTGCACCTGTGTTCTATCCAAGACAGGCCAGCTGAGTTTTAGAACTCAAAACTTTAGCGACCTGGCATGGTGCAGACCCATGCTGGTCCTCTGCAGGAAGGTCTCACCATGCAGGGACTGATGCACGTTTATCCCAGAAGGGCAGTCACACCAAAGCACAAGGGCATGGTAGTTTGGAGACAAGTGTGTCAAAGAACCAGTGTTTGGGTTAGCTGCTCTCAGCGGGTGTCTTGGGAAATGGTGCCTGTTTTTTCTCCCAGAGAGACAATGAACGGCACCTCTCCCAGATGTGCTTCAAGAGGAGGGAACAGTCTCTCCCAGGACATCCCAGCGGATCCTCAGATTGCATCTTCTGCCCCCAGACTATCTGCCCTCCTCCGCAGGACCACTGCAGGGCCCTCAGGGCTCAGCACTGGCCATGCTGCAGACTTCTAAAACTCTAGTCTTTGAACCCACTGGTTGTAAAAACTCACAAAAATCAGCCCCTCTCTTTTTCCCAGTCAATGCCTTTGGGGATGTGTTTTCCTTGTGCACTCCCCTGTGTACTCCTCTCTCTCTCATTCCCTCTTTCTTTCTCCTGCCTCTCTCCATGACCAGGGCTCCCCTCCACAGCACTTGTGATCCATTTCTCCCCTAAATCCAGTCTCCGCACCACCTACCTTCCCTGATGTGGCCCCTTCTCTCCCTAGTTGTGCAGTTTATCAATACACAGGTCGATTTTGTGGGTGTTCAGAATGATTTGACATTTCTCCAGCTGTGTGTAAGGGATGAGGCAAGCCTAGGGTCTTCCTACCACCCTGCCATTTTAGCTCTTCCTGTCGTCATTCTAGTAGCAAGGGTACTTATACCCAAATTCAACAGCAGGAAGTATTAAAAATATTAGCAGTTACACTCAGTAGGCATGAGCTTCCTATTAACATCCTGTGATCTCTTTATATGTCAGTTAATTTTTGCAAAATAAGAATCATACTCTATATGCAGATTCTGTTAGTTTAATACATTTATTGTGAGATATAAGATGTAAGAGTGAATAAAATATGAAGGTACTGTGTTACAAATATAACATATCACCCATATCAACAAATAGAACATTCCCAGTATCCCAGAAAATCCCAGTGGCTTTCTATTATGTCAGTAGCCCTAACTTTCCTCTAGAAGAAAACATTTTCTTAATACTTCTGGTAATTACACTTTTGTTCTTCTTTAATAGCTTCACAGCCCATGGACACATCCCTAATATATATGTTTATTCTTGAATTTTATATAGGTGAAATCATCCTATAATATCAATGTACCTATGTGCCGTTTTAGTGCATGTGATCATTGTTTTATCGCTTCATGTCATTTTGTAGCATTGGTGTACTATTCCATTGCACAAATACATCATAATTTTTTATCCACTCAACTATTGATAGATACTGTGAAGTGTTTTCACTTTTAGCTATTAAAAAATCATATTCTATAAATACCATCACACATGAAACCTGGTTGGCATGTGTGCTATATGTGACATGTGCTCTCAGTGACATATTCCTAGAAGTAAAACTGCTAAGTAATAACCAATGCATGTTTTCAACTTCACTGCAAGTTGCTAAACTCTTTGCTGTTGTGCTGGTTCCCATTTTCCTTTGGACCAGTAGTTCCTAATGCTCCACATTATTTTCAAATAGTGGGATTTTTAGACTTTCTAAACCAATGTCATGTTGTTTTATTCATGGTTTATTACGGTTTTCATTTTCATTTTCAGTTTGAGCAATTTTTCATCAGTTTACTGATCACTTGCATTTTCTCATTGGAGAAATACTTGTTTAGATCCTTCACCATTATCCTTTTTTCCCCCTAACTTTTTCAGGTATTAATAGCAAGTTTGTTTCTCCTTGCATGTTGTATGGAAATGGCTGGGGAAGCCAACTAGTTCTCCAAACTGAGCCTAGAGGGGGGTTTTGACATATTTTTGTTATGGGACTGTTAAGGTTTGTTTTGTTTTGTTCTAAAGATTTTATTTTTAAGTAATCTCTACACACAATGTAGGGCTTGAACCTACAACCCCAAGATCAGGAGTCACATGCCCTACAAACCGAACCAGGACTCAAGGTTTTTGAAATCTCCTGACAACAGCGATATCCTCCCTCCTGAAAGATTGCCGCTTCTACCCACTCAGGGGAAGGACTGAAAATCTGTCCAGAGCCAGACCCCTTCCTGCACTACCTGAGGTCATAGTGCAGGGCTTTTGTGGACAGGGCTCCTGGATGGAAAGTTCAGGAATTCTGCTTCAGTTTCACCCCACAAATTTTGATATATATCATATTTTCAATATTGTTTAGTGCAAGTTGTAGTCTAGTATGTATTGTGATTTCTTCTTAACCCAAGAGTGATTTAGAAGAGTTCCTTAACTTAAAAACTTATGAGATTATTCCAGTTATTTTCTGTATAAGGTGTGCTCTTAGGGTGATTTCAATCTTTTGAAATTTGTTGAGCCTTGCATGTGCACTTGGAATGAATCTGTAGCTGCAGCTGATGAAGGGTGCATTCTATCCATATGTAAAAGGTCGATTTGGGGGCACCTGGGTGGCTCAGTGGGTTAAGCCGCTGCCTTCGGCTCAGGTCATGATCTCCGGGTCCTGGGATCGAGTCCCACATCGGGCTCTCTGCTCAGCGGGGAGCCTGCTTCCCTCTCTCTCTCTCTCTGCCTGCCTCTCCGTCTACTTGTGATTTCTCTCTGTCAAATAAATAAATAAAATCTTAAAAAAAAAAAAGGTCGATTTGGCTGATAATGTTCATATATTTGGGGTGCCTGGGTGGCTCTGTTGGTTAAGTGTCTGACTCTTGATTTCAGCTCAGGTCATGATCTCAGGGTCATGAGATTGAGCTCCACATAAGATACCGTGCTGAGTGTGTAGCTTGCTTAGGATTCTTGCTTAGAATTCTTTTTCTCTCTCCCCTCCCCCTTCCACTCACTCTCGCTCTTCTTCTCCCTCGTGTAACAAAAAAAAAAAAAAAAAAAAAAAAAAGTTCATATCCTTATTTGTCTATCTCCTTGTCTATCAAATACTTGGAGACGTGTATTTAAATCTCAAGCTATGAGATTTGTTACTTTTCTTACTTCTGTTCTATCTTGAAGACATATTACTAGGTTTATGTACAGGGGTATGCTGGCAAGTATATAACAATCAACTATGTAAAAAAGAGTCTTGATTTGTAAAATTTTCCAGCACTCAATGTGTTAATACACATGATATGGTCAATTTCAAGTTATCAATGTGATACCACTCAATTCTTCATTGGGAAGAGATGTTTATAATTATCTCCTGTGAGTTGGTATGAGCCAACTCCAGCAATCATTCTAAATGTTCATACACATTTAGAATTATTGCATCTTTCTGTTCAAATGGTTCTTTTATTATTGTGAAAAACCCCTCTTTTATCTATCAATACATTCTGCCTTAAATTATTATTTGCCTGAAATTATATAATAACCCTCTCTTTTTTGGCTAACATTTTCATAGAGTATTAGTTTCCATCATTTACTTTCAAATTATCTGTCCTATTTTTTAAGGATTTATTTATTTATATGAGAAAGAGAACCCTAGCAGGGGAAGGGACAAAGGGAGAGAATATCCAGGCAGACTCCTGCTGAGCAGGAAGCCCAGCAGGAGGCTGGTCCCCAGGAGCCATGAGATCAGGTTCTGAGCTGAATCCAAGTCAGATGCTTGACCAACAGAGCCACCCATGAGCCCAGGTTCCATTTTATTAAAAGTAATCAGCATATACTTCAGTTTTATTTTCTGTTTTTCTCCAGTCAATTAGTTTATACCTCCAATTAATTTATACCCTAACGGGGGTGGTAATCCATTTACAGTTATTGTAATTACTAATACAGTTAAGCTCAAGTCGAACATACTGCTATTTATTTTTTACGTCATGTCTTTGTTCTTCTATTCCACCTCTCCTGCCTTTTAAAAATGTTAATCAAATATTCTTTACTACCTCACTGTATCATTTCCATTAGCTATATAACTCTTGATGTTTTACAATAAGCATACTCAAATTATTACAGTTCACCCTTAATCGATACTTTCACTACATTCTAAACTATGGAAACATTAAATCCATTTAACTTCATTTGTTATCTCTTGGCATTTTTGTTATTATTTTTACGTATTATACTCCTGAAACTTTTTGCTAACACTCTAAAACATTGTTATTGATTTTAAACGAAGGCTTTTTAAAATTTTGTTAAAATATACATAGCACATTTTTTATTATTTATCAGTAGTCTTTTTATTAATCCATATGTTTATTTTCTTCAGGTCTGCTCATTTACTGTTACCCTTTTTCTTATTAAATTAATTTATTTAATTTCAGAAAAACAGTATTCATCATTCTTTCACCACACCCAGTGCTCCATGCAATCCGTGCCCTAATACCCTTTGTTTACTTATGGGATCATTCTCCTTCAGTCTAGAAAGTTTTAGTGGGGCTTATTGTTGTGTCAGTCTGCTATTGTTGAATTCTCTCTCTTTTTGGTTTGTTTGAGAATGTGTTTCTATTCTCCTTCATTTCATACTATGTTTTCCCTGGGTTCAGTTCTCTGTTGCCATTTATTTTTCAGCAGTTTTGTAATGACAGAACATTGTCTTCATGCCTCAGTTGTTACTGTTACAAACATACTGCTATTTTTGTTGTTCTCCTAAAAGAAATATGTGTTCCTTTCTCTGTCTGCTTTTAAGATTTTGCCTTTATCTTTGGTTTTCTGCAAAGCCTCTGTATAGTCTTTCTTCGTATTTACCTTTTGATTTGTTGTGGGTTATTTGTTTTTGTTTGTTTGTTTGTTTGTTTTTCTTGTTTTGTTCTGTTTTTGAGCTTTTGAATCTGAGAGTTGATTTTTTTCATCAATTTTAGAAACCTTTGAGCTATTCTTTCTTCAAATATTTCTGCCTTTTCTCTTCTCTAGTTTTGGAATTTTATTTAGACATACACCTATCACTGGACTCTGCTCCACACATTTCTTGTACTCTCCTTTATTTATTATTGGTGTTTTCTATACTTCTATCTTTCTGTATTCATTTTGGATAGTTCTATATCAATATTCTTCAGATTTAATATGTTTTTGTTCTGCTATCTCCATTTCATTCTTAAGACCATCCAATGCATCCTAATTTTGGATATTTGTTTTGTAATTTTAGTATAACACATGATTATTTTTAGAGCATCAATTTTCTTTTGGATATCTTTGTCTTTTTACTCCTTTCATCTGTTATTTTCCTGTATTTCCTTTAACGTTCTTAAAACAGCTATTTTAAAGAAATCTTGACACTAATTTCAACATCTGGATCTGAGTGTCTGCTCCTATGAGCCATTTATTTTTGCTTTATTTCTTGATCACATGTTTTTACTTCTTTACGTGTCTTTTAATTTTTATCCAAAGCTATACATTTTATATAAAATAAATGTAATGATAATGTTTATATTATTTGCCTCCCATTGACAAGTGCTTGCTCTTGATCTAATCAAGAAGTGAACTCAGATGGGTTGGGGTTGCACTTCTATGTTGAGTTAGTCCACTTCTGGTTTCAAAAGTCTCAAGGTAGAGACCTTCTTGGGTTTTTATGAAGTACCTGGTTGGTCTCCTCTTCCACCATCCCAGAACACTCTGAGAGATTGATCCTGCTTTTCTGATGTTTCGATCTCTGCTCTTAAATCTCACCCCGAGTGACTTTGAAATATGTCAACTGTTTTGATGAGGATTCAGTTGTGTATTTGAAGTAAGATTCTTTTCTTACCAGGACTTTTTCTATGAGACTATAGGAACTTCCATTCCACTCTTAAGAAATAACTTATGCTCCAGCAGAGCACCCTCATTCTGCAGGGTTTCAGAATTTTTCATGTTAGACATGCTTCCAAAAGTTTGTCTCTTTTCTTTTCCTATCACATTCCTCTGTTCAGGCAAAGCCTGGCAAACATGACCAGTTAAGAAATGGCCGAAAACTTTATGTTTGCATAAAACGGGCTCTTCCCACTTTGGTTTAGTTCATTTAATCCCTTTTCTCCTCACAATTTCCAGTTCCTTTCAACACACACACACACACACACACACACACACACACGAGTTTGTTGTTTTTCCAATTTGCAGTAGGAATGTTGTTCTGTTCCATCCTATTCCATCGTCCTTGGAATGTTCCCATTCAAGTTTGTATCATCTTGCCAAGCTTTATTTTTCTAAATAGAATTTATCTACCTGCAATGTATATTATACATTTATTTATTTACTTATTTAATAAATAACTTCCCTAGTAGAATGGAAAAACTTGAAAACAGGTATTTTGTCTCTTTTAAAATTTATTGTTTTATCTTCAGAACTTAGAATAGTGCCTAGTACGTATTTTCCAAATCAATGAATGGATAGTAGAATGCAGTGCAGCAATAAGAATAATGTATAATAACAAATAGCATGGAGGACATGGGGAGTTAGAGAGGAGAAGGGAGTTGGAGGAAATTGGAAGGGGAGGTGAACCATGAGAGACTATAGACTCTGAAAAACAATCTGAGGTTTTGAAGGGGCGAGGGGGGGAGGGTAGGAGGTCGGGGTACCAGGTGGTGGGTATTATAGAGGGCACAGATTGCATGGAGCACTGGGTGTGGTGCAAAAGCAATGAATACTGTTATGCTGAAAATAAATAAAAAATAAATTTTTTAAAAAAAGAATAATGTATACACTATCTCCCCCAAACTCCCTGGCTACGAGGTCAGAGGTAGGAAATGTTTCCTTATGTTCATTTTAAAACTTTCCATTTGTACATAAATTTCAGCTGGCAGATATTGCCAATAATCTCACCTTTGATGACTTTTGTGTGTGTTGGACTTGCATTCCCAAAGGAAGTCACTTTTAACTTTCTACAGTGGATGTCTCTGTTATTCCATAATCTTCATGAAGTGGCATGCAGTTGCAGCTTTTCACTTTATTTTTATGTCTAATGTAGTGATAAAATATTAAATAGAATATTTTGATTAAAAATATAGAAAAGGAAAACAATTTCTTTGGAAAGTTTTTTTTTTACAAACTTATAATGTTTCAATTTCTGTAAGGTAAAAATATATATGTTATATATTTTAAGACATAATTTTGGATGGACCTGTAACACCATAGGTATTTTTAAAAGCAAAAGTAACTTAAATATATTGTAAATTTAAATAAGCACTTTAAGCACTTACTTTGTTTTTATTGTTTATAGATTGCAAAGAACCCCCTCCAAGAAAACAAACTGAGGTGTTGTCAGGTGCCTGGACTGCACAAACATATCCAGAGGGCACTCGGGCTACCTATAAATGCCGACCTGGATTTAGAACTCTTGGAGCTATTATAATGGAATGCAAGAATGGACAATGGGAGTCTCTTAATCCATTGAGGATATGTCGGGGTAAATAATTCATACATTTGTGAAATTTGTAAAAACTTTAGTCATGAAAATCCTGAGTGTTTGATATTGTAGCAGTATCAGCTGAATTATATCACAACTGTCATTTAAAGACAAAATCATATGCCATCATTATTCTTAATAAGGTGTTGTAATCTTCTAAAATTTAAAAAAAACAACCATACAGATAAGTTTAATTTTAAAATGATAATTGACATTTTTCACTTTTGCACATCTTCAATTATGTTCACTGATATAATATCAAATGTAATTTTTCTTGAACTCCTACATAAAATGTGTTTCCCCATGTTACATAATAATATCATTATTTTTTTCATTTTAGAAAGGCCCTGTGGACATCCTGGAGATACTCCTTTTGGTTCTTTCCAACTTGAAAGAGGAGAAGAGTTTGTATATGGTGCAAAGGTTGTTTACACATGTAATGAGGGGTATGTAGTCAATATTAAAAGAGGTTTATAATTGAAACAGTTATAATTTAGGTAGCAAATAAGAACTGTACTAATTAGTATTTTTGAAGTTACTTTATTTTTCTATGAGCATTTTTATAAGTACCATATAAGTAGTCTGAAAAATTAAACTATAATGGAAATGATTATATTTGGATACCAAGTTACCTCCTCAACATTGAAAAATTAAAATGAATTATAATTACTCAGGTTGAGTGTAGTTATAAGAGGGCTAGAAAATAATATACATATAGATAAGAGTTTATTCCAGCAAGTCCTGACTACATTCTATTATGTGCAGAGTATATGGGAGTTCAATATATCCTGGACAGAGGGAATGATAACAAAATCAGATTACACACCTCCTTTAATAAAAGCTTATAAAATGTAGAAGAAGCAAATATTTTACACTGATATAATAGTAAATACCATTCTTTAGGTCTCCATGGTCTGCAAATTATTCTTGTCATATGGACCAAAAATGCTACTACATTCATAGTCATCAACTCTCTGTTCTCTAACCACCAACTAGATGTTCATGACTAATCTTAACACTATGATACCTCTTCAGTGTTCTTGATTTCTGTTATTCCTAGGCAGATCAAAAATTGTTTTGAAGAAAGTTTCATACATGAGAAAAACAATATC
Organism: Mustela erminea; assembly: GCF_009829155.1. Classification (NCBI taxonomy): domain Eukaryota; kingdom Metazoa; phylum Chordata; class Mammalia; order Carnivora; family Mustelidae; genus Mustela; species Mustela erminea. Next base: position 46,707,698 of record NC_045630.1, on the reverse strand, counting down.
AGTACAATTTTATGATACATAAATATAAATAGGATCAAAAAATTACAAACTGAGGCCTCCTGGGTGGTTTATTCAATTAAGTAAGGGTCTGCCTTCAGTTCAGGTCATGCTCCCAGGTTCCTGGGATTGAGCCCAGTGTGGGGCTCCCTGCTCAGCAGGAAGTCTGCTTCTCCTTCCCTCTCTGCCCCTTCTTTTTGCTCTCTCGATCTCGCTTTCAAATAAATAAATAAATACATTTTTAAAAAGGAAATTATGAATTGATTCTAATTATTTTCATTTATTTCTTGGTTTGAGGCAATAAAATATAATATTTTAAAGCTTAGGCTTTGGAGTAAGCCTGCATTCCAAAACTCCACAACTCAGTAACTGTATTATCATTTTAATGACTCTTAACTCCCATTTTCTCAATTCTAGAAATAGAAACACAGTAGGTGCATCATAGTACTGGTCTAAGAAATAAATATGACACACACTGAAGCCCTTTGAAGAGTGCCTAAGATATTGTTACCCAATAAGTCTTAGTTCTTATGAATTAGACTCTCCTTGGCCACTACCTGAGGGAGATATTTCCAAGACTTTTTCAGCCCAACTTTCAATTATTACTGCTGGCTTTAATTACACATGACGAAATAGATTTCCAATTGCCTCACTCTTCACCTCTGAAATAACCCTCTCAATCCAGGCTAGTCTGGCACCTTTAGGTTCCACATTTGACCTGGAAAAAGGGATCAAAACTCGGGACACCTGGATGGCTCAGTCGTTTAAGCCTCTACCTACCCACTTAGGTCATGATCCCAGGGTCCTGGGATCCCAGCCCCAAGTGGGACTCCCTCTTCAGCAAGGAGCCAGCTTCCCCCTCTGCCTACCGTAGACCCTGCTCATGCTCTCACGCTCTCTATTTCTCTCTTCCTCTCTCTCTTTCTGGTAAATAAATAAAATCTTCAAAAAGAAAAAAAGAAAGGGTCAAAACTCATAGACTCTTTCTACTAGATTCCCTAAATCTCAGTAATAAAAAATACTTATAATTTGATAAAAGAAATTTTCCACATATTAACCTCTGACTCTGACTCTGCTTAATTCATCTTTGCTTCCTTCTGCTTATGTAAATTATGGGTAAACTCTGCTAGAGACTAAGAGTAACAATCTCCACTGCTCACCTTGAGCCTCCAAAAAGGACTAGATATTCATCAGTGAATTAAAAGTTCTTGGACCTTACAAATAAGCAAGCATCATTATTTTATGCTATTTTTATATTTCTGAGGGATGATTTTACCTATCTGAAGGACTTAACTCTTTTGACCCAGCTGTGGAATCAGTGTAGAATGACTTTACTGTGCCTATTGTTCTGCCAGTCAACTGACCCTCTTTTGACCCCTTGTCCTCATGCAGTTTTCTCTTCTGAGTACCAATTTAACTGAATACTAGCCACTTACCAGGATATTCAACATGGATATCCAGTTTCAGTATCCTAGAGGTGGGTAGTTTTAAGGAAGGATTCTACAAAAAGTTTTTCTGGTATTTTGCCTGGCCGGGATTGCAGAAACATGAGCTGTTACTTTTCCCCAACCAATGTGGACAATCTCTTTTTCTTCCCTCTTTATATATATATATGCCTTAGGCAGTTTTGTGTAGCATTTTGCAGAATTCCTGAAAGAGCTTTGGGGAAATGGATGGGTTTCTGGAAATATACTTTCCATGTTGGAAGGGGTTACAAGGAGAGGAGACAGAGAAGGAATTTTAATAGCCAATTGTTTTTCCTTTATATAACAGAGTCATAGAGTAAATGTTTGACTTCAAGTTCTGTGACTCTCATTGAATCTATTGAAATGTTTTCTTCCTTTAGAAAGTTAGGAACAAACCAATAACATTCAAATAAAGCTTGTTTTTTGAGGCAGAAAGCATTTCTTTTCTTGTGTAATGGGTGAAACAATCCTTATATGCAGATAAAGGAAATAATTGTCTAGGTATAATTATCTAGAAGTTTATAAAAATTCTGTTCTCAAAAGTATCTCTCTTGGATTTATTAAAATGCTGTCCATTATTTTGTTTTTGAGAAAAAGTTTTTACCTCTGACTGTTCACTATAATATTAAGAAGGATGCTTTACCTTGATCTAAAGCATCTGGTAATGATTGTACATTTTGCATCTGTTCCAAGGATATCTCATTCAAGTAAAGCATTGTAGATTTTTAAGGATAGGTTAATGTGTTACCACAGTTAGATAAATTTGACATTGAATGTGTTATATATACAGACTTGTCTCGATGACTTACACTCTGGAAAAAGTTAATTAGAAGTAATAAAAATTTTAAAATAAAAAATAAACCACATGCTAAGAAATTTGGGCTAGTGCTATCCTTGATTATGTTAAAAGTCCAAAACGTTTCACAAATATCATAATTGTGGAGGGTAGGAGTATAGAACAAAACTGGAGGAAGGGTAACATATTGTTAGCTCTTGATTGCTACCATGTTTCTGGTTTGGGGTTTGGGTTCAAGGAGATTATAACATTATTCAGTGTAACTAACTGACTGACTCAGTGAAAAGATAAAAGGATATTGTGCACAAAATCATAATGAGTTTGCGTTATGAACCAAGGATTATGATTATTCCAAGTCCATGTGCCTGAGGACTTGAGGGCCTTTCTTAAGTGAAAAAAGCTAAAGAAAGAAAGAAAAGAAATTTAAGAAAAAGAAAGAAAGAAAAGGAAAAGAAAGAGGAGGGGAAGGAGAGTGGGAAGATGGAAGGGAGGAAGGAAGGAAGGAAAAAGGAAGAAAGGAAGGAAGAAAGGAAATGCATATGCTGTTAATTGTCTCTGAAATGGAGTTTCTGGACATTCAGAATGGTATCAAAATTGCATATAAATACACATTAGCTCACCACTCTGTTATTTTTTATTTTCAGATATCAGTTGCTAGGTAGGATTAATTTCCGTGAGTGTGAACCAAATGGATGGTCCAATGATGTTCCTCTTTGTGAAGGTATATGTAAAATTGATTTATCAATATATTCAAATGTCAAAGATTTTTTTTGGATGTCCTACATTAAAATATTCTTAAAATTTGTAATTAAATTTTTTTACTTAAAGTATTTTTGTTGCTTCTAATATAGTACAGAATGGATACCTAGGCGTTATTTTGTGTTTCATTAACCAAATATGAATACAGACTCATCTGATCTAATAGTCTAAGTATTTGAACTTGGGGAATCTAAAACCTATTTTCTTTTCCTTTTTGATTCTAACCACTAGAAAGAAAACATGAGTATCAGAATTTCAGCTTTATTAATGAAAGGATCTCTGATAACAGCTGAAGTGAAGAACATGATTTAGACGTTTCTCCCCTCTTGTGTGACAAGGAAGATTTTCCTGTGGTCTTAGCATTATTGAAAAGAGACGGGAAGTGAGGGAGAGCTCTGCTTTTTCTTAGTGACTCATAAATCCAAGAATGAGAGTGAGGAAATGTAGATCCTGTCTCCAAATTTTGAGCTAGTAATCCCACTCCCCAGTCATCATGGAAATAAGAGAAATGAGTCAGAATAGTATTTCTTAGTTCCATGCTGAGGAATAAGTCAAGAGGGAAAGGGAAGGAGGAGTAACAGAGGAAAGGAGATAGGAAGGAAGAGGTGGAGAGGGAGAGGGGGAGGAGGAGGGCAGGAGGAGGAAGAAGAAACGGGACCACTCAAAAATCCTGTTATCTAAAGAAGAGAATGAAAGATCTTTCATCTATGGAAATGTGGAATGAAGATCTAAATGCTTTAAGAAATTTCTAAGCTGGAATCACCTGAGGTGTTTATTTAAAGCTGAAAATTTTGGTTACTAAAAACCTACTAAACCAGTATCCCTTGGGTAATAGGGCAGGGAGACAGGGAGATAACCATAGAATTTCCATTTTAATTCTACCCTGGATGATCCCACTATAAAATCAAGTTAAAATGGCATAACCTAAGAGATATTGGAAAATATTAAGTAAAATCAAAAGCATTACTCAAATTACTTTGAGCACTGACATGGAAAAGGAAGGAAAATTAAGTACTATTTGTCTATTGAAGTAAATAGAATCAGAAAGTTTGCTTCTATACCTTTTAGGAATACAGCATTATATTATTCTGGAGTTTAGGTGAAAATTTTTGTTTAATTATCCCAAGCTTTATATTTTTCAATTATTTAAGAAACACTTGTTTGTTAACTATAACAATGTAAACTGTCATTCAAAGAAGTAATTTTCTTTTTTTTTTTATTTTAAAAAATATGGAACGCTTCACGAATTTGCGTGTCATCCTTGCGCAGGGGCCATGCTAATCTTCTCTGTATCGTTCCAATTTTAGTATATGTGCTGCCGAAGCGAGCACAAAGAAGTAATTTTCTTTGTCCACTCTCACAGAAAAGAATGAGAGAAGCTTATTGTTTTTTTTAACTTACTAGCCTTTATATCCAACAGTTTTATCAAATGCTTCTTTTAAAGAATTAAGTAATTTCCCCAATCTTACTTTGCTGATGATTTTATCCATCTATATGAATATATACATACATTTCGTAGTAAAGTTGTTAAATTCTATTGGGAAAAATTTTATTTATTTTTTCAGTTGTTAAGTGTTTACCAGTGACAGAACCAGAGAATGGGAGACTTACCAGTACTGCATTGGAACAAGACCAAGACTATACTTTTGGACATGTAGTACATTTTCACTGTAACTCAGGCTACAAGCTTGATGGACCTGCAGAAATTCATTGCTCAGCAAATGGTGTTTGGAGTGGAGAAACACCAAAATGTGTGGGTAAGATACATTTACTGTTCATGGGATTGATTTTAGTTTTTCTCATGAAAATATGCATTCTCATATATTGTGCATCCTTAAGAATATGAATAACACTAATACCTAATATTTATTGAGCACTTACTATTTGCCAGTAATTGATCCAAGTTCTTTACATATATCATTCCACGTTACTTTCAAAATGTCTGTGATTTATGCACTAAACTCTGTTTTATAATCAAGGAAATTGTGGTGCAAAAAAGTTAAATCCCATGACCAAGGTTATCATGGCATAAATGGCAGAGTTAAGAGTCAAACCTTGATCATCTGAAACCAAAGTCTGTGGTCTTAACCATAATTAAATTATGATTGGTTTTCATGCTCAAATAGAAGAGTGGTCTGCACAAATACAGGAGGGCAATTTTTAATATTAATTAATAATATTAATAAAATTTAATAAGGTCCTCCTGGTCAGCAATTTTTTATATTGGCCTATAGAATAGACTTTCTTTTCATTTGAAAAGTGAAAAAATCATTATTTATTTCTACTGAGGAATCGCAATGACCTTCTGTGCTTGAATAATTCTTCTAGAAAAGGGTCCTGGCTTCTATATACACTGCAGGTTTAAATAAGTATGTGGAACTGAATTGCATCCACTAAATAAATTTTTGCCTTTTAAAAAAAGTTCTATAGTAAACTGTAAGTCAAGATTTCTTTAGTTATGATACTGCTAACTGGTCTATCATGACCAGTTTGATGACTGGGGGTTTTGTAATGAAACATATGGTCAATTTATTTAAAAGTGCCATACTTCATTTTACCAGTACTTGTGCAAAAGAAATTTCTGCCATTTAACATTATCTAAAATCTCTTGATTATTTTCACTGTCTTAGTCTAGCTATCCAACAGTGAGATGCAGAGAAAATCATCCTCTTCTTCAAAACTCTTTCTAACAAAACTAGTTCCTCAAATCAGAGATGGTAAACCTATTTATATTCAGCACAGCAAATACTGTATGTTCTAGAGGTTCACAGACAGGGTTTCCTTCTTAAAACTTAACTTCTGTGGTTAGTGAAACTTTCCTGGAATAACTGAGGTATATTATTCAAATGAAGTTGAGGAAGGGAACGCATACCAGTCATGGGAACACACAGAGAGGAAAGTACAAATACAAGGACCCTTTTGTGACTATGAGTCTCCCCTGTTCTCATGTGCTTGGGGGACATGTAGGATGCAAGTAAGGGTAAGTCAGTGATGGAACTGAAGATAGGCCAGTAGAAGGTTCTAAAGTGCTCCATGTCATGCTGAAAAGTTTGGCTTTTACTCAGACTGAATTGGGAATCAATGGAGGATTTTAAATGGAGCAATGAAGGGACAAGAAAAAGGCCATTAAGTTACAAACAGGAAAACAGAAAGATGGGAAAATTGGATTTGGAAAATTAGTTACTGTTGCTATAATCCCAGGGGGAAATGTTTGAGAGAAGATGGGGTCAAAGATGATGGCCAGTTTTTGTTTTATTGTTTTTGGGTGGTTTTTTAGAAAGAAAATTTGAATTGATAGTGATGCCGCAAAAAACAAGTCAGTTACTTTTCAATAATGTTAGAAATTTTGATTGGTTGCCTGATTTGCCTAATGGAAACATAATTTGTGTCTAAATATAACTATGTCTTTGACAAGATCATTTAATATATAACAAACATTTTGGAACTTAATCCCTTCCATTTAGAAATTTCCTGCCAAAAGCCAGAAATTGCAAATGGACAGTCTTCTTCTCCGAAGCAAGTTTACAAGGAAAATGAACGACTTCAATATAAATGTAACAGTGGTTATGAATACAGTGATAGAGGAGATGCTGTATGTACTAAATCTGGGTGGACTCCAAGTCCTTCATGTAAAGGTGATGTTATATTTTTTCCATACATTTTACCGTATAGTTTGTAAGTTGTTTTCATGCATATACTCCTTGTAGTTAAGCAGGTTTTTTTTTTTTACAGTGGAGTATTAATGTTTATAGAAATCAGCGATTATAAAGACAATATACTTAACACTTTGTGTGCAGTGCCCATTTTGAGATCAATTAGTATAATTCTCTCATTCTCAAGACAGAGATAAAAGGATGAGAGACATTCAATAGCTCATTAAGTAGTTGGTCTGTGGTCAAAAAGCAAGTCTAGAGCAGAGCCAGTGTTGTAATGGGCTTCCTAATTCCCAGCTATATACACCTCCCAGATTGTTCTTGTAAACCCAAGAATTTTGCTTTAAAAAGTAAATTTTATTAATACCAGATGAGGAAACCCTTCATTGACAAAATGGCATTAAGTGGAAGTAACTGGAGATTTCATTAACCATAGACCTAATATGAATCAACAGTGATGATGCTATTGGGGGGGAAAAACAAAAACAAAAACTCTTTTAGGCTTCAGAATGGAAGGATGTTGTACAGAGCTAGAATCCTTCTCAACTGTGTTTAGTGCCCACCAAAAGTTATGTCTGGAATATTGTGTTCTGCTTAGCCTACCTCATTTTAAAAGAGGTGGTTTCAAAACCATGACCTAAAAGAGAGAATGTAGATAGTTGAGTTTAAGAAATCATATCATGAGAAGAAGAGCAAGAAGATACAGCTTAGCATGGTAACAACTGTGTTGAGATATTTGCACACATATATGGAAAAGAGTGAGTCAACTTCTGTTGAGAGCTGCAGAAGTGAGTGAAACAAGAAACATAAAATCAGAGGTTGAGTGCCTTTCTAAAAGGGTGAGTTTTACATATATTGTCATATGTGGGCCAGGATGGGTGGGGAGATGGTAAGAAGAGTTGAATTTTTAAGAGCCCTCTGAACTTTTAATCATATGATTCATAATTACATGTACACCTTGTTCAATGATCCTCTTCTGCAAAAACTAGTTAGCTTCTGAGTTGATTTTATTCTTTAAAAAAATATTTAGTTGACTTTTTCTAATTTTAAGTAAGTTCTACACCCAATATGGGGCTTGAACTCACAACCCTGAGATCAAGTATCACATGCTCTGCTGACTGAACCAGCCAGGAACCCCCTCCCCCACAAGGGAAAAAAAAATGGTTGAGTTCACAAACAGCTCCTTGGAAAATATACCCTCCTACAATTGAGCGACCTCCATTTTCAGGCATTATTAAGAAAATATTTTATGAAGAGGTTAATGAACACAGAACAATAATCACTCACATTAGATCCATGTTCAGCTGTTGGTGTGTGGGGTCCATGGGTCTTCATGGCATTCATGGTTCCTACACAAAGAACATGGGTGCACAAATCCTCTGGCATTAACTTTTGTCACATGTTTTACTTCCAGAGCCGCACCAAAATATTAAATACTTAAGTTATCTATCCAGTCATCAAAATATAATTTATAAACCACTTACTTTGGATGAGTCCTCTTGTCCTTTATAAATATTAGAATAAATCATCATTCCAGGTGTCAAAGAACATTAGACTAAATCATCATTCCAGGTTTCAATGAAGTTACCTACTTTAAAGTAAGACCTCAGAATCTGAGTCCAAGTTTATTTTGACATAAGTTAATTTCCTATTTATGCTCATTTCCAATGTAGGTCTGAAGGGATTCTCTTCATTATATTCATTGTACAAACCAACGGATAGAGACATCATCTTTCCATGGCTTTCCCTAATCAATGCAGCTATGGAGAAGAGAACATTAAGGAAAAAAAAAATACAGAATGGCTTTTTAAACTTCCTCCCTGAAGGGAAACATGATACTTTACACTTATTTCATTGTCCTATGCAAATCATAGGGCCATGTCTATTTCAAATGGATAGGAATATGCAGTCTTACTAAGCGTCTGGAAAGGAGAGTCCTGGAATATTTTTTAAGAGTCTGAATGAGAACCACATATGTCAAGGCAGTTGAAGAACAGTTGGAAAGAATAGTCAAAGTGATATGTCATGAATTTATTGCCACATATGAAATATCATGATGTATGTGGTGACTTGGAGAAAGAGGTTTCAAGAGTCTGCATGGCTCGGTTGGTTAAGCATCTCCTTTGGCTCAGGTCATGATTCTGGAGTCCCAGGATGGAGTCCTAAATCGAGATCCCCATGCAGCAGAGAATCTGCTATTCCCTCTGACCCTCCCCTCTCTCGTGCTTTCTCTCTCTTACTGTGTCATTCTCAAATAAATAAAATCATAAAAGAGAGAGAGAGAGCGAAAAGTTCAAGGGGTACAGATACATCAGATGAGAGATATAGTGGTGGGACATGAGTGATATGGTGGGAAGAATATGAGACTATTTTAATCCCTTTTGTGCTGTGACATGGACAAAAAAAAAATCCAGCTTTCTTTATTTTTATGTATGTGATTATTTTAATGGGTGGTGATTTCAGCATTATCCACATGTCCTTATTTCTTTTTCAGAAGTAGTATGTGGTCCTCCTTCTATTCGAAATGGTGACTACACACCAAAAGCCATCCAATACAGACATGGAGATAAAATCACATATTTCTGTAATAAGGACTTTTATCCAACTGGTATAAAAAATATAGCAATATGTTATGGTAAACACTGGGACCCTCCTCCAAAATGTTCTCGTAAGTTCCATTCATACCTTGACCTACTTTTTAATTCTGAAATTACTGTCTCTTAAACAACAACAAAAATGGGGACACAATAAATCCAAATATTTGCCTTACCTTGTATGTAAAGCAGAGGCTTCAGAGATATTCTTCTCTCTTCAAAGTAGACAATTCTAAGCAGGATCAAGAACATGGTATTTAATATTATAAATTCTTTCTTTTTGCTATTTAATGTTAAATATGCTGTGTATGAACATAAATTTCTCTAAAGTAATTTTAACATCTGAACTAAAACATTTGGTAAGACTAGAATGTATTATTTATTTCGGTGTAACAAATTCCCCTCAAAATACATTGTCTTCAAACAACAAACTTTTATCATTTCCAAGTTTCTATGGGTCAGGAATTTGGGAGTGGCTTAGATAGCTACTTCTGAGCCAGACGCTTCTTGTGTTGTAGTCAGAATGTTGACCTCAGCTACGGTCACCTCATGGCTTGGCTGGGCTAGAGGATCTGCCTTCAAGATGGCTTACTCATCAGGTTTTTGGCAGGAAGCCTCAATACCTTACCACTTGGTCATCCCCATAGTCTACTTGAACAACAAGTAACTTTCTCCAGAGCTCATGATCTGAGAGATGGAACCCTCATACCATTTATGAACATTGTCCCTTTAACCATATCTGGTCTCTAGAAGGGAGTGTCTGAAAATAGTGAAAGTTTTACATCTTCTTTTCTAAGTGGGTGCCTTTTATTTCTTTTTCTTGCCGAATTATTCTAGCTAAGACTTCTAACACTATGTTCAAAAAAAGTTGTGAGAGTGAGCATTCTTATCTTGCTCCTGACCTTAGAGGAAAAGCTTTTGCTATTGAATATAAGGTTGGTGTGAACTGGTCATATATAGGTTTTATACACTGAGAGGTATGTTACCTCTATACCATGTACACTTTGTTAAGAGTTTCATCATAAAAGTTGTTGAATGTATCAAATGCTTTTTGTGCAGCTATTAAGATAATCATAGGATTTTTATCCTTCATTTTGTTAATGTGGTGTATCACATTGATTTGTGGATATTGAACCATCCTTGTACCCCTGAAATGAATCCTACTTGATCCAAGTGTATTATCCATTTAATGTATTGTTGAATTCAGTTTGCTAATACTTTGTTGAAGATTGTTACACCTAATTTTTTCAGGTATTGGCCTGTAATTTTCTTTTCTTCTGGTGTCTTTCTCTGGTTTTGGTGTCAGGGTAATGCTGGCCTCATAATATGACTTTGGAAGTGTTCCCTAGTTTTCTATATTTCTGAAGAGTTAGAAAAGGATTGGCATTAATCTTTTTTAAGTGTTGGTAGAATTCACTGGTGAAGCCATCTGCTCTTGGACTTCTGTTTTTTGGGAAGTTTTTGATTACTGATTTAATCTCTTTGTTAATAATTGGTCTTTCAGATTTTCTGTTTCTTTATGATTCAGTCTTGGTATGTTGTATAGCTCTAGGAATTTACCCATCTCTTCTATGTTGTATAATCATTCATAGTAGTCTTTTATGAGCCTTTATATTTTTCTGATATCAGTTGTATGTATTCTCCTATAATATCCTGGACTTAGGTCAAAGTACAAGTACAGACAGATGAGAAATACTTTTAAAATTAGTAATTATTTGGGGTGTCTAAGGGGCCTCAGTTGGTTAAGTGTCTGACTCATTATTTCAGCTCAGGGCTTGATCTCAGTGTCATGAGTTCAGACTCCACACTGGGCCCCATTCTGGGTGTGGAGCCTACTTTAAAAAAAAATCATGAATATTTTAATTTTGAGGCTAGCTTCAGTCAAAACTATGACATAGTCACCAGTATAATGGGACCACAACCTGCACTGATAGAAGTCTAAGATAGAATGAGGCTGTTAATATGTTAAATATGCTGTGTATGAACATAAATTTCTCTAAAGTAATTTTAACATCTGAACTAAAACATTTGGTAAGACTAGAATGTATTATTTATTTCGGTGTAACAAATTCCCCTCAAAATACATTGTCTTCAAACAACAAACTTTTATCATTTCCAAGTTTCTGTGGGTCAGTCTTGCCAATGTCAGTGCTGATCAGACTAAATATGAAATATTATATTTGCTTCAGAGATGATCATGTCAGAGTATAAAAACATATTTAAGTGTGCCCAGATGAAAGAGGAATATAGTAAAGAGGTTCAAGCCAATACTTACTTTTAATTTTATCCCCTTTGTATAGCTTTTGAGAAGAAATCTCATCAGGCTGTTTTCTTTAATTGACATCCTTTGAAACACCATAATAGGTAGATAACCATAATTGTTCTGAAATCATACCACCAGGATTCAAATCTCTCCTTTACACTTTCACAGCTAATTTAGTCGAATTCTTTAAGACTCAGTTCTTGCAAATCCAAAGACTGAAGCTTGCACAAGGTAGAATTATTGTTAAATGAAACATATCTTGATGTATCATGATGAAATTCATTCAAGGATAGAGAGAAAATAATCTAAATCTTCCAAAAATAGTAGGAAAAAACCCTAAAAGTTTACTTAAAAGGAACTAAGAGTAAATGAGTATCTTAATCTCAACATTGGAAGCTTGAAAAGAGATGGAGGGGGAATCTAGCAATGAGAGGTATGGACTGTAGGCCAAGAATCTATACCTAGAAAAGGTATCATTTACAAATACTTATTAAAGGGGCACCTGGATGGCTCAGTTGGTTAACCCTCTGCCTTTGGCTCAGGTCATGATCCCTAGTTCCTGCTCAGCCGGGAGTCTGCTTTTCTCTGTGTCCATCCACCCCCCTTATGCTCTCTCTCTTTCTCTCTCAAATAAATAATAAAATCTTTTTAAAAATCTTTATTGAAGAAAAACATTAGTATATGCAAAGGATTCAAAGTGTATAATCCAAATAACAAGTCTGCAGAGACTACTAGAAAATTTCTCTAATTAAACAAAAAAGAAAATGGATCGGTGAACTTAAGTATATAAAGATGATAATGAATACTTTGTGTGCATGTGTTGGAAATTTTGTTCATGTGTTGGTCAAGATTCCTTGCAATCAAATCATTTTATGGGAAAAAAACACCTAATCTTACTCTGGTATTAAAAGTACTAGATTATCTCTAAATCATCCAACAAAAAGGAAAAAATTTTCTAGAAAATATTATATATAAATGCCTTGTAAACAACAGAACACTTCAGAAATATTCAATAAATAAGAATAACTCAATAAAATATAATTATATTATACCTCAATAAAAATAGGACACTTTTATTGTGTTTTAAAAGAATTGAACTATCGTGGCATCAAATATTCACTTTTCTCCTAAAATATACATATTATGACATATGACATGTTTGAAAACATCTCCTATATATGGTATATATGACATACTATGTAATTAGGACATTTTAAACACCTCACATACACTATATATATATACTATGACATGTGTGTCACATTATATATGATATATATGTAATATATGTATCTAATATACCACATATAATATGACATATTCTGTATGACATTTTTAAATATGCCATATGTATGATATATGTCATATATATTATGACATATGTATGACATTTTACAATATCTCATTCACCAATTAAGGTTAGTAATAATCAAATTTTTACTATAATCTTAATTAACTATTTAGATATTAAGAAATATTTTTAGGGACACCTGGGTGGCTCAGTGGGTTAAGCCTCTGCCTTCAGCTTAGGTCATGGTCTCAGGGTCCTGGGATCAAGCCCCACATCAGGCTCTCTGCTTAGCGTGGAGCCTGCTCCCCTACTCTCTGCCTACTTGTGATTTGTCAGTCTCTGTCAAATAAATAAATAATACTTTTTTTAAAAAAAGAAATATTTTACTCCATTTCTCTGGTTAAATAAAAAGAGGAAAACTTGCCTCAGTGACTGGTTTCAGGCATTATTTTTCTGTATAATGTGGCAAATGGAAAATTTTTGTGTTTCTCTGTATTTCTTACACCATTTACAATAAATAGAAAAATAAGTTATGAATGTTAACTTACAAAAAAAAAAAAAAAAAACACTATCTCCCTACATTGAGTTGGTTTGAGAAGAAAGACAGGGCCCCGATTTTCCATTGAGAACAGAAAAGAATGGAAAAGAAGATAGATGATGTGGACAATAAAATCAGTATTTTCATCTCTCAACCAAGATGCTCATTTAATCAATCAGGGCTAGGATATACAGACTCAAGGGGAATTCATTAAATAGGTCTGTACTGTCTTATTCCTCAAGAGTCTTCCTACAGGGGCACCTGGGTGGCTCAGTGGGTTAAAGCCTCTGCCTTCAGCTCAGGTCATGATTCCAGGGTCCTGGGATTGACACCCACATTGGGCTCTCTGCTCAGTGGGAAGCCTGCTTCCTCCTCTCTCTCTCTGCTGATTGTGATCTCTGTCTGTCAAATAAATAAAATCTTAAAAAATATTTTTAAAAAAAGAGTCTTCCTACAAGTTTATATATCGTATCACTCACAAGATATAATTTTAACTTCATTAACAATAACTTCATCACATATCCCTGTCGTCTGAATTTTGCAACTTTTCTTGTCCTAGAAATACTGTTGTCATGAGTGAAATTATACTAATAAGAGGATATAATTCACCAAAGAAACAACTTTTTTCATTTTTTATTTATTTTTATATTTACATGAAATTCATATATATTTTTTTAGTACATCATAAGGTTGTTTTAATTAACATATAATGTATTATTTGCCCCAGGGGTACAGGTCTGTGAATTATCAGGCTTACACATTTCACAGCACTCACCATAGCACAAACCCTCCCCAGTGTCTATAACCCAGCTACCTCCCAACCCCCCACCTCCCAGCAGCCCTCAGTTTGTTTCGAGAGATTAAGTTTTTTTTTATTTAAACTTTATTTTTTCAATGTTCCAAGATTCATTGTTTATGCACCACACCCAGTGCTCCATGCAATACATGCCCTCCATAATACCCACCACCTGGCTCACCCAACCTCCCAACCCCCACCCCTCCAAAACCCTCAGTTTGTTTCTCAGAGTCCACAGTCTTTCATGGTTCATATCCCCCTCCGATTTCTCCGAACCCCCTTCTCCTCTCCTACTCCCAATGTCCTCCATGTTATTCCTTATGCTCCATAAGTAAGTGAGACCACATGATAATTGACTCTCTCTGCTTGACTTATTTCATCAGCATGATCTCCTCCATTCCCAGCCATCTTGATACAAAAGTTGGGTATTCATCTTTTCTGATGGAGGCATAATATTCCATTGCATGTATGGATCATATCTTCTTTATCCATTCATCTGTGGAAGGGCATCTTGGCTCTTTCCACAGTTTGGCGACTGTGGCCATTGCTGCTATGAACACTGGGGTACAGATAGCCCTTCTTTTCACTACATCTCTATCTTTGGGGTAAATACCCAGTAGACAACAAGTGTTAGAGAGAATGTAGAGAAACGGGAACCATTTTACACTGTTGATGGGAATGCAAATTGGTGCAGCCACTTTGGAAAACAGCATGGAGATTCCTTAAGAAATGAAACAATTAATTTCTAATTTGATTTTTTAATTAAGGTAAAACATTATTTATACTGTTCTTGTTTCTTTTCTTTGTATTGCCAGCGAAGAGCTGTGATGTTCCAGAAATAAAACATGGACAGTTACAGATTGGATATACGTATAGATCACCCTTTCCAGCAGAGTTAGGGGAATATTTTTACTATACCTGTGACACCAATTTTGTGACTCCTTCAAAACATAGTCGGGGATACATTACTTGCACACAGAAAGGATGGGACCCAGCAGAACCATGCCAGAGTAAGTAAACCTTTTTCCAATTGTGTATCTGTAAATATTTCAAATAGTAGAGGGAGAAAATTGCATAAGTGAGTACCATTAAGCCTTGTATGACAAAATAAGGCCAAAGGATGAGTTTTATGAGCAAAAAGACCCATACACGCTTTTCTTTTTATAAGGAGCTCTTCATAAAAATCACTTTACAGATAAAGATAGAAGCTTTTCAAAAACACCCATATCATTCATATGCATTTTAATTATAAAAACTGAAGATAAATAATATCAAATATTGATTTATCTTTTTACACATTTGATAGTAGCTTTAGTTTTTCTTGAGCTGCATGTTACTTTTGGATACTTAGATGTTATAGCTGAAATATTGTACAAATAGTTTTTAACTTATTATTTTAAATGTTTTTATGGGTTTTATGGTTTTTAGGACAATGTACTTTCAATTATTTGAAAAATGGAAAGTATCCAAGGTATGCAGAAAAATATTCCCAAGGTCAATCTGTGAGAGTTCAATGCAATTCTGGTTACAGTCTTCAAGATAAGCAGACTATAATGACATGTACAGAGAATGACTGGTTCCCTCCTCCCGAATGTATTTCTCTCAGTAAGTACATGGGCTGAGATCCCAGTTATTTATGGTTTTCTAACCCACATTTTTATTAACTGTAGCAAAATGTTTATATCAACTTTCTGATTTCTGCCAATGCATATACTCATCCTTATTTTTTCCAAGTATGTATGAATAGATATACAAATTTCTTGATACATATATAGCAAAATAAATGTTTACTGATAGGTATTAGTCAAGAAAACAGTAAAAGAAAGACAAAGAAGAAACCTATAATAATAGAGTGACACCAGAAGTGGAGAAAAAAAGATGGCAGTGGAGTAGGAGGAACCTAAGCTTGCCTTGTCCCGTGAATACACTGAGATAACCATCAGATCATCCTAAATTCTTCAGAAATCGGCCTGAAGACTGACAGAACAAATCCGACAACTAAAGGTCATGGAGAGACCACATTGAAGAAGTAAGATGTATAGAGACACAGTTTGAAAGGAATGGATTGTGGCCACTGAGGTGGGGAGAAAGCCATGGTCAGAGAGGAAGGCAAGGGACAGATTAACACACAAGGCAGCACATGGGGAAATGAATCACCATGGTAATTGTCTTGGAAAGTGAGAGAGCCCAAATTTCATAATTTTTATAACCAGTGGGATTTAAAGGCTAGGGTCCTAAAGGTCAGTGTGTTTGGCTCTGGGACAGCTCAATGGGCATTGGGACTTGGAGAAAAGATAACAAACAGCCTGAGAACATATAGCTGGGAAGAGCAATCTGAAGAGCACCCGGGGCACACAGTGAGGAGTGTGTTGCAAAAAGGCAGTTACTCCAGAGAGACCCCTTTGGGAACAAAGGAACTAGCAGATGCCTTCCCCGACCCCTGACCCTTCAACATAAACACAGAGCCACCTGTGGGAACCAGCACAGGGCCAGCACTCACTACCTAACTTGTTTGTACCAAGTCCCAACTCCCTGTGCTCCAGTGGAAACACCCTTCCAGTCATGTGTGCCTCAGTCCCTGAGCAGCCAGACTCCTCCCTCGGGAGACCGACCCAAACCCCTGCCCCCACCCCATCTCCCAGCCTGGGAGTTTGGAGACCCTTGATTCCAGGAATGGTGATAAGAGGTCTCATTTCACAAGCAGACCACAAACACCTAGTTAAAACTCACCACAGTCAGGTCAGGGACCAAATACTGACCACAATATAGAAAGAGGACGTCTGCAGATGACTGGCCTAAAGGATAAAGCAGTCAGGACACAACAGCAGTGTGCATACAGCACACACTGGAGAATATCCTAAAGTGTCAGGCCCTGGGACACAGAGGTCAAAACACTGCAGGGCCCTATAGAACCTCTTCTTCATAAGGCCATTACCCTCAAGAACAGGAGAAGTAGCTGACTTTCTGAACAAAAAAGTATGCACAGAAATTTAGGGGGAAAAAAAAAAAGAAGAATTTGTCCCAAATAAAAGGACAATACAAGACCCCAGCCAGAAATGTAAGTAAAATATATATTAGCATTATGCCTGATAGATCATTTAAAGTAATGATTATAAAGATACTCACTGGACTTGTGAAAAAAGTCAAAGACCTGAGTGAGACCTTTAACACAGAGATAAAGAATAACATAGCAGAGATCAGGGGCTCAATAAACAAAATGAGAAACACACTTGATGGAATGAACAGCACACTGGAAGAAGCAGAGGAATTAATTAATGACCTAGAAGACAGTAACAGAAAGTAATCACACTGAACAAAAGAAAGAAAAAAGAATTATGCAAAATAAAAATAGACATACGGAACTCAGTGACTGTATCAAACAAAACAACACTCATATTATAGGCTTCCCAGAAGAAAAATAGAGGAAAAGAGGGGCAGAAAATTTATTTGAAGAAATAATAGCAGAAAACATCCATTGTCTTGGGGAGGAAACTGATATCCAGATACAGGAGGTATTGAGAACCCCGCAAAATCGACAAAAGCAGACCCATACCAAGACATATTATAATTAAATTGGCAAAACATAGTTATATAGAAAAAAATTTTAAAGCAGCAAGACAAAAACAAAACAAAACAAACAAAAAGACAGTAACATATAAGAGAAAACCCAGAAGGCTACCATGGGATTTTCAGCAGAAATTTTCCAAGTCAGAAGAGAGTGGCATGATAAATTCAAAGTCCTGAATGCAAAAAATCTGCAGCCAGGAATATTCTAACCAGAAAGTCCATTATTCAGAATAGAAGGAAAAATAATTTCCCAGACAATCAAAAATTAATGGAGTTCATGACCACTAAACCAGCCATGCTAGAAATATTAAAGGGGACTCCAAGTGAGAAGACAGCAAAAGTGACAGTATGAACATAAGTAATACGAAGCAATAAAAATGAATATTTATGTAAAAAAATCAGTCAATGAATTCAAAAAATAAAAGGATATAAAATATGACACCATATACCTGGGAAAGAGAGGAGTAATAATGGGTTCGAACTTAAATGACCATCAACTTAATATAGATTGCTATGTGCAGAAATTTACATACAAACCTAATGGTAACCACAAACCAAAAACCACTAATAAATATACAGAGAATAAAGGGAAAGAAATCTAATATGTCACTAAAGAAAACCAGTAAACCAAAAAAGAGAGAAAGACAAAAAAGGATCATAGAAAATCTTCAGAAACAACCACAAAACAGGTAATAAAATGGCAATAAATACTTTGAATGGGAATAATTACTTTGAACAGAAATGGGCTAAATGCTCCAATCAAGACATAAGTTGACTGAATAAATAAAACAAGACCCATCTATATGCTGCCTACAAAACTCATTTTGGAACAAAAGTCACCTGAAGATTGAATCTGAGGATATGGAGAATATTTATCACTGCAAATGGGTGTCAAAAGAAAGCTGGGGTATCAGTGCTTATATTGAACAAAATAGATGTTGAAACAAAGACTGTAACAAAAGACAAAGAAGGACAACATATAATGATAGAGGGGATAATGCAACAAGAAGATACAACAATGGTAAATATTTATGCAACTGACATGGGAGCTCCCAGATACATAAAACTGTTAATAACAAACATAAAGAAACTAATCAGTAATAATACAATAATAGTAGGGGACTTTAACACCCCACTTACATCAATGGACAGATCATCTGAATAGAAAACCAGCAAGGAAACAATGACTTTGAATGACACACTGAACCAGATGGATTTATACATTCAGAACATTCTATCATAAAACTTCAGAATACACACTCTTTTCAAGTGCACATAGAATAGAACACATATTATACCACAAAAGAAACTTGAACAGATCCAAAAAGGTCAAAGTCATACCATGCATCTTTTCTGACCACAATAGTATGAAACTAGATATCAACCACAAGAAAAAAAAACAAAAAGTCCACAAATACGTGGAAGTTAAGTAACATGCTGCTAAACATTGAATGGGCCCAAGGAAATAAAAGAAGAAATTAAAAAGTACATGGAAACAAATGAAAATGAAAACACAACAGTTCAAAAAATTTGGGATTCAGCAAAACTGGTTCCAAGGGGAAAGTTTATACCAATACAGGCCTAGTTCAAGAAGCAAGAAAAACGTCAACTAAACAATCTAAACTTACATCTAAAGGAGCTGGAAAAACAACAAGAAACAAAACCTAAAACCAGCAGAAGGAAGGAAATAATAAAGATTAGAGCAGAAATAAATGATTCAGAAACTAGAAAAATAATAGATGAGAATGTGAAACCAGGTACTCATTCTTTGAAAAAATTAATAAATTTGATAAACCCCTAGTCAAAGTTATCAAAAAGAAAAAGGAACCAAATAAATAAAATCACAAATGAGAGGTGAGAAATAACAACCAATACCACAAAAACACAAATGATTATAAGAGAATATTCTGAAAAACTGCATGCTAACAAATTGGACAACCTAGAAGAAATTACTAAATTCTCAGAAATATAAACCTATAAACCAAGATTGAAACAGGAAGAAACAGAACATTTGAGCCAACCAATTACCAGCAGAAAAAAAAAAAAATTGAATCAGTAATCAAAAAACCCAATAAGCAAAAGTCCAAGATCAGATGGCTTCACAGATGAACTAACCAAACATTTTCTTTTAAGATTTACTTTTATGTTTTGAGAGTGGGTGGGGATGGAAGGGCAGAGGGGAACTCAGAGAGAATCCAAGCAGACTCCCTGCTGAGCTCTAGAGCCTGATACAGAGCTGGATCTCATGACACGGAGATCATGACCTGAGCTGAAATCAAGAGTCGGACGCTTAACTGACTGAGTCAACCAAGCACCCCTCTACCAAACATTTAGGGAAAAGTTAATACCTATTCTTCTTAAACTATTCCAAAAAATAAAAAAGGAAGGAAAGCTTCCAAATCCATTTTATGAGGCCAGCACTACCCTGATACCAAAACCAAATAAAGACACCACAAAAAAGAGAACTAGAGGTCAATATTTTTGATGACACAAAAGACACAAAAATGTCACATGGACACAAAAATCCATAACAAGATATTAACAAACTCAATCCAACATACATTTTTTAAAAATAGTCCCCACAATCAAGTGGAATTTATCACTGGGTTTCAAGGGCAGTTCAATATTCACAGATCCATCAACATGATATATCACATCATTAAAAGAAAGGATAAGAACTATAAGATCATCTCAACAGAAATTGCTTTTTTGACAAAAAGCATTTGATAAAGTACAACATCCATTCATGATAAAAGCCCTCAACAAAGTAGGTTTAGAGGGAACATACCTCAACATAATAGAGGCCACATATGAAAAACCCACAACTAACATCTCCCATAATGGGGTAAAACTGAGTTTCCCCTAAAACTGCTTTTTCCCTAAGGTCAGGAACAAAACAAGGATATCCCACCACTTTTTTTTTTTCTTTTAAAGATTTTACCTATCCACCCGACAGAGAGAGATCACAAGTAGGCAGAGAGGCAGGCAGAAAGAGAGAGATGGAAGCAGACTCCCTGCTGAGCAGAGAGCCCGATGCGGGGCTCAATCCCAAGACCCTGAGACCATGACCTGAGCCAAAGGCAGCGGCCTAACCCACTGAGCCACCCAGGTGCCCCTATCCCACCACTTTTATTCAACATAGTACCAGAAGGCCTACCCACAGCAATCAGAAAACAAAAGGAAATAAAATACATCCAAATAAGTAAGGAAAAAGTAAAATTGTCACTATTTGCAGATGACATGGTATTCTATATAGAAAATCCAAAAGACTCCATCAAAACCTACTAGAACTGATCGACGAATTCAATTTGTAGGTTACAAAATCATAGTACAGAAATCTATTGTCTTTCTGTACAACTATAATAAAGCAGCAGAAAGAAAAATTAAGAAAATTGTCCCATTTCCAATTGCACCAAAGATAATAAAATACATAAGAGTAAACCAACCAAAAAGCACTGCACTTTGACAACTGTAAAATACTGATTAAAAAAAATTGAAGATGTTATAATGCAATGGAAAGACAGTCCTTGCTCATAGATTGGGAGAACAAATATTGTTAAAATGTTTACACCACTCAAAGCAATATACACATTAAATGCAATCCCTATCAAAACACCAACAGCATTCTTCACAGACTGAGAACAAACAATCTTAAAATTTATGTGGAACCACAAAAGACCCTGAACAGCCAAAGCAAGCCTTGAAAAAGAAAAACAAAGCTAAAAAGGAAAAACAAGCTTAAAAAAGAAAAACAATTCCAGATTTCAAGTCATATTACAAAGCTGTAGTGACCAAGACAATATGATACTGGCACAAAAGTAGACACACAGATCAATAGAACAGAATAGGAAACCCAGAAATAAACCCACAATTATATGGTCAGATAATCTTTGACAAAGCAGGAAACAAAATTCAATAGGAAAAAGACAGTCTCTTTACCCAATGGTGTTGGGAAAACTGGACAGCAACATGCAAAAGAATGAAATTGGACCACTTTCTTATGCCATTTACAAAAATGAATGCAAAATGGATGAAAGATCTAAATGTGAGACATGAAACCATAAAAATCTTAGAAGAAAGCACAAGCAGTAACTTCTCTGACATCAGCCACAGCAACTTTCTAAATAGATCCCTGAGACAAAGGAAACAAAAGGGAAAAGGGAAAAAAAGAGCTTATTGGTACTACATCAAAATAATAAGCTTCTGCACAGCAAAGGAAACAATCAACAAAACTAAAAGACAACTTTTGGAATGGGAGAAGGTATTTGCAAATGACACACTTTAAGGGGTTAGTATCCAAAATATATAAAGAACTTATAAAACTCAACCCTCAAAAACAAGATAAACCAATTTAAAAATGGCCAGAAGACATGAACAGACATTTATCCAAAGAAGACACACAGATGGCCAACAGACTTACAAAAAGATACTCTTCATCACTTATCATCAAGGAAATGCACATCAAAACTACAATGCAATATCACCTCACACCTGTCAGAATGTCTAAAATCAACAACACAGGAAACCACAGATGTTGACAGGATGTGGAGAAAGGGGAGCCCTCTTGCACTGTTGGTGGGAGTGCAAACTGGTGCAACCAGTCTGGAAAACAGTATGGAGGTTCCTCAAAAAGTTAAAAATAGAATTTCCATATGACCCAGCAATTACACTAGTTGGTATTTACTCAAAGAACAAAAACACAAATCCAAAGGGATCCATGCACCCCTATATTTATAGAAGCATTATATAGAATAGCCAAGATATGGAAGCAGCCTAAGTATCTATTGATTGATGAATGGATAAAGAAGAGATGTTATAAAATGGAATATTACTCAACCATAAAAAGAATGAAATCTTACCATTTGCAACAACATGGATGAAGCTAGAGAGTGTAATGTTAAGTGAAATAAGTCAGAGAAAGACAAAAACCATATGGTCTCACTCATATGTGGAATTTAAGAAACAAAACAAATGAGTAAAGGCAAGGAGGGGGTAGAGAGAGAGAGAGACAAACCAAAATAAAACAAAACAAAACATGAAAAAGGACTCTAACTGTAAAGAACAATGTGATAGTTACCAGAGGGGAGAGAGGTGGCAGGGGGCAGGGGAGATGGGTAAAATAGGTGATGGGGATTAAGGATTGCACTCATCACAAAGAGTACTGGGTGATGTATGGAATTGTGGAATCACTATATCATACACCTGAAGCTCATATAACACTGTATGTTAACCAACTGACATTAAAATAAAAACTTAAATACATACATACATTCAATCTAGAAAAAAAATAGAGTGACACCAGCAAGATGCCAGAATACAAATTTCTATTTTTCCAGTCAAAGAACACCAATTTTGACAATCACACACAGACAACAACATCTTTCTGGGAATTTTGGAATCTAGCAGAAGTTTCAGCACACTGGTAGGGCAAGAAGATCCAAGAGTGGGTGCGTTGAAGTGGGTGAGAGGAACAGTTTTAATGATCTGAGTCACTCCTCCCCCAAAAGTGGCACAGTTCAGTGCCAGGAAAGACCCACTCAGCCTGCAACTTCTCCACTGGGGCAAAGAGTGTATGAGTTAGAGTCTGGCTTTCTCAGCTGTGTGGGTCTCTGACCAAAAGGCCCATTTCTTTCTCACCACATCCAGAATACTCAGGTGATCTTCATGACTGATGGGATTGGGGAAGGCTTGGAGCACAGCAATCAAGCCTCAGAAGTCATCAAGGGACAAAGATCCTATTAACTTCTTCACACTAACCACTGGGGATGACTGGCCTGCTGATCCTCCTCACCTAATAGCACCCCCAACATTCTGCACACCCACTATCCATTGGTCAGCTCCTTGTGTATGCCCCAAAGGTAGTGAAGGCAGCAATTTTTAGATGCCTAGTGAGCATACCTAGAAAGCCAAACTGACCCCACAGGAATGGCAGAAAGCACATAGTTGAGCATTCAGCTTTGCACCCAGCAAACACGAAGCTGTCAGGACCCTGACTGGCTTTGCAGGGTTGAAAGAAGGCAGGCAATCTAAGAATCCCCCCACATACACACACACACAAATTGTAGCTAAACATAGGGAGCAGATGTATCCATTAAAATGTTCTTTAAAAAGCCTCAGATCCCTAACAGGTGTGACAGTATTTCTCTCCCAAGTCTCTCTAGTTCCAGAAAAGACTAGAGGGAGTAGGAGCTTCTTCAAAGATGAAGACAGCAAGGCAAGAATTGAAAGGACATGAAAAATCAAGGAAGCATGACACCACCAAAGGAACACAATAATATTCCAGTAACTTACCCCCCAAAATGAAGGTCTATGATTTTTTCTGATAAAGAATTCAAAGTAGTAGTTTTAAGGAAGCTCAGTGAGCTATAAGAAAACACAGAAAGAGAATTCAAAGAAATCAGGAAAATGATGAAATAGAAATCATGAAAGGAACCAAACATAAATTCTGGAACTGAAGAATACAATGAATGAAATTAAAAATACAACAGAGGGCATCAACAGCAGACTTTATGAAGCAGAATAAAGAATCTGTGAAGAGAAGGCATTTGAAATTTTCTAGTAGAGGAGAACAAATGAAGAAGAATTAGAGTAGAGAGAGCCCATATGAATTACAGGAGACTATCAGAGGAAACATTTTAGGCATTGTGGAAGTCCCAAAGGAGAAGAGATGGAGAAAGGGAAAGTTTACTTAAAGAAATAAAAGCTGAGAATTTATAAATCGAGGAAGAGATATAGACTATCAAAATCAAGAAGCTCATAAGTCCCCAAACATATTCAACCCAAAGAAATAATCTCCAAGTCACCTTACAATAAAACTGCCTAAACCAAAGACAGAGAGAATTTCTAAAGCAGCAAGAGGGGAAAAAAAAAAATGCCTCATATATAAAGGCAGTTCTATGAGAGGTGTTAATAGTGATAAATACCTACACTAAGAAAAAGAAATGATTTCAAATATTCAACCAACCTTATGCATCAAAAAAATGAGAAAAAGAATAACAAACTAAGCCTAAAATTAGCACAAGCAAGGAAATAACAGAAATCAAAGAAGAAATTTGTGAAATAAAGACCAAAAAATAATCAACAAAATTAATACCTACCTATTTAAAAAGATAAAGAAAATTGACAAATTTAAATCTGATTAAGAAAAAAAAGATCAAATAAAACACAATGAGAAATGTAAGTGGAGATAGTCGACTGATGCCACAGAAATACAAATGTTCATAAGAGACACCAATAAACACTTACCAATAAGTTGGATAACATAGAAGAAATGGATAAATTCCTAGAAATTCAAAACTTGCCAAAACAAATCAATAAGAAATAGAAAATCTGAACAAACCAATAACAAGGAACAAGTCTGAATCATTAATTTGAAATATCTCTGCAAAGAAAGTTCTGGAATCAAAGTTTTTATTGTAATTTAAAGAATTAATAACAATTCTTCTCAAACCATTCCAAAAATTTGAGGGCAAGGGGCACTTCCAAAACTACTTTACAAGATCAGCATTACTTTAATACCAAAGTTAGATGAGGACACTAAAAGAAAAAAAAATTAGAGGCAGTATCACTGATAAACACAGATACAGAAATGCTCAACAAAATATTAGCAAAGTGAATTCAACAGCATATTAAAAGATTCATACACCATAATGAAGTTGGGTTTATCCATGGACCTTAAAAATAGTTCAACAGATGAAAATCAGTATCACAAACCCTATTAACAATACAAAGGATTAAAATCATATAGTCATCCCTTAGGGGCACCTGGGTGGCTCAGTGGGTTAAAATCATATAGTCATCCCAATAGAAGAAGAAAAAGCATATGACACAATTCACAATCCATTTATGATAAAAACTCTCAACAATTAGGTATTGAAGAAATGTACCTCAACATAATAAAGGCCATAAATAAGAAGCCTATAACTAACATCATATTTAATGGTGAAACGCTGAAGACTTTTGCTCAAGGATAAGGGAAAAAACAAGGATACACATTTTCATCACTGTAGAATAAAGGGAAATGAAAGATATCCAAATAAAACATAAAGAAGTAGAATTATCTCTGTTTGTAGATGACATATATAGAGAAAACCCAAAGACTCCACCAAAAAAAGAAAAAGTAAGAATTAATAAATGAAGTCAATAAATTTGCAGGATACAAAATCGATACACAAAAATCTGTTGTGTAACGAATAATGAACTATCGGAAAGAAATTTTAAAAACAGTAGCATTTACGGGGCACCAGGGTGGCTCAGTGGGTTAAAGCCTCTGCCTTTGGCTTGGGTTATGATCCCAGGGTCATGGAATCGAACCCCACATTGCGCTCTCTGCTCAGCGGGGAGCCTGCTTCCTCCTCTCTCTCTCTGTCTGCCTCTCTGCCTACTTGTGATCTCTTTCTCTCTGTCAAATAAATAAGTAAAATCTTTTTTTTAAAGCACTATTTACAATAGCATAAAAATAATAAGATACCTAGGAATAATCTGTCTAAAGAGATGAAAGACTTGTATCCTGAAAACAATAAGACAATGATAAAATAAGTTGAAGAAGATATAAATAAATGGAAAGATAGTCTATGTTCATGGATTGGAAGAATTAATATTGTTAAAATATGCATACTACCCAAAGCTATTAATAGACACAATTCTTGTCAAGATAGCACTGGCATTTTTCACAGAAGTAGAATAAATAATCCTAAAATTTACATGGAACCACAAAGACTCCCAAAGAGCCAAAGCAATCTTGAGAAAGAAGACCTAAGCTGAAGGAAATGAAGAGCAAAGCTGAAAGCATTATGCTTCCTAATTTAAAACTATATTATAAAGTGATTAAAATAAAATGATATCTTATTGGCTGATCAACAGAATAAAAATAGAAGCCAGAAATAAACTCACAGATATATCCTTAATTAAAATTTGATAAGAGAACCAAGAACACACATGAAGAAAGTAAAATCTTCAGTAAATAGTGTTGGGAAAGCTGGATATCCACAGCCAAAGAAAAAAAGAAAGAAAGAAAACACAATATTAAAACACTAATGAAAATTAACTCTAGATGAATTAAAGACTTAAACATGACTTGAAACTATAGAAGACCTAGAAGATACATATCTTCTTGACATTGGTTTTGGCAATGATATTTTTTGAACATGATATCAAAGTACAGACAGCAAAGCTGAAATAAATAAAGCTATATCAAATGAAAAGGTTTGTACTCAGCAAATCAAAAGAATGAAAAGGCAACCAATGGAATGGGAGAAAATATTTGCAAACCATAGATCTGAGTATATGTATGTGTGTGTGTGTGTGTGTGTGTGTGTATCAAAACCACATATTGAGATCAAAACCACAATGAACTATCCCCTCATACCTGTCAAAATGGCTTTTACCAAAAAGACAAGAGATAACAAATGTTGGTGAGAATGTGGAGTAAAGGGAATACTTGTATACTCTGTGTGGGAATGCAATATGTTATAGGCATATGGAAAACAGTATGGAATTCCCCAAGAAGTTAATAGAACTGCCATATAATACAGCATTCTCATCTCTGGGTATATATCTGAAGGAAATGAAATCAGTGTCTTGAAGAAATATCTGTGCCCTTGTGTTCATTATAGCTTTATTCATAATAGCCAACATATAGAAACAACCTAAGTGTCCATTGCTGTTGAATGGATAAGGAAGATGTGATATATAGATATATATATATATGTACAATGGAATATTATTCAAGACGAGATAAAAGAGAATCTTGCTATTGACAACAACATGGTCGAACTTAGAGGACAATATGTTAAACGTAATAAGCCAGAGATAGACAAATACTTCATGATTAAACTTGTAGATAAAATCAAAAAAGAAGAAAGAAAAGTTCAAAATCATAGAAGTAGAGAGTAGAATGGTAATTATCAGGGGCTTGAAGTTGAGGGAAATGAGACGCTTGTCCAAGGCTGTAAGCCTTCAGTTATAAGATGAATAATTCTGAAGATCTAAGGTACAGTATGATGACTGTAGTTAGTAATAATGTATTGAATAGCTGAAATTTGCTAAAAGAGTAGATATTAAGCATTCCAACTACAAAATAATAATAATAATAATAAGTATGTGAGGTGATTAATGTGATTTTTAAAATCATACCCAAATGTATATGTGTATCAAATCATCTTATTGTACACTTTATAAATACAATTTTTTCAATTATATTTCAACAAAGTAGGAAGGAAAACCTATAATAGACACACAAAAGATAAGGAGATAAGAAAAAGTAAATAACTATAAGGCAAAGAAAGTCATTATAAGTGGAAGATATTGAAAAAAGCAATTGCAAAACAGAAGACAATTAGCCAAAGGTAACTAGTGAGTGTTCATCTATCAATAATTCCTTTAAATGTAAATGGATTAAACTTACCTATTAAAAGGAATATAGTACCTGAATAAGTAAAAAACAAGAACTCACTTTAGATTTAAAGACACAATAGGCTAAAAGTAAAGGAATGGAAGAAGGCATTTCATGTAAATGGCAACCAAAGAAAGTTGGAGTGGCTATACTTCTATCAGAAAAATTTTAAATTGGGGCACCTGGGTGGCTCAGTGGGTTAGAGCCTCTGCCTTCAGTTTGGGTCATGGTCCTGGGGTCCTGGTGTAAGGGCCTATTCAGCCAGAGCAGCCCTGCCCTGGTTGAACTGCAATTTTGTTGTTTATGCAGTAGAACCTAAATTGGCCCTGCTCCCCCCAGGGGGACATACTTAAAAGCAAGTCCAGGAAACCAGTCCCAGGTAACAAAGCCCAAATACAAGGATGAGTCAGGTCAGGTGGAGACATTCAATCAGTGGGGGAAGCATACTGTCCCCTAGCTACCAAGGAGTATGGGCCCTGTCCTTTGGGTGTCTTTTGGGCACCTATTCTGACTAAGGTGATAGGCTAGTTCAAATAGCTACTATGGGGCGAATTGTAGTTCAATTGGCCACCCATGTGTGACCTAGCATGACTGTGCAGCTTTCTCTGTGTATTGCAATCTTATTGGCCACATGTGTGTGGCCAGGCTCTATAAAAGGCCACATGGCCTTTGCTCTATAAAAGTTAGCCTGTGAGGCAGGGAGGGGTCACCCTCTCTGTAAGAGACTGTCCCGAATGGTCAGTTTGATTCTCGATGCTTGGCATGAAATAAAACTTTGCTTGACTTTCACTTTGTATCAATCTCACTCCTTTTATCATGGACCCATTATTGGGGGACCCAACATCGGGGAACCCAACACTGGGATCGAGCCCCGCATCAGGCTCTCTGCTCAGTGGGGTCTGTTTCCTTCTCTCTCTGCCTGCCTCTCTGCCTACTTGTGATTTCTGTCTGCCAAATAAATAAATCTTTTTTAAAAAATTAAAAATTGACTTTGCGTCTAAACTAGAAGATGTAGCTATTTTCAACATGGCAATTTTCAACATTGTGGATGCAACATTGGAACTCCTAAATATGTAAAGCAAATATTGACAGATCTAAAAAGGAGATTGATAGCAACACAATAATATTAGGAGATTTCAATACCCCACTTTGAATAATAGATAGCAAACCCAGACATAAATTCAAGAAAGAAGTTCTAGATTTGAACAACAATATAAACAAAATGGACCTAATAGATATATATGGAATTTTTCACCCAACAGTGGAAGAGTGCATTCTCCTCAACTGCACATGAAAGATTCTATACAGTATCTTTTTCAACCACAGTGGAGTAAAACTAGAAATCAGTAGCACCAAAAAGAATGGGAAAATTCACAAATGGAAAGAAAACAGCACACTCTCAAACATCAATTGGGTCAAAGAAGAAAGTGCAAGAGAATTTTTAAAAATATCCTAAGACAAGGGATGGCCGGGTGGCTCAGTTGTTAAGAATATACCTTTGGGGGCGCCTGGGTAGCTCAGTGAGTTAAGTCGCTGCCTTCGGCTCGGGTCATGATCTCAGGGTCCTAAGATCGAGTCCCACATCAGGCTCTCTGCTCAGCAGGGAGCCTGCTTCCTCCTCTCTCTCTCTGCCTGCCTCTCTGCCTGCTTGTGATCTCTCTCTGTCAAATAAATAAATAAAAAATCTTTAAAAAAAAAAAAAAAAAAGAATCTACCTTTGGCTCGGGTCATGAACCCAAGGTCCTGGGATCGAGTCCTACATTGGGCTCCTTGCTCAGTGGGGAGCTTGCTTCTCCCTCCCTCATTCCCCTTGCTTGTGTTCCCTCTCTGGCTGTGTCTCCTCTCTCTGTCAAATACAAAAATAAAATCTTTTTTTTTTAATAAAGATTTTATTTTTGTATTTGACAGGCAGAGATCACAAGTACATGGAGAGGCAGGCAGAGAGAGAGGAGGAAGCAGGCTCTCGGCTGAGCAGAGAGCCCAATGCGGGGCTCGATCCCAGGACCCTGGGATCATGACCTGAGCTGAAGGCAGAGGCTTTAACCCACTGAGCCACCCAGGTGCCCCACAAAAATAAAATCTTTTTTTAAAAAAAATCTTGAGACAAATGAAAATAAAAACACAATGTAACAAAATTTAGAAATGCTGCAAAATCAATGGGAAGAGGGAAGTTTTTAATGAAAAATGCCTACATTAAAATAGAAGATCTTATATAAACAACCCAACTTTATACCTCAAGAAACAAAGGAAAAACAAAATAAGCCCAAAATCAGAGGGAGGAAATAATAAAAATTAGAGCACAAATAAATCAAATAGAAAATAATAAAGCACCCTATTCTACCATCTCCCTAAAAACAGTCTGTATTTTCAAATTTATGTATATGTTGGGTTCTCTTTCGTTTTTTTTTTCTAATTTCTTAAAGCAGAAACAATGAGTCAATAGGCTGTCTACTCTTTTCTGTCATAGTTATATAATGGTAAAATTTCCCTCTCAGTGCTACTTTAGTACCATCTCACAAAATTTTATTTAAAATGTTTTTCTTATCATTCAATTGAAAAGACTTAATGTCTTTTTTAATGTATTTTTTTAAGTAAGCTCCATGCCCAGCTTGGATTCCAACACTGGGCTTGAACTCACAGCCCTGAGCTCAAGACCTGAGCTGAGAACAAGAGTCAGATGTTCAACCAACTGAGCCACACAGGCACTGCTTGTCTTTAAAAAAAAAAAAAAATTATGTACTTTAATTCCATATCCTGAGTGTTAGGTGTCCCACATGAAGGAATAAAATTATCAATTATGAAAAAATATGTACTCCATGTCTTCTCCTTTGATTTCTTCTTTATCCATGGGCTAGTCAATAAATAAAGCTGAATTTTGTGAAGAGACCTGGTAACTGACAGAAGTCTTCTTTATTGTTTCAAGTGAAGTTATACATAATTTGAGGATCATCATTTTGGTATTAGAAGATAAATGAATGTAATGTGTTAATCTGTGTCATACTCATCAAACTCCATTTATCCATGTGGTTTCAAGCACACAGTTATGATGACAAACACTTCAAATTCTCAGAATTGTAGTAGCTATGGTGGCAGATTCTCTGAGATCACCACCAGATTGAGATATCTCAATTAGTTAACTGAATGCTGGTGTTGCTAAAGAGATGCTAAGCACACAATATTTAAAACAAGTTCCTGGAGAGGATCCATTGCCAGTATAATTCTGGAATGCTGTAGGATTCCAGATGAATTAGACAAATTTCTAATATTTTCCTAGAAGGGATTCTGAGTATACTAAATTTTGCTTCTTTATTCCAAAAAAATTTTTTTTTAATTTTTTTTTATTTTTTTTAAACATGTATAAAGAACTTAGCAAACTCAACACCCAAAGAACAAATAATCCAATCAAGAAATGGGCAGAGGACATGAACAAAAAAAAATTTTTTTTAATGAACTATCCTGATTTAATGTCTTTGGAAACACATAGCTTATTTTCTCTGTCTCAAGAATTTGGATGATTTGGATTTTCTGGGTTTTCATCTATAAATGACTCCTTATTTTTTATATTGCTACATTATTTCAGCCTTCATAAAAATATTTACATGCTTATCTTTTCCTTGTACTTTCTCCCTTTCAGAAAGATGTTTAAAATCAGAGATAACAATTGAAAATGGATTTTTTTCTGAATCTGAACGTGAATATTCCTTGAATAAAGAAACAAAATATCAGTGTAAACCAGGATATGTAACACCAGATGGTAAAACTTCAGGATCAATTACATGTCTGGAAAGTGGATGGTCTCGTCAACCCACATGTATTAGTGAGTAATTTTATGTTCATATTCATTATCCTGATGATTGTTGTGCAAAAGTTTACTTTAACTTAATTCTTCTCTGCAGGCAAGGGCTGACATGGTTCTCATTTAAAAAGATAAGTAAAAAATATATTTTTTTACTCTTTAATCACTTGTAAGGTGGCATATCAGTCCATCTTTCAGTTCAAGTTTTCTTCCACTTTAAAACTTCTTCTGATTTAATTAATTAATTAATTAAAATAAAACATCCTGTGATTTGGAAACTAGATAGCGAGGCTTATATGTATTCTTCTATAAACTCATTTATTTTTAGCTGACATCCTTGTGCCTACTGTACCTGTTTTAAGGTGATTAAACTTTATGTCATTCTTTGTTCCCAGACATAAAAGTTACATTTTTTCAAAGATTTTATTTATTTATTTGACAGAGATCACAAGTAGACAGAGAGGCAGGCAGAGAGAGAGGAGGAAGCAAGCTCCCTGCTGAGCAGAGAGCCTGATGCGGGGCTCAATCCCAGGACTCTGGGATCATGACCTGAGCCAAAGGCAGAGGCTTTAACCCACTGAGCCACCGAGGCACCCCTAAAAGTTACATTTTTAAGTGAAGACCTGGGTCCATAGTGCATAATTTCAATTTAACCTATAGAATTTACATGTTTGATAATCCAGGGTAAATCCACTTCTAAAAAATCCTCTCCCTTAGGAAATCTGCATAAATATCTATTTATTAAAGACAGAAATGTTTCTAGATAATACCAAATGCAGTTGTGTTGAAAGATTTCCCTGTCCTTAGATATTTATGAAGATTTTCTAAGAACAATTTGTTCAGTTTATCTTATCCTCCAAAGCTACACAGTGATAGTCTGAACTGATATGTAGCATATTCACTTAGAGTAAAGTGGATATTTGAATATCCATTTCTACTGTTTTCATTTCCATATTTCTTTCCATTTCCATGTTTACTATGGGCACTAGCCACAGGGGGAAAAATGATAAAGTTTTTCCCATATCGAACTCATTTTATACTAAATTGCAATCAGTTATCCATTAAAACACTCTTATTATGGAAGAAAAAATCTCTCTCTCATTTTTCACTAGTATAGCTTTGCTTTCTAGCTGCCTACATAATACAGTATAACATTTGAGATGAATTATTTACAACCTTTATTAACATCATTCTACTACTGTGTTAGCAAAAATTGACACTTTTAACACTTTACTTCCTTATAACGAATTTTAAAAAGTTGAGTTAGCTCTCTATTCAATCTTGGTAAGTTTTAAAGAATACACAGCCATTAGGAATATATTGGGGAAAGAAAATAAGCTTATGAGCTTTGGAAATTATTATGTTGTAAAGTACAGTTTTATAGGATGTTTATTACTCGCACTGTTGAAAATTAATCTTGAATCAACCAATCTGGCCTATTTGTCACACTGCTAATGAGTTTGGCATCTTAATTCACAAAATGCTCTTCCACTTCGCTAAAGTATTGATACACCTGTAACAGCCTATTTTATTATAAACATGGGATAAACATATAAGTATAAATGAGAAAAGTGTTCTTAGAATAAATTTTTCACAGTGATAAGAAAAACTCTGTGTAGAAACATATTTTTTTCTTTTTGATTAACTTTTTCAGGACAATGATTTATCACTGGTATTAGATTCTTTTAATATGGATACTTAATTTATTGGCACATACTAATTGATAAAGCTTTTTTGACCTCCTTGGGATGAGGCTTAATTACACTGTACATTAAATGATATTAGAAATGAAACCTTGGATTCTATTATGCATTAGAATCTTGTGACCTGCCAGTATTGGAGAATGCCAGAATCAGAAACAATAGCCAGTGGTTTAAAGTCAATGACACGTTGGACTATGAATGCTTTGACGGATATGAAAGCAGAGATGGGCGTGCAGGTTCCATAGTGTGTGATAATGACGGTTGGTCTCATAAACCAGCATGTTATGGTAAGTGCTGTTTCTTCAGGTATTCTTTTTTCAAGATTAACAAAATCAACAAAACGTGTTTAAAATGTTCCGTTTTGAACAAATTTGCATTATTTAACGTCATTTTTAAGAGAGAATGACTAAAATCAGGTGTCTCCTGATTTAATGGAAACTGGGAGAACAGAATGTTTTAAAGCCCAAATACAATAATTAATCTTTAACACGGTATATTAATGTTTCCTATGGGCCATATACATGATAGATTTGTAAATAAAGTATAATAATGTTTCTTAATCCAAATGCAGTCTTTCATATTATTTTAAATGGGGTTCTTTTAGTGTATGGCATAAGAAAACCAAAATTATAGCTTCTAACAATTTCCTCAGCTATTTTGCTCTTGGAGTTTCAGCTTTTACACCTTCTACCTCGAGTGTTAATTTCTGTAGGTCCCAAAGCTCTTTCTTTTCTGACTTGGACAAGTTCCATGGACAATTATTACATGACTCTCTTTCGTGTTTGAGAATCCACTATTTTCTAAGAGTAGGAGTAAGACTTGAATCTGGGAAACTAGAGTGGATTTGTGGTGTTCCAAACCAAAGGAACAGTATATGCAAAACCTTGACAACAAAACAATATTTGGGAAAAATCAGGGTCAGTAGATTCTACTCAAGATTTGGGAGAGTTATGAACTGAGGAGGGATAGGAAGCAAAAAAGGATTATTCAGGTTATTTTCAAGGCATGTCAGCCTTTAGATTAATTTTTTCATTGATAAGAACCCATAAAGAAGTCTTAAGGAAAAAAGAATATAAATTTATTTAGATTTTTTTAAAAGTTTTTTTTTTTCTATATGTTGTACTTGTGGTGGGCAAGAGAAGATTCAGGAATTTTTGCAGGATGAGTAAGTGTGGGGAATGGGATAAGGAGATGGCTGACGAGCTGCAAAGCAGAACACATGCGAGATCTACTTTCTTGGTAGAAAACACAGCTGATGTTTACTAAATATTGGATGCAAGACAGAGTAATGGTCAAGGGATTCACATGCTTGTTTTAAATTTTTTTCATAAGCAAGCGGCTAAATGGCAATGCTTTTCTATGAGATGGTGCTGACAGAAGAAAGAGCACTTTGGGAGGAACATCACAGCTTTTGACTTGAGCACGTTATGATTGAGTTGCCCATGGACAGTCAAAATTGGATATGTAAACTACAGAGCTGAATATATGAGTCTAACTAAGAAAGATATATTTAGAATCGTCACCCAATAAATGATGACAGCAAACTGGAAAAGAATACAGAATAAAAAGGGAAGAGAGCTCAAGACTGAGCCCTGAAGCATTCCAAAGTTTAGGTGTCAGGCAGAAGAGAAGTGGGTGGCAAAGTAGCTAGAAAAAAGGAGGACCCAGAGAACAGGGAGAAAAAAACATTTGGAATGGCTGTTCTCATAGATATGGAGAGAAGGAAGTGATTAAAGGATAAGGAAGTGAATCCTGTGGAGTCAGCCAAGTCAATTCCAATTCCGTCATTGACTAAATTCTAATTCCATTGTTGACTAAACATGTATCCTAGGGCAATAACCAAGCTTATTTGGAGCTTTGTTCACTCTTCTTCATCTGTAAAATGTTTTAATAATTACAAATTCTCTGCTATGTCAAAGGATTGTTTTTCATTTTAGTATGATTCTAATATTTAAATCCCAGTTTTTAATTTTGCAAATTAATTAGCAAGATAGGAGGGTTCCAAATTTGAAAAATGCATTTTTATAATATTTAGGAATGTCATAAATGTCACAAATTCGACAAATTTAAAGGGATAATTTTCATATTCTTTTTTTTTAAGATTTTATTTATTTGACATAGATCACAAGAAGGCAGAGAGGCAGGCAGAGGGAGAGAGGAAGGGAAGCAGGCTCCCCGCTGAGCAGAGAGCCCCACATGGGGCTCGATCCCAGGACCCTGAGATCAAGACCCGAGCCGAAGGCAGAGCCTTTAACCCATTGAGCCACCCAGGCGCCCCTAATTTTCATATTCTTAAATTGAATCAGAATAATCAACAGTTTATTAACAGATGATATAAATTAGAGGTTCAATAAAAATAGATAGTTGCATATTATATAAATACTCAGGACACCTATAATATGCCTAGTTATGTGACCTTGAACATGTTTCTTTACTTTGTTTCATGTTTCAGTTTATGGTTCAGTTTTATTTCTTTACTAATATAATTATATAATATAATCATATTAATTGTTAATTATTATATAATTATTATATAATATATAATTTATATTATATAATATTTATATATTATATATTTATTATATTTATATTATATAATATAATATAAATTAAGCAATTTTAATAGTGTTTTTAAGCCACATTAGAAATGCCTTAAGTGTGTTCTGGTTCTCCAATTATATTTACATTAAATTAAAATACCAATTCTTTTTTGAGTGCAATTTTAAAATTATAGCATCACTTTTTTTAATGCAAGAGAATACTTTCCTGTTTTGAGAGTACAAAACAATATCACTTATATTTTATAAATAAATGGCAGTTATAAAATTAGATCCAAAATAAGCAAGTTGACATTACAAATAAATTTTCAGGATACATATACTGCTATTCAATGCCTTAATATTCCTTAGTCCTCTATGAATTTAGGTGTGTAAAATCTAATATGGAATATTTTGGGGAGGAGGATTTATCTGATGCCCCTCTGTATATGCAGTATTCAAATCCTCATTTTTATAAGACACATAAAATTTACTTCGGTGATGATTGATTAAATATTCTCACTAAATTGTTTGACATTTTTTTATAGAAATAGAATGCAAGGTTCCAGAAGTAGAAGAAAACTTAATTGTTAATCCCAGAAAGAACAAATATAGAGTTGGAGACATGTTGAAATTCTCCTGCAAACCAAGACTTAAAAGAGTTGGACCAGATTCAGTTCAATGTTACCACTTTGGATGGTCCCCTAAACTTCCAACATGTAAAGGTGAATATCTATCTTAACAATTGCTAAAATAAGAATTAGGATTTGGATATCAGCCTTTTTTTTACATCTTAATTTTCTGTTGGCTTTGAGTGTGTCTATAATCTAGTGCATTAAACCAGGACATGTACTGGGTGGGTAGATCCTTCAGACTCCCTTAGTTAAGCAATTAATCTCCAATTGTTTCTTGAAATATGTAGTGGAAGTATGCATAGATACACATATGATGTCTCACATTCCTTTTGTTGTTTTTCCTTGTCTACAGTTTCAGCAATAATATTGGACACTTTGTATAGCATGGGCCTTTCCTCAAGTTTCATTGTGTCTAAATAATATTCAAGCAACTTATTATCAATTCAATCATATGTATGCTTAATCAAAGTTAAAACATCTTGATCAAATGCTTTTCTCAAATCATGGCATTTTCTCCAACACTTTTGATAAAATGTTTCCATGAAATATGAATATTGCTGTAATTTACACAACCACATTTATTAATTGGTTTGCACACATCTTTAGAATATCTAGATTATTAAACATATTTTCTGGGCTTAAATATACTTCCAATACCCTTGTTCAGTGTAAGTAATAGAACTGGGAAACATGTTTCTGATGTAATGCCGTTGTTTGAGAATGCTATAAAAATTATATTGTAAATTACATTAATTAATTTTTAAAACTCTCTATTTTATGGATTTTTAAGTCGTAGAATAGATAGATAATTTAACCATTATTTACACAGTATTTCTCTTCTAGAGCAAACAAAACAGTGTGCTCCACCTCCTCAACTCCTCAATGGGGAAGTTAAAGAAACACAAAAAGAAATCTATGAACACAAGGATTTGGTGGAATATGTTTGCAATACTAGATTTCTGATGAAGGGTTTTAAAAAAATTCAGTGTGTTGACGGACAATGGACAGACTTGCCTATATGTATTGGTAATGTATAAAAAGTATTCGTATTTAAACAGAAATCAACACTGTATTCATATAAACACATAAATTGCATTTTGTAAGTAAACATATTTTTGTGAAATTTTCGCAGAGGTGGAGAGTACATGTAGAGATATCCCTGAACTTCATTACGGCTCTGTTGTTGAGTCTTCTGCCCCTCCCTATCACCATGGAGATTCGGTAGAGTTCAATTGCATGGAGGACTTTACAATGATTGGACACAAGTCAATTACATGTCTTAATGGAATGTGGACCCCACTTCCTCAGTGCATCGGTGAGAAGACACTTCTCAAATTGACAGTCAATGAAATTTAACATTTTATTTTAAAAGCTATATTTGCTAACATATTTTTGAAATTTAAATATATTCTCGAAAATGTCCCATTGCAGGGGGATCTGGGTGGCTCAGTCAGTTAAGTGTCTGCCTTCCACTCACCTCGTGATCTCAGGATCCTGGGATTGGACCCCCACATCAGACTTCCTGCTCAGCAGGGAGTTTGCTTCTCTCTCTCCCTCTGACCCTCCTTCTCATGCTCTCTCTCTCTCTCTCTCAAATGCGTAAATAAAACCTTATTTTTAAAAAGCCGGTTCTTCAATTATAATGAAAGCAGACATTGCTTATAGTTCATTTTATGTCTACAAATTACAATAGAATTTTATCAATATTTCTGTCCCTGATATTAACACTGTTTATAAGTATGAAGCTAAATTTTACTTATGGTTATTCATATGATTTAAATATGAGTACTAATTTCCAGGAAAATAGAACACTTTTGTTTTTAGGTAGTACTCTTAATTTCAAACCCTGGAAAAAGGAAGTTAATACCCACTGGCTACATTCCTGTAGGAATCTTGCCTTTCTCGAACTCTCTAACAATTTCCCAATCTGTTTCAAATGCAACAAGTTAATGTGCTGAGGGTGGGTGGGCCGCAGGCCGTCTCTATCAGTAGATTGACAAAGAACTCCGTCAAAAGAGGCAGTCAGGGTTAGGCCAGGAAACCAATCTGATGGATGACTTCACTCAGGTTGATGTATGTAAATCATCCTGACCTTTGGATGACCACGTCATTTATGACTAACATGGAAAATATTGGGGACCCTTTTCATTTTTCTCTTGGAATGAGTTCTTTCCCAGAGTTTTCCTAAGTCCTACATTCAAAGAGAGCTCTGAGTGTCCCGTCTTACTTATTCATCAGATTTCTAGGCATTAATTGTTCCAAGGAGAAGGCAGGGCTTAGGCACACCATCCATGAGAGCAGAGATTTACTACCTCTTTTGTTCATGATGTATTCCCAATACCCAAAAGACTGGCAGACATACAGCACACATTAAACAGGAGTTTGTTGAATGAATCATAAGTTTTGTTGTTTATTAATCCTTATGTTTTTGCTAAACACATTCCCATTGGACGTACTGTCAGTCCTTCAAGACCAAACCTCATCTTTGTCCTCTTCTATCTCCACAAATGATCACCCCTTGCTTCACATCAGGGAAAAACCCAAAGTTATAACAGGCATGAAAACGTTCAACTTTTCATTCTTATTCTAAAATACCTGTTTCAATTATAATTCTCTTCTGATCTCAGAGTTGGCCTTCCAAAGGTTAATCTTCTACCTATATTCAGCTTAACATAATCCCCTTACACCTATCATAGCCCTTACTCCAATTTTCTTCATTCAGTATTAATATCGTACCTCCAGCTAGTCTAGCTGTTCACTCTTCTCCCAATGTTTATTTTCTCCTAATAAACAAAGAAATTCTTTCAGAAACCAATCTCATAGCGCAATGAGAACAACCACCACCACTCCTTTTGTCCCTCAGTTACCATCACCTGAACACCTTGTTTTGTCTCACTCAACATTGTGGACAAGCCTTAAAAACAGGACTAATTCTCAGCCTCTAGTGTGTTTTGAATTAGTCTCCTTTGTTTTATTTTTTATTACAAAATCATTACTTCTTTGGCCAACATTAACAAATCTTTAACAAATACCTCTATATCAATCTGTACTTACTTACTTACTTACTTTGGCCAACATTAACAAATCATTAACAAAGACCTCTATATCAATCTGTACTTACTTCAATCTGCATTGAATTTTTCGAATATGTAGCTATATAAACAGTTGGTATATTTAACTCAGAGTCAGTAAAACTAAAATCGGCTTCTAATTCCAAGAATCTGTTCTTATTTTTTAGTGATCATGCTGAAGATCTACTTAAATATTCACATTCTGTATGAGACATCTTAGCTTTACTTTTCTTATTGTATTACCTTTATTGAAAAAATATATTTAAGCTAGCAATTTCATACATTCTAATTCCACAGATAAATGTGGGACCAAATGAAGTCAAGGCGATCACTGTTCAGTATGTAGATGATCCTAAAAA
Source organism: Mustela erminea (assembly GCF_009829155.1). NCBI lineage: Eukaryota > Metazoa > Chordata > Mammalia > Carnivora > Mustelidae > Mustela > Mustela erminea. The sequence goes on along the minus strand of NC_045630.1, from coordinate 46,667,484 downwards.
GTGAGCCTCTTACACTTTTCTAATCCCCAATGTGCAGAAGGTATTTATGATGGACATTTTCCAAGAAATCTCCAGGACTGGACATGAGACTTGTGTTCATACATAAGAGCCCATCTCATGCCATATGGTCAGGAGTAGATTGGTTGGTGGGATTTATGGGCTCAGATGCTAATTTCATTATACTATTGACTCTAAGATTTTTTTTTGTAGTAGTTGCTTTGATTCTTATTAGTCTTTTCAAGGGATTATCTTCATTTTATAGCAACCAATGAACTTGAAAAATGTAAATTCAACTTGACCAAACAGACACAACCATTAGGTGAGACTGTATATGATCATAACAAGACTGTAAGTTATAAATGCAAAGGATCAACAAAGTCAAAACTCTCAACATGCATAAATGGGCGATGGAACCCCGAACTAAGCTGCACAGGTAAGCTCTTGTTTTCAAAAATTTACTCTATTTCTTCCTAACTTGTAATTTTAGTATTTTTGCATCTTTTAAAATTTTTTGCTTATGTATCACTACACATAATTTTTCAGCTGGAAGGAAATTCAAAAACTAGCCCAAACACTATTCCTAAGTATTAATTGCATCAGTGCCTTAGTCGGCTATAAAACAAAACCCAGAAACGTGGTGGCCTTAAATTAACATCCCATCAGGTAGCTTTAAGAATTAGTGTCTGGGTTTTCTTTGAGGCTGAAGAGAGCACAAAGTTGGCGTCCCCCTCGTCCCCCTAAAGTTCCCGTCCCCGGAGAAGCCTCCAGATGTGCCGCAAATCCGAAGTGCCCCTGGAGCTAAGGTTCCGGGACGCGTAAATAGGCTTTGTCACAGCAAGCCTGGGGGCGTGTGTCAGTCCCGCTGTCTGTGGAGTGCCCTGGAGGTGGTAGCCTGCCACGAATAACCTCTCCAGTGTTACAGTCCTGTGGGACCCAGAAAGGCAAGCCCCTCTGGCCAGGAGAGCCAGGAAATCAGGGAGCGTCCCCTTCTTGCGCTGAGCAGGCTTGCCAGCTTTAGCGAGGCAGCAGGAGAAGACAGGGCTGGGGCCCCAGGAGAGCCCTGGGCTGGAGTGCACCCGCAGGTGTTACCAAGGTGAAAAGTGTCAGCATCTCCATGGGGGAAAGAGTCCCAACAGACCCCTGCCCCTCAGGTAGATGTTTTAAGATCAACAAATGAATCTCCTTCTCATATGTCTAGGTGTTTCTCCAAGTCTTCTTTTCAGGTGGGTCCCCTGAGGGACCATAGCGCCTGCGTGACTCGGTGGGTTAAGTGACTACCTTCCAATTGGGTCATGATCTCAAAAGTCATGGGATCGAGCCCCACATCAGGCTTTCTGCTAAACAGGGAGTCTGCTTCTCCCTCTCCTTCTGCCTGCTGCTTGCCTTGCTTGTGCTCGCTCTCCCTCTCTCTCTCTCTCTGTCAAATAAATAAATAAAATCTTAAAAAAAAAAAATCTCTGTTCTCTGCAGCCCAGTGGGTCTCCTGGATGTGAGACCCTTGGGTTTTCAAAGCCAGGAGTTTTGGGGGCTCATCTTGCTTTTTCAGGTCCCAGAGTTTGGGGTGCTGATGTGGGATATGAACCTCTCTCTCCTCAGGGAGTAGCTCTGTGTGGGAGAACACCTGACTGTGTGTGGCCCTGCCAGGGGTGGGGTTTCTGTCCCTACTGGGTCTTGACTCTCCTGCCTACCTGGAAGTGGCCCTTTCACTGTTAGTTGTGAAGGAGATATCCAGCTAGTTTTCAGAGGAAATTGTTCCATATACACCTGTGAGTCGCTGGGAGGAGGTGAGGTCAGTTTCTTCCTATGCATTGGTCCCACTTGAATTGTGCACATTGATTTTATACTCTGACACTATGCCAGTTGCATTATTCATTTTAAGTACTATTTGTAGATCTGTTGCAATTTCTGTAAGCAATTTTATCACTGAAAATACAAGATTTTAATTTTGCCTGTTCATGTTTATTTACTGACTAGGACCTCTGCTAAACTGTTGAAAGGAAGAGATAAGAGCATACATCTTTGTCCAATTCCTGATCACTGGGAGAGGGTATTCAACACTTCACCACAAGTATAATGTCAGTTAAGGATTTCTGTAAATGCCCCTTATCAGCTTAAGGAAATTGCCTTCTATTCTCACTTAACTGAGTGAGAAATTTTATGATCAATCAACGCTGAATGTTTTTAAATGCTTTTAATGTATCTCTTGATATGATGACTCCCTTAATTCTGTTAATACAGTGAGTTATATACATAAATTTTGGAATGTTGAACAAATCTCTCCTTCCCAGAGTTAACTCTACTAGGTGATGAGATGTTATTCTTTCTATATTTTCATGTACTCAATTTGCTGATATATTTTTAAGGAGTTTAGCATCTATATTCATGGGGAATATAAATCCATAGTTACTTTTTCTTAAATGCATCTCCCAAGTTTTGTTATTAGGATTATTGTGGCCTTATAAAACAAATTGAGAACTGTTCTCTGCTTCTCTGTTTTCTGAAAGTATTTAAGTGATATTATTATTATGCATATTATCATGTTATTATTCTACCTTGCATGATTGGTAGACTTCACCTACAAAGTCATCTGATATATGATTTGCTTTTTTTGGAAGTTTTTCTTGATGAAGAATTCAATTTCTTTAATAAGTAGTGAAATATTCAGATTTTCTTACTATCTTTTCTCAATGCAAGGAAGCTGTATTTTTGAAGAAATATCTCTCTTTTGGGGTGCCTGTGTGGCTCAGTCATTAAGTTCAAGTTCTAACTGAATTGTCCACTCAGTATTTACGTAGTGCCTCTTACTACTTACTTACTTACTAGAATCTCCAAATGGTTAGAAACATTAAAAGAGGGGCACCTCGGTGGCTCAGTGAGCTAAAGCCTCTGCCTTCGGCTCAGGTCATGATCCCAGCATCCTGGGATCGAGCCCCATTTCGGGCTCTCTGCTCAGCTGAAAGCCCGCTTCTTCCTCTTTCTCTGCCTGCCTCTCTGCCTACTTGTGGTATCTGTCTGTCAAATAAGTAAATAAAATCTTTAAAAAAAGAAAGAAAGAGGGGCACCTGGGTGGCTCAGTGGGTTAAGCCTCTGCCTTCGGCTCAGGTCTTGATCTCAGGGTCCTGGGATTGAGCCCCGCACCGGGCTCTCTGCTCAGTGGGGAGCCTGCTTCCTCCTCTCTCTCTCTGCCTGCCTCTCTGCCTACTTGTGATCTCTGTCTGTCAAGTGAATAAATAAAATCTTAAAAAAAAAAAAAGAAAAAGAAAGAAAGAAGGAAAGAAAGAAAGAGAAATTGTTGGAAGAGAGGCACCTGGGTGGCTCAGTCATTAAGTGTCTGCCTTCGGCTCAGTCATGATCCCAGAGTCCTCATCAGGCTGCCTGCTGGGCGGGAAACCTGCTTCTCCCTCTCCCACTCCTCGCTTGTCAAATAAATAAATAAATGATTAAAAAAAAAAAAAGAAATCTTTAAAATAAGTTTTAACATAAATTATGCAAGATTTATCACAGAAAGAATAAAATGAAGATACTACAAATAAGACGGTGAGAATATAAGCCACATGTGATATATTAAAGTGCTCTCTCTACAAGCTGAAGAGTATTTTTAAATATAGACCATAATGTCATTATTTGATCATTAATGATATATTGCTATTGAGTTTGTTTAATTATCTTATTAATGTGTTTAACTTATGATTTTTAATCAAGAAATCTAATTTTAATATTTTTAGAAGTTATCAGGCAGCCGTGCCCCCCACCACCTCAGATTCCCAATGCTCAAAATATGGCAACGACAGTGAATTATCAGGATGGAGAAAAAGTATCTGTTGTCTGTCAAGACAATTATATAATTCAGGATGCAGAAGAAATTGTGTGCCGAAATGGAAGCTGGCAGTCAATACCACGCTGTGCTGGTCAGTAGCCCATAACCTGCTTTATAACATTCTTCCAAATGAGGTTAACACTTCTCTGTGCTCTGTGTAAATGAACAAGATGAAGACCTTTCTCTAGATCTGTTTCACTTTACCTCGAAGCAGTAAATTACAAACTAGTATACACAACAAGCAGAACTCTTTCACTTCTGTGAAATGATTAGACAACTTTGAGTTATTGTGTAAATACCATAGAAAATTTCTATTTACACCTATTTTACTCCTCATAATGAACAGGATAAGAATGAAGGGGCGTAGCAAACAAGTAGATAATAGCACAGATTTTATGGAGATACATATGCTTGCAAGTTTCAAATGTTTTTCAGTTTTTCAGTAATTTAATTTGTTCAAGTTATCCTTATTTTAAAATGCCAAATGGTATTTGATTGCATTTTTCAACTTCTACATTGTATCTATACTTGACCCTTTGATCTCTGTTCTTCATACAGAAAAACTCGGTTGTCCTCAACCACCTCGTATAGAACATGGAACCATTAAATCATCTGAATTTTCAGAAGAAATAAAAGAAACGTTGAAACCTAAGCTTTACCCACATGGCAGCAAACTAAGTTACACTTGTGAGGATGGTTTCAGGATATCTGAAAAAGAGGAGATAACATGCGAAATGGGAAAATGGAGTTCTCTACCCCGGTGTATAGGTGAGGGCAGTATACAAACTAAAATTCTACTTTTAATTTTCAGTACAATCCAATAAACAATATTGTCATCAAAGTCATGAGAAAGAGTCTGTTAGGTTTCTAAGTATCTAAAATCATTTATATCTGAATATCTAAAATCATTTATATAATCATGTACTTTACCAATTTTTGCATAACCAAATCTATCCCATTTTTGGTAATTTTATTGATTCGTTATACAATCACTTTTTTTTTTTTTTTGCTCAAAACATTCATTTAATAGTGAAATGTAGACAATCAGAGATAGACGGATGTAACGGTATCAAGGAAAAGAGCACACCGAGACTCTTCCTCTTTTATTACAGGTTTTGACAATGAGAGCTTCATAAAATCTCATGATATTCTATTGGCTCTCCAATAAACACCTACTTCTGAGTAGGAGACATATGCCATATTACAGCAACCATTTTAATATGTAAAATAATTCTGATTCTTACTATGAAATACTGGCTAAAATATGAAACATCCTTGCAGTAAAACTGATCACGCAACTTAAGATTTCAGAAATGACTCCTGGGAAAAATGGGAATGTTTCCGTTCACCAGATAAATTTTCAACAGTGAAACTTAAGGTGCCATAGAAGGTGCCAAAGCTAGAAAGCAAAATCATCTTACTAGAAAAGAGCAGTATGCAACATGAACTTCCTCCTTGTCAAACAGACAACCACGTAATGACAATGACTTATTATATATACAGGAAAAAGAGAATACATTCTTCAGGAGGAAATGATACCACAAGATAATTCTTATAAACAATCTTCTTCTTGAAGTCTTGAACAGCTTCAGAGAACATCTTCACAAAACAGGCAGAGGCAATTCACATGACATTAAAGGATTCCTTTATATTGTGACACTCTCCTTAACTAGAAACACAATTCAAATAGAAACACATTGTAAAACTCTGATTCTCTTAATCAAACATTTGTTTACTGCCACACTCAGCTATGAGCAGCATTTGGATGCAAAGGTTTAACTCGTGCCAATCTGGACAAGCCAAGGCGGAGACTCTGATTTGGAGACTTAACAGACACCCCTGCCAGTGGGCTCCTGTTGCTGTTGCTGCTTCCAGATGTCGCTGGTGGGACCCACTTAGGTTTTCTGCTTTCAGTGAACGGCTGCGTATTTGTAATGGAAGATGAAAGAGAAACCTTTTTTGGTGAAGGCTGAGATTCTGATTTCACAGCAGCTGGAGCAGAATCTCTCAAGTCACCAAAATATCACATCCGGATTTAGGTTTCTTCTTTTTCTCAACTGGGGATTCTACCTTCACTTCTTTCTTTTTAACTTCTTTCACTTTATTTTTTCCCATGGTGAAGTCTTCATCATCGTCTTCACTCTCACTAAAAGCAGAGTCATCCTCAGATTCTCCACCAGTTGCAGAGTCTGGTTCGGTCATTAGCACTGTCGTCCTCACCGCCTTCCGAAGGGATCTTCCTCTGTTGTACCACAGCTTTTGATGCTGCTTTTCTTTTCCCTTGAACACCGTGCAAATCATCTTCCTCAGTAATCTCACCCAAATCTAAATAATCACCGGCCACACTGCAATTGGAGATATGGGGAGACTTAGTCACTGTTCTGATTCCACTGCTGCCACATTTTTCGATGCTGTTATCTTGAGCCTCTTCTACATCAGTGGTGACTTTTGGAAGTTCCTTCATGGATAAAGCTAGTGGGACTTCTAAATCTCGCTGGTACAGCTTGTCATCTAAAGCCATCCTTTTTTTTTTTTTTTAAGTGTTTTCTCTTGTAGTAGGATATCTTCTTTCTGGAGATTCTTCAGCTTAGATTTCCTTGTTTCTAGTTTTAACTCCTTTGGTGTTGTTCTGGGTTTCTTATTTAAAGGTGCGGTCGCAGAAACAGACATCACCGCTGTCAGAATTCTCCAATTGTGAGTAATTGATTGGTTTCTTATGCCTCACAGGCCCCACCATGGTCCCCTCCTAGGCTGAAAATTTGCAGCTTTCAAGTTCTTGTTGGCAGCAGCGCGGTTTCAATTCCTGCACCTAGAATCACTTTCAATGATGACAATTTTTTAATTAAAACTAGGACTAGGTGTGTAGTGTAATTAAACCTACCTATTCATATAGGTATGACTATTCATATTCCTACCTATTTATGTAAGTTGTATATAACTTTTGCTTTGCTTTGCCATCAGCTTTGTGTTCTTGTTGCTTTTCCTATCACTTTCTTCCTGACTTCTTACAATATATGGTACTAATCGTAAGATGATTAATTCTCAATGCTTTCTTTTTGCTATCCACTATAATGGTTTAAGAAGCACTAACAGTCTCTTTCATAAATATGTTGACATTTTTATTTTTTATTTTATTATTTTTTAAAGTTTTCACTAAAATTCCAGTTAGTCAAGGGGATTGAGGAGGGCCCTTTGATGAGCACTGATTGTTCTATGGAACTGATTAATCACTTAATCATTATAACCCTGAAACTAATATTACACTGTATGTTGCCTAACTGGAATATGGTATTTGTCTTTCTCTGGTTTATTTTACTTAGTATTATAGTCTCTAGCTCCATCTGTGTTATTGCCATTGGCAAGATTTCATTCTTTTTTACAACTGAGTAATATACATACTACCTTTTCTTTTCCTTTTTTTGTAATTTAATTTAATTTTTTTTCAGTGTTCCAAAATTCATTGTTTATGCAGCACACGTGGTGCTCCATGCAATACGTGGTGCTCCATGCAATACGTGCCTTCCTTAAAACCCACCACCAGGCTCACCCATCCCCCCACCACCCTCTTCTCCAAAACCTTCAGTTTGTTTCTCAGAGTCCACAGTCTCTCATGGTTTGTCTCCCCCTCCAGTTTCCCCATATCCCTTCTCCTCTCCATCTCCCAATGCCCTCTGTGTTATTCCTTATGCTCCACAAATAAGTGAAACCATACGATAATTGACTCTCTCTGCTTGACTTCTTTCACTCAGCATAATCTCTTCCAGTCCCGTCCATGTTGATACAAAAGTTGGGTGTTCATCCTTTCTGATGGAGGCATAATACTACCTCCTCTTTACTACCTCTTCTTTATCCATTCATTTATCAGTGGACATTTGGGCCATTTCCATATCTTAGCTATTATAAATAATTCTGCTATAAGTATCAGGGTACATGTATCCCTTTGAATTAGACTTTTGTTTGTTTGGGGTAAATACCTACTGGTGCAAATGCTGGTTCACAGGGTAGCTCTATTTTTAACTTTTTGAGGAATCTCCATACTGTTCTCCAGAGTGGCTGCACCAATTTGCATTCCCATCAACGGTGCAAGAGGGTTTCTCTCTCTCCACATACTTACAAGCATCTGTTGTTTCTTGTGGGTTTTTTTTTTTTTTTAATTTTAGCCATTCTGACGGGTGTGAGGTGGTATCTCATTATAGTTTTGATTTGTATTTCCCTGATGATGAGTGATAACGAGCATCTTTCCGTGTATGTTGGCCATCTGTACTCTTCTTTGGAAGACTTTCTGTTCATGACTTCTGCCCATTTTTAATTGGATCATTCACTTTTTCGGTGCTGAGTTTTATAAGTTCTTTCCATATTTGGATACTAACCCTTTATCAGATATGTCATTTGCAAATATCTTTTCCTGTTCTGTAGGCTACCTTCTAGTTTTATTATTTCCTTCACTGTGCAGAAGCTTTTTATTTTGATGTAGTCCCAATAGCTTATTTTTGCCTTAGTTTCCCTTGCCTCAGGAGACATATCTAGAAAGAAGCTGCTACAGCTGATAATATACTGATTTTTTTAGTTTCCAGCTCTTGCTCAGGTTGCCAGCTGGACACACATCAGAGTGGTGGTTTTACGAAGCATTTGTACACCTTCTCTGTGTTATGATCGTAGCTCCTGTGTTACCACTTCCTTTCTAATTAGACTGCCAAATATGGCAACCAGTACCTAAAATGAAATTTCAGAGTTAATGAAATATGGAGTCATTCTTTCTTTCTTTCTTTTTCTTTTTCTTTTTTTTTTTTTAGGGCTTCCTTGTGCACCACCAGAATATGTGGTTCCACATAGTCTTCCTCTTCACAAATCAGACACTTACCAGGATGGAGAAGAAATAGTATACAAATGTGAAGAAGGTTTTGGGACTAATGGATCTGCATCTATAAAGTGTTTAGGAGGAAAATGGTCTCATCCACCAGAATGCATAAGTACAGTGTATTTAATTTTACTCTAAAGTTGATCAATATTCTTAATTCAGAGCATAAATGGGTACAAATATAAAACCAGGCAGTAATTCTAGAATTTAACAAGGTATCTCTGGAAACTTGTGGAGTCTGGTAGAGAATTAATAACACTACTAATAATAAAAGTATGAAAGCATGAGCCCAAATTATTTCACTTTCACGTCACTTCATGCGCACATTCGACATCCTCTGATACACGTCCACAGACGACTCCTCTCTGTGCCTGGATCACAGCTGGTCCCTGCTCAGCATTATTATGATGTAATAATATCATTATTCAATGTAGTGTTAGTTTATCAGTTATCTCCTTATAAGTCTATACTTTTCTAAGATATTTAACATAATTAAAAGTAACAGATTTTGACAGAAGCAAAAAATACAAATACATACATAATGTAGGTGGCTCATATGAGCAAAAAAGAATTTCAGTGGAAGAAATGTGATATCAAGCATTACATGTATTTCTACCTTTTCAGACTTCCCTTATCATCATCCCCATATTTTACTTTTGATAAACATAGGACAATTCAATATAATTAAGTCAAAAGACTTCTAACACAGTTTTTCAACTTATAAAAATTGTGTTAGTTCCCACTGGTTTGATGTGTACTTATTATTCTACATTCTAGTTATTGGTCATTATGTGTTTTAAAAGATTTACCAAAGAAGTACATGTTCTTTTCTTTCAGAAACGGATTGTTTTGGCTTACCTGACTTTGGTATTGCCATACCCATAGGCCCGAAGAAGGACTTATATAGGTCAGAAGAAAAAGTAACTTTTGTGTGTCCAAAGATTTACCAATTGGATGGACCCAATTTTATACAGTGCATTAAGGGCCAATGGATAGGAGAGCCAAAATGCAAAGGTACTTCGATAAAATTTTAGAATCTATTTATCAAAATGTCTTAAGTAATATAAGATACAATTCCCTCTAATGTCATTTAAACAATGGATGTAGATGATTGTTTGAGGCCAGGTCAAAGAAGGTTTATGCTTTAACATAAAGGAATGAAACTGTGTACTCATTGGTTAGTCTGAGCCCAGTGGTTCTCAAACTATGGTCCCTGGAATAGCCCCATCAGCATCTTCTGGACAATTGTTAGAAATGCAGATGTAATTCACTGGCTCACTCAGACCTGTCGTGTCAAAAGCTCTGGGGCTGCAACCCTGTAAGTGTCTCAACAATTCCCAAGGGATTCAATGTGTGCTCCAGTTTAGGAACTGTAGCTGTGGCCTATTATTCTTTACACCCACCCAAATCTCACCAGTGAATTACACTTTGAATTCTCATTGAAATGTCCTTAAGCATTTGCAAAAAAAATAATAATAATTATAATTGAAGAGTGCTTTTAGAAATTAAACATGTATTTTTCTGTTCTTTTCTTCATCTCCTGTTTGAATCCTCGGTTAATCATCTTCTCCCTTCAAATCTAGTACTCTTCAAAGTGTGTTAATTCTTCATTTATTGTCTAAGGAGGTGCTTACTGTGTTTATTTTTCTAAGGGCCTAAAATCACATTCATAAACAGGATGATTGCAAGCCAAAATATGACATCAAATGATTTTTTTATTATTATTTTCTTGTGGTTTACAAATTCATATTGAATTTATATATTTTGTAATATTGATTTTACTAAAAATGGGAAATGTCCAGAAAAACTCTCATTTTCATACAAGCTTAAATCTTACCAAAAAATATTTATCTCCTTTTCTTCAATCTTATATGTAAATTTCCTAAATTGGCACTCTTTCATGACAGATTAAGTGTTGATTTTAAATCTCCCTTATCCCATTCATTGACTTGCTACTCAAAATGATCATTACGTTAGAGATGCTATTTTTTTCTTTCTATTCAGATAATTCCTGTGAGAATCCACCCAAAGTGGAAAATGCTATTATCCTAGATGAGAAGCCTAGGTATCTACCTGGTCAGACTGCACGTTATGAATGCACCGAACCTTTTGAACTGTTTGGGGAAGTAGAAGTGTCATGTTTTAATGGGAACTGGTCACAACCACCTCAGTGTGCAGGTGAAGTATCTTATTTCACCTTGGGTTTTAGAGAATATATTAGGGACTAAATATGTCAATATGAATAAATATAGTGACATAGTTCTTATGAACTCTTTTTTTTTAATCTCAAATAAAATGATGGTGCTTAAAATCCGATTTTTTCTTTTTGTGGACTGCATAGTGATAATATATATTTATTTTATGAAATACTTGGCCACATTAGGACCGTTGGAATCATGGAAAATTTTCTCTCTCTCTTCTTTTAGAGAGAGAGAGCATATGCGTGTAAGCAGTGAGGGGAAGAGCAGAGGGGAGGGAGAGAGAGAATCTTTAGCAGATGCCACACTGAGCATGGAGCCCAACACTGTATCTTATGACCCTGAGAGTATGACCAGAGCAGAAATCAAGAGTCAGACGTTTAATCGACTGAGCCACTCAGGCGCCCAGAAAATTCTCTATCTTAAGTGTTAAGAAGCTCAGTTATTTCCTGAGGAATAAATGTACTAAACATATGTTGGGGGTGGGGGCTACTTCACTTTGAGACACACAATCGATCAGCAGCTGGGGCATGATCATGGAATGTGATATAAATTTGGGCTTCTTCAGCATGTGGACTATAAAAAGGTAGGTTTCTAGCTGAGCTCAACCAGAGAATTTGTATATATAGAAAAAAAACTCTGAGAACTTGGTTATAGGACACTGAAGTATTTAGAGTTTAGGAAATATTATAGGAGGAGATATAATAGCTGCTTATTTTTCAAATCAAATTTTGCCTGGCATATATAGTTTCCAGTCTTTTACTTTGAGCCCACTTATGTTTTCACATTGAAGTTAGTTTTTTTTAGTTGTCATATAGTCGTCTCTTGTTCGCATGTCCACTCTGCCACTTTCAGTCTTTTAACTGAAGAATTTAAACCATTTACACTTAAAGTAATTATTGATAGATTAGGGGCTGGGTCAGCCATTTTGTTATTTGCCTTGAGTTTCTTTCCTCTGTTTCTCACTCCCATTTCTTTTTTTTTTTTTCCCATCCCTGTGGATTTTTGGAACATTTTCAAATAATTTTATTTTGATATGCTTTTGTTATTTTGAAGCCTATCTCTTTGTATAGTTTTATCCATGGTTGCGCAAGGTATTAAGATGCAAATATATAGCTTGTCACTTTCCCCCTGGTTTTGACATTTTATCACTTCAGGTGAAATGAGGAAACCGTACTTCCACTTAAGTCCATTCACCCTCCCCACATTTTATTTTATTTTATTTTATTTTATTTTATTTTATTTTATTTTATTTTTAATTTATTGGGAGAGAAAGAGAAAGGGATTGGAGTGGTAGAGGGAGGAGAGAGAAAATATTCAGCAGACTCCACACCCAGCTTGGAGCCTGACACAGGGCTCAATTTCACAACCCTGACATCATGACCTGAGCTAAAGTCAAGAGTGGACACTTAACCAACTGACTGAGCCTCCCAGGCACCCATATGTTCCCCACAGTTCAAATGTAAGTGTCTGGAGTATTTCTTGTACATATATGGAGCCCCATATCAAATGATATAATGTCACACAAACACCAAACCTAACAAACTCCTTAGGAAAAAGAAAGTCCATCATATTTACCCTTATTTTTTCAGTCTGTTGTTTTTTCTTCCTTAGTGAAGTCTCAATCTTTACTCTGTTATCTTTTTCCTGATATCTGAAGAATTCCTTTAGCAGTTCTTTAAAGACGAATCTGCTGGAGATAAATGCTCTGTTTCCCTTTGTCTCAGAATATCTTCTTCTCTCCCTTAAACCCCAAAGGATACAATGACGGGATATAGCATTCAGGGCTGACAGTTCTTGTCTTCTAGCACTTGAAAAATGTTATCACTTCTTTCTGCTTTGAAGGTCACAGATGAGGACCCCACTGACATTTGAATTCTTTCTCCCTTATTAGTTTGCATAGTTTCTATGTAGCTGCTTTTGAGATTTTTTCTTTTCCTTTACTTTTCCTCAGTTTAATTATGGTGTATGTTGGCAAGATTTTCTTTGGGTTTGTCCTGTTTGGCTTTTTCAATATGAATGTTTATGCCTTGTAAAAATTTGGGAAATTTTCTGTCCATATTTTTGAAATTTTTTTTGGTTTTGTTTTCAATCTATTTTCAAAGTGAGTCATTTATATTCTATAGTCAAGTTTATTTAGCCTTCTGTCATCTGTAATCCATAATTGAGTCCATCCAGTGAGGTTTTTTTTAATTCCACTATTATATTTTTCAGTTCTATTATTCCCACTAGATTTTTGAAAACCATCATCAAATGCTGTGCCATCTCAGTGTTGTGATCTGTTGATTATCTTTTCTCTTCTGAAATTTTTCCAGGTCCTTGCTATGATGAATGATTTTCAAATATATTTTAGAATTTTGGGTGCTGTATTTTAAGACTCTGGATTTTATTGAAATATCTTATTTATCAGGCCTCCATAACTGCAGAGTGCAACTCCAGGGTTCCCACTTGGCCTCCACTGACACCATGGAAAGCAGTGAGGTATCTTGTTCCCTGACTGTGTCTGGAACCTTTGACCTCTGATCAACATGGGGAGAGGGCTGGTCGAGGTTTCTTGTAGGAGTTTCTTCAGGAGTAATTCAAGTATTGTTAAAAAAAAAAAAAAATCTGTCTTGCTAGAATACTCCTTTCCTGAGCCTTTGGCTAAAGACAGCAGGCAATTCTTGGGACTTTTTTTCCCCTGAACTTGATCTCATTGCAGCTTCCAGTCTTCTTCAGTGCCCAGTCCAGGATCCATAGGCGACAACATGAAAACCCAAACAACTCACTGCAGTATAATTCCTTGAATACCAAGGCCTCAGATCAGATCGACGTCTTCTCTGCATCCTTCACAATCTCTTTTGTTGGTCTTTATAACATGTTCAGGATTTTTAGTGATATTGAGAAGAAGGAATAAGCACAAAGTTTCCTACCTCATTCTGTCCAGAACAGCAAGCCAGCAATTCCCTTTCCCATTACACAAATGTGTAATTCTTTCACTTTAATTAACAAAGTCGATGTTCCTTTTGTAATAGAAATGACAATCAATAAACAAGGACTAGAGATCCAATAGAAACTGCAGTACGTTGTATGTAACAAGAAAGTTTCCTTGTTCCTATTACCTATCCATCTGCCCAGTACTGATTCAGGAGGAAAAACACTTTTTAACACCAGAATATGGTAAAGCAGACATATATGTTAATGCTTTATGTATGCTTTTATGTGGCATAAAATATGATCTATAAAGGAAAGGTTTAAAAGTGTGATTCTCAGTTTAAGTGTTTAAAATTTCTTCAACAGGGGTGCCTGGTGGATCAGTTGGTTATTTTAATGTTACATATTTTTATAACATATGTAATGTGACATATCTTAATGTTAGGACTGCATCTTAACCATTGTTTATTGTTTAAGTGTATGCCTCTACTCAGGTCATGAACTTGGGGTCCTGGGATGGAGCCCCTCATCAGGCTCCCTGCCCAGGGAGGCTCCCTGCCTCCCCCTACTTGGCTTCTGCTCTCTCTGTCTCCCTGACTCTCACTCTCTCTCTCAATAAATTCATAAAATATTTTTTAAAAAATAAAATAAAATTTCTTAAATGAATCATTTCTGTCAGCAGAAATCACAAGTCTTGATATTGCTTTTTTATTTGCTTTGTTTTAACCTGTTTTTCTTTGGTCTTTCAATAAATCAAATTTTTTTTTTTTAGAACCTAGTGGAAAATGTTTGTCTCCTCCATCTGTTGACAATGGAGACATTACCTCATTCCCACTAGCAGCATATGCTCTGGGATCGTCAGTAGAGTACAAATGTCAGGCCTACTATGTACTTCAGGGACCCAGGACCGTAACATGCAGAAATGGAAAGTGGTCATCACCACCAAAATGCTTAGGTAAATATTTCACTATTCTCATGGATCCTGGGAAAATCAGTATAATAGATGCTTTGCTATTATTAATAGACTTGTCATGGGTTAACAAACATTTGTTGAATGCTAACTACCAAATACTAATGTGTAATGAAATAAAGTTGGGAAAAAACCAGCTGTTCAAGCAAAAGATCCTTTAATGAAAGAACTTGATTTCTTCTTTTTAAAATTGATACTGTGAATCTTTGCTTACAACATTTAATTATCACAGCTTAAACATAGTACCTCATTTTACATCATTAATCATTTAAAGTGATTAAAATGGACTCAATGGTCTTTCAATGAATTGGTTTGAAAAGGTTTTGAAAATGAAGCCCTGGACCAGTGTAGAAGATTCTACTTGAAAGTCTGAAATTCTGTTTTCAATGTTTTATGTTCTTTTTTTTATATATTAGAGCCCTGTACAGCATCAGAAGAAACCATGAGAAGACATAATATAACATTTCGATGGTCTTATAAGAAAAAAATATATTCTCCAACAGGGGATGTGATTGAATTTGAATGTCTTCGTGGATATCGTAAAAAGACACCAGAGCGTACATTCCGAGCCATATGTCAGGATGGGAAACTGTTATATCCTGAATGTGGATAAAACAATGATTAAGATGCAGTCCTAAAATTAAAATATGTACATTTACTCAGAATTTTTCATTATCAATCCAATTCTCAGTTTATTTTTTCAAGTATTGTGTAACTCATTTGTATTTAAATCAGAATTTGTATTGAATATTATATGCATGATGTGATGATAATCAGAGGAATGAATAAATCACTTCTTAAAAGCACCTCATTAAAACTTGGCCAACCAAAATGCTTCATGTCCTATTCATAAAATACTTAAAGCAAGAAACTAGATTCAATCACTCCAGTGCCTACTTTTGTCCATCTTTCCCTCTAACTTTTTCAAAGCTTCTTCCATAACTTCTGGGACTGTCTGAGACTCTCTGTTCAGAGGAAATGGGAGAAAATGCTTTTCTCCATCTTTAAGGTTATTTCACTTCAAAAATAAAGGCCTAACTATGTCATACCTACACTAGTAATAAGATGTAAGTAGTTATTATCTACTTTTGCTTATCTACCAAATGATGAAATGCAAGATCTTCTACAAGATAGATATCTAGCACACATAAAAATTTGAACAAATCATAAAGAGAAATTAGAATCTAATTGGGTACGTAACTGGCATACTATAACATGAAAATGACCAAAAATTCCTATATCAAGTATAAACACACACACACAGAGTATAATTTGATCCTGCATAAATGTTTATAGAACAAAGATTTCTAGGAAGTACAATAAAATATTTATAATAATTATAGTTGAATTCAGAAATATTAGGGGTAAGAGTTGGTGGTTAACCATGGAATGGGAGAAAATATTTACAAGTGACAGTGCAGATCTATAAAGATCTATAAAGAATTCCTCAAATTCAACACACACAAAACAGATAATCATGTCAAAAAATCAGCAGAAGGCATGAACAGACACTTCTCCAAAGAAGACATACAGATGGCTAACAGACACATGAAAAAATGTTCATCATCACTAGCCATCAGGGAGATTCAAATCAAAACCACACTGAGATACCACCTTACACAGTTAGAATGGCCAGAATTAACAAGACCATAAACAACATGTGTTGGATAGGATGTGGAGAAGGGGGAACCCTCTTACACTGTTGGTAGGAATGAAAGTTGGTGCAGCCACTTTGGAAAACAGTGTGGAGATTTTTTAAGAAATTAAAAATAGAGCTTCCCTATGACCCTGCTATTGTACTACTGGGTATTTACCCCGAAGATACTGATGTAGTAAAAAGAAAGGCCATCTGTGCCTGAATGTTCATAGCAGCAATGGCCACAGTCACTAAACTATGGAAAGAGCCAAGAGACCCTTCAACAGATGAATGGATAAAGAAGATATGATCTATATATATTATGGAGTATTGTGCCTCCATCAGAAAGAATGAATACCCAACTTTTGTATCAATATGGACGGAACTGGAGGAGATTATGCTGAGTGAAATAAGTCAAGCAGAGAGAGAATTATCATATGGTTTTGCTTATTTGTGGAGCATGAGTAATAATATGAAGGACATTGGGAGATGGAGAGGAGAAAGGAGTTGGGCAACCAGAAGGGGGAGAGACTGAGGACTCTGAGAAACAAACTGA
The DNA here is from genome assembly GCF_009829155.1 of Mustela erminea. Taxonomy (NCBI): domain Eukaryota; kingdom Metazoa; phylum Chordata; class Mammalia; order Carnivora; family Mustelidae; genus Mustela; species Mustela erminea. The sequence continues at coordinate 46,650,536 of NC_045630.1, read as the reverse complement.
GCATTTGGGAAGGGCATGGGGTGGGGAGTTGAGTGAGCCTCGTGGTGGGTATTAAGGAAGGCACCTATTGCATGGAGTACTGGGTATGGTTCATGAACAATGAATTCTGGAACACTGAAAAGAAATTTAAAAAATAAGTAAAAATTTAAAAAAAAAAGAGTTGGTGTTTAAGTCCTTAATGCTCACCTGTATTTTCCATGTTTTCTATCTTTGTATCACCTTTGAACTACAATAAAGGTGGTTATTTTATTTGGGTGCCTGGCTGGCTCAACCAGTGGAGTGTGCCCTCAATCTCAAGGTTGTGAGTTTGAGCCCCACGTTGGCTGTAGAGGTTACTTAAATATATAAATAAATCATTTTAAAATTAAAATAAAATAAGAATATATTAAAAGTAAGATGGTATATTTGGAGAATTATGAGGACCTCTTTGACAATGATCTTCAAATCTAATGATATCCTCGTGATTTTGCTGCTCAAGGGGGTTTTGGAATCATTCAACAACAAGAGTCTGAAATATGATTTTTATGTTCATACATTTCAAACAACATAATTAGTTGAGATCAGTTGACTGTGAACATTTTTATCTTCTACAAAACCATGAAAACTTTAAGATGAAAATAAATATATAATTAAGGTAAAAATACTTCAAGGTGATATCTTATTACTTCATTTTGCATCAAATCCAGTGGCATTCTTAGAATGAGAAACTGGCTGTCTCCAATGGAGTCAATTTATCTAAATCTGAAACACAAACGACAGCCAGTTTTCTCACATTGAAAGGAACATTGTTACAATTGGCAAGTTATCTTTGCTGTTAATATTGGTATATATATATACTATTTCTCCAAAACTTTTCACCTAATGCTTGTGGAATCTATTTATGACACTTAACCTGTAATCAATATAGCGTATAATTAATCGTTTTCATTGTTAGCTACAAAACAGTGATTTTAAAATGAATCCTATTCTTTTTCTGTACTAACTAATTGTCATTCTTGTGTGAAGATGGGTGTAAATTTATGCTCTTTAATTTCTAATATTTAGAGTAAGAACTTGATGATAGTGACCAGTGATGGCTTTAAAGATTTTTTCTTTTTTTTTTTTTTCCAACATCTATCAGCATGGAATTTTTATTTATTCAATTGGTCACAAATAATTATGGTCATTATTCTTTGAAGCTCAAATTATCTCAAATGTGACTACTGAGTGCCTCTTGAACTCAGTCTTCCTGATTGCTTTGTTATACACACTAGTCATTTCTTTTTAGCACAACACAATGCTATAGTCTCAGTGTATACCTCAGTGTATACCTCCCTGACCAATACCCATACAGCTTTCCAAAAAGGTCTGATTCTTTTAAATGGGAAATACTGTTTAAAACACAAGAATTGTGTTATTGGTACTACATGGGAATGTTCAATCCTGTTGAAATGTCTTTAAATATCTTTTTACTTGTGAGAAATCTGAAGTAGAAATTTAAAATTCATTGGCTCCTATTGGATCTTACAATTCAGTATTATAAATAATGCAGGAATAAGAAACTTTTAAATACATTTTCTGTCTTTTCTCTTTATTCTTATATTTCAATATTTTTAAAAAAATAATAATGCAAACATTACTATTAGCAGTTAAACTACTGAATGAAGGTTAAAATGCCTTTGCATTTATTTTGTCCCTGGAGGTTTGACTCGAGTTTAAGTACTCTCCTCAAAAATGACTTGAAATAGAGGCTCAGTGGGTTAAGCCTCTGCCTTTGGCTCAGGTCATGATCCCAGGGATATGGGATGGAGCCCACCATCGGCCTCTCTACACAGAAGGGAACCTGCTTCCCCTCTCTCTCTGCCTGCCTCTCTGCCTACTTGTGATCTCCCTCTCTGTCAAATAAATACATAAAATCTTTTTTAGAAATGACTTGAAATAATCCTTACCTCTGATTGGTTCACTTACCAAATTAATAGAGTTTTACATTTATTTGCATTAGTATTTTTTTTTTATTTTAGATTTCACTTTTCTCTTTTAAGCTAAACTTTTTTAAAAAAATATTTAAAAATTTACATTTTTAAAAAGATTTTATTTCTTTATTTCAGAGAGAGAGAAAGGAGGGAGGGGCAGAGAGAGAAAGAGAAACTCAAGCAGACTCCATGCCAAGGACCATCCTGATGTGGGACCCAATTTAACCACCCAGAGAGTATCATCTGAGCTGAAAACCAAGATTCACATGCTTAAGCAAACTGAGGCACTAGGTGCCCCAAACACCTGCATGCTTCAAAAGTCAAAGTAATATGAGAAGTATGCAGAGTAGTCTTACTTTCATCATATCTGTCCTCTCATTTCGTAAATTTCTATTTTTATTGGTTTCTGACATCTTTCCAGTGTTCATTAATCTCCTTTTTTTACACCTTTGTACGTTGCCATTTTTGTATTTACTTATGATTTATTTATTTTTAGTATCTATTTCTAATAGTCCCTTGAATAATCTTCCTCAGCTCCCTGGGCAGAGGCTACCTCAGTAGCTGTGCTGCAATGGACCTAGTCAACAACACAGTCTGGCATCATCCCACACCCAATTGTTGCTGGGGTCAGGGTCTAAAGGGAGAAGGTTCTGGGGCATTGTCCTCCTTTGGGCTCTTCCAACTTTGGCCTTGTGGCTGGGATGCTTCAGAATAAAGGTCTGGTGGGTCCGAAGGGTAGGAGCAGCCCAACTTGCAGGGCGCTCCTAGGTGGGATTCCGGGTCTCTCCAATTGGTGGTGGTGGGCAGATACTGTGGAAGGCCTCATCTTTGCACAGCCAATGTGGAATTTTTCTTTGTATAACTGTGCCATCCAAAGAAATAATTAGGATTATTTTTTTCTTGGTGGATGGATACTCTGCCCTTAACTTTTGATATGCAAAATTTGATTTATTAGGGGCCAGGACCCCAGGTGTGCACAGCAGCCCCCTACCAGGAAACCATCACTCTCTCTCAACGCTGTTCTAGAGTTTTTAAATATATTACTGGAAATTTGTAAAGGACTGTGTAACCTATCACATACATTACCTCAATCGTTTCTAATGGAAACCCTATGACGTAGGTATTACCTCCACATCTTCCAGAGAATGCAAGAGTTTCAGTAAGAAAAGCCATTGGCACGTGACATCCATAGGGAGAAGCCAAACCATAATTGGAAACTAATTTGCCTCACAGATTTTTTTTTTAAATAAGCAACGTTATTTCATTACTATTGGAAACTCCCCTCTCCAAATAACGCCTGAACTCAAAAAGCAATAAAGCTTTGAAAATTTTATCTCAAAGTGGCCAAAAATATTTTAAAATAGATTTTGAAGATCATTTGTAGTTTTCTCCTCAGAACATGCGGGGCAAACCTGGGACAAAGGAGCGTTCTTTGTTACTGTTACTGTCACGCCACATAAATTAAAACAATGAGAAAATCCTGGGACCTCTAGCGTGCAATAAAATATTTTATTAAATATTTATTTAATAGAATTATTTATTAAATAATAAAATAAAATAAGACTTTAATAAACAAAAGCCCTTAAGAAAATTACTCAGAGGCCTGAAACCCTAATAGAACACAAGAGTTCAATTAATTCTGTGGAACTGAAACTGAATGGAACAAGAGCGGTTGAGGTCTGGCAGAACGCAACACCGACGGAGCAGAAGCTAAATCATCAGGGTCGCCACTGCCGGGTCACTGAGACCCGAGGGCGTGCCTGCAGTTCGCGCAAGCGCAAAGCCCGGCCGAGGGAAGACGATGGAGCGGGAATCCGCCCCGCCTTCCCCAGGCCCCGCCCACCCAGATTCAGTTCCCGGCATTGCCACTAGGGGCGGCCGCGGTCCTCGCAGCGCCTGTAGCTGCGAAGCTGAGTGGTCCGGGTTTCCAGCCGAGCCTATTTTCCAGCTGGGCCCCAACATGGCTGCGCACAGGGCTGCGAGTCGGGAAGTCGCCGCGTTCTGGTTTTCCTGACAGCCCCCGGCTTCTGTGCGCGCCTTGCCTTCCCCAGGTCACTTCAGCAGACATGTTTGCCAAGGCCTTTCGGGTCAAGTCCAACACGGCCATCAAGGGGTCGGACAGGTGAGGGAGAGAAGGGGCCCGCTCCGCCCACCAGGCACCCAGACATCTCCCAGTGCAGGCTGGCCCACAGCCCTCTCTGAGCTGGGTCCGCCGCCCTGGGTGGAGGCCGGGGAAAGTCCAGCCAGGATGGGACCCCGGAGAGCCAGGGTGGGTTAGACACGTTTTGAGGGCGAAGACGGAGCACAGACCTAGTGTGCCTCCCAGGCTAGTAAAGGAAAACGTAATCCAGTCTGCGCTTCCTGACTGCGGCTAGATAAGGTGTGGGCGGTGCAAACACGAACAATGACAGGGCCCGCCCTCCACAAAAATCCGATGGGACACCGAAAACTACGACTACAGGAGAAAAGGGATCTACTTCTCGCAGGAGAGACGGATGGAGGGTGAGGTGGGAGAGAACCAAGGGACGCGTTTTAAGAACTGCGTCTGTTACACAGTGTTGCTGTGTCTACACAGTGTTGCTGATGCTGGTACCACGTTGCGAAGTTTGGGACCAGTGTTCCCTAGTTGTCACTCTTGGTACCTTCTTATAGCTTTTTGACCACAAGCTGACAGATTTGCGAGGCAGATAAGAGAAAGGAGTGGGGCGGAGGGCAAGACTGAGTTTCTAGTCAGGCTAACTTGGTTACTCACTAGATCTCAGTTTTCCTCCTTTGTGAAATGGAAAGACTTGCCCCCAGGAATATGTGAAACTAGATGAGACATTGAATGAGAAAGAGGATAGGATGTTTTGGAAGAGTAGGGCATCATATACCATATATAGGGCATCATAAACCAGTTTTCCTTGGCCCCTGTGATTTTATAGTAGGTCCTCCAGAGTCCTTTGAATTTATTAAAATCCATCCAGGCAAGATTCATGCCACCTGTTGGTTTGCTTTCTGCAGGAGAAAGCTTCGGGCTGATGTGGCGGCTGCTTTCCCCACTCTTGGAACAGATCAGGTCTCTGCCTTAGTACCTGGAAAGGAAGAGCTCAACGTTGTGAAGTTATATGCTCACAGGGGGGATGCGGTGACTGTGTATGTGTGTGCTGGTAACCCCATCCTGTTTGAACTGGAGAAAAATCTATACCCAACAGGTATGCCAGTAGGATGGAGAGGACCGTTACTGTAATCCTTGCCTAACCTCTGTTTCTCCTCCTTTCTTTCATTAACCTGCCTTACTTAAAACGGGAAGTACAGAATCTCCCAATATCATCCCTAAGGATCTTTTTGGACCCAGCATCGCTAGAATTGGGACTTTAAAGATCAAAAAACTGATGTAGGAGGGAGAATAAAAGGGCTAACACAGGTAGTTGGGTAGGGATGGTCTGAGATGAAGGAATAATAGTTCATTGTGGGTTAAGTAGGGATGGAGGAGAGGTCTTAAAAAGGGTGGAATTTCAGGACATGTAAAAGATATTCTTAAAATTAGCAGTAGCAGGATTTTCTTAAGAAACTGAATAGGAAGGAAGCTGGGTTAATGGAACTACATACCCAGCTGTCCAGTGATGTCCTTCAGTGCAGATATCTCACAGGGATTCTTTCTTAGGCTCTGCCTGGCTCTCGCGATCTTTGCTTTCTGTCTTTGTCACTTGGGCTCTTCTTCCCCCAGCTTGGCTGCAGCAGTGCAGTGGGGTCTCCTTAGGTTACCTCTGCCCCCAGCCCACTTTGTGGCTATGCAGACACAGGCCCTTTTCAATCTAAGGTTTTACTGCTAGTCACTGGGAACACAGGGAGAATAAAAGGAGTAAACATGGGGTAGTTCAAGATGTCCTACAGGCTGGTTCCCTGTTCTTCACTTAACTTGCTTCTGAGGTCCCAGATGGAATCCTTGTTGGGTCTCTGTCCCCGCTTCTATCGCCTGTGCCTGTGGCTGCTGCTGCATCCAGGTGGAATCACAGGGGCCTCCCAGTCTCAAGCAACATCCCATTTTTTAAGAATCTGCCTGCTTTAAGAAGGAAACCTCTTAGGGCCTCACAGCCTCCTATCTAGCTTCAAGTTGACGTTCTTTTCTGTTTCTTAATTCAAGTGACCTTAGTATTTGACTTACCCAGTTCCCTCAGAGTTTGACATTTTGGCAGTAAGTCTTCCTGTGTCTCTTTTTGAGCAGTGTACACCTTGTGGTCCCATCCTGATCTTCTCCCAACGTTCACAACATGGCCTCTGGTGCTCGAAAAACTGGTTGGGGGGGCAGGTAAGAGGATTTTCCTGTATTCTGGCTATTGGCTGAAACTTAGTAAGGGCCAGCTGCTTGAATAAATGCACCCATTTCCTGGGTTCATACCATTGAAAAATGGAATTTTTCACGCATGTGTGTTTCCTCCCTCACCTGGCTGCTTCCATAAGGTCCCTGGGCCTCTACGACCCCATTGAAAGGCTTCAATAAGCTTCATACTTTGTCCAGAAAATACTCTGTGAACGACCATATGCTCTGCTTTACATCAATAAGCTAAAGTTAGGAAAAGCAGAATAAGAGATCATGGAACCTGACCCTCAGCTTGGTGCTTCAGTTTGACCACTAGCCCCTGATGGGAAAAGGTCTGATACTCGGGTTGCATTTCTTAATTTTCATTATGAATAACCTAGTTGATAATTAATAAGTGTTTGTTGGTTGAGTGAATGAATTAGTGTTGAAGTAAAACTTGGAATTGCTTAAAGGCAGAATGGGGGTTGTGATGCCTTTGTCTTGTTTCCTACAGATTTGATGCTGCCCGGCCTTGTGGTGCCCCCTGCTGGTCTGCCTCAGGTACAGAAGGGTGACCTCTGTGCCATTGCCTTGGTGGGGAACAGGTACTGTGCCAGTCCCCTGTGCCTTTAGGGGAAAAACTTAGGTAAAACTGGGGAGGGGAGTGGGAAAGAACAACTTCCAAAGCTTATGGATAAAGGATTAAAAAAAAAAAACAAAAACAGAGCCTTCTTCCAGAAGCAGAGAGTGGGCCATGGGAGAATGGCGGTGAGCCTGTGTGGGCGTATGCGTATCTCAGCCAAGTGTGTTTGCTGCTGCTGCCGATATTGCTCGCTCTTCCTTCCTTCTCTCCTTTTCTTTTTTCTTTTCTTTTCTTTCTTTCCTTCTTACTAATTTTATGTTTATAGGAGAGTTTCAAAGATAGTATAGAGTTCTTACCCAGCTTCCTGTCATGATAATGTTTTGTACAACCATAGCACGGTTACCCAAACTGTGGTCCAGACTGTGGAATTAACATTGGTACAGTCGTATTAGTAGAATTGTATACTTTATTCATATCCCTCCAGCTTTTCCACAAAACGTCTTTTTTTCTACTCAAGCATCCGATCTAGGACAGTACATTGCATTTAGTTGTTGTGTCTTCTTAGTCTCTTGTCTATGACATTTTTTTGGTCTTCCCTTGTTTTTCATGGACTTAACACTTTTTTCTCCATCATCCACATCATCATCCTTTTTTTTTTTTAAGTTTTTTTTTTTTTTGAGAGAGACAGAGCACAATCAGGGTGAGAGGCAGAGGAAGAAGCAGACTCCATGCTGAGCAGGGAACCTGATGTGGGGCTCAATCCCGGGAATCTGGGATCATGACCTGAGCTGAAGGCAGACGCTTAACCAAATGAACCACCTGGGCACCCCCATCATCCTTCTTTTAAAATTATTTTAAGAGTTATTCAAATGTGGTTTACATACTTTAAAATTCACCTATTTCACTTGTATAGTTCAGTGATTTGTGATTTTACAGAGCTGTTTGGCCATCATTGCACAGCTTCTTTTTAAAAATTAATTAGGGGTTAATTAATTAATTTTTTAATTATGAACCACTGGGTGGTTCAGTGGGTTAAAGCCTCTGCCTTTGGCTCAAGTCATGATCCCAGGGTCCTGGGGTCGAGCCCCGCATTGGGCTCTTTGCTCAGCAGGGAGCCTGCTTCCTCCTCTCTTTGCCTGCCTCTCTGCCTACTTGTGATCTTTGTTTGTCAAATAAATAAATAAAAATCTATAAAAAATTAATTAGGAAGTAATAGTATAAACAGTTCTGAAAAATCAAAGCGCCCTCACCCCACAGCCCTTTGCTGCTGGAAGTAACCATTATCATCTTGCCAGCCTTCTTAAATGCATGTATACGTGTGTGTATGAAAATGTACGTTTGGGTATGTATGTTTAAAAATGCAAATAAACAGAATTATACTTTATCGATAATTGTTTTTTCACTTAAGATCAAGAGGACAAGGGCGCCTGGGTGGCTCAGTGGGTTAAAGCCTCTGCCTTTGGCTCAGGTCATGATCTCAGGTCCTGGGATCAAGCCCCACATCGGGCTCTCTGCTCAGCGGGGAGCCTGCTTCCTCCTCTCTCTCTGCCTGCCTTTCTGTCTGTCAAATAAATAAATAAAATCATAAAAAAAAAAAAAAAGATCAAGAGGACATTTTCCACATCAGCAAGACTCAGTTATGCTGAGTCTTCTTGCCTGCTATGTGGTGATGAAAGAGGTCCTCTCTTAATGGACCTTATGGTTGCCTCTAGTTTGTTTTCGTCATGAACAGTCTCTTACTGATACCTCTAGGGACACTTGGGCCAGTATTTTTCCAGAGTGGATACGAAAAAGCAGAACTGTCAGGCTGAAGACCGGGTATATCTTTCTGCTGCCCCAAAAGAAAGCCATTTCCATTTTCACTCCCACCTCCAGGGTATATGGAGCCTGTTTCCCTACACTCTGCCAACACTGGATACAATGGGTAGTTTTCGTTTGTGTCATCCTGACTGAGAAATGATATCTCATTATTTTGCTCATTGCTGCTTTGAGAGAGAGAGACTGTGGTACGGGAAGGGTCAGTGTTCAAAGATCTTAATGTTGCTACTCGTATTCTCCTGTTTTCCTTGAACCTTTGGCAACTAAGCACCTAGAAATGTTTCCTTCCTTGTTGAACTGTGGCACAACTTGCAGTTGAAAAAGTTGGTGGTGTCACTGTGTTTTCCTGGTATTCTCTCCAGAACAGGAGAAAACTACAGTAATCTTTGGCCTGCTTAAAGGTTTGGCTCTTAGACTGTATCTTGAGAGTGGTTTGTGGCCCAGAATAAGGGTACAAGGTGGTTTTTTAATAATCCAAACCATGTTCGAGACTGGTTTCTGAACCACTGACCCTTCCAGGGATGGAAGGAAAAGATCCTCTTTTAGGAACTGAGAAAGAAACTCCCTGGCGGGAGTTGACCTCTGGGCACAGTCAGTGGAGACACCAGGTTAGCAAGCATCTTTCTCAAGTTCAGGTATTGGAAACTCTGCCCTTGAGTCTTCTCCCTTGTACCCAGGTGACCCTGCCAGGCTTGTACGTCCCCTCGCTATTACCCAGTTGGTCACCCGTCCTTATGGGCAGTGTGTGGGCAATGCTTGAGTAACACTGGGTGGAAAGAGTTTTCTCATTTGGGCTTTGGAAGGTTTTGTAGTTACTTTAAAGGGATTGTTTTCCATCTTCTGGACACACCCAGTTCTTCAACTGATCATCACACAGAGTGAGGCCTCTAACACAGAGAGTTACAAAGAGCCAACTCAGAAGGAACATGTCGAGTCAGTGCCACTGTTTATCTCTTCCCTCTTCCCCTGTAGTATCCCTCAGCCTCATTTGTGGCTTGTGGCATACGAATGGCCTACCTTTTGAACCTCTGCATAGGATGGCTAGGTCTTTAAGGTAGGGGAGGTCATTTATAATTTTGAAATTCAATAAAGGGAACTTTAAATATCCTTGCAAGACCTGCCTGGGTTTGATTCATAATAGGAATAAAAGCAGTGATAACGTCCTCACAGAGATTACTTATACCAAAGGGGAATGTTTGGTCAAGGGATTTTTGAAAGTCATATTTATAGGTAATCTGAAGAAAACTGAGGCGGGACTGAGTTTCGTTTTGTGCTGCAGGCAGTTGCTTCAGATTGACAAACGCGGTGCTTTTCACACGTGAGTGGAAAGGTACCCCTGATGTGTGTCCTCCTAGAAGGCTTTCCCCAACCCATGTCTCTGGCTTCCTTCTCCTCAGAGCCCCTGTCGCCGTCGGAGTCGCTGCCATGTCCACAACTGAGATGCTGACCTCGGGCCTGAAAGGAAGGGGCTTCTCCGTGCTACACACCTACCAGGACCACTTGTGGTGGGTCCTCTGTCTCTCCTGTTTTACAGAGAGCTGGGTGGGTGGAGAGGGGATGGGGCCTGGATTCACAAGTGAGAGTTAGGGTCCCTGCCATGTCCATAGGCAAGTTGCTGATTCCAGACATTCTTTTCTTCACTAATTGTGGAGGAAAAGATGGATGGATGGATTGGTTGGTCGAAATTTTTTTTTTTTTCTTATTTGGGGAAGAAATTACAGAGAACTTTGATTCTTTTCTAGGTGAACTGTAGAATCCTAGGCCTAGAAGAAGACCTGGGGGACTTCTTCTGTGCCTCTCTGCACTGTGATAGTCTTTATTCTTATGGCTCCGGGCGATGCTACCTTATCTGTCACCCACATTTAGGCATCTTCTTGCCCTGTGGTGAGAGCTCGGGAATTCTCACTTCTGAACCCAGATCAAAGCAGAGGAGATCCTCAGGCGCCATCAGATCTCCTCCCCATTACAGAAGCCACGTCTTCGCACGGTGATAGTTGCTTTCTAAAACCATATACTAGTTTATTCTCTGGTTATTTTCTTGTCATTCTACCAAAACCGTAAATAGGGTTTCCTTGAAAGTGGTATAGCTGGTCTTTTGGCCAAGTGTCGTGGCCTGTCAGTATTTCTAGCCCCGCCTTGGAGTTTTTTAATGAGGACTGGCCAAACCCCGCTTTGCTGGAGGTCCAGCCGCAGCCTGTGTCTCGGCAGACACTTGAGGGCTGCTTACCGATTTTCTCCAGGCACCTCGCTTTCTGTCAGTCTGCACAATGGCTGGCAAGGTCCTGTTGCCTAAATTGTTCCACCAGTGGCTGCTTCCATTCCCCCTATCCCCAGCTTTTAAAAATATTTGTGTACTTATCAGAATCGCTTAAACACATAGTCTGGCCTCTTTGCTGCAACCGTTAGTGAAGACTTGGTTTGACATTCCCTGTATGCGGCGTCGCTTTCTTGTCTCCTGTCCTCCTAAGGCTTAGTGGCATGAAAGCAGGGCATCACTGGGCTGCGGGTTCGAGTGCCTCCTGCTAGAACATAGAAGCAACTGGCTTGCGGTCCCGGAGCCGCCCAGGTGCTTGTACTTACCACGTACTCTGAGCCTCGGACTTCGGGTCTCACCAAACTGGTACAACAGATGCACCTGCCACCTGACTTTTGTTATTTAATTCAAAATGGTTTTATTTTTATTTCATGTGACGGGAATCCTTCTGGGGCCTCCTCGAACTGATTTTTCACTCATCATTTTTTGTCCCCAGATGTGGATGAGTGATACTATCCCTTTGGATAGGGTAGGGAGGAGGCAAGAATTACTGTCCCCATTTCAGAGATGAGGATGCTGAGAGATTTTTCTGGGCCCCGAATTGGAAATGGGGTTTAGGTGAGAGCCCGAGCTCTCTGCCCTCTTCTGGACAATCCCTGCCTGTGCATCTCATTCTTTCCGGACTCCCAGCTGACCTCGACCAGGATTAGAGAATGCTGTGGCTGCTGCTTGGCATTTCTGACATGCAGTTTTTCCAGGCGATCTGGAGACAAGTCTTCTCCGCCGTCTTTGGCTCCACCGGCCCAAGATACCCCAGATGTCAACGAAGAGAAGGGGTCTGTCCAGGCAGAGCCGGCCCTGCAGGGAGACATGAAGCGCCTGACCCTGGAGGGAGAGGACAAGGAGAATGGGGAGGTTCAGCAGCAGCTGTGTGGGGAGAAGTCCCTGTCAGAAGCCACAGAAGATCCCAGTGTCAGGGACCTGAACCCAGAACCCACAGACAGCAAGACCCTTCAAGGTATAGGTCTGGGAGTAGAAGGACCCATCTCCTCTCAATGGAGGAAACGTGCTCTACTCTGCTTCTGACCAGAGTGGTGCCGAAGCTCTAGGAGAATGGGAAAGTCCGTATTTTTGGTGAGGGTGGTACGACCAGCAGCCCTTTGCCATCTCACCGGGGGTCTTTGCCACATAAGTCCTATTTCCCTGGATGCCGATCTGCCCTGGAGTTTGGAGTGCTTCCAGCTTCAGAGGCCTCTATGGTTTCTTCCGGCTCTGACTTCTCTGTCCCGGCAGCATGTGCTCCTGGCTGAGTGGGCCTCAGTGGGCTGGACCCCTTCTCTGGAGTCAGCCCTCTTTAAAGGCTCAGTGCTTAAGAGAGTCTGGGAGCTTTGGGACCCGGGAATGAGCTCCTTCCAGAGTGAAGGGGGTGACCCAGGGGTGGAGCTGAGCGGGGTGTTTACTTGTACTGCACCAGCCATTCTGTATCCTTCAAAAAAGTATGGTTCTTGTGTTTCCTTTGCAGAGCAAATGGATGAACTCTTACAGCGATGCTTCTTACACGCCTTAAAGTGCCACGTCAAAAAAGCTGACCTGCCTTTACTCACCAGCACATTCCTTGGCAGCCACATGTTCTCCTGCTGGTACGGGAGGCAGGTGTGGGCCACAGGGCTTTCTCTGGTACCTTGGTGGTATGTCAGGACAGGTGTGTGATGGGGGGGTTAGCTGAGGGACATACTATGGAAAGAGTGGAGTGGAGGGTTGATCTGGCAACTAAATCAGGTCCTGAGTTTCAAAAACGTAAATTTTAGCCATTGAAGGGTTGTTGAAAAAATGAAGGTTAAAATTCCCAAGGTTCTCTGAGCACTGTCTCTGCTGAGGTGATTCTGGGCTGGCTCATGAATTAGGCAGCACGTCCCGTCCAGAAGCATCCTTGACAAAGCCTCTTTGTCAAGAGGCTTCTTCTGGAATATTCAACCCCTTCACACTTTCCCTGCAAAGTAGGTGGGCCACATTAAGTGGTATCAGGAGGAACAGTCAGTGTGAACCCCATACCGCAAACACAGGCCACCAGAAGAGACAGTATTACATGTATGTAGAACCTGGGCTTTGGAAGCAGTCATCTGGATGCAGTTCCCTAGGGTTTTGGAGCAAGGTGAATTTGAACTTGTTACTGAGCTTCTCTGAACCCAAATTTCCAGCACTTGTAGGATTGTTGTCAAGATTCACTAGCCTCACATTTAATAAGCCCCCAGGAAATACGCTGTCAGAAGCTTTGCTTCTTGATTTGTACAACACAACTCAACTTTTGTCTTTTTGAGAATTTAGTTCCATTTTTTTAAAAAGTGGTTTTGATGTAATTCTCTTCCTGTTTACATGTGGACTCCTTTAAGGCATCCTGTATAGTGTAGGGTCTGGAGCATGTGGCGGGATACTTGATAATTTGTCTTGACCCTGCTGGGATATAAGTAACTAGGAAAGATCCTAGAATTTCCTCTAGGCTAGAGGTTCTTAACCTGCGTCAGGTTCTAGAAGGACTTTCTATGAATCCCAAGCCTGTTACTTGTCACATTTTGAGAAAAGACATAAGTTCTGAGTAGAGGGACTGATTACAGCTTTCATAGGAACCTCCCCCAAAAAACTAACAGCTGAAAGAAAGAAAATAAAAAATAAACTAACGGTGGTAGGATAGGGGTCCGCAAACTCTTCCTCTCAAGAGCTAGACAGTGAGTCTCTGTCGCAGAGCCTAAGATCCCTTAGGTTTGCCAGTCCTGCCCTTGGCCCAGCGGCTTCAGTGAGCTTGGTGTTGGAAAGATTCACCTTGAGGCAGAACTTTGGAGGCCACAGAAGGTGGTCTAGCTTGAGAAGACTCTAGAGCTATATCCAGTACAGTAGCCACTAGTCACATGTGGCTATTTAAATTTAAACTAATTAAAATTAAATAGAATTTAGTTCCTCAGTCACATTAGTTGTGTGTCAAGTGCTTAGTAGCCACGTGTGAATAGTGGCTACCATATTGGAGAACAGACAGAGAACAGTCCGTATTTACAGAAAGGGCTGTTGTACAGCGGTGCTCCAGAGTATCCTAAGGTTGGTATCCCTCTCTGATGCCACCGCTGGGCAGAGGGTTCTGGAATATCAGCTTCTTTCTGAACACGGAAGAGGAAGGCTGAGGAAGAAATGCCCTCCTCTCAGCGGCAGGCAGGTCCCACCACCACTGCTTCATTAGCTTAACTTGCTTTTTCCGTCTGCCACCAGCCCTGAAGGACGACAGCTGGACATAAAGAAATCAAGCTACAAAAAGGTAAGAGGTGGGGGGGGTGGGAGGTTGGGGGAACCAGGTGGTGGGTATTAGAGGGGCACGGATTGCATGGAGCACTGGGTGTGGTGCAAAAATAATGAATACTGTTATGCTGAAAATAAATTAAAAAAAAAAAAAAAAGTAAGAGGTACCTTCTCTGCACTCCCACACAGAGAGTTGTGTGCGGTTTCCTGTGCCATGAGCTGGATGCACACTGGGGAATACCCATCTGTAGGGCTCAGGCTAGAATTAAGCTTTTTGGTTCTAGGTATGGGGGGTAGGGGTTGGAAAACTCTTCCAGGTCAAGGCAGCTGGGCGAGCACCCGCCCCCCTCCCTCCCTTCCACCCGTTCCTCTCTGACCGGAGCTCTGACAGCCTTCACCAGTCCGCCGGTAGCAGCTTCTCACTCCCTGAGCCTCAGGGTGGGGGCCTCCCCGTTCCCGGTTTGACGGGAGCAGGGACTGTCAAGCGTCCGTTCCCAGGAGCAGCGTCGCTCAGTGTGTGGCACATCAAGAGCTCAGGATGGGCGTGGAATCCATGGAGTCCCTAGCCCTGGCCCTCTCTCCCTTAGCTCTCTAAGTTCCTGCGGCACATGCAGCAGGAGCAGATGATACAGGTGGAGGAGCTGAGCAGAGGGGTGGAGAGCATTGTGGCTGTGGACTGGAGGCACCCGAGGTGAGTGAGTGCCGGGGGCCTGCTCGCCATAGCTCAGCTGGCGCCAGGGCACCTGGGCCCCGGGCCGGGAACTGCCCAGACGGTAGTATAAAATGTGTTTTTTCTTTCCTTCTGCTGGGTTTTAGGATCACATCTTTCGTCATACCCGAGCCCTCCCCGACCTCCCTGACTATCCAGGAGGGTAGCAGGGAACAGCCCTATCACCCTCCAGATATAAAACCCCTCTACTGTGTCCCAGCCAGCATGACCCTGCTCTTCCAGGAGTCTGGCCACAAGTGAGTTTTTGGAGAGCAGCCCTCCTCTGCCTGCTTGGTGTTCTGGCCTGTTTCCTCTCAAGCTGAGTAGCCTTCCTCTGTGACGGGCAGAACCTGCTGCGCCCCAGTTCCCTCCTTCTCCCACATCCAGCTTCAAGCCTCTTTCCCCTGGGAAGTGTCTCTGACTAAATGAACCAGAGTAGGCGTCTCCCTTTCTCTCTGTAACTATTCTTCACGAGGTCCTGCTCACCTCAGTCAGGAAAGGGAAGAATCAAGCTCAAAAAGCCAAGGAAAGCAGCCTGCCGAGCAGAGAGTGAGTCTTGGTGCCTGTGGTTTGTTCCCCTGGCACAGCACGAACTAACCCCCCGCTTCCCAACCTCACCCCCCACCCGCATCACTTCTGACCTAGGAAGGGGAGCGTTCTCGAGGGTGGGGAGGTCCGGACCATCATCATCAACTATGCCAAGAAGAATGACCTGGTCGATGCGGACAACAAAAAGTGAGTGGCCGGGGAGCTCTGCTGAAGATCAGCCCGACAGCGCAGACTTGGGACACACTGTGGAGCATGTCCGGGCTAGAGGGGAACAGAGCAGCTCACGGCCTTTTAGAAAGAATCAAGACCAGTGGTTTCAAACCGTGGGCCGTGGACACCTAGACTCGTCCAGGGTGCTCAGCTCCACATGGGAGGGTCGGCAGCAGCCATAGCCTGGGTACGTGGTAGCTCGTAGACATCCAGAACTGGTTTTCAAGTCCACATGCCCCTGTGAGGAAGAAAATGCAGCTTAGAAAAATTTTACTGATGTCATTGTGGCTTTTTGATATCCTCTATTTTCTTAGGAAGGTAGTACAAAAGGTAATCTACTAAATGAAGACCATTCCATTACCATTTTTCTTTTTTACTTTCAAAAGATATCCCCATGAACAAAAAATTGGGAACTAACAGTGCAGTCACGTTTAGTTAGCAGAACTGGGCCAAGAATCCTGATCTTCGGATTTATCCCACTCTCCCCTCTGCCACCGGCTCCTCCCTTGGCCTGGGAAACCTGCCGCACCCCCCATCCACGGGGCACGCTGCTTCCTGTGCTCTGCTCCCTGAATTGGTTCTCATGGTCCTGAATGACTACAAAGGACATATAAGAGGTGAATCCTGAGCTGGCCCTTGGGTCAGAAGGGGTGGGGCTGACATTTCTCTATTGCCTCTTCTTTCCCTTTAGCCTCGTGAAATTAGATCCCATTCTATGTGACTGCATCTTAGAGAAGAACGAACAGCACACAGTCATGAAGCTTCCATGGGACAGTCTCCTGACCAGGTAGTGGGGATTGGCAGTCAGTCCCCTCTCCAGCTTTTCTATCCCCTCCCCATAATGTCTGTCCTGTGGACTTTAGAATCATCCCTGTCTTAGGCTTTGACTTTCTCTCCACAATTCAACTGATAAGTAGTCTACATGAATACAGGCTCAGTAATTCTGAGGTGGACGAGCCTTGGAATGATTGGAGCCAACACAGTAGAGGAGAACTTAAAAGGGAGAAAGAAAAAGAACAATTAATTAAAAATAAGAACTTCAAAAAGATTTAGAAGCCAGAAAGAGGCTGGGAGGAATTGTCTTAAAATCATCAAAGGGAAGATTCTATGCTCTTTCTTTTCCACAGAACAAAACTGAAAATAATTTATATCAGGAGTTTGCAAAGGACAGCCCATCCGGCCTGCTGCCTGTTGACGTCAATAAACCACACCCACTTGATCATTGTCTGTGGGTAGCTTTCGGGCTACAGTGGCAGAGTTGGGTTGCACAGACCCAGCGGCCCTTAAAGCCTAGAATATTTGCTGTCTGGCCCTTTATAGAACATTTGTTCAATCCTAGTATATATGGTACCAAAAGAAAATCTGGTTAGATGAAAGGTAGACATTCTTTGTGGTTACGCTTTCTCTAGAAGATGGACTGGAACATGTCACAGATGTGAAGCAGCAATTTACCAGGCTGGGGACGTGTACATGAGCGGCTTAAGACAGGAAGTAAATTCCACAAGGCAGCCTGGGCAGATTGTCAGAAGACCAGGCCACTGGACGGTTTCCAGGGACTCCAGTCACTGGGGAATCCCTTCCCTGAATCCATGGGCCTTGACTTTGGCCATACTTCACGGATCTTTAAAAACCATATATGCCTAATTGGAGCTTCTGATTTAATTGGCCTTGGGGGCAGCCCCTAGATGACGTCAGTGATTCTCTGTGTAACCTGGAGCGAACCAGTGCCTGCGACACTGGCTCCCCCTGAGCTGCCCAATAGCAGTGGGGAATGAGGAGATGATTTCTCTTCGTTTTATCAATCTGTAGCTCACGAACTCCTGTTGCAGGTGTTTGGAAAGGTTACAGCCTGCCTATCAAGTGACCTTTCCAGGACAAGAGCCCATTGTGAAGAAAGGCAAAATCTGCCCAGTTGACATCACCCTAGCGCAGAGAGCATCTAACAAAAAGGTAATTTTAAAAAGACACGGTGTTGAGAGGCACCTGGGTGGTTCAGTTGCTTAAGCCTCCGCCTTCTGCCCAGTTCATGGTCCTGGGGTCCTAGGATTGATCCCCACGCTGGGTTCTCTGTTCAGCAGGGAATCTGCTTCTCCCCCTGCTCATGCACCCTTGCTTGCTCACTCACTCTCTTTCTCTCCCTCCCTCTTGCACACACACTCTCACATAAATAAAATCTTAAAAACAAACAAACAAACAAAAAAACACAGTGTTGGAAGATGGTGATTATGTAATGTCCCTGCTAAGTTTTGGTCTCTCTAATGTGATTGGAGGTATCTGTATGTATGTATTTATTTATTTCTAAAGCTTTTATTTATTAGAGAGTAAACAAGAAGGAGTACACAAGCAGGGGAGCTAGAGAGGGAGAGGGAGAAGTTGACTTTCTGCTAAACGTGAAGCCCCACACAGGGCTTGATCCCAGTACCCTAGGATCATGACCTGAGCCAAAGGCAGACAGTTAACCAACTGAGCCACCCAGGTGCCCTATGATTGGAGGTTTTTAGAATTGGGCCTCAGATACCACAAAGATTATTTATGAAAGAGCCATGATTGTGTGAGTGGGCTGGTATAAAACAGGCAAAGCTGACCCTCTTACCCCCAACCCTCTAGGATTTTGTGCTAAGATACTTGCTAGAGCCTAGTTCCAAAGGTAAACAAGATTTTATTTTTATTTTTTTCTTAGACCTGTTAAGGGCTTTCAGCTCTTACTTATTCTGTTACCTCTTGGGCCTTCTTGTTCAGGGAAAAACAGCTTAGAAAGAATTGCTGAAGGAAGTGAGTGGCGTAGCCTGGTGACACAGAGTCCTAGGGAGCGAATTCTGTCTAGCCTCAAGTTCGTGAAAAGCTGTCCTTGGGAGAAGGAGTGCACTTGATGCCGAGATACCTTGAGAAGACAAAAATAGGATTATTGGATGCAAATCCCAAGAAGACAGACTTAGGTTCCAGATAAAGAACTTCCTGGTGTATGGGTTATGTGAGCGGGCTTTGGCCTTAGAGATATGTGTTCAAATGTAACCTTTGCCTTGCTGCTTGTCCTTGAGAAAAATCAGTGTTTTTTTGCCTGAGTTTTCTTATGTGAAAAATGAGAATAATATACCTACCATATGAGGCACCATGAGGGCCAAATGAAGGAAGTGTATGGGTGAAGCACTTAGACTAGTACTTGGCATTTAAGCAGTCAGTAAATGAGAATCAGTTATGATAACCTCAGGAATAACCAGCAATAGCCACTATTTCTTAGGCGTGTAATTATGTGCCAGACACTGTACTAAGCAATTTCTGTATGTACAGGTTTCCCCCGCTAGCTAAAAGTGGAGCATTCCTATGAAACCTTCCGTAAGCTGAGATGGGGTAAAACAAAGAAGCAATTACACAGTGAATTTATATGAAAAAATTTTTGAGCATTCCCAGACCCCAAAAAGAACTCTTGTAGACTTTTTTGATACCTCAGGCCACATCTTGCTAATGGATACACAAGATAAACTGAGATAAGGCACAGATATTCACAGACCCAGTTCAGAGCTCCGGCAGCTGGACACTGAGGTGCTGAGCGTAGTTCCAGGGGCAGGAAGTAGGCGATTCCCCACCAACCGGTGCTGTTTTGGGGGTACACACTGCCTCTTAGGGCTCTCTGTAAAACCAGTGCTGAGCACTACATTCACTTTTCACCTTTTGTGTAAAAGTGAAAACCTATGGATTTCTTTCAGTTAGCAAAAAAAAAAAAAAAAAAGGACTGATGTAGGTCTTTCCATAAGCGCGAAGCAGCATACCATGAACTTTGAAAAAGCAGGGGACATTTGTATCAACTTATTGAAACACTATTAATATTAATGGTAACAATTAGAATTGTCCAAAACTAAAACTGGTGCTCTCCAAAAAAGGGAGTTACTGTCTAGAGGTCTCCAGGCATCGCTTGGGTGACCCCGTGTTGGGGGAAGATGTTGTCAAGGGTGTGTGCATCGGGTGGGGGCTGGAAGAGGTGTGACCTCTAATGCCTTCTCAATTCCAAGGTTCTCAGGGGCTGGAGTCCCCGCACAAGCCTGGGTTATTTGGAACCGAGGACTTTATTGAAAGCAGCCCTTACCAACCCATTCCTGATGGTAACACACTCTACCATCTCTAGTCATGAATGCAGGAGAACTCGTTTCAAAAACAGGAAAATTGTGATTTTTTTTTTTTAAGTGCCAGTTATTTTTTAACTCTCAAAATCATATATGTCATTTGTGCATTTGATAAATAATAGAAAAATATATATGTTCTTGATGAGATGCTTGATATTAAGGAATTGTTGTTCATTTATTTTTAGGTTTGGGGATGGTTTTGTCTTTATGTTTAAAAGAATCCTTACCTTTTAGAGATACGTACTAAAGCATTTGTAGATAAAATGATCTAATGTTTAGGAAGATTTGCTTTAAAGCAATATGGACAGGGATATAGGTGAATTGAGGTTGGTCGTGAGTCGATAGTTGTTGAAACTGGTGATGGGAACATAGGTGCACAGTATTCAATTCTACTTTTATTTATGTTTTTAATTCTCTATAATAAAAAGCCTTTGTAAAAAGTATATGTTACATGTGGGCTAGAGAGTATTCCACTAAGGATATAGCACATGTACTAGATGGGACAGAAAGAATCAGTAAGTATAAAACAAGCGACGTGGATGGGAAGGGCCCGTGGTCGTAGGGATGGTGAACGTGGCGGGTGAAGAGGCCGCAGAGGCTCCGGGCCCTGTGGACGGGAGGGCGTGTGGCTCCCCCCCGCCACCAGTCTTCTGTCCTCTCAGGTGACGGTGGTCCGGAACTTGGAGGCCTATGGTCTGGACCCGTGCTCGGTGGCTGCCGTCCTCCAGCAGCGGTGCCAGGCTAGCACGACGGTCACTCCCGCCCCCGGGGCCAAGGACAGCCTGCAGGTCCAGGTCCAGGGAAACCAGATCCATCACCTCAGCCGGCTGTTGCTTGGTGAGCATCCCCTCTGAAGACGCAGGAGCCTGGGTCTAACTTGGCTAGAATCTTCCCACGGATTCAAGCCCCTCTAGTCACCACAGCCGTGTGTGTGTGTGTGTGTGTGGCCACACAGTGTGTAGTGGCCAGCAAGGGACAGAGCTGGTACTTGAGCCAGATGCTGTGGCCCCCACATCCAGGGCTGTCTCCATCAGACGACTGGAGTACTTTTGTTCCTGGTTTTCCCTAAGACATCCGTGGACCACCCCGGCCGTGCTGGGTACTTTGCTGGGCTTCTCGCAGGCCCCATTTCTCCTCATCTAACAATCAGCAGAAGTGTTTGTGTTCGGCCGCTGGGGAAGCCGAGGTTCAGCGAGGCTCAGTCCCTCGCCCTCGGTAGTCAGCTGCTCGGTGCTGCGGCTGGGCCCCTGACTTGGCTTCGTCTTTCTCCCAACTCCGGGTCACTTTGATTTGAAAACTGCCTGAGTCGGCTTTCCATCACGCTCCTCAAAACACTCCTTGTGCCGCGTCAGTGCCTTCGGAATAAACCCCTTTGCTCAATACCTAAGACCCTCCCCATCCAAATCCCACCTCCCTCGGGCTCTCTGGCAGCTCCCGCGCCCCAACCCCAGGCCTCGGCCGCGCTACTGTCCTCGCTGCCGCCCACACATACGTGGTGCTCGCGTCCCTGATCCCTCACCCAGCGCGCCCTCCCACAGCCCACGTCTGCCCGACCGGAGGGCCTCATCGGCCCAGCTCGGGGCATGGGAAGCCTGTCTCAGAGCATGTCCCAGTTTTTTCTGTCCTTAAATTAGCATTTCAGAAATGGCCAGCATGGCACTTTCTGCTTATATTAATTTTTCTGGTTCGTGTCTGCCACTTAGCCAGTTTTTTCTCATGTCTGAACCCCCCTGCTAGACTGAGCAACTTAATTCAGAGACCTTGCCTTCTATCCGTTTTTCACGCTCGGGGCCTGGCACATAGTAAATGCTCGATAAGCAAATATATTTTAGGGCCTCAGTAGTAAACTTTGGGAGTTAACCCCTTTAAGTGAAGAGCCCAGTAGGAGGTGCTAAGAAGGAATATAGAGGAAAATAGACAAGCACATGACTGAACACAGACGCACATGTTCTCTCTCCTGAGAAAATTCAGAATACCTCAAGTATACCTAGAAAGTGGCTCTCGGTGTAAAAATCGCCAAAATATACACATTAGTCGTGAGATGTAAGGATAAATGGCCCGTCCACTACGCAGAGCAGCTGGGCTCGAGCTGCGTGTGGAAGAGCAGGTCACGTGGTGCAGGTTGACTGGGGAGAAGTTGACTCCAGGGATAAGCACAGTGGGGCGGGGGTGGGGGGGCAGGTAGCGGTGTGGGTCGGGGCTCCCTGGGGTCGGGGCCAAGGAGGGACGTTATAACACAAAGCGCAGGCGGTGGCGGAGATGGTATGCCCCACTGAGGAGTTTCTGCTTTTTGGATTGTAGAAGACTATCACCTTCCTCGAAAATACATCCAAGGCCTAGAAAAGGCCCCCAAACCCAGCAAGAAGAAGTAACAGACTCCTGTTTCATGTGATCAATCCGGTGGAGATCCGAGCTCTGGGCTGGTCATTTATATGAGCATTTTCAACTTTTGCAAATGAAAAAATATAATTCTTTACCAAAATAAATTTTTATTCTAATCTAAATCTGATTTTCCTCTCGTTTCCTCCACTTAGCTAGAATATTGGACTAAATTTCCAAGTCATACGTCAGTTTATGTGGACAGGAACAGTGGCCGTGGAGTACCTTTTCTATTCATGTGATTTCAGTGGTTTTAGTCCCTTTCCTGCTATCAGCACTGGGTGGCTCTTCCTAAGCTCGGGCAGGTAGGGCCTTCTGTTTTTAAAGCCCCTCTAGCAAGTGGTCCACAGCGTCTGGCCCATCTGTTCCCACCACCGAATTAATCTCCTAGCCCCAGAAGAGTCCCCTCACATCTCGAAAGGGTTAGTCACACAGAAGCGGCCCTCAAGCCACTCTCTGCCATCATGCCAGGCCAAAGAAGAGAGGCTTGGCTCTAAGTGGGCAGCACCGTCCCGGCGGGACAGAAATCAGAAGTCCTGAAAGCATCTGGATCGCCTGCAAAAGCGATAACCGTCCCAGCACCGGCACGCTGCCGCCGGCTGTGGTAAGTCGTGGTGTGGCTTCCAGATGTGGCTTTGTCACAGGAAAGTCTTATCCAGCAGATGCTGCTGGGTGTGGAGGCCGAGAAAAATAAAGGCCATCCCACCTCAGGTTTAGCCTTAGCATAAGTACAGCCATCTCAGACCCCTGTGCCCAAGGGCTGAACTTTCCCCTACTTTACTTTAGTTCTAAAGACCCCCACCCTGCTTTAGTAACAACCCCAAGCCTGCTTTGGTTCTAGAGACCCCCACCCTGCTTTAGTAACAGGAACCCATAAATACCCCTGCCTTAACTAAGCTCGGGGTCCAAGTCCCAACTCCACTGTTGGGTATACTTGGGCCCAAGCTTAAGCTTGTCGAATAAACCCTCGTGTGTGATTGCATCGGTGTCGGCCCCTCGGTGGTCTCTCGGACGCAGAAACTCGGGTACAACACTGGGGGCTCACGGAAGAGATCTTCAGTTGGTCATCTGAGAGTCGGCGAACCCCCTGAAATGGTACGCAGAATTTTGTGCGCTCATTTTCCTCGGGTTCCTGTGTCTTTGTCACATACCCAGCGGAGTCACTGGCTGCCAGAAAGGTTCAGAACCACTGCTTTGGTCCCTGGTTAGTTCCCAGGAGTCGCTTCTGTGACCACAAAGTGCTCCTTGTACAAAAGGATGGGGTGAGAGCTGACCTGAATTCCAGAGGTCTTTGGTTTTACCCTCAAAAAACAAAGTTTAATTTACTTTTTTTTTCCCTTTCGTATCCTTTTTTTTTTTTTTTTAAATCAGGGTAAGAAAGATTTGAAAATATCCACAATATTCACAAATCACCCCTCTGGAGCTAGAAAGGAAGAAAGGGATGGGTATGAAGGGGAGTATGTGTGTGTTGCTTCCTACGTGTCCCTATTAGACCCAAAATAAAAGTCCCTATCACTTGTGACTCACTGTAAGGAAATGCCTTAATTTTACTAATCCTCTCTCTGCCAGCATGAGCCTATGGAACCGAGGAAGGAATTTTTGGAAATTGACCCCAAACAAGATTCTATGACAACAGAACCTTTGGACAGACAGTTTGATCTGAGGGAGTGTGGTATGTATAGTATAATGGAACACGGTCCTTATGTGAACACAGATAACGTGTAGGATTTCATAAGGTTCTTTCACAAACATCGTCTAACTTGCCCAGTCTTGGTGGGATTGGAGGCTCAGAGAGGTTGTGTCCCGTCCTGTTGATCTCTGTTAAAGACACAAAGCCAGTAAATGGCTGGGTGGGTCTAAAATGCACTTTCACTCCTGGCTGTGGTTTAACTCAGAGTCCTGCTATGACCATGCTGTCAGGGCCTGTGTTTTGAATGGTTTTTCCAGTAACAATTACCCATTTGCGCTGACTCACCTTCCCTCTCCTCCTCGGAGCACCATAGGCATGTGTAAGAAGGCTGGCGAAGGTTAGGCCGTTGAATGGATTTTTTTTTTTTTTCTCTGCAAGGCCCAGCAGTCTCTTTCAAAGTCAAATTCGGAACTTTGAACTTACTCCCATAATGTTACCAAATGGGTTGCAATGAAAAGCAGAAACCGGTTCATGTCCAGGTTTTGGCGAAGTTATTGAAAGACCTACTTCTTGGAGGTCTAGGTGAACAGATGTTACAGAGGTGCCCCGTGCTCAGATAATTTTAGGGATGTCTATTGGATGGAATGTTCTCTCTGCCAGGGAGGTAGGGAGTGAGCTGTCTCCCTCTGACCAGCCTCTGTGGCCCGAGGGCCCTCGTTCAGTGCATTATGTGTGGTCCCTACCAGAAGGAGGGCAGCAGTTTCTTCTTAATAACCCTGTGTGGTTATTTCCGTGATGACAGAGCGCTGCCCCTGATGGAAGTTAAATAATGCTAATGTGAAAGGACTGTTTGACTCGCCTCATCTAACCTTCCTCCTCTAGGTTAGATGACCTTAAATTTTCACAGATAAATAATTTCCGAAGTAGAAGAATCATCATCTACCTCAATAGTCTGTCCCGATGCTTAGCTCCAGAAAGCCCCTCCTCTTTTCTCACTCAGGATCCCCTTCTAGAATACATGCCCTTTCCTCTCCTGCTCTGTGGGGCAGCACAGCAGCCAAGCACCTGGGCAGCGCCCTTCAGCCCGTGCACTTGGACAGTTTTCTCAAGATTCTTTGAAGAGCAGCCTTCATTCCTCTGTTCGCTGGCAGAAGAAGATCTGACTTTCCCCAGAAGTACATGCTCTTCTCCGTTCCCACGCTCTCCCCTGGCTCCCAATTTCCAGGAGATGGTAAAAGGACAAAGAAGAGGTCTCCAGACTGGGTCATTTTTGCAACAAGCTTTTATTACTTTTTTTAAAATCCATATAAGAAAGACATGTAAAAGGAAAATATCCTCAAAACAAACACGTACACACAGGGCAACACAAGGATAGAAGGCACTACCAGCAGTCATACCCACCTCTGGGGGAAGGGATACTTTATACAGACTGTTCGCCGAGGCTCGGACCTCAGCATGGGTCCTGGGTCTAACTGTGCTTTAGATAAAGTCAGAATTTTCCCAGAATTTTCTCATTTCATGAACACCCTTATCTCTTTATATATAGCTATATGCCTTTATGTATATATATACATGACTTTATTTTCCTTCTCAAAAATAAAAATAGCCGCCCCCATCCGAGGGAGGTTCTCAGCAGCATTCACGGGGGCTGCAGCAGGAGCCGTGCCTTCCTTTAATGTTAAAGACATGCAGCATGAAGGAAAAGGACTCTCCCCCCGCTCCCTTTAATACACAGCAGGGAGAGAGAGGTTTTTTCAGGGAGGGAAGCAATAAGGCTGAGCATGAGATGGCAGAGAACCAGGGTTCTGGGGAACCTAAACACTCTTTGAGCTGCTAGCTTGTCTTGGTTTTGCAGCTCTAAAGACTACACACAGTTTGTATGACTTGGGGTCAGCATTCCTTCTGGGATCGGGGGCAGTGTGGACACAGCAAGGGTCAGGGAAGGGACTTCTGAGGCTACACGAAGAAGCTGGGGCTCAACCCAACCCAAGAAGGACCTGGGAAGGCAGAGGAGAGTGAAGAAGGGATCTCTCCGAGGCTGGACTGGAAAGCCGGCCCTGCTTTGACAGTGAAAAGTCCTCCTCCGTCTCAAGGGACTGTCTGCAGCCTGGCCACTTGCTTCAGTTGCTTGGCGAGTTTATTTTTCATTTTGCACCCGAACAAGAGCCGGTACAGATGTAGGCTGGGGACCTCATCCACCCCATCCATGTGGTTTAACATCACTTCCTGGGAGTCAAAGCCCAAGACCTTAGAGGGGAAGGAGGTCTGTGACTCTTGCCCCGTTCTCGGCGGGAGGGCTCTCCTGGCCTCGCCTCCCACACCACCACCGTCCCCTTCCTGGCAGGAGCAAGCCGGCAGCAAAGCAAGTACACCCTGCTCCTGTCTCTCTCTGAAAACAAAAAGGCACTGAGATCAGCCGGAGGTCAGCCCGCAAGCTCACATTGCACAACGCTTTGGGCTGGCCTGGGCTTCAGAGCACAAAGGACTCCACATGGGCTGAGTTGGGAGGTTCCCCCATCTGTCCTCAGGGCAGCTCCTCCACAGCACCTGGAGACCCCAGCATGCCCCGGGGGAGGGAACAGGCAGTGAGGAAGGCCGAGCGGGCAAAGCAGGGCAGCCAGGCCCTCCCCGGCTCTCGAGCTGGGGGAAGGCCGAGGACAAGGTGGACACATTTCTCTGCAACGCTTTTTGGCTTTCTCCGACTGCCTGATTTCCGTACTCCTCAGGAGACATTAAAATTGGTAAATTGGTTTCCCTTTGTGGAAACACATGAGGATGAAGGCCATATGAACTCCAAGTTGTAACTCAAAAACAAACACTTGTTGACAAAGACGTGACGAGGCATCACACACGCGCAAATAGATATGCCTTTGGGTTTCCATGGGTGCAGACTTGAGCGATGAGGGCTGAGGCAGGCTGCAGCTTCTCTGGAAATCTCTGAGCCAGCCTCAGCTTTAGGGCTCCCTACCTGAGCATCTGGGGCCAGTGGCTTTACGACCTTCCCTTGAGCATGAACAGCGGGCACCTTGGGACAGTGAAGGGCGATCCTCTTACGAGCATTCTCTTACTTTCGGGGGCTTAGCCCAGACCTGCTCAAGGAACATACTATAATTTTTGACTCATAAATAAAGGTCTATGAGTGGCAAATAAGAGATTGAGGAAGAATGAAAGCCAGAGAAAGAACATACAGCTCTAAAACCTTTCTTCTTTCCTTTGCCGGCTAGTGCAAACAGTTCCAGTTTGGTGATGAGAGAGGCAGCTGGTTGCCTTAGGAAGAGCACGAGGACCGCGCTGAGGTCCGAGGCTCTTCTCTCCCCAAGGGGTCCCGCTCCTTGGCAGCGTGTGGCAGGTGGGGCCAAGCCTGCGAGCACACGTGTCCCTCAGAGGTTTCGTGCCACATCTGGAACTGCCCGGCCGGGGAGGGGGGCACAGATGCACCCGCCACAGGTGTCCTGAGAAAAAGTGTCTGTTGCAAAATAATAATTAATAATAAAAAGAAATCCATGGGCACCAGAAGAAGAGGAAGCAGGACCGGTTAGCCAGGTTTGCCTTGGGATTCTCTTAAGGCCTCCTCCAGTTTCTGCCTAAACTTGTCATACTTCTTCTGAACTTGTTGGATTTTGTCCTGCTCCTCCTTTTCCAGTATCGTTAGGAAGTTCTGGAGCTCGGGGATGGAGAAGGCGTCCCACTGTGAGCCAACCAGGGCGAGGGCGATGGGGGAGAAAGGAACAGGAGACAGGTCAGAAGCCGCACGACCTGAGGGGCCCCCAGCCCCCGCTGCCTCCATCTGCGCACAGCTTACACAGGGCTTACTACCGAGTAGACCACTGCCGTGGAGGTAGCTTGGGTTTCCCGTGTTACCAGCCACCAGATTTCAAATCCTGACATCTCATGACCCAGAGGTACCCCTCCATGAGTGGTGTTTTATTTGGAGAATCAACCATCTGATATTTTCTGTGTGGCAGCTAAGGTCTGAACAGTGATACTGGGGCCACTCAGGCCCCTGCTGGCCTGTCCGGATGTCCATTTTGGGGGTGCTGAGCGAAAGGCTCTCAGTGTGCAGGCCCTCAACAGGCAGGTGGAGGAGAGCTGGGCTTGGCCTCCAGAGACGGGGTTTCAGCCCAACAGCACCACGTGACCTTGGGCACATCACTGTGCCCTTCTGTCTGGTTAGCTCATCTGCCACGGAATGAGGGTCCCTGCCTCCCTTGGCTGGCAGAGCAGATAATGGGATCCGAGAACCCAGAAAGCTCCAGACAGCCCTGTTGGCCCTGGCCTGCCCAAGTGGGACCTGACCACTCTCAGACTGACCCAGGAGCAGAGCCCCCACCCCTCGCCCCCACCCCTCACCAATTCCCCCACCACCCCTGGAGCCAGGGATTTTGAGCACAAAAGGATATTAAGGTTTATCTAGTTTAATCCCCCCCATTGCATAATGGAGAAGACTGAAGTCCACTCCATTCCATAATGGAGGAGGTACAGCTGTGGCTACAGAGCTGGCGGCAGCAGAAAGGGAATTAGGGCCTGGTCTCTAAACTCCCAGGCCCCAGAGGTCTGCACTGGGCCAGCAGTGTCCAAACACTGTCAGCAGAGTACTTTTTCCCGAACAAACTCTTACACACTCTAACGTGTAAATCAGATGAAGCAGAGCTGTCTGACTGAAGCAGGGAGAAGGCACAGGGCCCCGAACTGCCTGGATCCCCCAGACCGCCGAGTGACCTGCGAGATTGCTGCCCCAAACCCTAGGCCTCCGCTGACCACAGAGTGGCAAACACCTGGCCTCAGTCACTCCTCCGTGACTCCTGAGCCCCAGGATCCCAGGCCACAGGGAGCACCAGCCTGATTTCACCCGATTCCGTGCCACTGGACCGGACTCCAGTGAGCGGCGCTTTGAGGAAAAGGGCCAGTTTTTACGCACCAGGAAGAGACAAATGGCTCCAAAATCTCTGTATCCAGTGGAGGCCAGAGATGGAGCTGGCTGGACCTCAAACCATCCTGGAGCAAAACAACCCCAGCCGGGACATGGGCCTTTCTCAGTGTCCCTCCACCCCGGCTTTTCAGAAAAAAAAAAAAAAAAAAAAAAAAGCACACGAAATCCTTTCTTTCCACAGGCCTTGCCAGACACAGGCCCTGACTTGCTCCCCCAGGACGCTTACAATCCCGGCTTTAGACGCTGAACTCCGCAGCCCGGCACTGCTCCTGGCTCAACTTCCCCAGGACATTTTCCCAGCTGCCACAAGGCCCCCACCCATGCCGGTGGTGAGGACGACGCCCGCCAGCACCCAGCCAGGGTGCCCTGAGGGCTGGGCTTTTGCACCACGCAAAGGGGCCCAGACCCACCTCCACCTCTCCAGTTTCATTCTCCTTGAGCACGAAGCTGAGGACGTCATTGTCAGGCCCGGCGAGCAAGCGCAGGTAGAGAGGGCAATCGGCAATAGAGAGTTTCTGGAAGAGCACTGCAAAGCAAGAGAGGGACCTGGAGGCGCGTCTCGGAAAAGAGGGTCAGGGACTCAGTGTGGGTGGGACAGACGCGGAAATGCAGACACGGGAAGGTCATGACCGGAAGTAACCATCCTTTCAACCTAATGAGATGAACCTGACATGAATAGGGAATGCCCTTTTATCTTTGGTGTCTTCCCAGAGTTTGAAGCGTGTTTCCATTCGCATCATCTCCCCCAAAGATTAGGAACGGTGGGCGGTTTCTCTCCCCTTCCACAGATAAGGAAGTGGGAACCCAGGGTGTGGTTTTCCTGTAGTCACATATAAAGTGAGGGGCGCGGGGACAGGCATGAGCTTCCCGGCCAGCTCTCTGCCGCGTGGCTGGACAGTGGCGCCCCAGGGAAGCCCAGTCCTCCTCTGCACCAAGTCTGCCAGGCCTTTAGCGGGGGAGATGGTTTCGGACCGGGAGCTCGCCTTTGCGTACCTTGCCCGTCCTTGTGTATCCGCTTAAAAAGTGCAAACTTCTGGGGATTGTCCACAACCATGAACTTCTTGAGCAGCCCCTGGATGACCTCGCTGACCGTGGTGGTGCTGCTGATGTGTAGCTGCTTGATGGCATCGAGCGGCAGGTAGAAGGACGTCCGCTTGTCTGTGGTGGCCGCCAGGTCCACTTCCTTGATGGCGTCATAGATAGACTGGGGCCGGATGCCAGCAGGCACCGTCACCGGCCGCCGGAGTTTCAAATGCACTTTGATGAAACCCGTGTAGGTGCCATCTTCACTCTGCGGACCAGGGGATGAGCTATGGGTCAGCTCGGGTCTATCTTGCATGATCCCATCTGCCACTCTGAGCCACTGCCGCAGGCTGGGTCAGGGCGGGGGTGAGGGAGGCACGGTTGCAGAGGCCTTTCCTAATAGCAGTGCCATCCCAGTCAGTCCCTGACCTGTCTCCCCAAGTTGTTCCTGTCTCTGCTGACCTGGGTGTGCTGGAGGGCAGAGACAATGTCCCCCTGCCCACCCTGCATAGGGCCAGGAAAAGGCTTGCAGTATCCAGCAATCCAAGAGGACAGGAGGAGCTACTCTAGCTTGCCCTCGCAGGGCTCAGGCTCCCTGCCCAAGTCCCCTACCTTTTCTGAGTCCCTGTTCCTAGGAGGCAGGGTCTGGAGTGGCCTCTCTAGTTTGTCCCTCCAAACCAGGGAGGAGCAGGAAAGCTCCGTAATGAGGTCCTTGGAAAATGAGCCCACTGCATTTCCTTCTGCATCTCTTTCCAAAACCCAGCAGTCTGCAAGGCTTAAGCCCAGGACCAGGGGAGACTGGGTTTTCTAGTGCCCCATTGGGCTGAAGCCCCAGAGAGCCAGTTGCTAGCAGCGACCAGCAGGGGGCAGGGATCTTCTACATTCTCCCTTTCCGGCTGCCAACGGCCTTTGGGAGCCCCGCAGAGTTGGTGCCTCCCCTCTCAGAGCTCCGCAGTCTCCGGAAGCTTCCCCAGGACACAGACAAGAAAAGGGAGAGGACAGGAGCTGGGAACTCCCTCTTATGAAGCCTTCCTGGGGGCCAAGCGATACCAGTTATTGAGGTCTTTGTACCTTACTTAATTCCCACAACAGCTCTGACCACTATTTTACTCCAAAGCCCAGGGAGGTTAAAAGGGTTTCCCAAAGCAGAAAAAGGGGAAGAGCCAGAGATGGACCTGGATCTTATCTAAAGTCCATTCTGTTTCCCTGCAGCACACGGGGGCGGTGGGGGGGGGTCCCCGACAGCCTCCCACAAGCCCCTAGGCCTCCCCAGGACAGAAGAAAGGGGAGGGGCCGCCCCAGAATCCAGAGGGAGAACAGAGGAGCCCCAGTGGAAGAGGTGGCGGGGGCCGGGTGGGGGCAGGCAGGCAGGCGGGCAGGCCCCACGCACGCACCAGCTTCATGCCCAGGCAGTTCTTCTCCCGGGTGTTGTAGCTGTCAATCTTCTGCTTGATCTCCTGCAGTGTGGGCGGCCGCTGCGTGGCCTCCTCGGCGGGTTTACAGACATTCTGGAACAGACGCAGAAGTGAGAGTGGGTACGCAGCGGTGCTCATTATGAGAAAGGGGAGGACCACACCCTCCCAAAGACCTCCCTGACCAAGAAGAAGGGAGCACCAGTCCCACAGTGAAAACTAATCTCCTGGGTGCAGGGTGAGAAGAATCAGAGATCAAATCCCAGTGGTGCCCCTGGGAAGCCCAGCGGCTCTGGGTCAGTGACTTAAATCTCCAAGTCTCCCCACCTGTGAAATGGGAACAAGGCCTACCCCTCGGGCTCGCTGAGAGACTAATATGAACGTGCCCAGCGCGCAAGCACGGATGACGAATTCGGTCCATCAGCAGAACAGCATTTGCTTATTTAGGGTTACTAGGGACAAGACTGCATTTAGATGCTGTGGGAATAGAGAACTGCCAGGCTCAGGGCTCAATCCTGCCACCTCGAGATCATGACCTGAGCCGAAATCAAGAGTTGGACGCTCAACCAACTGGGCCACCCAGGTGCCCCTCCTTATGATTTTCTTAATAACATTTTCTTTTCTCTAGCTTACTTTAGTGTAAGAGCGCAGCATATAACGCGTATGACACGCAAAGTTGTGTTCATCGACTGTTCGTGTTATTCGTAAGTCTTCTGGGCAACAGCAGACCGTTATTAGCGGTCAAGTCTGGGAGCTGTCAAAAACTAGCCTCAGATTTTTGACTGTGCAGGGGGTCAGAGCCCCCAACCCCCAAGTTGCTCAAGGGGTCAACTTTATGTATTTGTCAAATGCATGAGTGAACCGGAAGGAGCCAGGGGTCGTCCTTCTACAATAACTGAGAGACTCGGCCTCCCCTCCCGCGGAATGGGGACAAGCAGCCTCCACTCAGCACCTCCTCTGTGCCAGAATATGGCACGCACCGTCTCCTTTAATCCTCACGAACCAAGACGCTGTGAGGTGGAGATTATTACCTGCATTTTCAGGTGAGACGACCGGGACTCAGAGGAGCTCAGTAACTTGCCTAAAGCCCTGAGTCTGCAGGTGCAGACCTACAAGGAAATTCCAGACTGCTGGGCTGTGTTCTTCCCAGGGGTTCTCCTGTGCCCGCCGCCAACCCCAGGGAAGCGTGAGGGAAGAAGGCTGCGGAAGGGGATGGAGGTCATTGTTCTTCGTGCTGCAGGGTGAGTTCTGGGGTCTAAGCGACTCTGTCCCCTGATCAGTTCCTTGCCTTTCCCTCCTCTTCACCACCGCCCAACCTTCCTGATGATGTCTTCAGGCTGCCCGTGTGTGGGCGGGGGGGGGGGGGGGGGGGGCGCGGAAGCCATGGTTTGGGCCAACAAAAAAGTTGGTAAAAACCTGCCCAGAATTCATCTGATTTTAGAAATCGAGCAGACTCAAGACTCGAGTCAGGATTCTCCTTTGGCAAATGAGGAAACTGAGGCCCAGAGAGGCGGGGCCCCTGGGTTCTTCTGGCTGCCTCCCTGCCACCACCCCGCACCTTCCTGGAGGGGTGTGGCTCGGCTGGAGGATTTCACTGTCGTCCTGTCAGGACACCAGCACCCAGTGGAACACAAAGCACCCCCCCCCCCCCCCCCCCCCCCGCCAACTGGAACCTGTCCCTGCAGTGCCTCCCATCAGCAGTCAGCAAGCCGGGGGAGGAGAGGGCACGCTCAGCACGATGCCTGAGCTGCCTCCTCTCACTTTCCGACCTCACACAGCAGATAACGTGGCAGACTCTGAGGCTGCCACAGAGAGCTGGTGTGGCCTCCCAACGCCCACCCCCAACCCCTCTGCATGGAGATAAGCCGACACCCCTTTTCCAACCCAGCCTCTTGCCTTGGCCTGTCTGCTCCCGTCCTCTTCCTCAGAGATCTGAGGGACCAGCGCTGCGCTCCGTGCTTTCACATACCCTGTCTCGCGTACCACCTCCGTCACTCCCATTTCACAGATTACAAAGCTGAAGCCTAGAGAGGTTACGGAACACACTTGTGGTCCCACTGCTAGTAAGCCTCTGAGTAGAGCCTGAAACAGAGTC
This sequence comes from Mustela erminea, assembly GCF_009829155.1. NCBI lineage: Eukaryota > Metazoa > Chordata > Mammalia > Carnivora > Mustelidae > Mustela > Mustela erminea. The sequence goes on along the minus strand of NC_045630.1, from coordinate 46,617,310 downwards.
CATCCAAGTGTGGAGCCCATGTTTTTCTCAGTCCACCACCGGGCACTCTAGGACGGCGCTTCTGCCACTCCCATAACGATCACTGAAATCCCATGCCAGTCCATGAGGGCCAGGGTTGCAGCTGCCAAACGAAGGCCCATAAATTATGGAACCTGTGAAGCATTCATCCATGGTTTATCAGATCAATGGGTCAGGCCCCCAAAGAACGCAGGACCCAGGGTACCATGTCACCAACAAAGCCATCAAGGATGGCCTTCTACTCTCTACGGTGGCATGAGGGAGCCATCCTTTCCCTGCATGCCCTTCGGGCCCTAGAAGCGGACCTTGATTCCATCTAAGTGCCCCAAGGGGCAGCACACAGCCCAGGGGTTCTCCTGCTTGCCTGAGGTAAGCAACAACAGATGTGAGCCTCAGGCAGTGTCTTCATTCACTGGCAAAGCATCAATCCGGGGAGCCTCAGAGGGAGCTCATCCGTTCCCACAGTCCATTCCCAGAGACACGTACCTCCCCAGAAGCCCTCCCAACCCTGCCCTTCCCCATATCTGGACCATCTCTGTGGGACCACGTGTGCCTGGCCGTGGCCCAACCGTGGGAGCTGCCAGTCACACAGACTAGTTATCTGGTTCCTACTCTGTGGTCCATCCTATCCATCTCTGAGACACACAGGCTCTCCCCTCCTCAGGGGCTGACAGCTTTCTCATAATCATCTACTAAACAAATTAATAAATAAAATAAATGATGGACAGGAAACTCTAGAAGTTCTGGGAAGTTCTCCTCTCATAGTTTCCAAGTGAGCTACAGCCATTTCCCTATAAGAAAAGGCAGCTGGTTCACGGCTTTCAAAATTCGGTTATTCCAGGCCTGGGTTTGTATACAGCAAGAGTCACAGCGGCTGTAACTAGAGGTTTCTTCTTCCTGTTCCCCTTCTCTTCAGCAGATAACTCATCTGTTCCTCCCCCTTGCCCACCACAAACCTGGGGAAGTGACGCGAACATCTGAGGCCACCCCTGCCAGGACTGACGCAGAAGATGGCTGTCCTGATTCCACCACCCCATCTGGGGGTGCCAGGAGCCCTGTGTGGCCAACAGGCAAAGTCCCCCAGGCTGGAACGTCAGCCCCCAGGGCTGACATGGCTGCTGCCCACACCACCTCTGGCAGACAAGATCTGACGGGTGGATTGCATGAATCACCTGCAAAGTGGGCCAGCCAGTCAGCCAGCGAGTCAGTCACAAGCGCCCACTAATCCTTTCCCCTCCCAGGGATGGCACAAAATCTAGGCCAGTGGTTCTTCAACTCAGCTCCACATGGAATCATCTAGGGGATCTCTAGAAACCCTGCTTGGGCTCCGTCTCCGAGCTTCTGATGTGTGGTGTAGGGTTCCGCCAAGGTTTAGGCTGAACAAGATCAACACCAATAGAGCCATCTTCAGCGTGTAAGGCAAAGACCTCAATTCTTATTCACCTGTCAGATTTTCACGTCCTCAAAGTGAAAGATTTGTTTCTGTCCATGGGTACAGAGCCAGAAACATAGAGTTGTATCTCTCAGGGTGGCCCGAGATGGAGAAAGAACAGGGAACTCACTCTGTTAGGGTTTCACAAACACTGGCCTTGGCCATGGATGTGTCTCTCCTCGGAGGTCTATGTCTCTCAGGGCACCTGGCATGGAACACACCTGCTCTGAGCCCCCAGCACTGGTGCCAGATGGTCTAGCTGTGCCCATGGCGGCTGGCAAATCAGGGTGCTGGTGGAAAAGAGGTGTGTGCTCCGCCATCCGGAGCTACGGAAGGGGCTGTGTTGCCTCTCGGGGCTCAAGGGTATTAGGATACAGCCACGTGAAGAGCCTGGGTGCTAGGAGTCCAAGCTCCCCTGAGAGTGAGCCCCAAACTTCTCTATTAAAAATATCTTTGGGGCTCCCGCGTAGCTGTGTCCCTTAAGCATCGACTCTTGATTTGGGCTCAGGTCAGGATCTCCAGGTCCATAAGATCAAGCCCCAAACTGAGCCCCGTATCAGGCTCTGCGCTCAGTACGGGGACTCCCCGCCTCCCTCTGTCTACCCCACCTTGCCAGTCATATGTGCACGTGCCCGCTCTCTCTCTCTCTCAATTAATTAATTAATTAATTAAAACATATACATATATATCCCTAACAACAAAATGAAGAGGACCATCCCATGTGCTCTGGGGCCTACCTCAGAGCCGATTTACCTCAAGCTGAATTTTACTTTATGAAGAAACCCAAACATTGGTAAATTGTGCATCCGAACCAAGGACACATGGTCACGGTGGAAGAAGCAGGTCCGAATGAGTCCTGTGGTTCCTAGTATCCCCAGGTGGACCCAGGGCAGCAATGGGGGTCGGGGGCAGGGGAGGAGCAGGTTGAGGAGAATCGGACACTCTGATACCTCAGATAACTTTGTGCCCATTGTCTTTTGACCCAAATCAAACAAACCTCATTTTTGCTGAAAATTTTACTCTCCCTCTTCTTAAACTGCTCAGCTGCTTCTTCTTTCCTGATGCTTTCATCATATTGCTCCCATCTGCCCACCTGAGGTCCTGCTCTCTGTCCCGGCCTCTCTGGCCACTCCTGCCCTGAACAATGGTGATGATGATCTGTCTCAGTCCGTGTCATCCTCACCACAAGTCCATGCGAATGCCCATTTCACAGATGGGGAAACCAAGCCCCAGCAAGGTTAAAGCTACCCACATGTAAAGCTAGCACTATACTGCCTGGCACTTAAATATGCATCTATTTGTATTAACCTCCAAGTAGACTATCTATCTTGAGTTGTCTTCCCAACTAGAGTGAATTTTCTTAATAACCTGTACCATACTTCTGTTTCTTCTTATGTCCATACCGAGCACGAAGTAAACAATAGACACTTGCTCAGGAACCTCCAGTGGCTCCCCATTGCCTACAAGGAAGGGGCGGGAGGAGAAAGAACTTATTTTTTTCCTAGGAATTGCAGTGCAGTGAGCCTCGGATATCAGCATGGACTGAGTTCTGTGGGAGACACACCTGCGCCTGTCTTACCTGTCGTGGCATCCTAGAGCCCAAGAGGCTCAGGAAACACCTACAGGATGAACACAAGCCTGTGTTTGAGGCCTGGCCCCCAAGACTAACTAAGTGATCTTGCGGAAATCTGATAACCTCTTCAAGCCTCAGACTCTCCTCAGTTCCAGCTATCGATTTGAAATACAAATCCTTCATTGCCTAATAGAATTCACGCGAAGATAGTAAGACCAAATGAGATCATGGGGCAAACACATTGCGGACATCCTCAAAGCCACCCAAAGGCACACACTGTGACTGTGCTCCCGGGCCTACAAAGCCTGACGCCTAGGAGCCAAGCCCACGCCTCACTCTCCTTGAGAACTCCATCAGGATTGGCCGCCGTGCCCCAGAGCGTGGCACACTCTACACTAGCAGCTGGCACGCTTTTCCCGTCCAGCGCCAGGGAGCAAACACCCGAGGCTTTGCTGACCGTACAGTCCTGGCTACAACTACATCCCTCTGCCATCATGGCTTGAAGCAGCCCCGGGATGAGCGCGGCCGGGGGTCGGTAGCACGTCATCTATGGTGCCTGGCGCATGACCCGTAGTCTGCCCCCTCCCGCTCGGGGTGCGGAGCCCCCACCTCCCCGAGCGCCATCTCCCCGGCATCGTGAGGTTTCCCCGGCCCATGGCGATCTCCTCCTTCTCTGCTCTCAAGCAGGAGATTCCTGCCATTTCAGTTCCCAAGCTGAGAAAGGCCAATACGGAGCTTTGTGCTGGGCGCCGCCTGCCCCTGAGGGAGAGTCCCATCAACAGCCGTGTTGTCCCTGCATGTCCCCAGCGACCGGCCTTCTGTACTTCGCTCTGTCATGGACTCCTTGCACAAGTCGCCAGAGGCTTCATGGCTTCAGCGGACCTGGGCCTGCTTTCCTCCCAGCGCCCAGCTCCCGGCGGGGGAGGCGACAAGCTGGCTGAGGAAGGGACGCAGCTGGGAGGCCAGGCTCACTCACCGGCTCGGGGACGGACTCCCAAACCCCAGCCCCGTGGCCCCAGTGCCTCAGGCTCCTCTCGTGGCCAAGCTGCCAATTACCATGTAGCATAGACCTCTGCACCTGCTGGCCTACACGTCCACCCCACAAGCCCGTGGAGGTGTCCTCGCAGCCTGTACGGCAGCAGCTGGATCTACCTGGACCTGCCTTTTCTGGTTTCATTCTTATGGCACATGTGTTAGTCCCATCTTCCCAATTAGATGTTCCCTGGAGAGAGACAGACATGATGGCTGATGGTTGTGCCTCTTTCGTACCCCCTTCGAGGCTCTGTCAAGCTCTCTGTAACCTCCAAGGAGGTGGCCAGGCCAGGGTGAGGCAGCCTGGGTGGCGCCCAGCCCAGAGCCCCACCACGGACTGCAGGCAGGTCCAGGAGCCGCTCCCACGGACCCACACCCCAAGGGGCTGACGTGAAGGCACAGGCTGCTGGCTCCCGATTGGCGGCCAGCCCTGCTCAGCTCTTTGCAGCTTCCTGATCAGAATGAATGCAAGACCGTCCTGACCTGTGACCTCCCGCAAGTCACTTCCCATCTGAGGGCCTCAGTTTCCTCCTCTGTGAAATCATGAAGTGAGACGCCTTTGCAGCTCTATGAGTTTACCTCGAGCAGAGGGTGGTTTCTTTCATCACTGCTTCCTCTTCTATTTCAGAGAATTGGGGGTGGGGTGGGGGTTGGGGCCCTCAGAGGACAGCTGGCTTGTCTGAATCACAGGGGTGAGAACTGGCCTGAGACAGTATCAGGAAGCCACGTTGGTGGCCTGACTTGTCTCAGTACTGGCTGCTTGCTTTCTCCAATCGTTCCCAAGGCTCAAGGAGGTCTACACCTTCCTAACTCACACCACTCAAGAAAACAAAACAAATACTACCCCGGAAGCCAGTGTCCATGAGCCTTTGCTGCATTTCCTCTTTCTCAGCTCTTAGCAAATCTCTCAGCAGCCATTCTTTTGCCCCTTGGACAGAAAGCACCTCCAGGCCTATGTCAGGGGCGAGAGCCTCAGGCTCTGCTGCGAGCGAAGGACCATCCGCAGACACCTTCCAGGATAGCCTGCTGGCCTCGAGCGGCAGGGGCGCCACACACCTGATGCCTCGCACGTTCCCCTCCTACCTGGGAACTTCCGAACCAAAGGGGCGGACAGCCCTCTGCCTGGGCTGGGTACCAAATGCCCTGTTCAACCCCCAGACCACATGCAAGGCTCACTGGTCCCTTCGCGATGGCCTCAAGCAGATGGGAAGGAGGAAGCCCCTTGGGTCCTCACTGTAGGGCCCTCCCCCAGGTGCAGAAGGGCCTGTCTTCTGGAATGGCTGCCCAGCCACACCCTGGGTAGGGAAGGGATTTATTCCTCCAGATTCTTCTCTGGCTCCAGCCAACATCCCAGAAATAATAAGGGTTGGAAACTCCTCAAGTATGTTCTCCAGGAGGCTATTCCCAGCAGAGCAAGGAAGGAAGGAGTTTCAGCAGGGAGCCATGCGAACGAGCATAACCTTGCAGGATTCGGGATTTGAGCTGCTCTGGGGGAGGAGTGGGAAACAGAGGAGCAGGAAAAAAAAAGGGGGTGGGATTTGAGAAACTGGAAAGAAGCTGAAGACAAAACCCTAGAGCAGATGGTCCATGCAGACAGTCAGTCAACAGTAACTGATTGAGTTGCCCACGGGTGAGGCTGTGAAAGTCACCTTGGGACAGGAAGCCAGTGGGCCATGGTCCATGGGAGTGCACAGACCACCTGCAGAGGGAAGGCAGAGGCACAGGCCTGTTAAGAAGCACAGGGCAGCATGGGGCTGACGGAGCCTCGGTGCTTTCCAGGCAGCCACGTCATCTCCGCATGTAGGGGTGCGATGAAGGCCGTGCACCAGCGGGCTCCCCAGGGGGCCAGCGTGGCCCAGAGCCTGCGCATGGTCCCTCCCTCCCACAAGCAGGGGCAGGTCAGCGGGGGTGAGTTGGGGCAAAGAACACCAGCCATCTGCAGGGAGGCTGGGAGAGCCCCTTGCCCTTGGAGCGGCGGTGACTCAGGTTCCAGCCCTACAGGGCCTCAGGATCATGATAAAGTCACCAATAGACCAGCACCTCACAAGTCACAATCCCTTTTAGTCCCTGAAATGATTCAGCCCCTCATCCCCAGACCCCAATGCCCGCACCGCTGCATGACCTCAGTCTGTGCATGCACGCGAGTCGGTCCCCCCAAGGCTCCGATTTGTCTATGAAGTGCAGACAACAGGATTTCTTTACATGTTTGTCACAGAGATGAAATGAGTTCAAACATCTGGAAGTGCTTAGCACACTGCACATACACAGCAGGCACTTAATAAACAGCTAGTGCACGTACACAGCTGGCAGTCAATAAACAGCTAATGCACGTACACAGCAGGCACTCAATAAACAGCTAGTGCATGTACACAGCACGCACTCAATAAACAGTAGCTAGTGCACATACACAGCAGGCACTCAATAAACAGCTAGCACTCAATAAATAATAGCCAGTGCACGTACACAGCAAGCACTCAATAAACAGCTAGTGAATGTACACAGCATGCACTCAATAAAGTTAGTACATGTACACAGCAGGCACTCAATAAACAGTAACTAGTGCACACACACCCAGCACTCAATCAACAGCTAGTGCACGTACACAGCGGGCACCCAATAAACAGTAGCCAGTGAACCTTCACTGTGGCCGCCATCGCCATCAGTAGGCAGCTCTCCAGTGAGGCTGAGGAATGGCGGGTTGGTAGGGCTGGGCTGGCTCAACATGGGATCCCTCTGCCTTCACCTTGATTTCTGACAGGCCCTTCAGCCAGAGCCACGTTACGACTCTGTGTGTCCTAAGTACTTCTGTCGTCAGGGCCCTGGGCCCCTCTTCCTCCATTAAAAAAAAAAAAAAAAAGATGGGAAATGTTACTTTATGATAGCATTGATATAAAATATATATATATATATGTGTATATATATATATATATATATATATACACATATATATATATATAACACAGAAGAAAGCAACTTCTTCAACCCAAGAGTTCATTTTTCTCCCTCCTGATTTCAAAAGAAATTAAGCCATTTTTGTGGATGCATGAGGAACTGTGGGCCCCTCAGACACCAAGACCACTGTGCCTCGGGATAAGTCAGCAATGCTCTCAGCTCCTGAGTCCCAGGCTGACCAGGGACTGAAAGTTTTCTTATGACCCAGGACCTTCAGTGCTAGAGTCAGGACAGTCCTGGGCAAACCAGCGATTTGGTACCCTAGTCCTGGGAACCCCTCGCAGGCCTAGATGGAGGCCCTCGCTGTCCTTCACAGCTCATGACTGTGGGCCCCAGGGACACTGTTTGCTCGTCCACTCTCTAGAAAGCTGTACATGCATTCTGACGCTCCCCCCGGACCCCCATTCCCCACAGCCTGGCTGTGGACTAGACACATGGCCCTGGTGGCCTCTGCTGACCCGCTCGATCACGGAATGCAGACTCCCTGCGGACAGGGCCTGCCCTGATCACGGCAGCAGTGCCGAAAACAGTGCCTGGCAGACATGAGGAGCTCATCAACCATTTGCCTAATGAACTGAATAAAACATAAAGGAGTAATAAGACATACACACATGCACACGTATATACACACATATATACACATGAACATAAATACATACATATATACGCACATATACACACATATAGACACATGCACATAAAAGCCCAAAATAAATACAGGAAGAGTAAAAGATTCTAGAATCGTATAAGGCTCCTCCTATAGGGTTTCTGGTCCACGGCACCTATCGACTTCTGAGACAACAGCTAGAAACCAGAGGAAGACTCCTGTCCTGTTTCTGAGAGCAGGTGATGCAAACCTCTTCCTTTTCTGCTCTCCCTCCCCTGAGACTTGTGGAAGCTTCCTCCCAGCTCAGAGGTCTCAACTGTGAATCCAGGTGACACCAACCTGTTCTACTGTAACGGCCACAGAACTTTGCCCTTGGGGCATTTTCTGATGCTCTGAGAGTTTCTAGGGCACGTGAAGTTCTTTCTCCAGGTCAGTTCTCCTCATGGGATTTCCATCCTAGTCCCTCTCCCCTCACCCAGCCTCACATAGGTCAGCCCCCTTTCCATCTCCCTGACCCCTTAGTTTGACTCCAAAACCAGGGATTGTACCTTTCCCATCTCTGTGTCCCCAGGGCACCCAGAACCCGAGAGCACTGTGGGGTGAGTCAGGAATGATGGTGGGCAGCACGACAGAGTGGGTCCAAAACCCCGTGCCAGGCTCCAGTCTCTCTGAAGCCTGAATGCTGCTCTTTCAGAACCAATTTAAAGAGGATTCCACTGTAAACCACATGTCTGACAAAGGATCACTAGCCAGAATATATAAAGAATCCCAGCAATCCAACAAAAACAACAAAGAGACCCCATTTTAGAAATGGACAAAAGACTGGAATAGACATTTCTCCAAAGATAAAAAGATGGCCAGTAAGCACACGGAAAGAGGCTCAACATCACTCATCATTAGGGATATGCAAATCAAAACCACAATGAGAGGCCACCTCGTACTTATTGGGATGGCCGTCATCAAAAACAAAGAAAACAGCAGGCATGGGCAAGATCACGGAGACAACTGGAGCCCTGGGCATTGCTGGTGAAATGGCAAAGCCACCTCGTAAACGGACCACCAAGTCCTCGAAAGACTGAACGGGAAGAATCACCAGATTATCCAGCAAGGCTACTTCTGGGCTGATACCTACAAGAAGTAAGAACGAAGACTCCGACGGGTATTTGCACATTCCTGCTGACAGCAGCATACTTCACAATAACCGAAAGATGGAAGCAAGCCCCGATGGATGGATAGGTGAACCAAGTGTGGTGTAGACAGGCAATGGAATATCATGCACCCCTAAAAAGAAGGAAACCGTGGCACCTGCTACAGGGAGGAACCCTGAAGACATCACACTGAGGGAAATAAGCCAGGCACCAAAGGACAGACTGTATGATTCTAATTAGAGGAGGTCCCTCGAGTCGTCAAATTCCCAGGGGCAGAAAGTAGACTGGGGCTGGCTATGGGGAGAGGGGGTGGGGAGGTGCTGCTAATGGGGACAGAGCTTTGGCGGAGAAGATGGAAATATTCTGGAGATGGTGGTGGGATTAGCCACACAGCACAGGCAATGTACTTAACGTCACAGATCTATCTCTATACTTAAAAGGGGTTAAAACAGTAAATGTTCTGTAAGGTATATTTTATCAGAATTAAAGAAAAAGAGGATTCCAAGGGCAGGGCAACAGGAGGCCTCGTAGCCAGCTGGCTTCATCTGGTTCCAGTATAGCTGGGGTGTCCCGTAATTTCTGTCTTCCAGGCAAGTGAGCAGTCCAGCCTACTTGAGAGCAAGGTGGGCCCTTATCCTCCAGGAGTCGGCTCTTTTCCTGGGCCCCGGCCACTGTCCTGCACGCACGAAGAAGTCACTGGATCCTCAGGCCGACCTGAACAGCCCAGCCCAACTCAGAGGAGCTCTACAGCAAGGGAAGGGTCTCAGAGCTTCCCAAGGGCCTCTCCAGAGAGGGGCTCAGGCACCCGGAAGCCTGGGTTCAGAGATCTAGAAGGGGAGATGGAGTGGCCCAGGCAGCCGCATTCTGGAGCAACCAGAGTTGTTAGATGACTCAACGCCTGGGGACGCCCAAGCCTGCCTCAGGCACCCTCCCTCCAACCTGGCATGGAGCCACGGTCAAGGTCAAGGAACCACGTCTGGCTTTCCAGCTTCTCCCCCCCCACCCCCACCCCCATCGGGAAACGGATGCATCCGCAAAAGTAAGATTTGGGGAAACACTTCTTTCTTTCCGTGTCTTCTTTCTTCTGCAGGCTGCAGAGCCATGGCACTCTCTCGAAGTCCCCCAGCTGGGAGCTGGGAACAGGCTGGCCTTCAGGGCACCCATCCCCACCCCCAAACTGCGTCCTCCCTCTCACAAACTGGACCTCCCTGCACAAGAACACTCTGAAGAAGGCTTCCTCAGCTTCGTGAACAATCCCATGTGCTCTGAGAGCACAGAGTCAAAGCAGCAGTGTCCCAAGGCCGTGAGAGGGGGTGGCTTTAGAAGCCCAGCTCGTGTGCTCTAACTCCAGGGCCTCTCCTGGACTGCCGGGGATGTGGGCACCCGGGCTGCAGGATCCCCCTCCACGGGCCAGCTTCAGCTGGGCTGGAGCTCCCTGCAGAGCTCCCCAGAGGACTCATCTGACTCAGCAGTGGAGAGCGACCCAGGGAGCTGGTACCCAGGGCCCAGAACAGCCGTGCTGCCCACCCTCACAGGGACTTGTGCCAGCAGCCAGGACACCGGCCTGCATTGCCCTATAGAAAGGAGGGCAGTCACCCTGGCTCCCTCTCCCTGGAAACCCCACCTGTGCCCTGGGCTTTGCAAGCCCAGGGTAGGGGGAGGGATGTTGGGGCTTCTGCAGCAGCCCACACACGTCCTCTTGTCACAGTGCTGCCTGCCCTGTGAACCCCACCCCACGCTGCTGCCTGGGGACCAACAGGGAACGTTGAAACATGTCTCAGTGGGTTGTTAGGTAACTCTGAGTCTTCTCCAGTGTGTGTCCTCTGGCTGTGTCACAAAGACTCAGGGGCAGGGACATTTGGTTTCCTCCGGCTCCCAAACAGCCTGGCAAAGGGCACCATCCTCAGAGCCTCCAGGATGGACACTGCCGACGCAGGGTTGCGTTGGTGGGCAACTCCGAGCCTCATGGCCAGAGTTTCAGCTAGGAAAATTCTGGAAAGAGCTTTCAGAAAAGCAGTACGGCTTAGGGGCTAGGAGTTTTGGCATCAGAGTTGGGCCCAAATCCTGAATCCTCAGTTTCCCCATTATTCGATGGAAAGCACTTAGGACAGGGCCTGCCACACGTCAAGGCCCGATAATTCACTGCCACTATTATACATTCTGACCATTTCCCAGCAGACCCCAGCTTTATGCTTCAACATGCCCTAATCATGAACCCCACTTCGCCACATCAAAATTCAGCACCCATCTGCATTTCTCGAAATGGCCTTTATTATCCCAGAAGGAGAGAGTGAGTCCTGGAGCAGTGAGCATTCTTCCCGAGGTACATATGGCGAAGGCTCGTGGTCTGGGTTCCCAGGCCCCATAATGGGCTCACTTAAGGGCCTGGGTCCCTTGAGCAGCACGCCCCCTTCCCACTCCACCTGGGCCCACAGAGGATGCGCAGACTACTGGGACTGTCCAACCGGGGCCCTGCTCAGAATTTAACTGGGAAATGAAGACAAACAAGAAGTGTGTTTGCTCCTCCCCCTGAACCTGCCCCTCTCCATGGCGGAAAGGCAGCCGGAGAAACCTGTCATAGGAGGCTCTCCTGCCTCCTCACACGAGCCCCTGGGCATGAGCTTCTGTCCCTGCTGCCGCCAGGCCCCTCTTGAGGAAGGACCAGGCCAAATCCTGCCGGCAGGTGCCAGGGCTCCGTTGCTTAGTGACCCAGTCCTGCCTGCCCTCATCCTCCAGGGCAAACAGCTGAGCAATCACAGATGGGAAGAGAGAGCTGCTCTATGTTTGGAAAGTTGTCCTTGCATTTTCTGCTCACTCAGTGAGATTTTTCTTTTCAGAGTTACTGGAAAAATCCATTGATTCCACGTCCGGAATCTTAGCCAGCTTCCCTTTAGAACAGTCCGGAGATCAGCTTTCACACACCGTGTGCTCTGAGGAGCTTGTGCCTGTGCCCCGCGGTGAGTCCCTGCGGCTTCTCAGGATGCTCTGTTTGCAGGGAAGCTCCAAGCCCGCTCTTCCTTTATCAAACCTGCTTCATGTCCCTCCTCCGTGCCAAGGACACAATGATGACCAAGATGTGGCCCCTCGTCTGGAACATTTCAGCCCATCAGCATGAGGGATGGGAAAGACACACTGGCGTTTGGGGCGCGCAGAGAAGTGAGCGCATGTGGACATGATCTCCAGACACCCCAGATCCACCAGCTGCCACTCTGGCCTCAGGAACCCACACTTTCCCCGCCGTGTGTGAATGTGGTGATCGGCCACGCCTACCGCCTCTCCGCATGTTCCTGTCAACAGAGGACCTGCCTCTCGAGCCCCGAGGCAAGGCCAGTGCCCGGCACACCTGCGTGCCCGCCAACCCCACCACAGCCTGGGGGCCACCCAATGCCACTCTCCACACCAGCGACAGCCAGGCGATGAGAAAGACGAGGAGGGGCTCCCCAGCTGGAAGCTGATGCAATGGTGAGGCTGGGGGCCCAGATTTCCCCAGACCAGAGCAGGAAAAGGGACCTGGATTTCAGCACCAGGGAGCAGGCTGAATGAGAACCCCCGCTGCCTAGAGCCAGTCACCAGCGCTTGAGGCAGGAGGCTGGAGCTCCTCTGGAGATTTTCAAACTTGACTCTCACCCAAGGTGCCATGTGTGCAGTGGAAAGAACATGTGTTTTGGAGTTGGACAAACGTGGGGCGAGGGCCTCGCCCTTGACTAACCCTCTTTTGCATACGACCTCATTGAGTGTGCCCATCTTTCGGCTTGATAGCAAGGGCGATTCTGCCTGTGTGGTCAGTCAGAGGCTCTCAGTAGCCTCCTGACTTTCGAGGCACCCCCCGGAGCGGGGATCCAACCAGGTGGAGATCCAACACACCACAGCCCCCCAGACAAGGAAGGACTGGAAACCGGGTTGGAGGAGGATGGAGAGAATGAATGCCGCCACATCCTGATGAAAGCCACGTGGCTGCCAGGCAGAGACCGCATCTTCCACCGGGATGTCCCTCCGCCCAGCCACCCGCATCCAAATCCTCCACGAATGGGGAGGGGAGCAACGAAGGTCTGTGGCCCAACATAGCTGGGGCCTCAGGTCTGTAAGCACTGAGATGTACTATTATCTGTCTGTCACCCCACCCCCCGGTCCTCAGGGCTACAAGAAAGCTAAAAACACAATGGCTTGCTTGAGGCCAATGGCTTGCTTGTACTGCAGGGTTGGGGATGCTGTATAAGGAACAGGGACCAAGGGTGGGCTTCGCTCTGGAAGCAGAGGGAAGGCTCTAGGGGCTTTGTGATACTGGAATGATAGGCCCCTGGCACTCATGAGCAGGATGTGCAAGAGGGGGAGAAACAGGACGGAAGCCAGTTGGGTGACTTCCTGACGTGTACAGGTGAGAGGTGATGAACACCCCACAGAGGGCAGGGCGGGGGCTGGGGGGAGCACAAAGGAGAGCCTGACCTCCGCAGCACAGGAGACCGAGCCCACAGTGACGGGCTGGGTGAAGGGAAGAGGGGAGACCCATGAGGCTTCAAGGACGGGGGACTAGGAGGGCCAGAAACACAGCAAGAAATCACTTGCAGGCAGAAACTCTGACTGAGTTGGTTCTGGACGTCCTAAATTTTAGCCATCTGAGGGGCATACAAGACCTCCAATAGGCTACAGAGAATTTCATTCTAGAGCCAGGAAGTGAGGTAGGATGGGGGCCATAAGCTAAGCAGGGTGGGGGTGGGAGAAGAGAAGGGGGGGTCAGGACGGCACCGTGCATAGAAGCCACAGCCCCTGTGATTCAAGGTTTTCTGCCACTACAGCTCCCTTCTTCCTCCTGGCCCTAGAAATGTAGTGCTCCTGATTCCTGGCAAATTTAGCTCATCCTCTCATCCCCAGGGAATATGCTAGGTCAGGCCAATGTCCCCATGTTCTTTTATGGGTAGATTGAGCCATCGAGAAGAGGAAACTGAGGCTCTGGAGGGGGACGGATCTGGGTCCTCCATACAGAAGGATCCCAAAGCCAGATGCACAGATGTGGGTTACCTGGAGAGTTGGGGCGGAAGAGAGAGGGGAACCCAGGCTCCTGGGCACCCAGGCTGAGCCAGTGGGGTCACCCTTTCCAGCTCATGGGCTGGGAGCTGGATCCAGAGTCCAACCTGGTATTGTGAACTAAGAGCTGGAATCCAGGCTTTGCTTCTAGGGTGGGATCTTTCTTCCTTTCTCCTTAAACTACTTGGGGGGATAGATGTTGCATGTGCCCCAAACTGTAACTGGAATTGCTTTATAGGGAAAATCCAGCTACGTCAGGATAAATGGCCTAGCCTGGTGGAACAGGGAGGGGAGGTTTGAAGGGGAGGTTTCTGGAACACAGCGGTGTTTTGAGTTAAGTCCCAAATAGTCCTAGAGAAGGGGACGTGTGCCAGCCAGGCAGGTCCTCCTCCTGACCCCTCCCTGCGGAAATCCTTACAGCTTAGAACCCAGTAGACTGTATCTAAACTCTCCATTAGCTCCATGAAAAGGTGGTGAGAAGGATCTGCTCCCACAGAGGAGGGATCCTCAGGGAAGAAAATCGAGGCAGGCTCCTCTCACAAGTGTTCTTGCTGAAAGGACGATGGTGACCCCAGTCTGGAGAGATGACGCGGCTAGACCACGGCCCCTCAGTTAACAGCTCCAGCTGCCGTGACCGGCCAGGTCTCGGCTCGCAGATCTGGTGCTTCCACACCATAGGCTGCTCACCGTGGCAAAGGGCCGCCACTCCGACAGCCTCACTCAGCGGGTCATGGTGAGGATAACAGGGACCCAGGGGCCCTGAGGCTTCGGTTCTGTCTCTACTGAGCTGTGTGAGCAAGGACAAATCTCTGTAGCTTCTGGCTTCAACTTCCAGCCTAGGAACCCGTCTGGAATCCGTGACAAATGCCATCTCGTATTTTAATGGAAATTATTAAGTATTTCTAAACAGGGGTTTCCCTGACTTTAGCCCAAATTAAATATTTGAGGGTCCGACCTCCAAAGGTGCAGGACCCAGCAAGTCTGAGACAGGGTCCCCGAGTCTCCCTTTTCAAACAGTGATCCCGAGGGTGCGTCTGAAGGAGGAGGCTGGACCACCTGCCGCATCGCTGGAGGCTTCAGATGCTACGGAGGCACCGAGAAGGGCCGAGTGAGGCGAGCGTCTGTGCTCAAGGAGCTGCCAGTGTGGCTGGGGAAGACGGGACCTCATCCCGGGAGCGCCAGATGCTCGGTGACCCACGGAGGAGAGTTTCGGCCCATTTCCAAGAAAGTATGAGCAGAGCTTCCAAAAGTGGGTGTCGGGCAAAGAAGCGGGCAGGAAGGCTTCGTGACAGCGCCAGAGAAACGCCCTCACCGCAACCTGCTTCCTCGGCCACCTGGGCTCACAGCTGCACTGCATCTCCCAACCTCCCTTGTGGTGAGGTGTGACCACGTGACCCAGTTCTGGCCAATGGCGTGCGGCTATAGAAGACTCCATTTCAGGGCTGGCCCACAGAAACCTCCCATGTGTTAACCGGAGCCCCCCACCTGCCAATGTAACTTGACTTAAAGGGGGAAATAACTTGCTCTTATGTGCCAGGACGGAAAAAAGGGGGCTGTTGGCCATAACCTCTCATCCATCCTGATGATACAAGATGCGAGAGAGAAGACAGAGCCACTACAGCCAACCTGCACTCGCAAGTCTGCTTTTGAACCCAGTGTTGGTGCCGTGTAGCACCCAAAGGGGATGCGTGTTGTGTCTTCCCGGGTTTCCCGTCTGCACTAGAGAAAAGCCAACCCCAGGGAGGGCCAGAGCCGGGGATGGGCGGTGAACGCCACGGGAGGGGGAGACAGGCTGCCGCCTAAAAGGAAGGCCATCCTGGGTCTGGGCCGGCACGAAGCATCTTTGGACGTTAATCTTGGTCTGTGCAGGCTCCTGAGATAACGCCTAAAAATGTGAGCTATCCCAACACTTCCGAAGATTCTTAAGTTATTTCTACTGCCCAAATTTGGAACTCATGTCTTTTTAGTATGCTTTTCTCTCTGGCCTAGAAGGGCAGGGGCAGGAGCTGTGCCTGAGGCCCGGGTGTGCCTGCTTCGGGGGAGAGACGGGATTTCCCTGACTGGTCCCGGGGCCGTCATGGTGGGCTGACAACCCCGTCGTGCCACAGAGGCCCTGCCAGGGAGGGGCTAAAGGCCAGACACGTGCAGGAACAGAACCAGAGGTGGCTTCTATTCTGACCCCTGAGACCCTCTTTCTCTTTGCATCTGTCTCGAGTTTTTCAAGAATCCATGGTGTCAGCACAGAGAAAAACCTGGGAGCGGGAGTGCAGGGGGATGCGAGCGTGATCCACGTGCGCTGAAGGATGTTTAACCACAGAGAGAGCCAACCTTCTGTCCTCCGTATCCACAAAGAAAACATCCACGAGGAGGAATATCCAGCAAGTGGGATTTAGGGCTAAACACCCAAAAGAACTTTTTAAACGACTGAAATTGTAAGATTTGGGAACTAATGACAGGGAACCCCCTGCTAGTTAAATGGAGAGTCAGTGTGTCCTTGACTACCGTGCCTTATGGAACGGAGCCTGAAGTTGTCTGGGTCTTTCCATTCTGTAGAAGGCTCTGGGAGGACAAGGACCATGGCTGGTCCGGGGTCACCCACTGGGTGAAGAGGACCAAGAAGAGCATGTGACAAGAAGCCCAAGAAGGGGGTGAGTCCTGGCTCCGCCTGATGCCCATGTGGCCTGGTGCAGCCTTCCCACCTCTCTGGGCCTCAGTTTCTCCATCTGCAGAGGAGGGCACTAGACCAAACGGATCCTTTTCAGCTCTGACATTCTGCAAGAAGCAGGCATCCTGTGTTCTCAGGAAGCTCAGCCACCCTGAAGCTCTGGGTGGCTCCAGAGTCTGGGGCTCCTGGAGACACGAGGAGAGCTCAGAGGCCAAAACCCAAGCTGCCACCACCTGAGGGCATTGGGAAGACCAATGGGGCCACAGACAGGACCCCACAGACCCCAGACAGGAATAAAGAAGCAGATGGTGGGGATGGCCAGAGGGCGTGGCCTCACTGTCACCAGCCCTCCTAAACACCACATGCTGCCTTTAGCCGGACTAACCCAGAAAAATCTCTGGGTCAGGAGGCAAGCGGTGTGGATTCTAACCCTGGCTCCATCCTAAACTTGCCGCGTGACCTGGGACAGACCCCCCCGCCTGGGCTGCCCCAGCCTGCTGGGTTGCAGCCCCAACAACATCACCAGCCATGCAGGTCCGTTCTCCCCCAGGCCCCCAGGAGCCCCGTTTGGACACAGGAACCCACGGCAATGTGATATAAGTGCCCTCACGTGAAGCCAGCGCTGCCTCAGCCCCCTGAAGCCTCCTGCTGTCCCTGTCACCTCAGACAAGCCACAGGACCACACACATCTGTCACTTTCTGTAAGGGCCCAGGGCGCAGTGCCCCTTCTCCGCTGCCAGCTCCTCACTTTCTGGAACCTCCTTTCTCACCCCCAAACCTCCCACCGAAGGGGCTGGAGAGGGGAACTCCTTGGAGGCAGGGCCAGTGACAGCTCCCAGGTGGCGGCACCAGGAAGAGCAGCTTGGGCCCCACCAGGCACAGGCCTGAGGCAGATACAGGTCGTTCTGACAAGGCTATTTATAGCCACCGTCTTGACGATGTTGCTGGGATGAGGGCCCTAGTCTCTCCGTGACTGGGAAACACACAGACGCCTTTCCTTGGAGACAGGAAAGAGGAATTCCCTTAGGAGCTCGGACGTGACCTGTCTTCGGGGAGGAAGGAAGCAGCCTTCTTAGGGATCAGAAAGGGATCGTGATAGCACAGGAGGTTTCTCTGAAACCCCCCTCCAGTAGCGGCTGCAGGGGAGAAGACGGAACTGAAAATGTGATTAAAGGCAGAACGACCCTTCAAAGGACGAAAGACAGAAACATTTGGATGAAGCTTCCCCAGCTCCCGAGTCAGGCACACACCCCTTCACCCCACAGGCCTCACTCCCCGGACTGGGCGGCGCTGAAAGCAAGCCTGGGCTGAGAAGCACTGCTGTCCGGCCCGGGATCTCCTCAGCCAGGGGCTCGGCAAAGGCCAAGCTCAGAGGGGCTATGCCCACCATCCTTTCCCTTCAGGAGCACTCAGCCTCATCACCCCCGTGCAGGGTCCAACAGACAAGTTTCTTGGAAGGGATTCCTGCCCCGTTGAGGGCTTCTGTGCTGGGGCAAATGAGGTATGCAGAGACCTCACCTCAGGGCATGGATTCAAGATCTAGACAGAGTAAAGAAAGAGCTGACGTGGGCGCCAAACCAAAGGAGTATTTTCAGGAGCGACGCTTTGGGAGGCGAGGAGGAGGACAGAAGGCTGTCTGGGCCAAGGAACAAGTCACCCACCATCCCCAACCCCACCCCGGGAATATTTTCTTACAAGATATTTCTATCTCTCCCAAGAAGTACCAGACACAGCTACCGCTTTCCTTTGCCAAGGAAAAGAAACCCCAGCTTTGCAGGGCCCTTTCGTGCGCCCCATCCTGCCAAAAGCCCACCTTCTGGGACCAAGGGCTCGCAGCCTGGCTGGCAGTAAGCACCGCAGCTAAACCCCCTTTTCAAAACAGGAACCATTTCCTCCCCAGGCAGCAGCAAAACTCTCTAGAGCCATGGTCTGACCTTAGTTGCATATCAGAAGGACGCGCGGAGCTTTTCAAAATCCTGATGCTCAGGCCATACCCTAAGCCAAAGTAAGTCAGACTCTCTACTTCTGGACAGGTACCCACATTTTCTAAAGCTCCCCGGCTAATTCTAGGGTGCAGCTAAGGCTGAGAACCACCGGTCTAAAGACCCCAGACAGCCAGAGTGCCTGTGGGGTGAGGGGTGAGGGGCTGTCCACACCATGAGGCAAGAACCCCAACAGAGAGCAGGGCACCACCCCTTGGCAGCCATGCCCTACCTACTCCTGCTCCCCAGCCCCCCAGTACCGGCCCTGCTCCCCAGCCTCATCACAGGGTGCCCCAGATAGCAGGCGCTGGTTCCAGGGGTCGTTTTAGTTGATTCCTTCAAACACCAATATCAAAACTTTCCTTTGGTTCTTGGGCATCCTCTCACAACCGAAAGGTCCAGTACATTGGTGTAATGTCAGAATCCGGGAAGTGCAGTGTCTACGGGCAATATGAATTAGTCAGGAAGGAGGCCCCAGAGTTAGGCCTGGGGAAGTTTCTGGTGAATCTGCCCATGTAGGACCGCTAAACTGATGAGTGTGCACAAACCTGTGAAACTTAGCAGCTCACTTCTGTCTGTGAGCAGTCCCTGTTAGGCAATCTCTCCCCTTGGCTTGGAAGCCTCTCATCTAAATAGCACAACAAACAAACAAACAGAGCTCTTCTGCCGCTCCCACCAAGGATGTGGCAGATCCGTGATCCGTAGCAGCCGGGAGGGTGTGGCCAGGGGACTGGGGCGCGCGGGGTGCCCAGAGTTGCTACAGGAAGCACATACGACCCCCTTCAGGTGAGCCCAACAAAGTCAGTAAGTTAAAATGGTAGCAAGACAGAGACTTAGAGAAGGTTTAGTTTGCTTCTAAAAACTCCCTACACTTCTGCAAAGTCAGTACAACTGTGTTTTAAGATGGTTTCTGGCCACTCACAATACGGAAGTGTCGACCTGTGAGTGTTTACCCTACTGGGTGCCATCCATTTTCCACCCAGAGCTTCAAAGCTCAGGTTTGGGGGGGGGCGTGGGGGTTGACACAGAACAGTTGGCCTGTCACCTTCCCAGGCACAGGTGATCATGTCACCAGACTGAGCCAAGCACTGTCACCCAGTCATAGAGAGCCGTTTTGAAAAGGTCCAGGGCCAGGAAATACTGAAAAGGGCATTAAAAAGAGAAGAGTGTTTGCTGGTGGTCCTGGAAGGGCTCCAGATCCAACCTTTGGTCCACTTAGCCCACAAGTTCAAGAGGGTCCCAGGGCAACTGGCCACCCCTTCTGATAACACATGGCCTTGCCTGTTGGCCAGGATGCAGGTTTCCCTCCTGGACCACGGAAGTGATTCTCTCTGGCCCCTACCCCCTAAGCCCGCAGTCAAAGGCTTTTGCATTGGATCGTGATGTTTACCTTGGAAGGATGTTTGCTCTGCACATTTCTGAAGAAGGTGGTCTTGGCAGTGAAGAAGCAATCCTCCAGTTCCTCCTCCAGGCTGCAGTACCCACTACTCATGCTGCTGTCCACCGTCATCTAGCCCGGGGCCCCGCGAGGCACAGGGCGCGTGTCACCGGCCGGGCTCCTGCGGCGGCCCAGGGAGGAGGGGATCCCCGCCCCAAGATCTACCGGCGCGAGCTCCCAGCCTCGCAGCGGGCTGGGGTGGGGGGTGCTGTCGCCCGGCTAGGCACAGCCCACCCGCCGCCTGGGCTCTCAGGCTGGGCCCCGAGCGGCTCCGGTGGGGGGGTAACCTGCGCCCTTCTCCGCGCGCCGCCCGGGCTGCAAGCTCCGGGGTGGGACGTGGGCGCCCGCCTCGCGCGCGGCGCTCGCCGGCTCACTCGGCATCTGCGGTTTCGTCCCCTCCGCCCCGCGCGCAGAGCGCCATCTCGACACCTCCCCCGCCTGCCCGCGCCTTTCCTGCCCCTCGCCCTGCGCGCAGAGGAGTCGGAAGCCACTTCCTCTCGCAAGGTTCCCCAAAGCCCGGCTGGGCTGTCGCGGCGCCCCTCCCCCCGCCCGCCCCTGGCCTGCGCCTCCCCGCCTCCCTCGGTGGCCCTGGATCCCCGGGACAGGTGGGCCCGGGGCACCAGAGGTCAGGTTAGGGATGCCGGGAAGGAACAGACCGGGACGCGCGCGAGGGAGAAAATTCCCTATGGCCTTTCTTCATGCCTCTGGAAACAGCTCCTTCTCGTCACCCATGATGGCTCATGTTCAAGGAGTAGAAAGGGCTCTAAGGTCCTCGCCGGCTCCCCTCCCTTCCTCCCACCCTCCTCCTCATCCACTCTCACATCCCCCATTCACCAGGAGCCCGGTCAATCAGAGTGGTTGGAGAAGTAACCGGAGAAGAAGAAAATCAATATCTGGTCTGCCTGGAGAAGCAGCAGTATTTTAACTTGGAAATGCGAGAAGAAACTGCAGGGGCCCCACAAACATATGCAAATCGTATGCAAAGTTATGGCAACCTGGAGCGCAAGCCTCCCCTTCCTCCCACGCGCAGCACTTGGCCCCCCGGAAGACTCAGGATACCAAAGGAGCCTCCACACACCAAATAACCCAAGTTATCTATACATTTTCCTGACAGTCTGGCCAGGAGGGGGTCTTTGCCAGTTCCTGTCATTCCTATCAAAGACGGATCATTACATGTCCCCATCAGACTGGATGAAGGAACATCTTCCTCAACCAGGGTTTAGCCCTCCAAGCAATTAGGGTGATACTCCCATAACCTTTCGGCCCAGGTCTGCACAGCAATAGCAGTTAGAGGTACCCTTGCTTGCATAACTCCTGTGCCTGGTGAGTAAACTTCCCCAGCGCCTTGAGGTAGAGAATATTATTCCCATTTTATGGATGAGGAAACTGAGGCTCAGAGTCCTACAAGGAAGATATGTGTCCTGGGACTCAGACCCAGGCCTGTGCAACTCCAGGGCCCATGCTTTTAGCCTCTTGGATCTACAGTCTCTCCACAGAAATGGGACTGTTCTGGTGTGCACTCTGCCATCTTTCAGTAGAGTGGGGCCTGGAGTCCCATGACCAGCAAGGCAAGGCCAGGGGCACCGTTCTCAGAGCCTGAGAACACTGGTGTGTCCCAGAGAGTGGCTAAGAGGGGCGATCAGGACTCTCTCCGGGTTTGCACGGCTCTTCCTTGCAGGTCTGGAACACTCCAATCCGGGGGAAGCACAAGCTGGCCAGAGGGCTAGACTCAGCCCCCAGATACCAAGCTGCCCACTCCATTTTAAGCTATCGTTATTTTTATGAGGAACTCCCTCCCTCCCCCACCTTAGCCAAATCTGTCAGTGCTCAGGAGGGTTTCAAACTGCAGCCCAGTTTGGCTCCATCCTCCAACACAGTCTTTCTCCCAGAAGCCTGTGAGCGCCTGGCAGGTAGGAGCACAAGACAGCTGAAAGCTGCCCACCGCCCTGGGCTCAGGAGATCGGTCCACACCAGCAGCAAGTGCAGGTGAGCAGCTGGGGGGTGGGCTACAGTGAGCTACTGGGTGTTTTGGGAGGAAGAGCTCACCGCTCATAGGGTTGAAGAACCTCTGGCTTGGTCTGGAACAATCTTTCCTTCAAATGAGTATTTTAGTGCTAGTTTCTTGGGGGTGAGGGAGAGATGTCCCCAGAGACAGCAGTTCAGGCAAAAGAATCGTGTCAGCCTCACCAGTACCTCCAAATCCAATGCTGACTGATGAACGCTGCAGGGAGGGGGCCCCTGCATGAGCCTCGGGCCCTCAGTAGCCTGTTTTGTCCAGCCAGCAAAGAAATACACTTCTCTTTATCAAAGGAACCTCCTGGCTCTGTGGGAATCCAATATTTAAGGAAAAAATGGGCCCAGATTCTTTGTGGCCACACTGTGTCCTTGGAGTCACGCAGGGACCTCTGCAAAGCAATTGCAATGCCACGCATTCAAAAGGCACAATCCTAAGAGACAGCAGGTGACAACCTCTTTGAACCCCAAACCAAAGTGCCCCAGGAGTTGGCATGCCTCTCTTCTTGTGCGCAACACGCCAGCTGTGAGACCTGGTTAGGAGAAGTTCTAAGTGACACTGTGTTCTTTTAGGGTGCAGCTACATGCCATTCCAAATATTATGCATATTTGCTGCTGTCTGAATAGGGCTTCTGTAAGCCTTTTTACCATTCACTGCTTGGCCAGCTCTAGAACCTTGAGAGCAGGTTGTTATACCCATTTCACAGGTAGGAAAGTGAGGGACATAACAGGTTCCATCACAGCTCCTGCTTCCCAAGTCTCTTCCCTCCAAGTTAGTGTCCTTCCCCCACCCCGCTCCACCTGCCTATGACTCCAGGCCTGCAAGGGAGCCATGAGTAAGAAGTCAGCAACACAGAGACTGTGTTGGTGAGGACCCTGGGATTCGAAGAAATCTGCAAAGATCAAACACAATAAAGTTGGCCAGCCTCTAGGAGGAAAAGTCTAGACTGAAGCTCCAGGGGCCTTAAGAGAGGAAGACTGGATTCCTTTCAGTGTCTAATGACCCCGTCAGCACCTCTTCCCTATGAGTAATCAGCACTGAGAACCTGGGAGAGGGGGAGAAGGGGCAGGGGAACGCAAGAGCCACTGGCGGGGAACATGCAAAAAACAGGGACTGGCTGTTCTTGTCCCTGAGCCGGGGAAGAGACGTCTGGACCTCCGGCTGCAGCCTAAGCCTCGGGAGCCTTAAATCCAAGGCATCGTGCTGGGGTTCCGGAAGCCCCACTGAGATGGTGAAGTGGGTGACTTTCCTGGCTCAAAGTTTCAGATGATGAAAGACACTATTTTAAGCTTTCTTCCTTTCTCAGATGTGATCCTGACATGTGCCCAGATCCCCTCATTTGATCCACCGCGTGGTTCTGCGTGTTCCAGAAAAGCAGTATCACAAGACCGGGAGCCGGGAGCTGCTACTCTATCCCAGCTCCAACTCCGGCTTGATTCGGCGTCTGGAGCCGCTCAGCACCCGAGGATTCCCCCGCTGTCCCGCTGCAGGGTGTCGGGGTAGAGGTCAGATGGGGGGGGCCTTGTGACCTACCAACACATTCAGAGGCTGAAAACCAGGGTGACGTGCCCCTCGATCCCTGAAACAGAGTTTGAAATTATTCTTAGCCGGTACGTGCAGGCCTCGTACGGCTAGCTTCGTGTGTATCCTTTCATTTAATTCCCTACAACCAACTGATGAGGAAGCTACAGTTCTTATCTCTCTCTTACAGAAAGGAGGAGGAGGTTTGGGCAGGTTAAGCAATCTGCACATAGTCGTACATGCTGGTTCATGGTGGAGCCAAATGAACCCAGCGGGTCTGACCTCAGAACCCAGTTCTGGAACACTCCGTAATAGTACGTGATTGCTCCCGTAGTACCTTCCTGCCTGAAATCACAGGCCATCACAAACCACGCAGGACCTGCTTTCCCAGCCTACCTATGTCTTGTCTTCCCGTCAGCTTGTTGGGATTTTCCAGGGTCCAGCCACTGAGTCTTCTGGTCCTGGCACCCCGCACCCCCAGCCCAGGAGCTTAGTCTGATGTCTGCCAGTGGTGTCCATCCTACCTCACAGACTCGTGCCTCAGAACCCTCTCCCTCCAGGTAGCCCCAGGTGGAGCTACATCTAGCTCCAGCCACAGCTCACCGAGTACCCGGGGCTCCCCTCTGAAGCCTCGCGGGCGACAAGTCCGAAACTGAGCTCGTTATTCCCTGCTTCCCCTCCCCCTGCTCCTTCACCATGAGTAGGTCCTCGCTCAACGAATGCCATGAATGTAGATTATTGCAAAGCTTTCTAGAAGTTTCCTTTGTTTCCCTCTCAGCCTTCTCCAAACTCCCCGCCTCCTTGTGGCCAAAGTCACCCTTCTGTACTAAGATCTGATCAGGGCTATTCTATTATAAAACCTTCTATTCAAATTTCAACTAATAGTTACTGAATATCACCGCACTATACTCCTTACTCTGTGCCCAGCTCTAGTCGCTTATTCTTTCATCCTTTCATTTAAGAAATATTTACCAGGCACCTTCTACATGACAAGTACTAAACTAGGAGTTCGGACTGAGGCCTGGATAAGACATCGTTTCTGCCTCTCACCACACAGTCTAATAGAACGGCAGGAAATAAGAAGTTATATTAGAATTGCCAAGTTCTTGGGGCGCCTGGGTGGCTCAGTGGGTTAAGACACTGCCTTCAGCTCAGGTCATGATCTCAGGGTCCTGGGATCGAGTCCCACATCGGGCTCTCTGCTCTGCAGAAAGCCTGCTTCCTCCTCTCTCTCTCTCTCTCTCTCTGCCTGCCTCTCTGCCTACTTGTGATCTTTCTCTGTCAAATAAATAAATTCTTAAAAAAAAAAAAAACAAGAGAAATTTATTAAAAAAAAAAAAATTGCCAAGTTCTTATACATTTTCTGATCTCACCAGATTGGCACAACCCTGCAAGGAGATATTTTGCAGATGAGTAAACTGAGGCTCAGAGTGGTTCATTTGCCCAAGGTGACAGAGCAAGTAAAGGGTAGGATCTGATTTCAAACCCAGAGCGCCTATGTCCGACAGCTTTCCACGACAATCTTTGTCCTTCATCCAACAACTCTCCAGTGCCTGCCGGGAGGTTCCAAACTCTGGAGCAGGTCTTCAAGGCCCTTCAAGGCCCTTCCGGACCCATGGCCAGCCAGCAGTCCATTCACACCCACCTCTAGCCACAAGACAGCCTCCCTCCTTAAGCTGTGCGGAATTTGTTTCACATTCCTGGCAGCTGCCCTGCCCTCTTGTGGTTTGTTTTGCTGTTTTCTCTGCCTGTCAAAACCCCCCGGGTCCTCCCCTCTTCCTGACACATGTTCACCAATCCCGACAGGACGGCCTCCACCTTCTCCACGTTTGTCAGAAGCAACCTTTCCCAGATGTCCTCTTGGTGGTGGTGGTGGGGGGGTGTTGAACCTTAAGAATTCCACTCTCCATCCCGAGAGCTTCGTTTTACAGCATTAAACCAGCTGTGCAGAGCGAAGAGCTCAATTTCTCCCCAGACGACTTCCTGTCATAAAAGGTGAGCGGCTACACACCTCTTAGGGTGGGCTCACAGGAGATTTGCTTTCTCGCGGGTCCTAGCCCACACAGCACTTCTGTTGTTTGGCTGCTAGCCTAAGAGCTTTGACAGGGCCCTTCCACTTAAAAACACTGAATGCAGTGAAATTAGCCCAGACCAAGAGGCACGGGTCCTAAACAGCTCCTGCCAGGTTTGACTCAGCCACCGGGGAGTCTACCTTCTAACTGTCCCCCTTCTCATCAGACTAGAGAATCACAAAAGATGATTCTGACCCACAATCCCCATCTCTCATCTGCCCCTCTCCAGGCAAGACCAGTTACCCAGGGCAGTGTGGTCTCCAGGGTAAGACACAAACAACTCTCTCACCGTGACACATATAAAGCTGCCTCCTCAGAAACTCGGGACTGACCTGGCCCAGCCAGAGGACATCTCAGGCAGCCACTGTTTCACAGGTAGAAGGAGGAGGTGGGGCTGTGATGAACACCTAGGAAAGGTCTCCAAAACTTAAGGATTTCTAGAGAAATAAGTTCTAGAGCTCTGCCCCTCCTCAGAGCCAGGATCTCAGGTTGGGAAGACTTTCCGCTCTGCCAGACTGGAAGCAAGCTCTGTGGGTTGGCCTGAGGCAGATAGGCCTTGGGGCAGCTCCTGTGAGAGGCAGCTGTCTAGCGGAGATGAATCACTGACAGCCTGGGCCAGCACTTCTGGCTTCTAGAGCGTGGAAGGAAGTCTGTGGAAGGTGGAGAAGCTGTCTCAAATGTAGCCAGAGTGGAACAGGACAGCTGGGGACTGGCCCTGCCTTTGGCACATGTGGATGGGCTGACAACAAATGAAATACAATGGGGTCATAAAATATATTCAATTAATCCAAAATAAGATGGGGGTAGGGGAGGAGGGAGAAGGAACACAGAACAGAAAGGACAGAGAAAAAAATAGAAAGCTGATAGACTTAAAATCTAATTATATCAATAATCACATTAAATGCAAATGATCTAAATAACCCAATTAAAGGGCAGAGATTATCCAATTGGATTTTAAAACAAACAAGATCCAACTATTTGCTGTCTACAGGAAATGAGTTTTAAATATAAAGACAAACCTAGCCTAAAAGTGAAAGGATGGATTTATAAATATCATGCTCCTAGTAATCAAAAGAAAGCTGGAGTGGCCTGTATTGAAATCAGACAAAGTAGATTTCAGAGTCAAGAATATTACCAGGGAGGGGCGCGTGGGTGGCTCAGAGGGTTAAGCCTCTGCCTTCGGCTCGGGTCATGATCCCAGGGTCCTGGCATCGAGCCCCAAGTTGGGCTCTCTGCTCCGCAGGGAGTCTGCTTCCTTCTCTCTGCCTGCCTCTCTGCCTACTTGTGATTTCTGTCTGTCAAATAAATAAACAAAATCTTTAAAAAAAAAAAAAAAGAATATTACCAGGGATAAAGAAGGTTATTTCATCATGAGACGAGGTCAATTAATCAAGAGAACATAATCTTAAATGTTTATGTAATGAATAATGGAGCTTCAAAATTTAGCAAGATAGAAGCCTAAGGAGAAATAGGCTATAGATATAGATATAGATATAGATATAGATATCTGTAGATATTGATAAATCTATATACCTAACCTATATAGATATATATCTATATATATGCTTATATATAATATAATATATATAATAATATATATATATTTAGGCACAATTATATTTGGACATTTCAGTCCCTCTCCTTCAATAACGGATAAAACAAGTAGACAGGGCACAGGTGTGCCTTAACAAAGTTGTTACCGGTCACAATCCAATGTGATACACCCTTGGGAAGCATTTCTGAGGAGACCTAGGACCCAGAACACGAGGAGGTGCCTGCAGGTGTCCCTCCATAGTGTGTGTTCAGGCGCCGCCCCGCAGGGACAAACCCCCGCCTCCCAGTTTCTCCCGACTTGCTTCTGGCTCCCCCGTGTGGTAGTTCTGGGTTCAGCACGGGGCCTTCCGGCAGAGGGTTGGGGCAGGAGTGACCAGGGTTCTGGAAAGGCAGAGCCTCGGGGAGAGAGAGAGATGGTGGCATGCCTGTGGGAGGGGAGCACAGGGCCAGGAGCCAGGAAACTGGGCTCTCCACGCCAGCTGAGTCACCACCACGCAGCGACTGCAGAGGGTGGGGGTTGGAGGGTGGTGACAGAACGGCATCCCGTGCGACTGATCCACCCTGGAGCTTGGGAAGCCGCCTGGCTGTCCCTTTGGTGTGTACGTCTTGGTC
This sequence comes from Mustela erminea, assembly GCF_009829155.1. Classification (NCBI taxonomy): domain Eukaryota; kingdom Metazoa; phylum Chordata; class Mammalia; order Carnivora; family Mustelidae; genus Mustela; species Mustela erminea. Next base: position 46,589,668 of record NC_045630.1, on the reverse strand, counting down.
TATAGAGGGGAGCAACAGGCAACTCTTATTCTTGAAGCAAACGGGCTGCGGACCGTTATAGAGTCAGAGTTATAGACTATGCGGACCGTTATAGAGTCATAGTGTCCTGGTTGTAGGTCCAGGACAGTAACCCATCTTTCTGGCATTTTGGAGAGCTAGCAGAGCCAGACCATGAAGGATTTCTGCCCTAGTGCAGATTCGGGTTGATTTCAAGGGCCGTGGGAAGCCACCACGGGTTTTCATCATGGGGAGGACAGGACCGACCCTCCCGTTGGGTTACTGGAGGCAGCAGAGACAGCCCTCCCACGTTACCTGCAGATTCGCAGGCCTTGGTCTGCACACGCCCTCGCACACATCTTCCCCCCCGACCCTCACCACCCAGCACACCACCCAGTCCTCAGGGGAGAAACCCAAGGCCCAGAGAACTAGGAGGCTGGCCCCGGGCCACATAGCAAGTGTGCTGTCTACACAGTCTGGATCAGAACCTAGCTCTTCTGCCACTGTGAAGCTCGTTGCTTTCTTTAAGAAAATATTTATTGCTTTAAAAAAAATTTCCACCCTGGAAACAGATGAAAGCATCAGTTATTCAAGCAGCACTGATGCAAGCAGCAAAAGCTGAAAGGAATCTAACTCTACCCCCTTGGGACTCTTACCCACCCCCAAGGTGAAACCTCTTCAGTGGTTTGCCGGGTGGTGTCCAAGCCCTCACTCTACACTAACACACACAGACATATGTGTGCAAAATACAGATAGGCTTGTCCTGTGGGGGGGGGGGGGGCGGGGTAGGCACTCGTTCTTGCTTTGCACTATTCCCCACAGTACGTATGGACTGAGCTCTCCTTCGGATGCATGCCTTAGAATTGGCTTGGACAGCTGGAACTTTCTTCCCAGCTACCCAGGCTGTCTCCGCTGCTTACAGTGCCCCTTAGGCAGCAGCTGGACCCAGGGCCCTGGTCATCAAAGAGCCAATGACCTAAGACACTATCCTCTGTTTGCGGCGTGTCCCACTGATGGCATCCGGAAGGTCATGCCCGGCTAGACAAACGTGGACATAATCTGAGGTCGTCCCTAGAAACACACTGTTCTTTTCATTTCAGAGAGTAAGTATTAATTGAACACATGTCAGGGGGAAAAAATCCTCCGTACATCAAACCAGTGATTTGAGGGTTTTCTAAATTTCCTTTAACACACGCTTTATTTAAGTTTAATGAAATGAATCTATTTAAAGAGAAATATTGGGTAAATAGTAGCACAGGTGGAACATGGCTATGGCTGGCTTCCAAGTGAGGAAAGTACCTGAGCAAGGTTTGGGAGCTCCCGAGGGAGGGGCCGGGCTGTGCGGCCAGGAGCCGGGAGGCTGGCTTCCAGGGGCCGCTCCCGCTCCTGAAGGGGCAGGGGCAGGGGAGGGAACCCACGCCCGGCAGATGTCAACCCGCTGTGATTTGAGTGGAAGGAAGAGTGGTTATGTTTTCAGCTCATCCGATGTACTGAGACAAGAGAGAGGTTGCCAGGAACACCCTGGCCTGCCATGGGTTATAAGAATCAACAGTTGAGGCCAGAAACTTCCACTCTGGGGGTTGCTTCCCTGAAGGCAATGAAAGGCACGGACCAAACTGGCAAACTCACACGCCATCGTGAGGGTACTGGGGAGTCCCTGAGGGTTGGGTTTTTTGGTTGTGTTTTTTTTGTTTTTTTTGTTTTGTTTTGTTTTGTTTTTCCACCAGAGGAGCAACTTTAAGAACACATGAAGCATAAGGTCTTTGGGATGCTACAGCCATACTGGCAATTTGTTGTGCTGTTTGGCCAAGGCCAACGATGTTCTCTAGGAATCAGGCTTTAAAAAAAAAAAAGGAATCAGGCTTCAGATGAAGAAGGGATCTGGGGTGCACATGAAGGAAATTTGCTAGGTGCTTAAGGAAAAATCGCATGTGTCAGACCTTGGAGACCTCTAAGGAAAGACTCTAAAAGCAACAGTGTCGTGGTGGAGAAGGCATAGGCAGGCAGCTGCCCTTCCTCTGCTGGCCCTGGGTGTCTTCCACATGGCCCTGTCAGCTTGCAGCCAGGGCTCTGAGTCCACCTCTGCCTCCCCCCCACACACACACTCCTGCCCCCCTCCCTCCCTCCGTGCAGGAGGCGGCAAGGCAGAGAGAAGACAGCTGGAACCTTGGGATTACTGCTTTCCAACGGGGGATGCCAAAAACGTATCTACAGGGTGATCTCAACCATGTTTTGAAAAATGTATGAACGTACGGGAGGAAAATATAAAAAAGTTAACCAACAGCATCTCCTCCGGTTGGAGGAAAATCAGTGATTTTTCTTTTCCTTAAAGAGTGGAGAGGAGAAAGGACATGACATTGAGACCCCGCCCCCCAGCAGCCATACGGCCCCCAAACTAGCTGAGTTCAGACGGGGCCACAGCAAATGCCCCCCGGGAAGACGGCGCTGGTGCATGAAGCTAGGTCAGCCCAGGTGACTGTGTCAAGGTGAAAGAAAGCTCCATCCTGGTATTTAACTGAAAATCAACTCAAGGCGGAAATCAGCACAAACAAGCTTTTTAGAGAAGGGGAGTGAGCCTGGAGCACGGCCCGGGTTTTATTGATAGAAGGCTCGGTCCTGCCCTCGCTGTGCTGAAGCAGGCGGCCAGGCCTGGCCAAGGCAAACAGAACAGCCTGACCCAGCCGGGAGCAAACCCCACTCCAGGCCGTCGGTGGCTGGGGGCCGCTCGGCACCCATGCGGGACACTTGGATCCCCCCACGTGGTTCTGTATGGCTCCTTCTATAATTCAGTGGGGGATCTACTCTAGACACGTCCTCGATTCAGCTTCCAGAGGGTTCTGAGGTGGCGTCCTCTTCCCAACAGAGGAGAAGGGGCCACTCTGCTTCCAAAGACTCAGACTTGGAAGGCCTCGTGTGCTGCTGGCATCCCAAGCAGGAGACGAGGTATAGAGCAAACTCCAGGGCCTGCCCTGGGGCCTTCCGCCCCCCTCACCTGCCAGGCTAACCTGTTCCAGGCCAGGCTTTCTCAACCTCCACACTGTGGACATTCAGGGTCAGGCGATGCTTTGTTGTGGGGACCTGTCCTGTGTCGTGGAGGGCGGTCAGCAGCTTCCCTAGCCTCCCCCATCAGACTCCAGTAGCATCACCCCAGTTGTGACAACAAAAAATGTCTCCAGAAACTGACATTTTTAGGAAACGTTGCCACACGGTGTGCTGTGTAACCACCCTCCTCCTTCTCATAAGGCAAACCTTCAGCAAAATTCTGCAGCAGTCACCAGGGTTCGGGAGGTCCCTGAGGAGGTCCTTTTCCTCCTCACCCCTCATGGGGCAAGGCCCTCCCGGGAGGCCTGGCTACCTTCAGGCTACACCATAAATAGTTACAATTCCAAAGTGTGTGGAAAAGGCAAAGAGTTTTTAAAATACTGAGCTTAGAGTCAGTTCAATCTCACTCGTATAAAAACATACATCATATTTGCTTTCTAGCAATGCTTTCTTCGTGGGAGAAAAGAGGTGGGGGGTGGTGATTACTGCGGTCAGCTAATCTCGGGATTTGGGGCCGACCTGGGATTTCCCAGGGCCACTGGTATTCTCTTCAGGAAATAACCAGTCGTTCAGCACCTATATCGTCTCTCACAACACTCTGAGCATTTTCCTCATAAACATGGTGCTTATTTGATTATCTCGTTCCCCGATGCTGCTGCCAGCCCAAAGAGGCCAGGGGCCATGTCTGCTCCCTTCATCACTAAGTCCTTGGCATCTCTGGGCCTTGCATACAGTCAACCTTCAAAACATATTTGCTAAATGAAAGAATGAATGGTATCTAGGGACCCTCCTTACATCCTTGACTAGCAACCATGGACTCATACATTAGGGATCAGATCAAATGTCACCTCCTCTGGGAAGCCTTCCCTGATTTCTCCCAACAGAACCAATTGCCTCCTGTACTCAGAACACTTGATTCATACTTTCCATTGCAACATGCATCATGGTATACACTACTTGGTTGTATTCTGCCTCCCCTGCCAGAATGTAAGCTCTCTGTGGGTAAGAACTGCAATGATGTATCATTTACGATCCCCGCTCTCCCCAGTGCTCGGCACACAGGGGACACTCAATAAATCCTTGTTCAGTGCAAGAATCAGAAAATGTTCTCCCATCTCCACTCCAAATCCTAGACATCAAAGTTTAGACACATCAATTCCCTGGTTCTTTAACACAAGGAAAGAATATCTGCCTGGCCCTTCTGAGGTTGAATCTAGACTGGCTGCCTGATTGGCCCACGGCATGATATGCTTGAAGAGCCTCAGCCCCAAAGTCCCCACTGCCCCAGGGCCACAAGGCTTCAAGGGACCTTCAGGAGCCCTCTCTCCTTTCAATCCTCACTACACCTGCACCTCTGGCTTAGAATCCTAGGTCAAAGCAGGCCCTGTACTTGGAGAGACCTAATGAGGATTTCTGAATATCTACATACTTCTCGGGGTCACTGTTCCTGTTCCATCTTGCTGTTCCCTTGAAAAGGGGTGTGTCTGGCCAGAAGGGGACCCCAGCATCCAGGTTGCATGGAATGCATGCTGACCAGAGCTCCTGGGCAAAGAACGTGGAGCCTAGGCTACCAGCAGAAGCCATTCCCCGCCCGGTCCTGGAGCTCTGCTCCCTACCTGGCTGAAGATCGGCGTGAGGGTGCTTTCTGGAGAGGGTCTGTCCCGGGATGGGCCTTCCTGCCGACTGCAATCCAGCTGGATCAGGTGACGGCACTCCGGGTGGCAGGTGAATTTACAGTCTGGAAGGAAAGAACCACCGGGAGGTTAGGAGTCAGGTAGGATCCTGCCCACTTCCACCCAGAGAAACACCCCAGGAGACTGCATTTAGCTCCAGGAAGGAAGAACGTGCAGGAGAGAAGCGGCAGCTGGGAGAAGAGCCCGGGGCCAGCAGAGATGCTGAGAGTTAACGCGTGTTTTACACATTGGCAAACTGTTTCCACCTCCATTATTTTGTGTAACCTTGCAGTCATGATTACTGCCACTTCACAGACAGGAAATTGGGGTCTAGGGACCTTAGGGATTTTCTCAAGGTCAGATTGTCTGACTTCAGGCTGGTGCTCTTTCTACTAATTTATATTAATCACCGGGGGGTCATGGATCCCCCAGAGAAAGACTTCACTTTTCTGGGCCTCATTCTGCCAATCTGTAAAATACAGGTAATAGCTTCCCTGCCTGGTGCACAAGGAAGTTTCTGGTTCCAGGGGAGAACAGGTCTTAACAAATTAAAAGTGCCTCCAGGGACAGAGGCATTTCATCCACAGGAAGGGCTGTTGCCTGTCTCCAACCCTACCCAGCTCAAAATGTGGAGGTGGCTTCTCTAACCCAGATAAAAGGGTCTACGGTGAACATCCCCCATAGGTGCCCCATGGAAGAGCATACGTCTCATAGACAATATTCATTTCCATGGAGGCGGGACTTAATTTCCAGGGTTGAAAAGAGCCTTGGGAACTACTCTGGAGATGGGGAGACCGGGGCTCAGAGGGGTGAGTGAGTTTGCCCAGTGACACCCAGCTCAGCCTCTGCTGGGACCAGCGAGGCTCGGCCAGGCGGCCGGTACTGCAGAGGGCAGCTGTGAAGCGACCGGTGGCCGCTAAAGACACCCACACATGCCCACCAGCAGGTGAAATGTTCGGACTTGCTCCGGTTTCAGTGGGGCCCCCACAGAGAGCTGCTGAGCCTCCTGGGCTCACTTGTCCTAGAGGTGCCACAGCTCAGCCAGAAGACCCTCCAGCTTGGGTGTGAAGTCACTCTTGGGGGCTGGCTTCCTGACTTTGCAGCCGGGTGTGTGGGGATGGGCGGGTGTGGGCAGGGTTCGTGGCAGGCGGTAAGAGAGCCCGCCCTCATTTGGATAACCTGGGAACCACTTCTGGCTGGTAAGAGCTCCGGTTCTGGGATGCCTGGGCGGCTCAGTTGGTTGGTGTCTGCCTTCAGCTCAGGTCGTGATCCCAGGGTGCTGGGATCTCTGCTCGCATCGGGCTCTCTGCTCAGAGGGAAAGCCTGCTTCTCCCTCTGCCTGCCCCTCCCCCTGCTTATGCTCTCTCTCTCATATAAATAAATAACACCTTAAAAAAAATTTAAAAAAAAAAGAATTCAGGCTCCTGACACTCTGTTCCTTCCTTATAACAAGTTCCGGAAACCAGCCCATTTGGACTTTTCCTTCGAAAGCCACTGTAGCACCCTCCATCTTGGGCCAGGGGTGGGTCCCCTCCTCTCCCACTCTTCTGGGGAGTTTGGAAGGGAGGCCCCCACTCTCCCCAGCTTCCCTCTCCCTTTAACCCCCGCCCCCCCGCCGCCAAAGGTGAGCACCTGGGCCACATTCCTCCCACAGGTTTTGCCATGAACGTCTGCCAGAGAGCACACAAATGCAGAGACACGCAGATTCCAGAACCCCGTAACCATCTCACTCAATGGTCTGAAGCCCCCGGCCGTCTTTCCAGGATGGCAGTTCGAAGCTCTCGGACTTACAGGCCTCCTGCCAAAGGCCGCCAACATCTATTCCTTCAGACCCCACCCCTGTCTAAGCCTTCCTGACTCTCCTTCATAGAAGCCTTCCCCTCACCTGGGGACGGAATGGCGAAGCCGTTGTCTGAGGGGCACCCCATGCCTCCAAGTGCCCACATGCCTTTCTGGCCTCCTGCCCCTGTAGGAGATCCCTGCCCCGCACAAAGACAGCCTCACGCCTAGTGGGGTGAACAGCCGAGGCCAGAGTCCACACAGAGGAGCATTGTTCTGGGACTCCGCTCCTGGGACGCACCTGTACCACCTCTGGCAGCGCACTGAGCGGTGAAGAATGCCACGGGGATGCCAAGCAGGGGAAACAAGGAAGAGAAGGAAGGACTAGAAGCTCTCCTAACTCTACAGCAGGCAAGAGCTGTCGCCAGCTCACAAATGGGGAAGCGACTCAAGACAGGAGAAGGTCTTCTAGTCTCTTCTTTGAACTCCTGGTACTGCTGACACAGGCTCTGTAGGTCCCTCTGTGCGTCCAGTTCTCTCACATTCTGTCTATCCATCTGTCTGTCTCTCTGACACACATAAACACACACATGCCCCCGAAAACAGCACGAAAACCTCAGGAAGATTTTTTTTTTTTCCTTTTTACAGTCCTGACGCCGCGCTGGACAGAGCCAGGGAACAGAAGACTCCAGGAAGAGTATCGGGGGTTTTATAAAAAGCACATTTGAGCACCAACGACGTTGTTCCATCAGACCGTGTAATCACAGACTGTAGCAAAACCACGGGAGCATGTCTTGATACTTGCAGGCCCCTGGAAATGCTAAGCCCAGGGCTTTTAGGACAGCAGAGATGAAGTCAGAGCCCCATGCCCTGATCCAAACACAGAAGCAAGCCCCACTGGCCCACAAGCCTGCAGGCCTGACATACTCCGCTGGAGAGATCCAGGAGGTTCCAGAGGCAGGGCTGCGTTCCCCTGGGACTAGGTGGGTGACCGCCGCAGGCCATCTTTCCCCCAAGACAGCTCACCATGACGGCTACCAAGATAACTCCTTGGTATCCATTGCCTTCTCCAGGCTTCAGCTGGTGTTCAGTCTGGACACAGAAAGGGAGAGGTCCCCTGGGGGGCACAGAGCCACAGAGGCACCTGGGAACGGCTCAGTCGTCCCTGCACAGCCAGCACTGCCATCTTTGGCAACAACTCCAATGTCTTACACACAGACCTCCCTACACTTGAGGGTGATGAGGAATGAGACAGGACCCCTGGGGAAGTCAGGCTGCCTGGGCAGACCGGACACACATGCCTGAAGATAACTAACGAGTAGGACAGCACAGGGAAGGGCCTGACTGCCCAACAGTTCCAGGAAGCCTGCCTGCTCAGGGCACAGCAGCCCCTCCCAGCCACAGCAGTCTGGGAAGTTTTCTGGGTGAGGCAGGGTCTGGGGAGCTGGAAGAGAGGACCAGATTGCCGGAGACGCGTATTCCCATGTCACAGGGCCAAGAAGGGGCAGGGAGCTCCGACATCACAGAACAGATAGGATGAGGATCTCCCCGTCCAGAGGCAGCAGAGATCAGGGAGCAACATTCCTACGTTCTAATCGGAGTATCTTAGGGAGAACTGGCATTTCTTGACCCTTGTGTTGTCATCTATAAAATAGAATTATTATCCCTTCCTTCCGGGCTCTGCCCTTCCCTTGCAGCTCTAACCCCTGGCCCCCTTCCCAGGGGCTGCTTTGGAGAAAATGAATGTGCCTCCAGCTCCTGGAAGAGGAGCCTATGGAAACAGAGGGGCCAACCCTAAGGAGAAATAATGGAGACAAATCACAAAAGGGCTCCTTGTCCGAGGAGGGACCCCTGAGCCAGGATGGACAGGAGCAGCTAGGGCCTGCCCTCAGCACCCAGATGACATTAGTTCCCCAGTTTTCCTGTAACAAAGCACCATGAGCTAGTGACTTAAAACAGACATTTGTTTGGATTTGGATAAGGAAATGTCAAGTGAGTCTGATAAGGAAACGTCGAGCCCTTTCACCCCAGAGTTGCACACCAGACCCCACGACAAGATGGAGCTCTCTGCTTAACTCCCTCTGAGGCCAAGGCATGGGAGGAGGGCGAGGCTTGCACCCAGGATAACCTCTGGGTCTGCAGCGAGGCCTCAGGCCACTCTCACAGTCACTCTGGGCTCGGTGAAGACCAGCTTCTTGCCCCGTATGGCCAAAGCCACTTCTGAGGCCCAAGGAGGAAGCATGACAACCTCTGAATCTAAGAGCCTAAGCCCATTCTCTGGGTACCCCAGGCCGCCTTGGTGAAGGTCAGCTTGAAAACGAACCTTCTTATTTCCCCCTTTCTGCCTTCAGGGACCCGGCCCATACTGTGGTCTGATGGCAAGAGGATGCACTTAGAGGTAGACCTGGCCTTCAGTCACTCTACCAGCAACATGACCTTGGGTAAGTTATTGAACTTCTCTGAGCATTAATCTCAGTTCTGAAAGGGGAACGAGCCAGCTCACAGGGCTACCATGAGGGTTCGGGGTGGGGTCTTGATGCACAGCACTGCACCAGGGCCCTCGGTCAGCGTTCCACCCCTGTGCCCCAGCCCTGCCCTGCCAGGCAGATGCCTCAGCTCAGCTCCTGGTGGTGATCTGCGGTTGGTCTCACCAACCTTCCTCCAGCTAGTCATTTCAAAGCAACACACAGGTGGCTTTAGTTGTAGAGTTATTTGGTTCTAAGACTGTACAGGCCAAAGCAAAACAAAAACAAACTGGTGCTAGAAAATGCAGTATTAACCTAAGTTAACATAACATAAGAAGCAGAAGTCAGGGTTGTCCTGGTCCTCCAGAGCAAGTCAGTGGGGACAATCCCCAATGTCAGGGGTCCCTTCTCAGACCTTCTCAGGACACTTCAAGGGATTCCCATTCTTGCACTGGGAGTCCCTCCACACAACTCTCTGGGCTGGACCAGCTGTGGCCACTCAGAGACCACCCAGATCGCCTCCAACACCCCTGCACCTGTCTGTCCAGCCACCGGCCTGCTTCCCCCACTGCACGCACCCACCCCCACACCGTTACCCTGCAGCCTCCAGCCTGCCTGCTGTCCTGGCCAGTGAGCACCCTCTCTATGTCACCCCAAGATTTCCCCTCAGACCTCAGGCCCTCTTGCAAAGGACCCACGGGTTAATGGACCCTCAGCAACACTGCCCTCCAAGTTTCGAGCCTTGCTCTGGGCCCTGCTCAGTATGTGAGAGGACCTGACACTACTAAACATTCAGAAGGGGTTTGGTGTGAACCAGGTAGGTGACCAGAGTGAGGACGGGTGCTCTCCCTTTTACCAAAGCAGAGGCCAGAGTCTGAGTGCTGACCTGATCTCAGGCTACTGTCCCCTGTGCCTCAGTTTCCTCTCTGTGAAGTGGAGGGATAGTAGTATTGGCCTCGCAGGGTTGCCGTGAGAATGGAATGAGATACTCAGGTAAAAGTCACACAAGATCTGATACAAAGAGTTCAATACGTATTAACTCTTCTTATTAACTGGCCAAAACCCAAGGTAGCATCATCATTCCAGAAGCCTGTCTGTGCATATCCTGCCCAGACCCACTGACCTTCCTCCAGACCTCCACTAAGTCATGATGCAAAAGGTCCCGAGGCACCCTCAGACCTCTGCTGAACCCCTATTCTCCAAGAAGGGAGGCCCTAGGGCTCAGCTCCCTGCCTGAGTGAGGTGCCACGTGGACACAGAGCTAGCCTGGTGAGGGGTGACCCTTCCCCACTTCGGAGAGGCACCCCTGTCTGCCCCCGGATGGCTCCCTTCCCTTCCCTCCTCCCCTCTCCCCTCCAATATTTGAACTTCTACAGTCTTACTCAGGTTTCAGAAAAGAAAATTGTTAACCAAGTAGATACTGTCCCATATTCAGGGGATATGGATAAATGAGAAGGTCCTTACGTCTCAGATACTAATCTCCTACAATAATTCATCCTGAGTGTGTATCTATTTGTATCTAAATATCTCTTCACTAAACTGTTCGTCTCATGGTTGTTTATGACAACAAAATTGCTAGAAATACCCATACCCACCTATAGGTGGCCAGCTACAGTTAGGCTCTTTTTTTTAAATACATACTACTTAGCCGTTATATAAGATGAGGCAGATTGATACTGGTCAACTTGGGAAAATGTCCACAAACATATCACTTGAAAAAAAAAAAAAAGGTCATGTTCTATAGTTCTAATTATATAAAAATACACATGTGGCTAGACACCTTGTTCGGAGAGCTACCTGGAAGGAAGGGGACATGTTTGCTCAGAGGATGGGATTTCAAGTGTTTTACCTCTCTGCATCGTTGCTAAATTTCCACAATGAAGATACATTCTTTGCTAACAGGAAAAAAAATGCTACAGAAAAGGAACGAAGAAAACTCACGTAACCTACACTGCAGTAACAGCAAAGAGCCTTTCTACACTCGCTGTATGCATGCCAGATGCTTTGTATACAAGATTTCACAAAGTCAATACTATGCCTGTAGGACATGTTGCTTTCCCTATTTTTAAAAATAGATTTTATTTTTTAGAGCAGTTTTAGGTTTGAAGCAAAACTGACCACAAGTATAGAGAGCCCCTCCATGTACTTCCGGCTGCCTCCTAGTCAATTCCCATTATCCCCGTCCGGCCCCCCGCCCCGCCCTCTGCCAGGGGCACATTTGTTACAACTCATGAACCTATGCTAGCATGTCACTCTCCAGAGCCCCTGTTTATCTTCAGGTTTAGTGATGGTGGTGGTGTAAATCCAGTGAGTTTGGACAAGTATGTAACGATATGTACCCACAATTATTTGTCGTGCAGAGTAGCCTGATTGCCCTAAAAATCCTCTGTGCTCCCCCTGTTCATCCCTCCCACCCCCTCACCCCTGGAAACCACTGATCTTTCTCCTGCCTCTGGAGCTTTGCCTTCCCCAGAATGTCATCTTGTTGGCATTTTGGGATCAGCTTCTTTTACTTCGGAACCGCATTTAAAGTTCCTCCGTGGCTTTTCATGGCTTGAAAGCTCATGGAGTGCTGAACAGAAGCATTCCATCGTATGGAGGGACCAGAGCTTCTCTCTCCATTTTCACCTACCAAAAGACATCTTGGCTGCTTCCAGGAAGCTATGAGCAAGTCTACTATAAATGTCTACCTGTGGGGTTTTGTGTGGACATAGGTTTCCAGATCCTTTGGTCTACTCCAAGTTTAGGGATGTGCATACCGAGACTTGGAGGGGTGAGAGCCTCCCAGCGAGTCAGCAGCAGAGCTGACGAGAAAATCCACCATAACTGACTCCTTCTCACTAGCCCTGTTTTCTGCGAAGCTGTTCCTCAGAGACATCCTCTTCACTCGGTCCTGTCTCCCCTACCCTTCACTACTTGAGGCCGGGTCGGGTGGCGTCATCGAGGCTGGGGGACAGGGTGGCTGGTCCAAGCCCAGAAAATAGTGTGAGCCAATGGCATTTGAGTAGCGAGTGCTTTTTCCCTCTGCCCCCGCAGGTCATGGCCACAGCATTCCTCCCTGAGGTCCCCACCGCGTCCTGGGAAGCGTCCATTCACATTTCCAGTCCCAGCCCAATCAAAACCCTCAGCCTGGGAGCTCCAGACCCCAACCATCCTGTCTGCTTGCTCTGGCCTGACTCTCTAAACATGGCTCTCAGCACCACCTGCCTCACAGAGGCACCAAGTAGCCCCACTCAGCAGCTGCGAATCAGAAGTCCTTAGACCATGGGGTACCTGAAGGCGCGCTGTGTGCTGGGCATGAGGAGGTCTTTGCGAAGAGGTTCAGGGGATGGAGCCCCTCATCGGGAGCTGGGGAATGCACAGAATCCAGCCTCCAGAGTCCCACACATCTGGGTTTGAACCCAAACTCTGCTTCTAATGGGGTATGAGATGCCTGGGCAATTTACCTAACCTCAGTAAAATAGAGAATTTATTTAGCCTCGAAGACTTCATCTGCAAAATGGAAGCAGTCCTATCTTCCTGGCCAGCAGATTTGTTGCCAAAATTAAAGAGAATAGAGGTAGAGCATCCAACACTGCCTGGCACATAGTAGGTGCTCAATTAAGGGGAGTCATCACCTTCTACACGTTGGGATTCCTGCGTCTGGGTGGCCTGGCCCCAGGGTGTGGTGCTGGCCCCTCTCCTTCGGGGCCCTCTCCCAGACTGTTGCAGGGAGAAGAACCATGCGACTGCCCAGGGAGCTCCTCCGACCTGTTGCCACTGATGCGTCCAGAGGAGAAGCCAGGGATGTGAGCGGGGAGTTGTGTTGGAGGGTGGAAAGGTAAAGGCTATGGTTTGTCAGGCTTGGAGGTTTGCAGCAACTGCCAGCACAACACCATCTATACATTTGTCATACTCCTGGCTAACTTCGGAGTGAGGGTGGGGCAAGCAAGGGCAGACCTCCGCTGAACCCCTATTCTCCAAGAAGGGAGGCGCTAGGGCTCAGCTCCCTGCATGAGTGAGGTGCCACGTGGACACAGAGCTAGCCTGGTGAGGGGTGACCCTTCCCTACTTCGGAGAGGCACCCCTGTCTGCCTCGTAGGTCAGCCAGTCGGGTCGGGACATCTGCATCTCTGTGCTTCCAGGAAGGCCTGCAAACCCCAGCCCTGCTGAGACCACATACTGTAATTTCTTGTTTCGGAGGCCAGACCACCCCCGAGGGTACTCAGCACCCCCTTGCCCTAGGCTGGACGGTCTGGAGACGCAGCACTGCTCCCCACCCCCACTGCACAACGCCATCCAGCACACACACACAGCCCATGGAATGGACCAGAAAGCAGGCCAGGAAGCCAACAGCAAAAGCCGTCGTAGTGGCAGGGGAACAACCTGGAAGCCAGGCCCCACATCCCAAGGCAGAGACTGTAGGCAGGTCCCTCCCACAGACAGGGAAGGTGGGCCGCTGGGCACAGGGAGGCCTCGGTCTCTGTGGGAAGCGCCAAGAGGAGATGCGTCTGAACACGCCCCAGTCGGATCGGACTTTCAGTTCCCACGTAAAACAGAGGGCTGGGGTGGGCAGGCTTTACGGGAAGCAGGCTCCCCCAGGTCAGGTGTGCTGAGCAGAGAGAGTGCCCCAGAGGTGGGGTGATTCTGGAACGCCTCAGCTAAACTGAGGCCATGAGGCCACCCCAAGATCCTGGTCTTCATCCTCTCCCAAAGCGACCGGAGAGGTCCAGCATGTGGCAGGCCTGGGTGGGGTTGGACAAGCGCTTTTGAGTGACAATGTCTGTGCTGAAAGGAAGGGCAAAGGGTCCCGCCCTGTTGCTCAGGGACCAAAGCAGATTATAAGATTCTTTCTGAGACCTTGGTTGCTAGGCATCAGGTGTAAGTTGTTAATGCCTGAGCCTGGCTTCTCCCGTGACTCGTCCCCTACCAGCCTGGCTGACTCTGGGTGTAGACCCTGGGTGCCCAGGCTGGCCTGCAGAGGCCCAGTCCTGCCCCGTGTGGGCGGGTGTGTGTGGGGGGGTGTGCCTCTCGGGCAGGCCCATTAATCATCTACCTCCAAGACAACCACACATCCTGAGGCCAAAAGCAGCCACAAAAGGAAGGCGCTGTGGCCAGGCAGGGCTGGGGATGTGAGCTGGGGGGGGTGGGGTGGTATTTGAGGAGGGGCAGGTGTGGCAAAAGAGGGCAGGACAGTTCACAAGTTCAGACAGACAATGCAGGAAGTGAGGAAGGCCGCAGACGGTGCCCTCCCTGGAGCGGGGGCAGGAGGGGGCCACAGGACACCTTTCTACACGGTCTGTTTCGTGCCATGTCAGTCTTTGGGGGTGCTGATCCTGAACCACATTTGCATGCCCCCTGTCCCGTGCATACACGTATATATGTTTAAAAATATAAACACGCTGGGGCGCCTGGGTGGCTCAGTGGGTTAAGCCACTGCCTTCGGCTCAGGTCGTGATCTCAGGGTCCTGGGATCGAGCCCCACATCGAGCTCTCTGCTCTGCGGGGAGCCTGCTTCCTCCTCTCTGCCTGCCTCTGCCTACTTGTGATCTCTGCCTGTCAAATAAATAAATAAAATCTTTAAAAAAAAAAAAAATATATATATATATATATAAACACGCTTTATAGGGTTGAGCCATTTGTAGCAGCGCATGCTTCAGCCACAGCTGGTACTAACTGGCCCCCCGCTGGGACGACTCCAGCACGCTCCCTCCGGCTCTTGGGCCCCCACCCCCTGGTTTTTCCTATTATTTACACTTCCGATATTTGTAACTTTGACACCCTCTTGTAGCTGTAATTCCCACAGTCATCTGTCGTTCGTTCTACTTTTAAATCGATTCAGTCTTTTTTACAAGAGCGACACTATTTTTCATTTATTCTAATTAATCTTCTGGTTGACGGACATTTTTTGGCATATTTCCACATGTACTCTGTTTCCCAACCATGCTTCCAGCGTCTGGGAGAGCGGCGCCCCTGCTGCAGAAGCTGCGCCGCGGTACGGTGGCTTCCACGGCGGTTACTGGGTGACAGCGGTAGTGGGGAGGGGCTGTGGGTGAAGGAAAGAGAAGCGGGCGAGTCTGCAGGCCCTCAGTGTGGTATCCCAGAGCATCTCTGAGAAGCCCCCGCCGTCACACCCTTGGACAAGAATAGAAAGAGGCAATACATTTGGGGGGAAATGTTAAAGTTCATGATTTCAGGTGGGGCCCCAGGATGGCAAAGCCAAACAGATCTCATCCTTTGTGTGCAAGGGTCTGTGGGCTTGTCGGCAGGACCAGCTGACTCCACATCCAAAGAAGTTCAAGTTAGGACATGGCCAGACAGACAGACATGCAAAGATACGGCACCATTTTTCAAGAGGGGCAATTAGAGCTTGTGCCCCCAGTCTCCATCAGGACATGTGTGCTCAGAGAGGCACAGAGAGAACATTCCCTTTTCATACAGTTCTGCCCCTGTCTTTCTACAGAAACCTAGTTATTAGTCAGTTTCCCGTGTATGCAGGTATACATTCATCCCACATGTATTTTTTGAGGGCCTTCAAGGTGAGCCACTGTTCTAAAGGATAGCATTTATACCCAAAGACTTTCCACAATAGGAACAAGTGGACAAAAGAAAAAATTAGGTATATATATATATATATATATATATATGACACTACACACACACACACACACACACACACACACACACTTTTGATTACCACCATGGAAAAAAAATAAATACTATTGCCAGAGCACATTAAGAAAAGAAAAAAAAAATACTTTAAAACGCTGTAGGCAGCTGGGTTTAAGGGAGTTGTACAAATAGTAACAAGCTCACGGTATCCGAGGCCAGTGTGGGGCTGCCAGATGCCCTCTCGGCTTCAGGCCTGCACAGGAAGGGCCTCTGCCCCCCCACCCCAGGCATGTGTCACTATGCTCGGGGTGTAAGAGAGACAAAGCAGGTGGGGTCCCCCACCCCCAGGGGCTCAGGTTCCTCTCCACTCGTCCCTGGGCCCCTGCAAAGACACCAGGAGTCTGGGTAGCTGATAAAGAAAGGACACGATCCCTAGTAATAAGGGACAGATACAGAACGAAGAGCTTAAGGAGGGATTTTTGGTTTGTTTTTTGCTTTGCTTCTGTTTTATTGTTCTTATTATTTTCAAAGGTTTATTTTAGAGAGACCGTGTGCTTGCATGAGCAGGGGAAGGGGCAGCAGAAGAGCGAGAGGCTCTCAGGCCGACTCTGCTCAGTGCCCAGAGCCCAACATGGGGCTCGATCTCACGACCCCTGAGATCGTGACCTGAGCTGAAACCAGGTGTTGGACGCTTAACCGACAGAGCCACCCAGGGGCCCCGTCTTAGTGCTTTTAAAGCAGACACCATCTCTGAGCAGGGGCAAAGGGCAGTCTAGCCTCTCGTGTGCCTACGGTTATATTTTTGGCAGTGTCCCACGGACACCAAGGAGAAGAACAGCTAAACGAGTTTGCAAGAAGCTCTGCCCAGGTGTCTGCAGCCTGCAAGGCGGCAGGGGAAGTTGAGACAGACGTGCAGATCTGAGGGCGCACACAGGTGTATGCACACAGGTATGCCCATCAGGGCCAGGAGGCCCCAGGAGCCCGGGTGCACCCAGAGGCCATCCTCTAGGGGACAGCCAGGCTGCTGCCTCCAGCTGGTTTTTCCACACCTGCGCTGATGTCACTTGCCCTCAAAGTGCCAATCACCAACCAACTGGGTGAAAGACTTTCTGCCTGAAAAGAAAAGTAAATAGATGACGTCTGCAGGAGACTCACAAAGGCAACTTTACAGCTGTGTCCCTATAGAGCCAAGACCACCTGAGGTTTCTGGACAGACCCAGACTGTTTCCCAGTGACCCCCAGCAGCCTCTTCAGATGATACATGACTTGCTCCTTGGCGACATGCTTGCTCAGCTCGAATGATGCCCCGTGGGCTCATCTAGCCTTCCTCGTTCATTAAGCGGTGTGGCAAACTCAATGATAGGAATTTTTCCAGAGAAGATGTGTGAGTTTCGTGCCCCTCCCCCACTTGTTCCCCGGGCAATCTTCAAACCCTGTCTCTTTCACGAAGATACCGGCGGCTAGCCCACCCTTGCGCAGGTATGATGGAAGAACAGGCAACCCGATGCAGCGGGGGTCGGGGCGGGGGCGGAGAGGGGGCTCGCACAGGTGACCTACCAGAAGCCATTACTAGAAGTCAGTAAATTAGAACAGCTGCCAAGAAGGGACCTGCTATGTGACAAGCACCGTGTCAACTGGTTTACATCCGATGTCACATTTAACTTAAATGACAGCAGCCTGAGATCGAGATTCTTTGCCCAGTTTACACTGAGAGTAACCGAGGCTCAGAGAGGTTCCTCTGTATGAGGAAGGCCCTCCCGCCAAGAATCCAAGATCCGGACTCCACTCAGCTCGGCTCGAAGAAGCCGGTGTTCCTGCATGCCCTCCTATAGGTTGCTGATAGATTCCCGCAAGTAAGATGAGCTCTTCAAGAAATCTGCAGTCCACTGTCTACCGCTGCCATCATCTTTGAGCGCGCTGTCTCCCCTCTTCCGATCCATTAAGTCTAAATGCTAACACAAGCTAAACGAGCCCGCGAGTCTTCGAGGCAATGCAGCATTCGCCTAGACCTTAATGCTGCCACTCCAGGTCTGATTGATTTTCTTAAATCTATAACTCCTTGGGCTGAATAGCAAAGGAGCAAGGGAATGATCTGTTGAATAATTCTTGCAGCGGGGGAGGAGGAACACAAAGGCACGAGTGAGCATTTAAATTGAGAAACTCAGCATCCAGCTGTCTTCTCAGTGAGGGCCGCAGTGTGTATTAGGCCATTGAGGAGGATAAATTATGCAGGCTGGCTAAGAGTATTTGTCTCCAAGTGGGGATTAGGTCTAGTTGAATTACAATTCCCACTTCTTAAGAGGTAAAACCTAGATCAGAAAAAATCATATTTTCCAGAGTCAAGACCATGTCATCTTTTTTAACTCTGCTTCCGAAATCTCAGCCCAGAGAGGATTGTTTGGTTTCGTTCCATTTCTAGAAGTCAGTGTTGTGACCCACTGGACATCCACCCATGCCTGAATGGGTTCAAGAACAGCGTGGAGACAAGTGGGACAGGAAACCTCGAGGAAGCTTTCGTGCTCCCAAGATCCAACCATCAGCGAGAAGTGGTAGATGGTCAGTAAGGGGACTAGAACCCAAGGCAAGGGGTTCCAGGCCTGGCTGTGCTGCTCTGGTCCCTAGCAAGGGGCCTTACTTCTCTGAGCTGCTGCATCTGTAAAATAACCAAACCCCCTTCCCACTCCCCCTGCGCAGGGGTCTGGAGGGAGTACCTGATATTGAAAGTAAACAACCAAACATAAGTGCTTCAGCTCTTTGTCAGAAGGGCACTATAGAAAGAGAAGCTTCCAGGTGAGAAACGCCCTGCCTAGGAAATGTCACTGCGCCTGGGTCCTTGGGAAGCTGACTCCACACTGTGACAAGGTCTCACACCCCTCAGAGCTCCAGCAGAGCAGAGTGGAAAACAGTGTCATCCAAGTGTCCGTCTTTCTCCAGCTCAGGGGCCCAGATTAAGATGACTGCTCAGCCCTCGTTCTCAGCCAGCGAAAAGCCGTTCAGACCCACAGGCAGCCTGGGCCTCTGCACATGTGCTTTTAGACCTGCCCTTCCACCTAAAGCTGGCAGGGTGTCAGCACCTGAGCTTTGGCCCCTGGAGGGCTGCTGAGCTCAGCAGCAAATCCCAGGCCACCATTTGGCTCCTGCACTCCCTTCCCCATGGGGAAGGCCACTTGGCCAAGGCCTCGGACCCCAAGAACCCCCCGAAGGCCCCTAGCTAGGGCACTTGGACCTACCGCGAGCCAGCCGGGCCTCATGGCAGAACCGCTGCAGGGCTTGGAGCCTCTGTGATCCCGAACGGCTCCTGGGGAGCCTGCGGAAGAGCCGCTGGAGCCTCGCCAGGACTGTTCGGAAGCAGGCAGGAGCCGCCTCGTCATCCCAGCAGCCCTCGGTCATCCCGCTGTGGGGGATCCGCGGCTTCTCTCCGGGCCAGCGGGGATGGAGTGATGAATGGAGAGTCTGGGGGCTCCCGTGACTGGGGCTTTGCTCCAATCAGCCCAGCCCAGCTCCTCTTCCCAAAGGGAGTCCCAGGCACCTGGGACGTGGGGCCCGGGTACCGGCTCAGCCTGCACAGCGCCTTTCTCCTGCGCAGCTGAGGTCCCTTCCCACCACCTCCCCCAATGGAAAACTTTCTATTCCTGGGGCTTTTAGCTTGATAAGATAAAAATGCCCCCACCAAACAGGCTGCAGGAAAGAGCCTGCCCCAAGCTTCACTGCTCAGTGCTGCCTGTGAGCCTGAAAATCAATGTCTCCAAAGTTTCAGCAGACAGCAGAAGTGACCGGTTATCTCACACCGTGAGCCCGACCCAGGAGCTCATTAATGGATTTCTTTGGGGATGGCGGATTAATAATGCTTTACCAGCTATATAGGCTCCTGGGGGAATGAGGGGGCTAATTCACATTCTCCCACGCTAAGCCCAGGGGTGGGGAAGAGTGTCGGCTTTCAGCCATCTGGGCTGGGAAGGAGCCGGTGAGCAGAGAGAGGTAAGCAGTGAAAAGGGGGAAGAAAGAGAAAAGAAGAGAAGAACAGAGTCTCTCATAAATAGGATAGAAATGTTCTCTGGCCTCAGAATGATGCTCACTGGGCATCCCTCAACACTGACTCCCAGAAGCCACCAAGTCCTTAGCGGGGAAGTTCCCAGAAGCCCTGTCACCCAGGCTGAGCTGGGCAACCAGCACCAGACCGGCTGCAAAGCCTTCCAGGAAAGCCACTGGGGATTCCAGAAAAGGAAAGCCAGAGATTCCAGAACTCATCTGCCAACTGCCAGATGAGGCCAGTTTCAGACAAGGGAGGGCCACTTGTCCTGGCCTGCAGAGGACTCAGGTGTGCATAGAAATAAAGGTGCATTTACACATCTATGCTCCAGTCCCCAGGTGTTAGATCCAGAAGTCAACACCTGTGGGTTCAGGTGTGAGCTCTGCTAGACCTCCTGCAACCGCCATCCAGGGTCCACTCCCCTGTGCCTTTGTTTGTCCCCAGGTCACAGAGAACACGGAGCGGCATCTGAGCCAAAGGCCATGTCCTCCGGCCCACTTAGAGAAGTGGCAGAAAAACCCAAGCAACACTCTGTTCCTCCAAACTGGACCCCCATCATCTGCCTTCCTCCTAGGAAATCCGGGTAGAGGGTCCCCCTGTTAGATCACCCACCATGGCTGAGGGCCTCAGTACGTGGTGCAGGAACAATAAAAACTTGTTTGTACGCTTGACAATAAAAGCCCATTTTTTGCAAGTCCTTCATTTAAGACAGAAATGCCCTAAAATGGCACCCTTCCTCAGGCTGGACATTGGTTCCTTCTCCCTCGTTCTTCCTCAGGGAGACTGGGCTGCCCAGGGCTGCCCTCTAGTTTACCCAGCAGCTTCTGCAGAGAAGAGGCTGGTCAAAAAACGATACTTGGAGCCATCAAGCAAGGGTTGGGAGGTCCCCAGAGGTTCTAGAACTCCTGCCTGGGTGAGCCCCGGATGGGGTGGCGTTCCCATTCCCACTCTCAGGGAAGGCAACACGCATGCTAGAGGACTTCTACTAAGAGTCACAGTGAAGGCGGGAAAAGCCCCTCCTGAAGGTCCCCCTTTGGGCTCGAGGATTTACTGATCTCACTTCTCCTTTCTCCTCATCACAGAGCTGTCCTTTGAGAGGTTAAGCCATCGGAGGAGCCAGCAGGAGAGAACGGACAGACATGGGCGGATGAGCTTTAGGAGGCTCTAGAATCTTCCTTCCTGACCCTGTGAAAGCTGGACAGATAGAAAACTGTAGGGAGGATCTAGGAGGAGCGTTGTCTTGGGGCTGGGGGCTTTATGCGGTGAACTCTCATAACCCAGCGTCTAAGCACGGACCAGATGACGTGCGTGCTGGGGAGGGAGTCCAGCCAAGGCCCAGCACAACTGGGAGAAACAGCCTTCCCTATCTCAAAAGCGGGGGCTACAATACATTCTTACCTTGAAATGCCCCATTCCCATAAGGGGATCTCCAGATCACTCTTGAAAATATTTGTCACCCGAATATGCATTTATGAACCGTTTCTCCATCCCTTTCTCTCACAAATCAAGTTACAGCTGGGATCTGTTGTTCCCTTGGATAGTAAGGGATCTATGAGGGGTTTTGTTTTCCTTTAAATCCTTTCCTCCCTTGCAGAAAGGACACAATTGTTTCAACAGAAACCACAAAACCTCCAGCCTCCATTCAGCTTTGAATGGAAAAAACAGCTTCCTCCAAGTCAGCCAGGCGAGTAAGCAATGACACCCACACGTAAGACTGACCTGGAGAAACAGAGAAGGTCAGAGATAGGAGAAGAGTTGGGGCAGGGGGTTCCCCAGATTCGCGGGTCCCCATGTGGCCACACCACCACCTGGGATAGGGCCAGAGGTCCGTGAGGCAAACCTCGATTTATATTAAAGCCCCTAACCAGCCGTTCTTCACCCTAGCTGTCCCTTCTGAGATGCAACCTGATTTTGCTGTGGTTCCTGGTCATGAACTCTGACCCTAGGTCAGGGCAAGGAGGAGGCATGGAACAGGAAAAGACCTCCTACCTGTATTTCCACGTCAACTGTACATACTCCGATCACCAGTGGGGGTGAGGCAGGGCCAGAGAAAGACTCTTTCTTCTTTTAACTTGGGACGTAGAAAAACTTCACCTTTTGTTCAAAGATCTCATGATTTACGCATGCTGAAAATCTATTTAGAAACCACACGCTGGAAACAGCTTAAGTGCAGCCAATTGTCGATTATCCAGGCACTGGCTGACCGTCTAGCTGGCACGCGGCTCATCGACCCATTGGCTCACCCTCTTTTTTTGTTCTGTACCTCTTTTTATGGACATTTCAGCATTCGTTGGTGGAAGGGGGGCCGACGAAGGAGGAGGACTCAATGAACTTGTGTGTTCGAATGACATTGGCTTATAAGGCAAGATGCTGTGTTGGGTTCTGGTGCTGGTTTTGCTGCTTCCCATCTGGGTCATCTTAGAGCAATCCTTCGCCTCCTTAAATGCTGCGTTTTCTCCCCTGTGAGAGGGCCATGATCCCACCAGCTCCAGCCCACTGTGCAAGCCAAGAGAAGGCTTCAGGGGCCCCTGGGTGGCTCAGTCATTAAGCGTCTGCCTTTGGCTCAAGTCATCTGGGATCAAACCCCACATCGGGCTCCCTGCTCAGCGGGGAGCCTACTTCTCCCTCTCCCACTGTCCCCTACTTGTGTTCCCACTCTCACTGTCTCTCTCTCTCTCTCTCTCTGTCAAATAAATAAATAAAATCAAAAAAAAAAAAAAAAAGAAAGAAAGAAAGAAAGAAAAGGCTTCAGATGGGGCCAGGCCACCTCCACTCCCATAATTCTTGTCATTCTCAACTCACTCTGTTTCATGTAAATACTCCCATCCTAGGAGGCTCATGGGACACCAATTTGTATCTACAGCAAACGTGAGGATAATTCTTTTCCAGAACCAGCATTCAGTAGAAACAAAACATGAAAGGATTTAAAAGTCAATAAAAGGGGGACAAAATACAAAAGGATTTAAAAAAAAAAAAAAAAACAAGAACCCCAGGGCACCTGGGTGGCTCAGTCAGTTTAGTCTCTGCCTTCGACTCAGGTCATGATCCCAGGGTCCAGAGATCAAGTCCTGCCTCTGGGTCCCTGCTCAGCAGGGAGTCTGCTTCTCTCTGACCTTTAGGGACAACTTCTTAAAGGTCCATGTAAGCCAAGGTTTCATTCTCTAGCAGCCACTGCAGACATCTGGGTAAGACCTGCCCTGCCCTGGAAATGTTTGTTCAAGAAACAGGGAGGGGGAGCCGAAGGTGGGGTGCAGGCCCTCTCCGGCAGAGTAAACATGAGCCAGCCCCGCTGTGGTCACAGCTGAGTGACAGACCCGGCTCCCTGCCTCCCAGTGACAGGCAGGAGTGAACACACCGGACTCTCCAGCACCACCTTCCTACAAACCCCTCGGTACCACGTGAGCTCGAGCTTTTCTCCTTGATGCCCTCCATGAAGTCAAAGCGGACGGCGTGGGTGGGTAGGAAAATCCTGAAGAAAACCTGGGATGTCGTACAGAAACGAGCAGGCACCAGACCCCTCAGTCAGGTCAGGAGAGGCTCCACAGGGAGGCCGCCTGGCTCCTTGCCGGGACAGATCCCTGCTGTTCTTCTTCCTTCCTGTCCCAAGGGGGCAAAATAGGAAGCCAACATCCCTGCTTGTTCTGTGGGTGCGTCTCTCAAGAACTTTCTCTATGCCAAGAACCACAGGCAGGCGGCAACAAGCCCCACATGAACTCGTCAGCCACTCTAGCCAATGACCACACCATGGAGCGTTCTCGGGGTGCGCTGGGCTCGGCCCAGGTCTCCTCTGCATCGTGTGTGGGGTGCTGCAGAGAGCACCCAAACATCACCCCCGCCCCCAGGCCTGAGTCAAGATAGTCTTAACCTCGGGACGGGGCCCCCACAGCGAGTCCCCCAGGAGGATGTGATTCCACTTAAACCAGAGCCCCCGGGAAACAGAGCCCGCTGCCCTGTCTGACATCACCACCTTGGCCTCCTTGCTCTCTCCCCAAAGTCGAAAAGCTGGCTCAGCTCCCCTCCCAACCCCAAGATTCTGCCCCGAGCATGTGGCGAGAAGCTTGCCAAAGTCTCTTGGAAAAAAAACCCACAGATGACTAAATGCCCAGCCATCTCCCCCGTCAGGACTGGCCTTCCCAGCCTCAGCGCCGCCCGCCCTCCCCGACCCAGGCAGCAGAGAGCCGGGACCCAGCCGAGCCGGTGGGTGGTCTGGGGGGCAGAGAGCACCCAGCCCCCAGCCCCCAGCACAGCAGATCTCCGAGTGAGAGGGAAGGCTGGCTGCCGACGGAAGCTTGGCTGGGGCTGGGGGGTACATTCCATTCGCGTGCTCTGCGCACCCACAAATATTCACCTGCCCAAGAATATTCACCTTGTCATCTGAGGAATGCGAACAGGAAGGGCCTCTGATAAGGCCAGAGGAGTATTTACAGCTTCCTCGTCAGCCGTCATAGTACCCTGGGCAGAGCAAGAATGGCTAGCCGCTCCTTCCATGGGGAAACTGAGGAACGGGCTGGGAGCCAGAGAGGTCTCCACAGAAGAGCCCCCAGGGGCATGATTGCTGACTCATAAATGCTGGGCATGGCCTGAAGGAGGGAAAGGACCCGACAGCCTGAGCTAGCCCCACGGCCTTCGAAGCCAGCCAGGTTTGCCCCACCTGAGAGGCTCTAACCTCGTCCTGCCCCCAGCCGGGTGGACGGGCACTGCCCTGGGCAGCAGCATCCCTGCGCTCTGACCTCAGGAAGCCATTCCAAGGATGAATGCAGACGCAAGCATGGAAATCCTTTGGGCTCTTCAGGGAAAAGGCACTACTGGCCTGTGAAGAATCCTTCCTGTACGCGGAGGCGGGCTGGGCGCAGCCTGCACCTCCCGCCCCTGTCCTCACACTCTTTCCTGTCCCCCACGAGCCAGCCCTGGGAGACAGGCAGGGGGCGGTCCTTTCCCTGTCACTCTGGGCCGATCTGCACAGGGCTGGGCCCAGCCTGAGTGACTGATAAACTTGGGAGGGGAGAGAGAGGATCCCAGACCAAAGCCGCAGCTGAGGGCAGATGCCAACTCACTGCCCCCTAACAACTCCGCAGGATCAGCAGGCGAACACACACGTTCATTACCAAGTCTAATGAGGCTGGCAGACAAGTGGCATTAATCATTTTTGACTGTACCTGGGATTCAAGCCCCCTTCCTCCATAATCAGAAAATTTCATGCTCTGATGAAGTGGGGGGGACAATTAAGCCCACATTTAATGCTTTCACTTTCATCTCTCCAGAAGACAGGAAGCAGGGAGGACAGGAAACAAGATACAGCTTGGGGACCTCAGGAGGCCTCCCTCAAAGCATTCCAGATCTGTTCTCTGTCCCCATATACACACACACACACACACACTCATTCCACTAGGACTCTTTTTTCTAGAAGAAAAACCCCAATTAGAGCCCAGGGCAAGAGGGAACTGGAGACGGGGTTCCACTCTCTTTAAAAGCTCAGCGTCCTTTTCCCTAACCTCCCCAGCCAAACCACGGCCCGTGAGAAGACTTCAAGTCACACACTTCAAAGCTGCCGGGCATACTAGACAAATAAAATACTTTCCAGGTGCCCAAGAGTTCTCGGGTCTGTTGTAGGGTAACTCAGGGTCAATGTCCAGTAACCTCTTCCACAAAGAAATCATGGCAGGAGGGGCCTCCCCAGGATCCCATGGCTGTTGCATGGGCGGTTCCAGTCTTCACAGAGAGGTGGGCTGAGCCCAGCCATCAATGAAGTGACAAGGCAGAGCTGGGAGTTGGCCAGGGGGGCCCTGTGGGACATCAGTCTCACCCCAGGAAGTCCCCTGTCCCTGAGGTTCATGGAGAGCACCTCCTCTTCACATCATAATTACACATCTATCAAGTAGGGGGTAGGATAAGGAGCCCCAGGGTTCCCCTTTCAACCCTATAATTCCAATCCCATAACACCTCAGAGTCCTGAACGAGGGACGACGGCTCCGGAGAAGCCCGTGAGCATTCACTAGCCTCATGCAAGGTGTGTCTAAGCATCCCTCCTTGCCCGTGGAGTTGGACTTCAGTTTCCCCATTTTCCAGACTTTCTCTGGTCCAGGATGGCTCGCGTATCCACAAAACGAGATGAATGGTAAAAGGTCAACTCTGTGCCTTCTATAGAAGAAAGGGTCCAAAACCTCTAACGGGTGTTTCCTGATCGCAAAGCCAAAGGGCAGCGGGTAACTCTGCAGGGTGTTTGCTGCTGGCCCTGCATCCCCGGAGTGCTGGAAGTGGGCCCTCACCACTGCGATTGCCCCCACCCCAAAACACACATGCCCCCACAGAATCTCTCTCTCTCTCTGTCTCTCAGTATCTCTCTCTCTCCTCCAGTCCCCACTGGAGTTCTTCCCCTATCTACTAAACACGATTTTTTAATCCTGGCAATTAACATTAACTCTGAACCTCCTGACAGGTGAATCCAGCCTTACCCAGAGTCAGTTACAGACCTGGACATAGGGGTTAGGCTAGGTTGGAAGGTCTTTCACTGCAGAGGCAGGCAGGCAGTGGGAAGACAGCTTTCTAAAATTTTCCTTATTAAAAGTCCATCTTGCTAACATAGCTCTCATCCATTGTCAGCCTCCTGCCCAGACAGAGGTCCTTCCTGTACCATTGAGTGTCTGCTTGTTTCCAAGAACAGAGAGATTTAGGAGGAAAAACAAGCCACTACCTTCACCAAATGCTACTTACTGACGCTGCTCTGTGCCTGGCACTCTGCTGGAGGCAAGTGATACAAAGACAAGGCGCCAATGTCCCAGTGCTCTCGAAGCCACTGGCATTCAGCAGGGACACTCCTCAGCCACAGGAAGCAGAAGTGTTTCTGGAGGACAATTCAAACCCACTCATTCTGGGATGCTCACGGCACTCACTTCTCTTCTTAGTTCAGCCACGCAGGGTTTGAGAACTATACTCACTGCTTGGAAAAGTGACCTCAGAGGTGTCACGAGCCCAGACAAATTGTGACAGCTGTTGGATGGGAGGGGGTAACACTAACATTCATATTGCATTTAACGTTGATAACGCCTTTTGCCAGGCACTCTGTTAAACACTTTACATACATTAATTCACTTAATTCTCACATTAACACAGTGAAGCAGGTAACATTTTTATCCCCACTTTTTTATAACAAGGAAGCAGAGCACAGAGAGGCCCAGCATGACACAGAGATTAAGTGGCAGAGTAAGGATTTGAACTCAGGTCTTCTGGTTTCAGTCTGTTCTCTTAATCGCTGTCTGCTGCTGTCTTTTTAAAGTCATATTTCTGAACCTTGCTTTTTGAAACAAAGATAAAACACATCAAGCCCACCACGGAATTAGATTTTCAACTTAAAGAAAGATGCTCAGTGATTCTGGCCAGCTGTGTCTCCACCTGCCCGAGGCTCATCTGCACCTCAGAACGTGTCTCAACTGTTCCCATCCAGCCACGGGTCCACATGCAGTTAAATATTAATAATGACAAACACCAGCTCTGCTCCCTCTCTGGCATTCAGATATCCCTGCTTGATGGAGTCCCCAAATGCCTTACTACAGACTAGAATTCCAGTGAACTGGATTTGCCAGGGTTCCAGCACAACCAAATCCAGGACAGTGAGAATAACGCCTCTGTCTGTGTTTAGAGAATCAGTGGACATGGTAAAGTAGACTCGACCCTTGAGAGAGCGACCGTTGCCAAGACATCCACCGGCAAGTTTCATGTGATTCTACTATAAGGTCAGGAGCCTTTATGGAGTGACAGCAGCCCTCCACCCACAACACACGTCTCTCTAAAGGTTGCTCTTTCCTTTTGTCTTAGCACCTAAACCGTGAGTTCTGGTGGTGGAAAGAGCACCACCTCCTTTCCCTGCAATCTTTCCCTCCAATCTTTCCCTTCCACTTGACACTGGCTTAGAATGTGAACTTTCCTTCCCTGAAGCTAGGAGGCACCCTGCCCAGCCTCTGCTGTGAACTGGGGCGGGGGGGGGGGGGGGGGGGGGGGGGTAGGGTTTTCCTGATAGGGAAGTGGCTGCTGCAGTCAGATGGGAGCCCCCGGCCTTTGGGCAAGGGGGAAGGGCCTTTGCTGACAGATACAACCCACACACCTTTTCCAGAGACGCTTGTTAGGGGCTCTGCCCTCCTCTGTGCTTTGTACTTCTGATATTTAAACTATCTCTATAAACACATAAACACATGGATATAGATATCCTCCACCAAATATGGCAACCACAAATATGGGGGTGGGGGGAAGGCACCCCTTAAAGAAATACACACACTTGAAAATAACCCCAACCTCCAAAAAGACTGCAAATTTGCTCAGTAAGTCTACACCCTGGGTGTCTAGTGGTCCACAGTCCAGCTTTGAGAAGAGTCTGACTCTGAAGGAGGCTGGAGAGGCCTGAGAGCTCTGGGGAGGAAAGTACTGGACAGGAAGTTGGGGAATTTTAAAGCCTGAGGACTGGTGCAGTAACCCAGGAGGAGGAGGAGGAGGAGATGGAGGGGGAAGAGGAGGAGGAGGGGAGACAGGGCATTGCCAAATATTTAGAGCAGAGTCCAAAGGTTTGAGGGTCAGAGGTGAAAGGCAACGGGGGCGGGGCACAGGCCCAGGGTGACCTCAAGCTCACGTCAACCTTACAGTCCATTTCCATTCAAAGGCTAACCAGGACTCTTTCTTGTCCCATCAGTGTGCCCTAAAGGAGAGGTGTACCACAGGGGGGCATGTGCCAAGGGCCTGTACCACCGGCGACAAACAAGCCATATTCCCATTAACGCTAATAAGCAGGGGTCAAATGGCCATATCAATACCAGTCTCATGACCCACTGTCAAGAAGCTTCAACAAAAGTAAGAGAGTGCGTGTGAGACAACGGAATGACCTTGCCACGGTGGTCATCATCCCCAGCCTGTGTGTGTGTGTGTGTGTGTGTGTGTGTGTGTGTGTGCGCGCGCGCGCACGCGCGCGCGTGTGCGTGTCGGGGCGAGGTATGCACCTGTCAGGGAAAGGGGTATTTGTTAAACACAGCACCACCATACCTGGGCGGTAGGTAGTCACTAAAGCATACCCGCCAGGGGGCTAAGAGCAGAGTCTCCCGGGCCTGTCTCCCTTGGCTGAAGTGGAGAAGGGCAATGCCAGTCCCCCGCGCCAGCTCCGTGGCAGCTCCCGGGCTCGGACTGCGGGCCTCCCGCGCGCCCCTCCCCTGCCCTGCCCCTCACACTCACTAGCGCAGCGCAGCGCCTGCCGCAGCACCTCTCGTCCGCACAGGTCGCACCAGCCCCGGCCGCTCCGCAGCGCCAGGTCGGCGAAGCTGTGACCCTCGCCTCGCTCCACCGGGACGCGGGGATCCTGCGGCTGCTCGAAGATGCTCCGCACGTCGCGGGGCCGGGGCGCCCCAGGCCGCCGCCTTAGTCTCTGCTGCAGACCAGGCCGGAGAGGGCGAGCGGGTCGCGAGGCCCGCGGTTGGGGCTCCGGGTCCCCCCGGGCCGCCCTCCGGGCGCCGCGCCCCTCGTGCGCCCCGGGCGCGGTGGAGAGGGGCGCGGGGGCGCAGCGGCGCGAGGAGCGGCCGGGGGGCGGCGGCGGCTCGGGGCCGCTCAGGCTCTGCAGATAGCGCGGCGGTTCCGGGTCCAGGAGCAGCCGGTAGGGACGCTGCCCGATGGCCGGGGACGCCATGGTCATGCCGGCCGAGCGCGGCGGCTCGCAGCAGTGGCGCGGCTCCCGAGTCAGCCTCGAGAGAAGGGCGGCCCCGCACGAGCGCGCCTTTAAAGGGACCGCAGCTGCAGGGCGGGGCGAGGCGGGCGGGGGCGGGGAGACCGGCGCGCTGCAGGAAGGCGCCGGGGGAACTACCGATCCGCCGAGCGGCGGGGAGCCCGGGCGAGCGCGGGTTTCGGGGTGTCTGCGGGAAGCAGACCCGACGACTGGGGCAGCTCAAGAGGAGTTGCTGTCGGGACCGTCAGCCTTCAGCCCTTCCTCCTTCGCTCTCCCACCACCTCCATCACTAGGTCCCCGCCTCCACCGCACCCCCGCACCCCAACACGCCCAGGTGAGGGAGCGGGCGGCAGGGAAGGGCTTGGGAACTAGCTGGGGATGGGTCTATGGAGAGGTCCCCGGGCCAGGTGTCCGCGCGCCCCCCTCCCGCTTCTCCTGCCCACAGGAGGGTGTGCGCCCTGGCGCCCCTTCGCCGCCGCCTCCAGGCCAGCCGGCCGCGCGTGGGTCGGGCAGGCCTGGCCGGCGCTCCGGCTCCCGCAGCAGCGCCGAGTCGCGTGACTCCTAGGGACGCGCGACCGGGGACGCTTCCGAGGCTGACCGCGGGAAGCCGCCTCCGCGGCCGGCTAGGCTGTCAGCCTGCGACTTTCACTCTTGCTGGATTTCCCCTCCCTGGGCGGCCCTGCCTGGTAGGATATTCCTTTCCCGGAAAACGGGGCTTACATGATCCTGGGCCCTGGATCGTGAGAGCGCTCCCTCGCCCCGTGGCTTGGGACAGCTTGCCTTCCCAAGTCAAACCTGCCTCTTCCCATGGCTGCTCCAGGAACCACTGTGGAAACGCCAGCCCCGAAAGCCCCACGCTGCCTTAGGGACGGACAGCTCAGTTGTGACGGACTCCTTCTGCTAGAGCCAGAGCCGGCTTCATAGCTTCCATTTGAATGCTCTGATTTCACCATCTTGAAAGTCTTAATAATTTTTGAATTATTATTCAAAAATTAATAACATTTCAATAATTTCCAGCATTTTTTCTTTACACTGGGTCCCACAAATTACGCAGCAGGTCCTGATCGTCTCACGTGGGCGGAGAACAGGACTGCTGGGTCTTTAAACAGGCCAGGTGCTTGATCCGGGGCCCTCTCCGGCCTCTACAGTTGTTTGTTTGTTTGTTTTTGTTTGGTTTTTGTTGTTGTTGTTTTTTGGGGTTTTGTGGGGGGTTTTTTGCCTGTAAATTAGTTTGGGGCTGGGAAGACAAGCCCCAAATGATCACGGGTGATCACGGACTATCCTTTTACAACTTGGGGTTCAGTTTGGTTGATTTAACAGAGGTCGCCAGCCACCAACTTTGGAAATAAGCTAAATTCCTCTCGACCTGAGACGCATCCTCTTCTTCCCAGGCCAGGGATGGGACTCCCCCTAGTGTCTGGCAGGGGAATCTCCACTTTTGCTTTTTCTTTCACCTTGGAGATAATTTTTAGGTAATTCCTGAAATTTCAAGAATCAAGTGGTCAGGGAATTCCCAGACCGCTTCGGTCCATGGCTTTTCCTCCGTGGTGGCGGCAGTCAGAGAGTGGTCCTCATTTGTAGTGGAGGACATGTGCTGGGTCCCCAGGTCTCACCAGAGGCTGGTGCTTCTCACCTGAGGAGGTGATTTCCGGGCACAAGGGAAAAGAGCCAACCTCACAGTGCTCCAGAGCAGAAGGAACTGAGATGAGGGAGGGTGCACGATGAACCACCCCTTTTACTCCCCTCCCCCACCTTTCTGCTTCTCCCTCTGAACCTTGCTTTCCCTCTCATCAGTGGTTTCCAACTTTGGCGGGCAATCCGCTGGAGGGCTTGTTAAATCCCAAATTACTGGCTCCACGGCCGGAGTTTCTGAGTCAGTAGGAGTTTAGGGCTGAGGTTTGAGATGTTGCATTTTTAACAGATTTCCAAGTGGTGTTGCTGCTGCTACCTTGTGCCCAAGGAGCCCACTACTCTAGATCTAAGGTGGTGATAAGGTGGGCTTCACCATTTTCCCCCCATGGGGCAGGTGAGCTTCAGTGGACACTTTGAGAAAAACTCATTAGGAGAGGAGTTTGCGATCCCTGAATGCCTTCTGCTGCATGTTCATGCAGGAAAGTACAGTTTGCCTTTTTGGTCTCTTATTCCCACCTCTTCCACTTTTTTTCTGCAAACCGCTTTCTCGGGGCTGTTGCAGAAACCTGCCTTGCATATAAAGATCTGCTTGTACCCACCCCTCTGTTATCCATCCATCACCACAGGCTTGAGGCTCATTGGAGGAGATCACTGCCTCCCAGGAGGCGGGGAGCTGGGTGGGGTCCAGGGTGTGGACCCAGCCTGAGCTCTGGGTGACAGCTTGGCAAGAAGAAAAGACCTGGCAATGAGCACATCACTGAAAGGCCAGTTCTGAAATGCCATTTGTGAAATAATTACCAACAATTGCCATCTCTGTCCTCTGTTCCTCTCCTTGCCCCCCGCAAGCATGAGTTTGGGCAGCCCAGCCCAGATCCCCCAGATAGAGGGTCTTATGGAATGAGTGTCTCCTTGAGCCCTGGGACACTGAGGACCATCTAGAACAACCAGATGTAAACCCCCACCCAGTTGCCTGAGCTGCACAGAAAAACTGACTTTCCCTTCCTGCTATAGCTCTGATATGCAGGAATGGGGGTGGCTGCTCTCAGCCAGGAATGGTGGAGGAGATTGTGCCCAGCCAAAGCCCTACACTTGGCTTCTGGGATGGGAACGGAGATGAAGAGGGAGATAATGTAAGTTCATGTAACCAACCCAAAAAGTTTATCAAGTTTATCTTAAGGTTCATGTGCCTGAGCCAAGAAATTGAAGTCGGGAGAGGTAGTTGCCACCCCTGACCCCCAGCAGGAGGCTCCTTGAGTCCTCTGATACCCATCTTTCCCAGCCCAGTCCCCTTCTTCCCTGAAGGAGCAGCCCGTCCCACAACACACACACACACACACACACACACACACTCTCTCTCTCTCTCTCTCACGAGTCAGTCCTCCTTCCCCAGAGAGGAAGTACTAAATAAACTCCAGTCTCACTGGAGGGTCAGGACGATGCCTGGCGTGGTGGAGAGTTGATGCTTGAGCTTCAGAATTGTTTGGATGCTCTTCGGTCAGGCAGGCCACCAGGGAAAGACCACAATGTCTGCCGAGACACCTCCACTGGCAGATTTTCCCATGTTCGCAGATCCTTTTGGCTCATAGCCATCGACTTTTTTTCTGTGTGTGACTCACTCCCCGAGGAGTAGGTGTGCTGTTTTTATTTTGGACCAAGGGGAAGGATTATGACAGTCGTTTGAGTGTGTGGTCAGTGTGTGAGGTCACTTCAGATGTGGTCCAGAGCGTGCTGGTTCCTCCATGGGGGGAGGGGGCTGGCAAGCTGTGTCAGGGCTGTCCCCCCCACCCCCAACCACCACCGCTGAGCTTCCCAGTAGGAAGGAAAGGGGAAGAACAGAATGCATCCTGACTTTCTGAAGGGGAAGTTTTTGGTTTTGTTTGGCTTTGAGGCATCTGAAGCCGCTGAAATCCCCAAAGCATGTAGGGGACCTCCCAGTGATTCTGAAAGACCAGCTGTTTGCATGGGCTGGCCGGGCCAGTCAGGACAGGTTAGGTTATGCTGCGGTAATAAACAGCCTGCAAACCTCACTGCCTTTAAACCAGAAACTTCTTTCTCACTCCTATGACATGTCCTCTGCCAGCTGGCAGGGAGGCTCTTCCCCAAAGCCACTCAGGGCCCCGTGCTGATGTAGCGGCCACCACATCTCACGTTGCCAGCCTTGGGGCCGGAGGGAAGCCAAGAGACCCCGGAGGCTCCTATGCATTGAGCCAGCCCCACAAGGGGAGCAAGAAGCGCAATGCCGTCCTGTGCTCAGAATGGGGAAAGAGCTGAAGTATCTGGCAAACAGCACCGAAGGCAAAGCTTCAGGGGCACAGAGCAGTTCTTCACTTAAACAAGTAGCTAAGTGACCGAGCGCTGCTGTCGGTGCTAAAGGTCCAGGAGCGAAATGGACATGTTCCTGAAGCTTCCATTTGGTGGGAGAGCCAGATTATAACCGTGCAGACATAATGTTGGTAATGTCGGGTCCTGAGTACTTTAGAGTGAAAAGTAAAGCACGTTAAGAGGACAGAAAAAGGCAGGGACAACTCTTAGGTTCGAGGGCCAGGAGAGACCCCTCTGAGGAGCAGACCCGAATGGAGGAAGCCCTGCATCTGCCTGAGCAAGGGCGGGACAGGCTAAGGCAACAACAGCCCCGAACTTTCCGGTTCCTTAAGAACAGGAGTTTGTTCCAAATATGTATCCCCAGTCTTCACTTCCAGAGATCCAAGAAATCTGGGTACTGGCTGTGTTTTCTAGGAGTTGAATAAAGTGCCTCACCGACCCCACTCTGAAAACTGGAGCAGAGGGGTAGCTGGGATCGTGCGCCCTGATGTAGACATCTGAGGGGAAATGCTCTCACCCTTGTTGAGCGCAGGGTTCAAGCTTGGCCCTCGACTTCCTTCCCTCGTTGGGCAGCCTGTTGGACCCAGCGCTCAGCCCCCCACGGAAGTGGGGAGTCACGGGGTCCAAGTAATGGGGATTAGTAACACCTTCTGTTGCTAGACTGTGAGCTGGGACCATAATAAAATATTGTTGGAGAATTAAATTGTTTGTAAAAGTCTCTGATCAAATGCTATGTGTTATACATATTTACTCAAAAAATATGCATCCAGGGCTTACCATGGGCTGGCACTTTGGGCTTGATTGACTTGCTCTCCAGGCAGCTCTGTGAAATGGCTGACATTCCCATTTTACAGGTAAGAAAACTGAGGCTCAGAGAAGTCATGTGACCGGCCCCAAAAGGTGTCATGGTCTGGACTCAAACGCATGATTTTGGGCTTGCCCGACCCAGCTGGTATGGTATAAAGGGCCGTGTTTAAACATCTCCAATCTCAGTTTGCAGATGGAGTTTAAAGAATCAGCAAAATACTTCCCCATTTTTCTTTCCCTGTTGAAATCCTGTTCAACCTTTGAGGTCCAACCCAAATGCCATGGAGTTTTGGCAGAGTTGCCCAGACCCAACCCCTCACTCTTTCTTCTGGGTCCCTTCAAGTCGCTTGTGTCTCTAACCCTCACATCATCCTGATTTGAGTCACAGTTACATTGTACATTTTGCCTTCCCCACTTGGGTCTTGCTGGCCTCTCTGATCACACAGTCCAGGGAAAGTTAAGAGGTGCTTGTTCAGTGTTGAATAAAATGAGTTCAGCTGTCAGCTCCCACCGGTACCTGATTCCGAACTCATCTCTCAACACCCTTTAGGCCATGGCCCCTGCAGGGTGAGGAGACCAGGAATTGCCTGGCCCAATGAGAACGGAAGGCACCCAGTGACCTGCTGGGGCTGGGTGGCAGTGGTGGTGTCGGGAACTCTAAGACTCACGTGCATCCTCCCAAGTTGATGGTCACTGGCATGGATTTCTGGCCTCCTGGGCCACGGGTGAAGGTTGGTAGGACCCCATCCCCACTTCAGGTGTTGGGTTTTCTCTTGGTCACCGAGTGCTCGTGCTCCCACGGGGAACAGCTACGTAGGTCCTTGACAGTACTTAGGACAAGAGGACAAACGAGGGTGGGGATTCAGCAGGGATGTGAGGGCTCCTGGAAAGGTGTCCCCATGCCGGGTGGGGGGGTGGGGGTGTTGGCCAGGATTCAGTGGTGCCTCCCCCGTCCGCCTCTCAATTACGGAATTTTTCCATCCCAAGTCACTCCGCCAGGCTTATGATAAGCCCGGTGGTGCATACGTTTCTTCTTTCCATGTGGAAAAACTCAGCTGTTCCAGGCGGATTTGTCAGCAGCTTTTCCCCCTCCGCCAGAGGGGAGGCTCCAAGCCACAGCCACTTACATTCCAGCACTAAGCCTGCTCAGGGCCCATCACTGTGGCGGGAAGCCAGGGACCGGGACCGGGACTGGGACAGACCAGTACGAGCACAGTGGCCTGGGTGGCCTTCCAGGCTAGCCCTGCTCTCACCGCAGTACCCCCATGCCCGCACACGCCCCACCCCATTCCTTCCGGGTCTCTATCTGGTTCCCCTCATTTCTGTCCCCTCCCCCCCATCCTCCTCCTCTTCCATCTCTTTGTCACTCCATTCCTCTCCGTGCTCCCTCTCCGTGCTCCCTCCCGCCCCCTCTCCTGTCCTCAGTCCCATCCCGAGTCTCCCACCCACCACACACACGCCATGTCTCTCTGCAAACGGGCAGGGAAAGGACCCAACTGCTTGAAGGAGCTCCCCAAGGGAAAAAATCGGAAGTAGCCTCGAATTATTTCCCTTGGAAGCTCCTTCAAGCAGTTGAGTCCCCCTCCCCAACCCCCCTCCCAGCCCCCCTGCCCTTGGCGCCACTTGCCTAAAGGTTCTCTGCAAGGAAAAGGAAAAAGAAGCCGGGAATGCCATCCTGGGCAAAATCCCTGAGGCAGCTCGGAAGTGAACCCCGAAGGGCTCCTTGTGGAAACCCTCGGAGGCCCCCCGCTGAAGTGAGGCAGCCCCGTGACAGCAAATGGTGGGGTGCGGTGGGAGAGCAGTGGGGCCCTTGTGGGGGTCTCTGCTGTCCCCTAGTCTGGCTCCCTTGGCCTCAGCGGTCAGCTGGGGATGGAAGTGGGTGGGGGGGGGCGTCTAGTCAGGCGTCTACTGCCTCCTGCCCTTTGGGGGCCGTTCACGTGTCCTCTGCAGGGGGTTTGCACACTCTGCCTCAGGGTTCGCCAGCATTAGCTTGTGCGAGAATCATAGGGAAGCTCATCAACAATGCGGGTTCCTGGGCCACACCCTGGGCTGACGGGAATCCTGTGGGTGGGTCTCAGAAGCTCTGTTTTGAACCAGGACAGCCTCTAAAGAGGACAGTGAGGAGCTCCTGAGAGACCGTGGGCCCTGCGGCGCCAGGGCACGGAGGGAGGTACCAGGCGGCCTGCCCTTCTCGCGTGGGGAGCTGGGACGCGCCCCCATGTCCTCCTAGGGAGGCCCATTTTTAACCAGCCCAGCCTGTTTTAAGAGGATGCTCCATGTGAATCTGAATGCCATGTGGGTCCTTCCCAGACCTGAGTGACAGAACTGAGCCACTGCCTGGCCCGGCCCAGTGAGACAAGAGAATCTGTTTCTTGACCCTCCCCTGCTCAGGGGCCTCACAGCCATGTGAGGTCAGGGCAGGCAGAATGTGCCGACAACTCCCATGGTGTTTCAGGCCCCGTGTGGAAATACCTGACCTATTCCTACGGGTCCCTTGGACGGCCATCACCACCCTTTGACAGCCCAGGAGACCGACACGCAGTGTTTCAACACACCCTCCACTGAAGAGTCCGGTCTTTAAAATCCCAGTTGGACTTGACATCAACCTGCACCTGTGGTTCCCTGAGACAAAGCTCAAGCTCCTTATCGTGGCCCACAAGGACCTTTTGGGTCTGGCTTCTCCCTTTCCTCAACACCGACTTCCCACGGAGCTTCCTCTCAGGGACACACATACCTACAGTTCCTTCCACGCCACGGCCTGTGCTGTCCCCACTGCCAGGGATGCCTGCCGTGCCTTCTTTGCTAGG
Source organism: Mustela erminea (assembly GCF_009829155.1). Classification (NCBI taxonomy): domain Eukaryota; kingdom Metazoa; phylum Chordata; class Mammalia; order Carnivora; family Mustelidae; genus Mustela; species Mustela erminea. The sequence continues at coordinate 46,552,829 of NC_045630.1, read as the reverse complement.
TAATTCTGCGGAGGCCACACCCCGGAGTCTACGCGTCCCCAAGTCCTTCTCTGACACCCTCCCAGGCTGACCTCAGCACAGCCCCGTGAGACAGGGAGGTCACGCTGCTGTTGAGCCGTGCGTCGCTGGCCCGGCCCCTCTCCTCCTGACACTGAACTGCCCCCCTCCCACCTCCCAGTGAGCTCCTGGCGGGGGGCAGACAAGCCATAGCGGTCACCTCCACGGTTGGGCCACCAGTAACAGCGCCTGGCACCCTGCGGGTGCTCAGGTCAAGTCTGAGGAGCCGAGTGCACCACGGGCCTTGGTCCACTTCCTCGGTGAAGTTGAAATGGGGGTAGGCATCCACGACGGGGCCTCTGTCCCGCACGGGAACAAACCGAAGCCTTCGAGTTTCTCTCTGCTGGGCTTTCCTCGTGAGCGCACAGAGTCTGGATCCTGTCATCCCCCAAAAATCTGTGCTTGGCTCTCAGGGATCCCAGGCTCTTTTGCTGAGCCCCACCAAGTGTGTGTGAGCCAGAGGCAGCCACAGCTGCCAGGGAAAATCCATCCTGGGATGTCCCTGTGGGGATCCTGATGAGCTAGAAGGGTCCGCCCCAGCTTCATGCAGGCGGAGAAGGCCCGAGATGACCCAGGGGCACAAGGTAGCAACTGGCTCCAGGGGCCCCAGAATTGGAACCCACTGGGTTTAAATGACCCCCATGGGGACACACACACACACACACCCCAAATGGCATACATAAGGCCGCTTAGGCTCAGTGCTAGGAACCCCTGCCCCAGCAACCCTCTCCTGGGTCTTTAGAGGCTGCTGGTCTTTTCCATAGAGAAGCAGCAGGGAAGGCATCAGAGTCGAGGACCTGGGCTTCCTCACTTCTGGGTCATGAGGCAGTGCAGCCTCTGAGGACATGGAGGCTTCAGGAAGATGGGCAGGAAAGGTTTCTAGGGTTATCTAGAGTCAAGCACAATGTTGTTTTCATGCTTCGGTGCACAAATGGGGCTTCCCAGCTCCCCCCTTCCCCTCAGAGGGCCACTTCACTGCATTCTCGCCCACGCACTAGGCCAGGTGGGGAGCGCAGCGCGGTGAAGGGGAGGCTGGATGGAGTTCCGGGGAAAGACAAATCTGTCCGAATCTGAATGTCCAGGCACCGTTCTAGCTTCTAGGCAAAATGAGGGGAACTCAAAATGACCCACAGTAGTGCTCAAGCTCAGTATTTAGGACACAGCCTAGGTTTTGAAGAGTGGCGGGGTTGGGGGGCTGCTGGGGGAAAGGAGTAAGCACTTCGATGGTGGATTTAGGGGGGAGAAAAGAGAGATGTCCTTTCTCCCCCCTAGACAGCTCCCCCAAATGGCTGGGGGCAGGAGAAGGAATGGGAAGACAAGCCTTCCCAGCAGGATCTTCCCTGAAATGAGGGCCCATTTAAGGGAAAGGCAGGGATCAGGAAGTGACCGGTCCCTCCTGCATTTCCCAATCCTGTCCTCACAGATCCCCACCCAGCGCTTGCTGGGAGGCCAAGCGCACTCTGCCAAGAGCCCTCCCCTGCCTCACAGACGCAGCCCAGCGGGAGCCACTCAGAAGTAGAAAAGAAGGCCACATTTATTCCCCTTCTCAAAGGCGCAGGCCTCTTATCTGGACCTGCAGGCCTGTGCTCACGGCGGACGGCGGCTGTGGCTCCCGGCGCCCGGCCAGGCCTCGGGGAGAGAGGAAGGTGAGGGTGCCCGAGGCCCGAGCACCTGGCCCGGACCCCCCCCTTCTCTCCTCCCAGGCTCTGCCAGACCCAGAGTAGAGGGAGAGTCAGGCTCTGCCCTGCCTGGGGCGGAGAGCGGGAACCCTCAGAAGTCACAGGAGAGGGCAGGGCTGCATGTTCACCATAAAACCCCTTAAGATGAGGGAAGACTGAAATGAGGCCTTTTGACCCAGCATCCTAGGGAAACCCCCAGCAGCCTCCCCTTCTGTTCCCTGAGACGCGAAGCCCTACAGCCCAGAGGAGGTGGGCAGGCAGGCCGATGGGAGCCTCTTCTCTCTGCGGCCCGCCAGAGGTGACCTGAGCCTGCACGAGGCCCCAAGGTCAGCCCAGGCAAGGGGTCCTGACAGAGCACCTGCCGCCCCAAGTCCTGCCATGCCGCTTTGGGCAGAGAGGCAGTGGAAGGTAATGCTGGTGACGTCTCCCAGCTGTCGGCCAGGAGGGAGGTAGGCTGACGAGAGGGGACCAGACGGCGTCCCCTGGCAGGCCCCACACTGCAGGCAGGAGAGCAGTGTTCGGATGATTCTAATGCTTCAGGATGGCGGGTGGCCCACAGCTCAGAGATCAGGAGTCAGGAGCCGACGGGGGCCAACTTAACCTGTAAGGAAAGGTGCAGATTAGTTTCTCCCATGCAGGGGAGAAGCCCGAGGGCCGGGTCAGGACCCATCAGCTATAGGGAGCACCGAGCCATTCAAGTCTTCAGCTGTCCCCTCATCAAGTCTTTGACCCCTGACTACACATTAGAATCCCTGGGGGGAGGTTTATAAAATCCCCCACCCCTGTCAGCACCGGAGTCTCTGGAGACAAAGTCTGGCGCTGCACTCTTAAAAGTTCCCCTGGTGAATCCGGGGCAGCCAAAAGGTCAAGAGGAGGGAACAGGAATTCAGATGGCTTCTGCAGGCTCTTTGGCTACCGCTCTGAATAAGGAAGTAAAAATTCACTAAAATAAAGTTTTGAGCTATCTGTAAATAGACTCTGTATCACAGCGAGAAAAATTTATGGCACTAAAATTAGAACTTCCTGCCCCTGAGGGCTTGTTTTGGAAAGAATCTCCTCCTTGAGGGTATTTAAGAAGCTGGGACCTGGAGGGGATGCCCCCTCAGCCCAGGGACACTCCCCAACTCTGGGGACAACCACAGGCTCTGCTCCCAGCACCCCTGCCCGCCATCCCAATTCCAGGTTCCAGACTGGCCTGGCCTCCGAGGAACACTTAGCATTTAGTGGGCCCGCCCTCTGTGCCCCCTCCCCTCCCCAGCACGTGGCCTATCTCATCCCAGTTCACCCTTAGCTCCCACCAGAAAGCTTGGGATCATTATTCCTAATTCACAGGGGAGGAAACTGAGGCCCAGAGCCAAGCAAAACCTCCCAGGGTCATGCAAACCCTATGGGAGTCTGCAGACTCCTTCCACTGTGCCACTGGTCCTCCCGTGGGGAGGTGACAGACACAGGGCAGTGGGGAAGCTGTGGGGGGGATATGGGCACACGCACCCCAAGTGTGTATGTATGGAAACAGGCCACGGAGCTTCAGGGCGAGGACCATCCCTGACGCTGAGATCATGTCCTTCCTTCTCTCTGGGGTTAGAAAACGTGCTTTATAGAACACGACGACTAGATGGCAGGATTTTCCCTTTCAAATCTGCTTCCTTATATGAGAAGTTGGTCCCTCTGTTATTTCCCAGCTCGCTTTTGTGAATTTTACTGGTGGCAAAAAATCCCAAAGTCTGAGTGCTGAGATACTCTCCCTGCACCCTCTCCAGGACCCCTCATTCCCCCGAGGAGGGGAGTCTAACCGGGGCGTGATGCAGAGTCGGGGAGGCTGGGCCTGCAGCCGGGCCGCCCTGGGAGCCTGGGTGTGAGGCCGGAGCCCAGCAAGGCCGGAGAAACCCAGGCCTCGGGCAGTCACGCCAAGCTCGGTGCTGCCGTTTCCTGGCATGTGACACGGAGATGAAGAGCAGCAGTCCGCGGACGGGGGCCAAGCGGGCAGGAGTGGGTCTGGGGGAGGCGTGGGGCAGAGTCCACAATCACAGGGAGCAGGACGTGGCCATAGTTCCATGGGCCCCCAAGCCCCCCTCTCGGACTGCCCTGAGGCTCACATCCTCACAAGGATGGCGACCGGCCTGCGGACAGGCCAGAGCTCTGAAAGGACTGTCATCAGCCCCTCCTGCACACAGTGGGAGCTTCTCACCCTTCAATGACGCGATTGTTGTCCTGAAGGTCAAAGGCCAGCAGCTTCATCTCCTCACAGAGCTCCTGCATCCTGCGCGGGGCAGAGGCAAGAGAGGCGTCTGTGGCTGAGGCCGATGTCGTCCCGCCAGACCCCTTCCCCGAGAAGCCCGCCACCCCGACTCTTTATTCCTGAGGGCCTGAGGGAGAACCCTTCGGGCTCTGACATCTGCTCCCTACACCCCTCTCCCACCCCACCACCCCACACACCCCTCTCTCCAGCACTTACTGAAGAACCAGGTCCGTCAGTGCAGGGCTGGGATAGGGGGCTGTCAGGGGTGGGGAGACCTGAGCCTCCTTTGTTCTGTCCTGAAGGAGCTGGTGAGAGACCCGGTCAAGGATCTGAAGGGAAGCCACACGTTAGTCAGGTGGGATGGGCCATGGATGTGTTTCTTTGTGTTTTTATGCAAGAGAGGTCTGAGTAAGGATAAGAAAAACGTAACAAAATGGCACCCAGCCTGCATCCCTGGAGAACCCAGAATGCCGGAGCCTTTCCCGCAGGCCCTTCCTTCCCACGCAAGCACAGCTGACACAGCCACCCGCACTTGTCTGTGCTTGGATGTAATGGTCCAGACAGCCACGTTCTCCTCTGGAGCTTGATGGCCCAGCACGAGCCAGGAGCGAGGGGAAGGGGCAGGGCAGCCCGCCAGCCTCTTGAGGAATGGGGCTGCTGCAGGGGCTACGGGCCAGGGACCTGAGCAGCCTTCTCAGAGCTCCCTGTATTAGTCTCTTCCCAGAGACCAGACCAGAAGACAGAGGAGGGTTCACTCTGTGTCTCTCTGGAGTAGCCTGGAACCTCCCCGGCTACACGAGGCATGAGGACAATGTCCCAGCATTCTGGAAGCTCTGTCCTTGCAGTGACCCACAGTCTGAGGTCACCAGAAAGTGCACATTTGCTTGTCAGAGACCTCCTTAGCCACAGTTTGCTTGGACTTGGCCAAGGGCAGGCCTGCCCAGAGCCAGGAAACAGCCCCATGTCCCCAGGGTGCCAGACCAGCCTGGCTCCTTTCCGCGGCGCCCATGCACCTGACCATCGCGCACCTGGCTGAGACCCTCCTGGGCCCCCTGGGCTTCCGTGTTATAGGCAGCCACGGAACAGCTGACCATGCGCAAATGGTTCCTGGTCTCGTGCACCTCCCTGGAGAGAGCAGATAAAAAGTCCGAGCTGGGTTTGCTGGCTCTTCCCGTGGCCCCTCCAGCTGTCAAGGTCACCACACAGACATGGGGGACAGCAGGACCTGAGGGGTTCTGAGAATGCACTTCCCTCACTGTCTCTGTCCCCCCAGGTATGCCCTCAACCCTCCCCTGTCCCACTGGGGTAAGACCGATGACACTTGTGACCGAGGCTGCTGATGGTCCCGTCAGAACGACAGGGAGCAAAACCACACGTGGCTGGGGTGCAGCACCCATGCTGCTGAGGGGGAGCTCAGGGCCAGGGTCAGCCCCTGAGAGGCAGAGGACAGCCCAGCCAGTGCACGTGCCCTGGGAACTGCCCCATTGCCAGAGCAGAGCAAGGTCAGGATCCTCTAGGAATTCTCTTTTTCTCTGAGTGGAGGGAGGGGCCAGGAACATTGTCTCCATTGCACAACAAGGAAACCAATCCAAGCACAGACAAGCGGGTGGTCGATTCTCATTCCGACCTGTACAGTAGAATGACCTGGAGGTGCTTTTAAAATGCTGATATGCAAGCCTGACTTCAAACCAATTAAATCAGAATTTGGGGCGGGTTAGGGGTGGAGAAGCCATATTCTAATGTGAGGGGGCTGGGTGAGTGCCTGGGTCGCAGCCGCATAATGAGCCCACGGGTCCTACAGGCCTGAGAACCTGCCTTCTTTTCTCGGGAGGGGCCAACGTTCCAACAGACAGAGGAAGCGGGGAGGGGCTCAGGTGAGAAGGAAAAACCCAAATCCCCTCCAGGGGACAGTGTGAGTGGGTTCTATTTAACCCTGCCTCCCCGACCATCGGAAGTCTGTAAGCCTGCCTGGCCTCATTCAGGGGGGATCCTGTGTTCTCCCCCGAGAAGGGGTTTCCCAGCACACCCACCTGGGAATGTGGAAAGAACTCAGATTTTAGAGACAGAACCAGTACTAGTCGTGGGTCTGCTACTTACTGGCTGTGTAGCACTGAGAATGAGACCCGTGTTCTGAGCCTCAGTTTCCTCATCTGTGATGGGGGCTGATAGTGTCTACTGCATGGGGTCCACATTGTGGGGTTAAAGAAGCTAATGTACAGAAATCACCCCCGTGCACAAAACCACCCTTTTTTTTTTTTTCCTTTGTTCCTTTACGACCACCTCCCCTCAATCAGGGCTCTGCAAACCCCAGGGTTCTCTGAAGCCTGAAGGGCCAGGCCAGGAAGGGCCTCCAGGTCCGTGACCCCAGGAGGGAGGGCCCGACTGTTACCTCATCCACCTGCCATGCGTGACCAGGGACGTCTGATACTTCTGCACACACGTCTCCTGGAACAGCTGCAGGAGGAGCCTTTTGGCTAAACGACTAAAATTCACCCTGAAAAGACAGGGACATTGAGATGCGGAGAGAAGCAGCTGGACTCGCCCGCACTCATGCATAGCGTCCCTGTGTCTCCAGCAAGGAGACCTCCTCCAAGGGTGGCATCCCCAGCGGGGCTATGTGTCCACACAAGGAGGGACTGAGGCTCATACACGTGAACTGGGGAGGTCAGTGCACTGGGACGCAGAACCCAGGGACAGAGAGGCATAGAAGGACCAGGGGATCTCAGGGAACAGACACACTCAAGGCGAGTCCTCACGAAGGCGAGATGGTTTCAGAGACTGAGAGGGGGAGAGAGAGTGCGTGAGGGTCAGGGGTGGGTGTGGAACTGGGGGAGTGAGTCTCCAAACAACCATTTAAATCAGGGAGGGCCTCCGGGAAGATGAGTGTCTAGGGAACAGAGGGGCAGAGAGAAGCACAGGGAAGGTCAGGAGTAGGAAGCAGGAAGCGGTAAATCAGGGAAGACAGTTAGGGAAAGAAATACTACACACGATCGTGTTCATGCTGGAAATAAATCCAGGGACATCAAGCCTGCTTAGTAGAAAGCTCTGTCTGAGCCAGCTACCCAGTCTGCCCCCACGGCCCCAGATAACCTGCCCCAGACACAGTGACCCGCTTTGCTTCTGCCCAGCTACGGCCTGGGAGCAGGACCCTTTGTCAAGCAGAGGCTGGCTCGGCCCGGGGAACCCCCACCCTACTGCTCACCCACCTGCCACGGGCTACTCACTTATCCAGCTTGTGAATCTGCTCCTCGTTGTAGCCAAGCCCTGGAGGAAACAAGGAGGAATGATGTCGCCAGTCCAGTCGGTCAACAAAACAGAATGCCACAAGGCTTGGGGACGACTACAAGGATGCAGAGAGCTCAGCCTGGCCCTGGGGAGCTCACAGCCTCGTGGAGCCAGGAAGGTGGAGAGATGAGTACTTGGGGAACGCTTCAGGAGGAAAGTGGTGGATGAGGGGGCCTGGAAGGATACGTGGTCAGCCCCAGCCGCTCATCCAACACCCCTCCCAGAGGTGGTTGCCTGCAGCCTGCGGGTCCCATTCCCGACCATTCAAGGTGTGGGCAAAGCCAGCTGGGGGCTCTGGAGCCAGAAGCTGGATAAGCCAGGCCACCACCGTGCACCTCTCCTTCACCCTCCGCCTCCCCTTCACGGACCAGCCACTTGCGCATGAAGTTCTAGTTCTGTCCCTTGGCCACTGCGGGAGGATGCTCACCAGCTAGGGAGATGCTGCCCCCTGCTGGGGTTGCAGGGAATGGCCTCCCAGCTAGAGGTTTCCCAGTTCCCTAACAGCAGAACCCCCTCCCTGGGCATTTCATCTGGGGTCCTGCTCTCAGCCAGCTGCGCACTGAGCTGAGTCCCCGCTGCAAGTCCCAGACTGGCTTCCAAGTGGCAGGAAGCTGCAGACTCGGGATTTTGCAGCACAGAATCGGCTTCCTCAGGGCAGGTGCAGGGGGAGAGAGAAAACCAGGAAGCCTTCGACAGAGGGGCGTTTTTCAGGATTCCAGGGGTTAGCTGTCAAGGGTTATTCTCCCTTTCACGTTTAATCTTCATGAAGGACTCTTGCAACCAAAAGGAACAAAACTGTGAGCCATAAGGGGTTAAACACCCCCAAGACCAGGACAGCTTGGGCTACTGCACCTCCCGGGGTCTCGGTTTCCTTATCTATAAACAGGGGAGGGGGGTGCCGTCCAGAGTTCCTACAGGCATGAAATAAAGGAGGATCCCAAAGAGCCCAGAGGATGGTGTCGGATGCATGGGAGGGGCTCAGAAGTGGGGGAGGCTCGGAGGGCAGAGTCCAAGGGAGGGAGGCAGAAAAGCCCCTGAAGTTCTCCGAAAATCACAGCCAAACAGTCCAGTGGCGCATCAGAAATGGGAAAGTCTCTGTCCATCCGTTCCCCTCGCCCCGCCCCTCCCCACTCCTGGGCTGCTTTCCCCTTCCCCTCCCTGGCCAGACCCCAGAGGCAGCACTGAGGCTCCCGGGAACAGACGATCATCTAGAGAGATCTGTAGGTCCAAGCCAGTGGCCACCAGACGCACGTGGCTACTGAGCACCTTGCCGGTGACTAGCGCGCCTGAGGAAAATAATTTTTATCTTAATTTCATTAATTCAATTAACTAAAACTTTAAAGCTGGAGAGGTGGAAAATATTGTTGTATCAATGAACACAACCTTACTGCTTTGGTAAGAATGACAGTTCCGTCTGCTAAAAGATTAGCTTCTGGAGAAAGATGTGTTGTGAGTGTCAAATATACATAGGATTAAAAGGACTTAGCAAACTCACAAAAAAAAAAAAAAAAGAATGTAAACCATCTCCTTAATATAATTTTTAAAAATTGATTATAGGTGGAAATGACAATTTGGATATATTGGGTTAAGTAAAACGTCTTACAAAAATTAATTTCACCTGTTGGTTTCTACTTTTAAAATTTTCGCTACTGGAGAACTCAAAGTTTGGTGCATTGCTGGCATCCAGTTTCTAGGAAACAGTGCTCTTAGATAATCCTAGAGCTGGAGGAGAATTTGGCCCTCGAGCCCAAGGCCTGCAGTCCACATGTCAGGAGAAGCTTTGAGGCACGGCCAGGGAAGAAGAGGGTTGGGTCCTTGTCTGTGAGCTCCTCAACCCCAAGAGTCAGCTGGGGTCTCCCAGGACCAACCCCCGGCCCCAGCCTGCCCCTGGGTTCCAGCCTTTCATGCCCCATGATGGCGGTCACCGTGGACAAGCAGCCGCCTGTTCCTAAGCCTGGAAATGAGCTGCCTGTGCCCCCGGAGGTCCCCTGTGAGGACAAGCAGAGAGTGCCGGGGAAGGAGCAGGCCAGTGAGTACAGGATATGTCTTCAGACCCTCCCTCATTTGGAAATCCTGGCTATTTCGATGAGCCAAAGACACGACGGCTCGGGAAACATTCCTCAAACTGTAAAGTGCTCTGCAGAGGTGAGGGCTCTCTTCCAAGGGCCACCTCTCCTAGCACAGCCAGGCTCCGGCCATCTGAGCCCCCCACGCATGCCGTCCACGCCTCTCACAGGGCAACAGTCATAGGCCCCCTGTCCCTCACTGTCCACAGGCAGCTTAGAAGCGGGGACCCTGCCCTAGGCCAGCGGCACCCCAGCAGCCACAGGGATGGCATGGAACAGCCGGAGAAGCAGAGGGCAGGAAGGAGGAAGGGAGGGAAGCAGGGCAGTTTGCTCTCCCCACGGCTCACCTGGCCTCATTCTGGATTTCTTGAACTGTTTGTAGATGAGGTTCATCTTGTCCAAACAATACTGAATCTGCTGGACGCTGTGGGCAGGAGATGGGGACCAGGCAAGGGGAGAATCAAATAGCACAGAGTAAAAGGGAAGGGGGGGATGACGTGGCTGGGCGGGAAGAAGGTCGGTGGCCGAGGGAGCAGAGGAGCTGTCCGCCTGCAGAAGGAGCCTCATCGCCACAGTCTGGGGGGCCAGTCTGGGAGTGGGGGTGACTCTCCTGTCCCTAAGCTTGTCTGAGGTGCCGTGGGGCCAGCCAGCCACCTCTGAGTCACATGTTTATTCTTTCTTTCTGTCTGTCTCTCTCTCTCTCTCACACACACTCGAGGTATTTCATCAAAGACCAGACAGACAGAAAGCCAAGCAGGAGAGGCCACAGGAAGATGGCCTTTGCTACACTGGAAGGTTTGAGAACAGGATCCAGGCAGGAGTCAGGACCCTGTGAGTCCGGCAGGGCCCGCTGAGGACAGCAGGGCAGCAGAAGCCTTTCTCCTGGTGGCCTGGGCAGAGCAGAAGTCGGGGCCTCATGGTCTATCCCACACCCGGCACATGGAAGGTGCTTAAGTCATGAACCGACAACCCTTGTTTAAAACACAGGTGAGGGGCGCCAGGGGGGCTCAGTTGGTTCAGCGTCTGCCTTTGACTCAGGTCGTGATCCCAGGGTGCTGAGATCGAGCCCTGAGTCGGGCTCCCGGGTCAGTGGAGAGCCTGCTTCTCCCTCTCCTGCTCCCCCTGCTTGTGCTCATTCTCTCTCTCTCTGTTAAATAAATACATAAAATCTTTTAAAAAAATAAAATGAAATAAAACACGGATGAGTCCACAGTCCTCAGTCCACAGTCCTGCCTGGAGGCAGACGGATGTGCGAGATGACCTCTCAAGGACCTTCGCCTGCTGGGGTTTAAGGTCAGTAGTGTTTCTTCCTTTCCCTCTTCGGGCTGGATACAGACAGTGGAGATGTTGAATGTGTGTGTCTCTGGGGGGAGGGGGTGTTCTTCCCCACCCTTGGGCCTGTTTAGCTCCACTTCCCTCCTGTAGCTCTTCCCAGTGACCCCATCTCAGCTACTCCTGGAGCTGAACTCTGGACTGGACCCAAGCTGGATCCAAGCACCCGTCCTTTGGAGAACTTGGGGTGGATGAGACCTCAAATCCAGTCTTTATCCAAAAGACTCGGGCCAGATACATCCCAAATTCAGAATTGTCTTCTGATGCTAGAAAGGCAATCCAGCAGACATAGGTTATGTTGTAGGACAGCCTGAGTGGGGTCTGGGGTCTGGGTCTGGGGTCCAATACCTTCTGCCTTTAAGGAACAGTAAGAGTATCCACTCTAAGAGGGAAACACAGACTAAAAGACGACTCGCAGCAAAAGACTGAGGTCAGGGTTGGCAGCCAAAACAAACAAAGAAAACCCCACAGTTTTTGGAGCTCTTTGATTTCGGATCTGGGGGACCGGGTTAGGGAATTCCCGTCAGCACTGAGCAGAGTGGGTACCAAGAACGGGCTGTGTGGTCAGGGCAGGGTCCGCTCACCAGGCTGTGAGGGGACGGGCAGGCATTCTTATATATGTTGAATGAGGCTCTCGAAGCTGTAAATCCCTGGTGCAGGCCAAGAACATAGGCCTTGGAGGTGGGCAAACGTGACGTCAAGTCCCACCACTGTCATGTGTCATGGACCGTCTGTGTCCCAGGGCACATTAAACTCCCAGAGTGAGCTTCCCCAGCCACAAAAGGGGCGTACTAGCAGCAGTGGCATTCTAGGGATTAAATAAGATGATAGAAGTAGGAGGGCCAATCCAGGGAATGAGCAGAGCAAGGGTTCAGAAGAGGAAGGGAACAAAATTATTCTTTTGTTTAGAACTATTGCACCTGCTAGGATTTTTAATTCTCTCTCTAAATGCCCAAAAGGGGACAGGACCCCAGATGCTTTTCTCCATCTGGCCAGTCTCAGGGGAGGGTCTTACTCATTCTTGGATCCCACACCACTACCCCATACCCCAGCACCCTGGCCAAGATAACGGAGAAAGCAGACTGATGCCTAAAACGGCTACTGGACCTTCCAAGCTGTGCGTCCCTGTGCCCACCCCACCAAGAAGGAAAATCCCACAGACCTTCTGTCCGCATGTACCTGATCCCGGTTCTTCAGCAGCTCAGACCTTAGGTTGCTTAGGCTTGTCTGGGACTCTGTGATACTGTGGGAACATCTGGAGAGGGCCTCTGCCAACTGGAGGACAGAAAAAAAAGGCAGACCCCCCCGGGGGTCCTCAGCTTAGTGTTCTGACAGCAGCCCCGCTGGACCACGGCCCCCCAGCTCTGCTCTTACAGCACCCCCACACCCGCCTCACTCACAGCCCGCAGCCTGGACCTCAGCTCCGTGACCTTCTTCAGCTCCTGCATTTCAGTCATCCCGGCCACACTGCTGAACCTCAGGGAAGGACAGAGAAAGGACACAGCTGGGGGGTTGGGAGGCAGAACCCCATGACCACAGGAGGGGTATGACATCTTTGGGACATCCTTGCTGCCTTCGGGGGTATCTGGGGAGAACTGCGGTTGGATCGGAGAAACCAACCTCAAAGTTGTACCTTTGTTGAGCACCGCAGAGACTAAAGATGGGGTAGATGGAAACAACGTGAAGCTATGAACATCGATGAGTCCGTACAGTGAGGCGGCCGTTATGGACCCCTTACTAGGAATATTTATAACTAAAGGAAAAGACCCAAGTGCCTTCCCAGTCGAAACTATCCATCAGGATAAGCAATAGCTTCCTAATGAGGGAAAAGATGTATTTCCTAGAATATTACCAATAATGCTCTGGGACCCGGATTGTTAGCATCCCATGGCCCCAGCAAAGTGAAGTGACTCGCTTGGGCACGATGCCAAATCCCTGGTGACTAATGCAGGCCTGGACAGGGAAAATGTGACCACACGATTGAGGAATCAGCTGTCCCCACCCAGTGGCGGGAGGGAAAGAAGTGTACTTGGTGTCATCTGTGATATATTTATCCAAAAAACATTCCACTTGAATCCGTCTAGCCTTCAGAACTTTCAGTTTATAAGAAATGCTGGGAAGGAAGAAAAAAAAAAAAAAAAACCCAGAGGATACAGAGGAATCCCTAGAGTCCAGAAAGTGAGACAACGGGCATTGTCTCCCCCAAAACGCCAGGATCAGGAGGGGGTTTGGAGAGAGGCAGTCTGTCAAGATTAAAAAAGACTTAAGGAACGAAACAACTAGATGCAAAGTGTGGTCTTGCGTTGGAGCCTGGTTTGGATAAAACCAGTGAGAAAAGGAAAGGCAGGAGCTAGCTAGAGAACTTTGTGTATGGCTGATTTTAGAGCAGATGACAAGGTATGGACATGAGGCAGGAGGGCTCATGAGCTGAGAACAGCAGGTTAGAGGAGCACAAGTAGCATCAGATCTCATGTCCGTCAATATATATACTTAAAGACACATCGCTGAAAACTACCTAGAAGAACGTCTATTACTACCGTGTCATGACCTAGCTCTGGATGGCAAGGACACGGTATTTTTTATTTCATTTTTGCCTATCTGTATTTTCCAGCTTTCTACAATTAGCATATACTATTTCTATCACAATCATGATCGGGAAAGAATCCTCTGTGCTTGGGAGTAGAGTTGGCATAGGGGGAGGTGAAGGTGAGAGAAGGGGGGAGAATCAGGACTGCAGGGGAAGCTCCGTGAAGGCAGGAGTTCTCCATTATATCCTCAGTAGCTCGTGAAGTGTTCAGCACACGGTACTTCCTCCATACATGGTTGTTGAATGAATTAGTGAACGTACAAATGGATTTTGGCGCATGCAATGCTTGGCTGGCAGAAGCAGCTGAAGCAGACTAGTCCAGCTGGGCAGGGAGGCCGGGGACATGGGTCTGAGTGCCAGTCCTAGCTGCCCCCTCGCCCGTCTTGCGGGATCTGGGGTCAGTCACTTCAGCTCTGCCAGACTCAGACCTTTGTGTACATAACAGAGATGAATCTCCGTATTTGTGGGCATCAAAGAGGACCTCAGAGCTAAGGCGCTTGGCTAGAGAGTATGGACACACACTTGGCGGTGGTGGGGGAGGCATGGGGGTTCCTGAGCCAGTTCCGGCTGCCTATACACTGCCACCACATGCTGCGAGGACCAGGGAGCTTCAGAACAGAGGCAAAGACACTCCGCCAAGGGAGCCTGGCTTGGGGAGCCTGAAGCAGGAGGAGGACGCTATGGGAGAGGTGAGTCACCAGGCTGGGCAATGGCAGCCACTTTATGCCTAGTGTTCATTAAATTATCTCAGATTCCAGAATCAACGTGTCTGAGGATGTTCAAAAAAGGAAGGAATTGCAACGTGGCGGAGGCAGGAAGCCTCAGAGATCAGCCAGTTCCCTCATTTTGAAAACGAGGAAATAGTGGCTCAGGTCAGAAGAGAGAACAGTGGCCTGAGGTCCCAAGTGAAGAGCTTGGACTGGGCCTCTGAGTCTCGGCTCTGTGCTCCTCTTTGGCAGGAGGGAGGCTGAACTATGCTTCGAAGCAGGCCCTCCTCTGAGCCCAAGCTCTCTAGATATACTATCCCTCCAGGGGGGGCCTGGGATCCAGAAAGGGAAAAACAGTGGCCAGCAGGCCCAGGACTCCAGTCCCAGGGCTGGCCTGTCCCTTCTCCAGTGTCTTCAGTCCGGGGCAAACGGGCAGACAAATATCCCAAATGCTTTCTCGACACACATCTTTCCTGTTCAAGAACGTACAGTAGCACTTAGAACTCCGCTGGTCCTCTTGTTGGGTTCAATCTGCCGACTAGACTGGCCAGGATCTCCGTGCGTTCTCTCCTCCCCTTTCCATCCTCTGTCCCACTCCACCTTCACTCTGGGGTATTTTCCATTTTAACTGTGGCTTCAACAGACCTCACCAGAACCCCCTCCCACAATCTCCCCAGTCACGGCCTCCTTTTCTGTCTCTGCACAGGACCTCCCAACTCGAGGTCTTCTCTTTCACTGTGGCCTTAAAAGCCTCACCTCTTCCAGGAAGACCTCCATGATTGCCTCTTCTTATCTCTAGTCTTCCTTTTCCCAACCATCCTATTATCTTTCGTGCCTGGAAGGGCTATCTCCTCCAGGGGAATGTGGATGTTCTCCCACATCTGTCCCTGGACCCCCTTTCTGTGCCCCGGACAGAGCTCCTCGTGACAAGCCATGCTGTGCCCCTGCAGACCTTCATTTCTGTCACCATTCGAAGGGGGCTCAGCCAGGCCAGGGACTCTGCCCCTGTCATCTGGAGACTCTCCTCTGCCTCTTCCCACATCTCTGTCACCCCATCTGTCCCCTCCTCTTAGTGGCTGCTGCGCTCCTGGGAAACTCCCAGAACCTTCCTAGGGAGAAGGTCAGGCGATGTGAAGGGGAGGGACATCAAGCACTTTCAGCACAGTCTCTGCCCTCTGCCACCCCTCATCTCCTCCCAGTGGGGAAGGTTCCAGCCGCCATCAGCTTCCCTGAGCTGCAGAGCTTCCTCCTCTCCCCTGTACCACGGCCGCTGCCTTCCAAGATTTGGGGGGTGGGGGGCTGTGCCCACGGCTCGGAAATGCCATGGCCAATTGAGTCTTCCTGCTTCTCATCTCCAGACCCTCCAGCTTGGTTCCTTTCTTCCCAGTCTTTCCCTCTGCCTGGCCTGTCACACCTGCTCAGTTTAAGTCAGCTGAGTGGCGGGCATGGAGCCCCGAGGCAGGGCCAGGAAAGGTGAGGAAGGTGAGGACAGTGTGAGCCACGGAAGGAAGAGCGTGGAGGAAGGGTCGGCCTGGATCCCCATCCTGTCAGGCCCGGGGGGCTGGGTGAGGCGAAGGGGGCTTTCCCTAGAGCGCTGCTCTGGGCCTTCCTACCTGCTGGGACAGTGTCCCTGTGGCCCCGTTCCCCCTGCGGTGACTGGGTGGTGGAGGGGGGAGGGAGGTACAGTCACCAGGCGGGGGGCGGGGATGAGGGACAGGTGGGGCTGTCCTGTATTCCTGAAGGGCAGGGCAGGTGGGAGCTCTGGGTAGGGGGAGGCGAGGGCCATTGTTGGAAATATTGGGGGTGAGGAACAGGCAGATGGAGAAGGGCTAAGGGTCTGAGCCAGCCTCGCACTGGCCGCAGCCCCCCTGCTCCAGGCAAGACACCCACCTCTCAGTGCCCAGGCTGCTGCTGAGGAAGAGGAGGGCCATCCGCGTGACCTCCAGCGTCCGCCTGCACGTAGCCTGGAGTGTCTCCCTGCAAACGGGGGACTGAGTCGGAGTTCCCTTCTGCCAGGGGGCCCAGGGAACTGTGCCTGAGGGAACAGCCGCGGGGCTGCGCGGGAGAGGTCCACCCCGCCTGCCCTGCCCGTCCAGCCGGTCTAGCCCTCGGGGGTACTCACACACACCAGTGCAGCCCCCGAAGCATGAGCTCCTGCCCGGCCAGCAGGGTCCGCGCCAGCCACAGGGCCTGGTAGCCAGCGCCCAGGACGCTCTGGGACACATGGGGGGGGGGGCGGGGTTAGGAATCCCGCTCCCCGCCTTGTGCAACCCCTCCCTGCCCCCCCTTGGGCCCCCTCTCACCTTGGCGGTGGTGTAATCTGCCTGCAGGTCCACTTTGGGGAAGAACTTGGGGATATCCTGAGCAGCTGCAGACAAAGACCCTGTCTGAGAGGGCTGCCTGTGTGACCTGGAGGAACCCTAAGTTCACCTTTCCTTATTCCTTACTCACACCCCTCTCTCCCAGTCTACCACCCCCAGCTTCCCACCTGGCGCAGAGCGGCCCCCTAAGCCTACAGAAATGCACGCGCTGTGCTTTACAACTGCAGTCCCTCACTGCCCCCTTGTGTCCTCTTTGGAGAACTACATACAGCCTCAGCCCAAAGTCTAAAACCACCCTCATACCCAGGAATTTCAAGGTTAATCCCCCTTCCCAGCATCGGAGACCCTGAGAAGGAGGGAGAAGAAATGATACTTTTTCTAGAACTTGGAAGATAAAACTCTGGACCCCTGGAAAACTTCCCTTCTCTCTGGGCTCCTGAGGCTTTCCCCACCCATCACAGAGATTGTGGAAATCCTCTTAATTCCAGATCTCCCCGTTTCGACTGGAGTTTCTTCCCCAGCTCGGTGGACATTGCGAAGCCTGAGTCACGTGGCATTGCAGAGGTGTGGGAGGATCAGAGACCAGATCTGCTTCTGCACCCCAGGAGCCCCAAGATATACCCACAAAAGATACTAATCAATATCCTGGATCATAAGCCCCTGCCCCTTATAGAACGTGAGAAGGAGAAAAGATCCCGCCTGTGGGCCCCACTCACGGTCCTTGAAGGCCAGCCCCATGGGGGTCTCACTGGCTGTGCTTAACAGGGTTAGGGGGCTGCTTGCGGTCGTGTGGGCAATGTGTTGTGCTGACAGGTTGGGCTCGAGGACCCAGAAGTGACCCTCGAAGAGGAACTTCTGGTGTTGTGGGGCCACCCTGGTCTGCTCATACACGGCCTCCAGGAAGATGGCTATCCTAGACACACAAAGGGGTTCCGGGGATGGGGGAGAAAGAGACAGGACGGGAAGTGTGAGCAAGATATAGGGTCCAGGTGACCCAAACCCCACCTCAGTCTTCATCCACGGAGAGGACTCCGCGTTGCCAAGGGAGGGACTGGGTTTTGCCTGTTTTATCAAGGGTGAAGAGACAAAGGTTAGAGCTCGGGCCTTAATGGAGTGGATGAGGACAGAGTAGGAACCGAATGCAGGAACCCCAGTACCCAGTCTCTGCCTTCACAGCCCTTCTGGCAACACTCCCACTAAAATTCACCTAGAATTTTAGAGAAAAAGGGTCCTCTGAGCAATATATTTGGGGAACACGTCGCCAACACACACGCGCACACACACCCCTCAGAAGCCTAATGCGTGTTGCATTGGCTGGGGGTGAGGTGGGGGGCTTCTTCCTGCTGGAGTCCAGCAGCAGGAAGAATGGTTTAACTTTAAATTTGTGCAACTAGTATTTTCCAAACTAAGGTCGGACCCGGATGCTTTTCTCTCTAAAGAGCCCACAGAGCACTGCCTAGGATGCACCCTTCTGCCTGGGTAGGGAAGGCTCTCGCGCATGGGCCCCCGGCTCCCGCGCACTCACGTGTTGTGGGCGTGGATGTAGACGTGGTGCAGGACGGCCTGGGACAGGGAGAACACGTGCACCACGACTCGCTGCAGGATGTCGCTGGTCTCCGCGAAGAACTGGTCGAAGCCCCAGCACTTGGCCTGCTCCACCTCCAAGATGTTGGCCAGGATGGGCACCAGCTGGCTCTGCAGCCCCCTAGACCCCAGGACGCAGAGAGGGTCAGGCACCAGGGCCCAGACTCATCCTCCCTGAGTGGGTCGGGGGCGTCACATGACAATGTCTTGAAGAGCTTGGACCCAGGCGGTGGGTCAGGGCCGGATGGGGAGGGAGAGCTGGATGAACTCGTTCCAGCATCCGGATGGGAAGACTGAGGCCTGACTGGGAACGTGGGCTACCTGAGCCGCCCGGGCACAAGGGGGCTTCTGAAGTAGGGCCCGACTCTGGGCGGGGGACAAGGAAGCCAGCCCAGACTCGGGTCTGTGTCTACTCACAAGGACAGTCGGCAGGTGACGGGGAGGGTGTAGCTCCACTCCAGGGGCCCGTTCTCCTGCTTCTGAGTGCCCGCGATGGCCCCGGCTGGCTTCTCCGTGGTAATCCGGTACCTGGGCCGAGGTGGGACCTGGTCAGCAGGACCCCTGGCCCATCGCATCTCAAGGGATAGCAAACTCAGCACGGAGGGCTCTCAGAGCCCTGGTTCACACCAGCCAGCCCCTCCCCATTAGCCTGGAAATGTCAAGCTTTCTGCTCCTTTCCACAGCCCACTTCCTCTGCCCCTTCCCGCACCTCCCCCCAGTCTGGCCTGCCCCTGCACCTTTGCCCTCACTGTGCCCCACTCCACTAACCCTCCCCTCTCTGCAAAGTCCAGCCTTCCCTGCCAGCCTCTGCCTTGTCTGTCTCCTTCCCCTTCCCCTAACCTAATGCAGGTTCCACAGCCGGACTCCTGAGCTGAGGGTGAGGGTTTCGACCGTGCCACAATCCACCTTCCACCTTCCCTGCTCCGGGCCGTGCCCTTGGTGGGAGCAGCCACCGTCCCCAACTACCTCTGGACCAGACCGCAGGAAACCGGGGAAGCCTTCGCACCTGGGGTCAGGAGGCTGGGTCCTCGTCCTGTTCCCCACCCCTGTCCCTGGCAGACTCTGCCATGTTGGGCAGGTCTCTTTTAGAGCCTCCACCAACTTGGGCGGGCCACACGCGCACGAAGGGAGCGCTAACAGGGCGCCCTGAGCTAAGATAAAGGACTGCTCTCCCAGTCAGGGCAGGCCTCAGCTTCTTGTGGGACTGGCTGATGATGGAGATGGCCCGAGGAGGACCACAGAGGGAGCGGAGGAAGCAGACACACAGCAGGGACCTGTGGGGAAGGCCCAGGGTCTGACCCGTCTCCCGCCTTGCCGGGGGCCCACTGTATGCATACATCATCTCCTTGTTGCGCCGTGGCCCCCCGTAGGGGATGAAGGGCAGGCTGCCCGTGGCCGCATGGTACAGGGTGACCCCAATGCTCCAGAGATCCACAGTCACCCCGAAAGTCTTCTGCTGGGGCTTGCGAAGCACGGCCCGCTCATACATGTCAGGGTGCTGTGGGAGAGAGAACCAGTGAGCCGCCATGGAGGGGGTGGGTGGGCACGGGCCCGAGCCCCCCCCAGCAGACCTCCTTCCGCCACCTTCCGGGGAAAACAGAACGATCAGAACCAGCTCCTTCGTCACCTCAAAAACTGGTGTGGACTTAGCCCACGGAGCGCGTGTCTATCTGGCCAGCCTCTGCCCTGGGGAAAGTAGTGACCAGGGGTGCTCCCTGCCTGGTGGGGATCGTAGCAGGGAATGAACCGCACAAGGGAGGTCCAGGCAGGGGGACAGGCAGGGACACGGCAGCGGGGAGGCCCAGGCAGGCTGCAGCGTCACCCTTTCCATCTTGGAGAACAGACTACAATCTTCTGGTTGGGGGGCCAGAGGGGACGTATGCCCTGCCACACGCAGTGGGATTGAACAGAGTCCCTTGGCTGGCTGGCGGGGGTGGGGGGGGGGCGGCGCTCTGGGACAGTCACTAGTAGAGGGGCAACTAGCTGTCAGGGCGGGCCCCCAGCTTGGGCAGTCAGTCCCCAACCTCCCCCTCACCAGGTACTCCTCAGTGCCATAGACAGAGACGAACTTCTCATCATCATCCAGCTCCCGGGCGGCCCCGAAGTCCGTCAGCTTGTAGATGCTCTGCCCCTCCTCCCCCAGGAGGCGCAGGATGTTTCCAGGCTTGATGTCTCGGTGGACGATGCCATTCTCCCGCAGGTGGTTCATGCCGGCCACTGCGGAGAGCGGGCTGCTAGTTCTCTGGCCAGGGACAGCTTCGTGCCTGGGGCTTACTTTGGGCGGAAGTCTGTCCTTGGATCCAGAGAGAGTGTTCACACGGGCTGACAGGTCACAGGACATGCAGGAGAAGAGAGATGGGCACAGGACAAAGGAGGGGGTTCCCAAAGACATGGTGTGGAGGTTCCACCGGGATTCTCTAAGACAGTGGGTTGAGGTCTCTGCCTTCGGCTCAGGTCATGATCCCAGGGTCCTGGGATCGAGCCCCACATCAGGCTCTCTGCTCAGGGGAGCCTGCTTCCTCCTCTCTCTCTGCCTGCCTCTCTGACTACTTGTGCCCTCTGTCTATCAAATAAATAAATAAATAATCTTTAAAATAAATAAATAAATATCTTTCTTTAAGCCAGGGTTTTAAACAGCTGATTAGCAGGAATCAGACGCTCGGATTCCGTCCGTTCTCTTGTCTCTGTCCTATGTCCGTGAAGGCAGAGCCTCTGAGGGACAGAATGTCTTCAGTGTTTGGGTGATTGTTTCAGAAATGTCGGCCCCTCCGGGACTTTGCCTCCCACTGAGGGCAGGGTGTGTGGTGGGTCCGTCAGGGAAGGGGGCGTCCTGGTGGGGGTCAGGGAGGGGCTCACCCACACAGCGCAGCACCACCAGAAACTCCTCCTCGGGCAGCCCGAAGGCGTTCTCGGGGCTCTCGAGCACGCTGAGCAGGCTCCCGCTAGAGCAGTACTCCATCACCAGCACCTTCTGCCGGCTGCCCCCCTGCGCGTGGGACAGAGAGAGGGAGGCTTGGCTGGAAGGCACATCTCCTGCCCTTCCGTCACGATGGCTTTCTCCAGAGGGGGTGACTCAGCCTAGAGCCAGCAGCCCCATTCTCGAGGTCCCAGCTTCCGGCCTGGCCTTCCTTCCTTACGGTGACCACACGCACCTGAGCCCAAGGTCACTTTCTCCAGGCAGCCCTCTTTGATCAGGCCCTACTTCCCATCTTTACTTCCCCAGGTACTACCCCCCACCCCCTGGCATTCTGTCCTCCGGGTTGCTGCTCTGGCTGACCCGCTGACCGCCATTATTATGTGACCCGCTTCTTCCAGCCTGTGAGGGTCAAGGACAAGACCACCTCCCTCCGACCAAGCACTGGACCCACCGTCTCCTCCACCGCAAAGAGCTTGACGATGTTCTGGTGGTTCAGCTTCCGCAGGACCTCGAACTCCCTCACCTGCACCTCGCGGGGTCGCAGGTAGCTGGCCGTGTTGAAGACCTTCACGGCAACCAGCTCCCCAGATTTCTGCCGTGGGGGAGAATGTCAGTTCCCCCTCTCGCCCCAGGGAGCACACCTCCTCCCCCAGGCCTCCATGGAACGTCTCCCACCTGCCCAACACCAGACGTGAGCGAAGATGCCCGGGTTGGGGCTGGGGGCTCCCCCCTCAGCTCCTCCCTGCACTCAGAGGGAACAGGGGCTGGTCCAGCCCTGGGAGGGGCCGAGGACATGGGGCACCAGATGGTGCAGGTGCAGGGATGGCTTGGTGTTCCTGTTTTCTACTGGCACCAACCACGTAAGCGCCTATCGCCCCCTAGGGCTGCAGCGAAGCCAGGACGGGAACCTGTTCTGGCCCTGGCTCTGGAGACAAGACTGCACCAGGTCTCACAGGACAGAGCTGCGACAAAGGCTAGGAAAATCCAAACGAGTCCCACTGCCCAGCTCTGCTATTCGTAGATCTGCTGTCCTCATCCCAGGTTGATGGCTTTGTGTCTTCCTCTCTCTCTCTCTCTCCAGCCCCAAACTGTGCCTGACAGACGCAGCATCCCAAGGAGCCCTTCACAGTTCCCCATACCTCTTCCCAAAGCCTGAGCATCTCCCTCACTCCAGAGTGAGCCTCTGCCTCACCACACACCACCCTTGCTGCCCACCAGGGGCTGAGAGGGCCAAGAACTTTCCGGGCCTGAGGGGCCTGGGCAGGACTGTGTCTTACCTTGTTTCGGGCCTTGTACACGCTGGCAGTGGCCCCCTGCCCCAGCAGGTCGTCCGTGTGCCAGAGGTAATTGACGGTGCTCTGCATCTGGCTGGCCGGCCGCCCTGGGCCTAGAAAAACAACACACTGGGGTCTAGGATTCCATTCCTGACCTAGGGTGGACACAGGTGGCCTGACAGGGAGCTGCGTCCAAGACCATCCCACAGACGGTTCCAGTGTGGCCATTCCCAAGGTGAGGGGATGGAGGAAGTGAGAAGCGCAGAAAAGCTAAGAAACTTCTCCAACAAGAAGTGCAGCCACTGGGGCCCTCAGCCCACAGCCCGTACCTGTCCCGCCACAGGGCACTCTACCTGTCCTCACTCCCAGTCTTCTCCAACCCCTTCCCCAGAGGTCACTCTGCCAAGACAGACCTTTTTCTCTGTTACCTCTCCCAAGCACAGAGAATTCTGGATTTTTGGCATCCAGGCCTGGGATTGTCCCAGGAAGCAGAAACAGCGCTTGAAGGAAGGGCCCCAGGTCAGGCAGTGTCAACCACACCACCACAAATCTCCAGGATTGCAACACGAGCCTGGAGCCCTTCCCCACCCACTCGCCTGGGCCCACCACTTCCTGCTGCTGTGAGCGAACAGCTGCACGGGTGGCCAGTGTGGCCAGGTCAGCGCTGCTCTGGAAAGGATCGCACACGGTGTCGCAGGGAGTGTGAGTGTGTGTACGTGTGTGTGTGTGAGAGAGTGTGCGTGTGAGTGTGTGCGAGATAGTGTGCCTGTGTCTGAATGTGTGTGTGCATGAGTGTATGTGTGAGTATGTGAGAGAGTGTGAACACGTGCGTGTGCCCGCGAGTGCCTGTGGAGGGCTTGGGGTGGGGGTAGGACACCATCAAATCCAAGGGCCCAGGAACCCCCTGGGGAGAATCTGAAACCTCTACAACTCCACTCTCCATCTTTGCCCTCATCCTCTTCTCCCCAAAGGCCAGTTCCGATAAAGCAACTGGCTCCGGAGAGTGTAGCCCCGGAAAGTAAACTCAAATCCTCTCTGAAAAATAGGGTCAGGGCTGGTCTTAATGGGATGACTGGGAGAAGGAGCTTGAGAAGGGTGGCTGCCTCTCAAATACGCTCCAGTAACGTTGGACTAGGCTCTAACATCTGTCTGCTGGGTTCTCAACGCATGGTCACCACACCTGGAACCCTACAGTTCCCTAGCTTTCTTTGAGCCTTCTTTCTATAATCTTTTTTAAAATGCAGATCTTGAGAATGTCAATTCCTTGAGCCAGCAGCCACTTGAAGAGACTCCGAGGCTAAGTCCTAGTTTCAGAAAATGTATTCGTGTTTGCATTCTCCAGAAGCAGCTGAGATACAGAGAGACTCCCTGAAGATAATATAACAACTCGGTTTGAATGAGTTGATCAGATAAGTCCCCCACCCCCTCATCCCAGAGGCTGAGGAAGAATCAGGATGCCAGCAGGCCTGGAGATGTGAAGCCTGACAGGGAGACCTGAAATCAAGGCCAGGGAAGAGGTCCAGTCTGGGGAGCCCGCGGACAGCATATTCCATCCCCTTCATAATCCTTCCCAAGGCTGGTCTTCTCCCCACCCCCACCCCTCAATCCCCTCCACCCCCACCCCCACCCCCGGGCCTGGTGTTGGGGGCAGGGCGCAGTGGCAGACCCGGGTATGCACAGGGTTGTGCAAAAGGCCCAGCCCTGGAAGGACCGCAGGTCCTGGGTGCTGCTCCTGGTCCTGCCAGGGCCGTGCCTAGGAGCTGGAGGGGGGCACGTTGAGTGGGTGCCCCGTGCAGGGAAGGCTGCTCTCCTTGAGGGGCGGCTGGCTGAAGGAGGGTGAGCATTGGGACCAGGGCACCCGCGGCCCCACCCACCACCGCCACTCCTCCTCCCCCTCCCGGGTACTCTCCCTCGGCCAAGCGCACTTACCCCGCGCTCCGAGCAGCCGCGGATCAGGCAGAGACTCTCCCGGGCGAGTGTCTGTTATGCTTTCCGTCTGTGGCAAGTCCAGGAGCTGAGCTACACCGGAAAGAGGAGGGCGGAGAGGCACCCCTCGGTGCTGTTTGATGGTGCTGTGCGCTTCTCAGGCTCGGTCGGAGGCCACCGGCCCCAGCCCTTTAACCCTTTCCTGTCTGTCACCCTCCCCCAGCGCTGGGGGGTTTCCATCTCCCCAGCGGCTCCGGGAGACTTTCCTCCCCACTCCCCGGGCCTGGCGCCGGGGACAAAGACCCCAGGTGGGGTGAGGGCAGTCCTCCGTGCCCCCGGAGCCGGGCAGGAGGAAAGGACGGAGGCAGAAGCTGGACGTGACGCCGAGCGCAGAAAAGGAGCGTGGTGGGCGGGTGGCCGCTCTCCTCCCTGCCACAGCCCTCCCCGCCTCTCTCCGTCGCAGCCCTCTGCAGGCGTGACGACCGCAGGCGGCGCGCGGGGCACTGCCGGGGCCCCCAGAAGCGGCAGGGGGAGGCGCCGCGGGGCCGGGAGAGCTCCGGATCGGCGCCCGCAGCCCGGCACTCCGCGGAGAGCGGCCCCGCCGCCGCCCCTCGCGGGCCGCCCCGACCCAGCCCCCGCTGCCCGCTGCGCACACTCACCCCATCTCCGCTGGGGGACTGGCAGGCTGGTGGGAGCGCGTGGCACCCGCCGAGCTTTCAGAGCTCGCAGTCATCCACGGGCCGGGCGCACAGCATCCTGGAGGCCACGGCCCCAGGGACCCCGAGGCTGGGCGGGCCGGCGGGGCCGTGCCACCGCTGGAGCTGGGGGGGCTGCAGCAGAGGGTTTCCTCCCCGGCTCCCCGCGAGCAGGCACTGCTGGGCTCCGAGCCGGCTCCGCGCTCGCACACTTCCTGATTGTGTTCGTTCTCTCTCTTAAAGGGACAGAGGCCTCGGGGCGGCAGCCGCCACCCGACAGGAAGGCGAAAGGATGCTCTGAGTTCCTAAGTGGAGGTGACGGGACCAGAGTCCGAGCCACAGAGAGGCCGGGACCCGAACCTGGGCGGCGGCGGCAGCGGCGTGCCCTTTGGGCATCTGCCGTCCCTGGGAGCACGGAAGTCCAGGACTGGGCCCACAGTCAACCTAGCAGGTTGGGCAAGTTAACCAAGTGGAGAGCCTCCTGGGAAGGCGGAGTTCCCACGCCCAGAGCCCCAGCGAGGTCCCGGACCTAGACCTAGCCACTCCAGAAGTTGGGTCTGACTCTTCCCAGGGAGCCTGAAGAGGCCCAGGAGTAAACCCTGGAACCCAAACTGTGCCCACCTGGTGACCTTGAGCAGAGCCCACATCCCTTCCCGGTGTTTCTCATCCAAGGTTAGTGACCTTTCTCACTGGTACGGTGGATGACTTGGAACACTAAGTATGGAAACGCTAGGGAGACAGGAAAGAAAGCGTTTTGCAGACTTGGAAGGCACGGAGGCCCACACTCCTTTAGACATTTGCCCGTGATCTTCAGAGACTGCTGGGGCTGGAACCCAGGTGTGCCGACTTCCCATTCAGGACTCCACGCCCCACACCCGATGTCCCAGGAGAATGGAGAGGCCCTCCCTGTTCAGGTCAACCCTGAGATAGCGGTTGGATAAGAAATGGTTAAAACCAGGAAATTCCGTGTTTCTAGAGAATGTTGCAGGGACTTTCCCATGGCAACACCTGGTGGTTTCCTCTGGCGGCCCCACCCCTAGCACAGTGACACCAGAACAGGAGCTGGCGGAGGACTGCCTCGGCACTCAATTGATGTCTACCTGCTGATAACGGAGCCCGAGGCATTGCTGCTGGCAGGTGGTGGGGTTCCAGGTGCCAGGCCGTAGCCTCTCACAGCAGGGCCAGCAAAAGCTGTCCCTGACCCTCGGGCTCCCCACCCAGGATTCCCAGCTTCCCACCCACCCAGCGGTGGGAAAAGTGCACTTCCTTGGCACCCTCTGCTGAGCTGGGCCCAACCAAAGAGCCCACCCACGGCACCTGCCCTCTGACCCTGTGATTCTGTCAGACTTGGGGACTGCCCTTCTCATCCCAGCGTGACCATCAAGAGCAGAGCCCCCTGCTGGCCCACAAGGGACATGGACCTTTGATGAGAAACCGACCTTTGTTGTCGTCTGCCAGAGGTTAGCAACGGAACACAGACTCTCCCTAAAAGTCTCATTTTTCCCTGATGAACTTGCTCAGTCTTCACCAGCACGTGCTTTTCTTTCTCCAGCAAGCCCAGCCGGTCTTTCCCAGGATCTGACACCCTCAAACACAACGAACCTGTGTCTAGCAGCTGCTGGGAAGTGGGCGGGCATTGTGTGCTGAGGACACGAGGGTTAAGACCCAGGCTTCCCCCTAGAGCTAGGGTTCAGCCCCCGTGGTGAACGCTGGGGGAGGCATACTGCAGCTGGTGGTGACCTGAACCGGAAACAAGGCAGGACAGCAGACGCGGGGTGGTCTCCAGGAGTGCTTGCCAGGAGAAAGCACGCTCAACCAGGCTTCGGAGGTGAGGGAGGGAGGCAGAGAATTGGGAGTCAGCGGCAAGCCGTTCCCGGGGAACAGGTGCAGAGGGCCAGAGGTATGAGGAGAGGACCCCACCAGGGATCAGGCTAGAGAAGCGCGGGTTGGTGGCCTGAAGCCCTGTGTGGTGACAGATAAAGTTTCTTTGGCCACCCTCCATGAGGTCACATCCTCTGTGCAGACACACTCTAGTCCCAGCTGGACAGCACAGCCCTTGTTTCATTGTGGGGCGGCACGGGAGCCTGGCGGGCTCCTGAGGGGAAGAGGAAGCCTGGAAGAGGCCACAGCACATTTTCCTGAGTGGCTCTGAGGAGTCCTAGAAACAGAAGTGGCAATCCAAAGGCAGGACAAGGGCCAAAGGTGGGAGGAGCAGGTCTTTGATGGCAGCTCTCGAGGAGAAAGCTCACGTCCACCTTCTACAAAGCGGGGCCGCGTGTGTGGTGAGAAGGACAGAAACTGACCATCAGGGGGGTGGGAGTCCCCACTCTGCCCCTGCTCTGCATGACCTGCACGGCCAGCCTTCCATCTCTGCTCTGCAAGTCCCCCTTTCCTGCAAGTTCCTTTTTCCCAACCTTGAGCTGGTCACCTGACCTTTCTCAGACAGTTGGTGTAAGAGCCAAATGAGATTCAGTACCCGCTACCAGGTGGGCCCTGAACACATCCTTGTTGCTTCTCCTGTCCCTGCGTGCTTGAGCCTGTCTGTCACGGCTGCCTCACGTGTCCGCGCCGCAAAGGAAAGATGGGCGAGGGCGGGTGGGTGTACTCCCCATGCTCCCCCATCGGTGAGGGGCTGAGAGACCAGGTCTCAGAGCCCTGCTTCTCGCCGCCGTCACCAGTCAGCTCTAGCCAGGAGCGTTGGGTGGGGAAGGAGGGACACACTCGGCAGCCAGACCTGGCACTATCCCCCCTAAGGACTGGGGAGAGGAGCCACGGGAGCAGCCCCGAGCCACTGAGGGAAACAGCACTGTGCCACCAAGCGTTTGTCTTTCTTGGTGTGGAAAACACTTCCCTCATTCTCTAGACTCTCCCAGCCTCTGCCGTAAGCTTTACTGACATACAAGAAGCCATCGAAAGGGAACCCCATCATCTTCTCCCCCTACATCCTCTGCCTGCCTTGCCTCAAAGCTGCTTTCCCTCCCCTGAGTCGGAAGCATCTTCTTCTGCCGCCATGGCCAGCCCTTCCATTTCTGTTCTCTGATTCACCCTCTCCGGCACATTCCTTCTTCCCATCCTACTGGCTCCTGTTTGTGAGCGAATATGCCTCAAGAGACCCATTTTATATAGGGGCGCCTGGATGGCTCAGTGGGTTAAAGCCTCTGCCTTTGGCTCCGGTCATGATCTCAGGGTCCTGGGATCGACCCCTGCATCAGGCTCCCTGCCAAGCAGAGCTTCCTCCTCTCTCTCTGCCTACTTGTGATCTCTGTCTGTCAAATAAATAAAATCTTTTTTTTTAAAAAAAAGAGAGTCCCATTTTATTTATTTATTTATTTATTTATTTATTTATTTATTTTTAAAAGAATTTTTAAAAGATTTTATTTGACACAGCGAGAGCGGGAACACAAGCTGGGGGAGGGGGAGAGGGAGAAGCAGGCTTCCTGCTGAGCAGGGAGCCTGATGCTGGGCTGGGTCCCAGAATCCTGGGATCATGACCTGAGCCAAAGGCAGACGTCCAAGGATTAAACCACCCAGGTGCCCCAGGGCCCATCTAAAAAACAAACACCTGGCCCCTTGCTCCCTCCTGATGCTCCCCTCAAAACCATGCCTTTGCATAAGCTGCCAGGACTTCCTGACTGCCCTGCAGAGACCACCCAACCCACTCCAATCCAACCCACTTCCCATATACTGAAAGCTCCACGTCACCAGAGAATGAGCGCCTCTAGCTGGCCTCCTCTTACCCGCTGGCACCAGACACCTGAGCTTCCCTCCTTCCCGAACATCTTTCGGTTGGTGTCTGTGACAGCTCTCCCTGGTGTCTGTGTCACCTCTCCCTCTGTCTGTGCTGGCTCCTTCCTCGCTACTGGACTTCTAATTACTGGGACCTGCTTTTTTCCATTTGCACATTCTTCCTGGGAATTTCGTGGTTTGAATATATACATAATAAAAGAGATCCTGAGTTTCTTTGCAGGTATGATCTGTCCCTAAACCCCCATATTCATATATTCAAGAGTCTATTTGATATTTCTATTTGGACATCCAGTCATTTCCACTTTACCGAATTCTTGATGAACTGTCCTACTCCTCCCTCAGGCACTAAGGACCTATTATTACATTGTTTCACTTTCCAAGTCCTGTTTGGCTTATCTGTTCTCCCTCACACCAGAAAGCTCCATTATCTGTTTCTCCTGCTTCCTCCTGTACAACAGCGCTTGGCACACAGTGAGCCTTAGAGTTTGTTGACTGACTGATGAATGAGTCTTTGGCACATGCACTGTGCCAGGGTGGCTAACTCCAGAATATAAAAAGCTTCTTGTATCAAGAGAAACATTTAGAGTAGATTCTCATTAAGGCCATTTCCTAAATTCAGATCCCCCGGTCTCCTTTTGGGGTTGCTGTTTTCAACTGTGTTCATTGTCACTCACTTCCATCAAGCTGTCCTCTGAATATAGAAAATGACCCTCCACGGTAGCCTGCCCTTGCCTTTAGGCTCTCTGAAAAGGCTCGTTGGTCCTCTGCCCACAGCTTATAAACCATCTCCATCTGCCAGGTCAGCACCTACACTCAGGGATGGGGAACTCCCCCAGAGCACAGGGGGCAGGACGGCCTCACCTTTGACTTCTCCAAGACCAAGGGGCCAGCAATTGAAGCTCAAGATGGAGCTCTACTACTAAAATGAAGGAGGGGGAAGAGAGGACAGGTTGGAAAGGCATGAGACAGATGGAAGGGTTGGACTTTAGGGCATGGTGTCTGGTGTGGGGCTTGGGGTAGGATTCCTCGTATTACCATTGAACACCGGGCGACCCCTTGGAGAGGAGAGATCTGATCCCAACCTGGGGCTTCTGGTATTAGAAAAAGCCCAGTAAAAATAAGCATAAGCCCTCGGATGCGTTATCAGTTGCTACCTTTGAATAGCTTCACCCTTGAACTTATGATCTGCTAGAATCAAAATCTATAGGCAAGAAAGCATTTCCTGTGTCTCCCCCACCCCGCCCCCCACTCAACACCAACAGCACAAGCGTAGAGCTCAGCTCTTCTCCCAGAGGCAGGGGGCATCCAAAGGCAGGACGACTCAGGGCTTGGCTTGTGGAGGAAATACAACCTTCAGTCACCCTTGGTTGCGGCTGGCAAAACCTGCCAGCAACCGGACAGGCCCCACTCTCCCAAGTGGGGAAATCTGACCAGCGACAGAAACGAGAACGGTCCTCCCTGAAAACAGGGTGGGTGCATTCTGTGGAGGAAATGGTTCTCATGGCAACAGACTGCCCAATGGGGAGCTAGAAGACTTTCTACAAAACCTCGTAGGTTTCACACTTGCAGTGACTGGAAAAGCTGTGGGGGGAAATGCACATTCTAGATGCACTTGTGCCGTGCCTTGCTGGGAGGGGGAGGGTGGTTGGCTCCTGAGGTCACATTTCTCCTGTTGCCAGCAGGGCTCTCTCACCACAGACCAATCACAATCCCTCCTGGGCAGCTGGACTCCTGGGTTGGAGATCTCAGGGGGCAGAAAGGGGATATGAACTGGCAGCATCGAAACCTAAAAACGTATTTTATTTCGAAGTTGTGCTTTGGATTTTCCCCAATCCAACATCTGTTGAGTGACAGTCTTAGGTTCACACAAAGCATCTCCAAGCATACATACAATATTCCAGTTATCAACACTATTTTAAAGAATATACCATTTTACACAAACGTGACATACAAGTCAGACGCCACAACATTGCAATTCCCTGGAAGATCTAAGCTTCTCTTCTGCACGTGGGGTACACACACACCAGCCCTTCCGGTGGTCTGTTCATCCTGTTGCTGGCGTCATCTCTCCTCATCTCCTTGGGGAGAAACCAGGGCGCCCTGAGGAGGTTGGCTGAGACCAGTGTTTCCAGCTGACGGGCTGCTGGCTGCAAACTCCTCTCTTCCAGATTGGGATGCTGGTAGCCCCACCCCGCCTCCGATCCCCCAAAGACTGACCCGAGTCTGCACCAAGAGAAGGATCCATGCCTCAAGGGGCGGAGTGGGGCTCTCTGAAGCATCATGCTGGTTGAGGCAAGCAGATCTGAGGAAGACTGGTCTCCCTAGGCCCTGGGTGGCCAGCTCCTTTTGGCTCTTCGGTGTAAAGATCACAGTGTGCAGCCTGAATTCCAGTTGGCCGCAGGAGCTCTGCCGAGAAGGACTCTCCTTCTGTGGGTTCCTAGTCCCCTCGACAGGTCGATCTCGCAGGTATCAGGAGCACCAGAGAGGGGAAGACAACGTGGCTCCCAGAGCTGGGGGAAGTAGGTGGCTGCTCACACACTGTCCAGTTCATGAGGCAAATCAGCAGAGGGACACTGACCAAGGGGATGGTGGACACAAGTCATGTACAAGGGCCGCGAGAGAAATAAGGCAGGAACAACCAAAGGGGCCCAAAGCGTTGTCATTCAGAAAGCTTTGCTTTGACTTTCTCAGAAAGGAGTTTGCTGGGAGGAGGGGGAAAGGGCAGGTGTGGGTCCCAGTGTTGATTGGTTGGAGCAAAAGGAATGTAAAGTGAAGGGGAGGGCTTCCGTTTTCATTAAGGAAACATCCTTCGGTCTGAAAGCCCCTGTTGGCTCAAGACCTGTGCAAGTCCGTGTGACAGATGACGACAGGCCAGCGAACAGAGCAACAAAAGCCAAGAACCAGAGGCCTGCGGGTCACTTCTCCTAGGCTGACGCACTCGACTGACAAGTTCTTCCTTCCTCCTTTCTAGCTCTTGGGGTGGTCGCCCTGGTGAGCCAGGTTAGCCTGTAGTGATTAGCGATGCCCCCCCACCCCCAAAGCTGCTCTTTCCTTCACCCAGAATGAGGAAAATCCTTCCACTTTCCACAGCACCAACTGCCAACTTCAGAAGATCCAAAAAGGATCTTCTAGGCTAAACATAAGGAAACTCAGATTTTCCTATCTGAATGGCAACCCTCCACCTCTCTTGATCTATAGAAAATAAGGCTAAAAGCATAGCTTTAAAGCCAGGAGATAAAAAGGAATGAGCTTCAGCTTTAACTGAAGGAGTTGTCTGAGACTCATGAAACAGGGGGTGGGGCAGTCCCCAGCCCTGGTACTGCCAGGACAGCGTGAAGCCAGGGAAGCCGGGACCAGGGGCACCAGTTTTAGAGACCAGATTAAAGTAGGCAAGGGCATCATTTCTGCTTTTTTGGGAGGAGAATCAGAAAAAAGGCCAACAGAAGGCCAAAATATTCAGTATCCAATTTTTTATTTTGTTAGATTCCGGTCTCGGGAGGACTTTAGAGCCCACAGGGCCAAAGCTCTCTTAGTTGTTCTTTTTTGGAAAAAAAACAAAAACAAGAACACCCCGCAGGTTTAAGGAGTAATGTCTCTCTTTAATCTAACTAGGGCTCTCCAAGCCCCTGTTGGTCCCTGAAGAGAGATCTTACAGAATAACCAAACTAGAGAGGTGAACTTTAGGTTACATTTTCATTCGGGAACAATTTGGGGGGTTAGCAAAGCTGAATTTAATTTTTGAATAAGATAATGAATTTTGTCTTAAATGCCCAAAAACAGTGGGAGGAAGAAGGACCTATTTCTCAGCTTTTCCAAACCTGCCATAAACACAAGTGAAACTCTCTTAAGACTCTTTACCCTAAAAGGAACCAGCTATAAAACTGTCTTATACAGGAAAGTGTCTTAAATGGAAAATGGCCCATCAGAGACAAAGACAGGAACCCGAGAAATGTCTATACATTCAGAAAAACTTCAGAAGTTCTATAAAAAGACTGGGTTGTATTCCTAGAGGATGGAGGAGAGCAAAAGCAAACACCAATGACCAGTTCACACCAACAGAAAGAAGACAGAGAGAAAGCCCCCAACCCCAGACAGATTACAGGATCCAGTTCCATCCTGCTCAATTTTTTATGATGGAGAGATTTCAAAGGTTAGGTTCTCTGGCCCAGACAGAACAAGATTTGGAACAGAAACAGAGACCCCTGGTGGCTCTTGTGTGAACTGCCACAATAAGTTACAAAGAGACTGGTCTGGGACCAGGAGAGGTTCCACATGCCAGAGACTAGAAAAAAAACGTGTGTGTGTGTGTGTGTGTGTGTGTGTGTGTCTTTGTAAAACGAAGAATGGACTATATATGGTTCTCTATAGTCAGTACCCAAAACAAGATGCCACTGAGAGCTGGCTTTCAGCAGCCAACCATCTGGTCAGGCATCCCCTGTGTCTGAGGGGACGGAGACGTGAGCCCGTGTCCTCGTGACTCGCCGTGCCAGATTTCACAGTGACCTGATAATGGAAAAACCTATCTCTGGCTAACCTAACAGTGTGTACTGCGGCTGGCTGGATTACGACGACGGGGAGAAGCAGAGGGCAGTGGGAAGGGCAGGGCTGGGTGGTAACGAGGGCTTCATTCTCAAGGTTTTGGGTGACGGGAAGGCTAATTCCTGCAAGAACAACTTAGAATCTAATTTTCAACTGAAGTCCCCAAGCTAGTTAAATAGGAAGATTTTTTTTAATAACAGTCAGTCCCTCCAGTCCCCTTGTCTAGAACAATTAAATTACACCCCTCAGACAGTACAAGACTTGTCAGTGGACTGTGGGGAAGATGATGAGTTGACACCAGGGCTAGTGGCGTTTGTTTTGGGGAAGACCGTGGGCTTGGGTCGTGTGGCTGGCGGCTTGACAGGGGCAGCCATCTTGACTGACTTGACAGGCCGGAAGGCGCACGCGATGTCCCCGGCAGTGCTGGCACTGCGCTGGAAGGCGGGCTCGGGGTCCTTGAGGAGCTGGGTGTGCAGCGGGCTGGAGGGCTCCGACGTGGGGGCCACCACTGGGGAGGTTTTGAGGGGCTCCAAGGTGTCCAGAACCACATCAGGAGTGTGCTTGACACTGCTCTGCCGCTCGAGCTCCCGCAGCTCGTTCAGGGCAGAGTTCATAGTTGCCTCAATATCCTGCAAAACAGGAAAGAGGAGGTGAGGCCGGTGGAAGGCGAAGTCCCCAAGGATCCTATTTCAACAGCATAGGCCAAATCACGAAGAAACCAACTGGAGGGAGATGTGCAGATTATTTTACTTGGCCGAAATCCTTAAACATATGAATGTTCAGAATGTGGGGAAGGGGAAAAAAGGGATTTTCATTATCAGGAGATTTCTTTTTTCTTCCTTTAGAAAAGAATGGTGGAGATGTTATTTTAAATCGAGTCCTCAGGTTTTAGAGATATGCACTGAAATAATTCTGGGTGAAATGACATATAATCCAGTGCGGGGGCGGGGGGGGATTGCTGAAGTAAGAGTGGCCAGGAGTCTGGTCACAAGTATGTGGGATTTATTATCCAATTCTCTCTACTTTTGTGTATGCTTGGTATTGTACATAATAAACTATTTCTCACTAAGTGGTGGAGACTAAGTATGATCTTTGTTTTCTTAGCTTCAAAGCCAAAGGTCAAGAAGGGTCACGGGCTGAGGAAAGGTTCCAGAACCCTCGCCCTGAAGATTCATCAGGACACCTCCCCCCCCCCCCCACGCCCACCCCTACCCCACCAGAGAGCCCAATTTGAGGAAGCCATTTCCCTCTACCCATTACCACCAGAGGGGACGGAAGAGCGACCAGGAGGGGGAGCCAGAGCCCGCACAGGTGAATCACCTCCCGGGAGCCACAGTGGAACCACCCAGCTCTCAGGAAACAGCAGAACCAAAGACCCTCTGTCCGCAGCCAGCTGCCCCTCAGGGAGACCTCCCAGCTCCCTCCCCACCTCTCCACACACTTGTGTCGGGCACCCCCAAACCACCACAGGGCTCCTCCTCGGAATCAGGCTCACACGTCAAGACGACATGTCCCAAGCCAAGGCCCTGGTTAAGGCCCTTACAGGGTGAGCTATGCTTTCTGTTGACGGTGATCTTCACTCATCCCTATGATTGTTCTCAAACCATAAAAATGCTCAGGAAGAATCCCATCATCTCCTCAGTCCTGCTCTGTAGTAGAGTCTGTCCCGAGAATGTATTCTAGCTTCGTCTTAACACCTGGCTCAGGAGGGAGCTGGGAGGATTCCCACGGTGCAAGGCAGATCGCAGCCACGAGCTTCAGCAGACGCGCAGGAGGAGAGGGCTAGCAAAGCAAGACATCGCAGGCCCGCTGCTTAATACTATGCTTGCCGGGTACACCTTCCCTAAGCAGAGCATCCCAATTAAGCCAATAGAGACCGGACGCAGCCTCTATTGCCCCCTGGAAGACGGGGCAAGAAGAATCTCAACTCAGTTGAAACATAGGAGGACAGCGGGGAGCCCTTCGCTCCTACCTGGTCTAACGAAAATTATAGAGTTGGGAGAAGCGTCTGAATGAACTGCCTGCAGCGACCCCAGAAGTCGGACTTCTAGAGGTGGGGCTGGATCGCTAATAGTCCACGGAAAACAGAGACTTGTCAGTGTGGTGCTTACGCGGAAGGAAGACCCCATAACCAGGGAGCTCACCGCCACTGCGCCTAGGGACTGGGGCTGGAAACCCTTCCATTACCTGCGCCCCCCCATGAACCCAGGAGCTGTTGGTGGTCTTCCTCCTCCCATTAGGGACCAGGGATCAGCCGCAGGGAGCGGGACTGGGGCGTGGGCGGGTTGACAGAAAAACATGGCCAGCACTACATCTGAGCCTCAACACTCGCACAGCTTCA
Organism: Mustela erminea; assembly: GCF_009829155.1. Taxonomy (NCBI): domain Eukaryota; kingdom Metazoa; phylum Chordata; class Mammalia; order Carnivora; family Mustelidae; genus Mustela; species Mustela erminea. Next base: position 46,517,533 of record NC_045630.1, on the reverse strand, counting down.
CGAAAGCCTACCAGGCTCTCGAAACCCGAAACTTGGGCAGAATGGACTCTATCAAAAGACTCTAATGTGTTGCTTTAAAAAGTACAAGCCTCGAGAGCCTGTACGTGAATAAAAAGTCCGAATTCTTTTATTCTGTCTTCGAATTCTTGGGGAGAGTGGGATAGACGAATTGCGTAGAGAGCTGCCTTCTCGGGTCCAGACGTCTAGCAGCCTCTGAACTTGGTATATGATGCACAGACTTCCGCGGTTTCAAGGCCCGTCGTAATTAACGTAATTAACGTGGCGCTACGTGGGCGCAACAAACGGAGATGTGCTAGCCGGGCGTCCAGAAGCCCCACCCCACCTTACCTGTGCAATGACCTCAGGGTCCACGGGCCGATGGTTATTGAAGCTCTTTGACCTCCCTGCTGTCACTGTCTTCCGGATCTGTGGACTGTCCAGCCGATTCTTCAGGGACGAGTGGCGGCTGATGGAGTTGAGGCTCCCATGCCCACTGATAGAACACTTATCTGGCCCTTCCTTGGGGAGACTCTGGCTCATGATGGGCTGGGAAGATGGGCGGCAGCTAGCCCCCACCCCCGGGGTGGCCGAGTCAGTCAGGGAACCGCTCAGCCCATGGCTGTCACTCCGAAATGTTTTCCGGATACTCCCAGATTCTGGCCTCTTCCTTTGCCTTCAATCACAAACAGAAAGGGCAGCGTGATCAGGGATTTCTGTCCCCGAGGAAGCTAGGTCAGGAGTGAGAGAAGAGCAGGTGTTGACCTCCACGACTTCTGGGAGAAGAGGCACACACGGCACGTTCTCTCCTTGGCCTCACCTTCCCTTGCTTTCTATGTGTCTCTGTTCCCCTGCCACCCCCAACCTGGGCAAAGCAGAAACAGATACTTACTTGGTGGTCTTGAGCTTTGAGTTCTGGAGATGTAAGGTGCTGCCAGGAAAAATGTCTGATTAAGTTAAAGTTTCTAATGGAAGACAGATTCACAGAAAGGCCCCCTCCATTACCTGTTTTGAACAGAAACCTAAGAAACCTACCCAGGTAGGAGAAAAATTCTCACCATCACCAAGAAGGCAAGAGGAGAACTGGTTTTTCCAAATTCTAGCATTTTCTTAGTCCAAGCACAAGATTGTGATCATTTTGGACTCAGGCAAGAGGCCGTTGTTGCTTCTTGGGCAGACATGGAAGAGAGTACTTTTCAGGAGGCTGCAGTGTGGCAGGGTCAGGGCCAAGTTTGTGCCTTTTCTTAGGGTGGAAATACATCTATGTGACCCTAAATCACCCAGTACTGGGCTGAACCCTGGCTCTGCGCGAGCTTCCTTCAGCCCGCTGAGACTCTCCCACAAGATGGCCTGGCAGAATCCTAGTAGCATGGGTGTTGCCTACTGCCGAATAATTTCATTTTTTTCCCTTGGAATCAGGTTCACAAGGATCTAATCTAAGAAGAAATCCGACTTCTGGTTTGGGCTGGCAGCTGGGCAGCTCTGATCTCGAAACCACTAAGGACCACGAAGGCCGAGGCAGGAGCTGAGGTGGAGGAAGGGAAGGGTAGGACTGAAGGTGGGGTGCTGGTCTATGTGGCCGAGTCAGTGTCCTAAGCCAGTCCTGGTCCCGTTCACGGGTCATTTCTTCTCCATGCGCTCCCTGCAGCTGCCCGCTCGGGCCATTAAGCCCTGGGCGTCAGCCACTCTTGAGCAGAAAGAGGATGTTCTCAGAGTCTTATAAGGCCCGGCCGAAACGGCTCTTCCCGGGTACCCCAAGTCCAAGGGCAGGCAGAAGCAATCACTCCCTCTTCTGTTCCTCTGTTCCTTCGGGGCTTCTGATGGTGCTGCTTTTTAGTCACCTGTCCATACAGCCTTTCCTTTGCCGGACTGAGCGCCGAGGCCCAGTACCCCCTTACTCATCTCTGAAAAACCAGCACGGGCGCTCGGTCCGACAGGGAGCCCTCACTCAATGTGTGAAACTAAATCGAACGCCACACCCAAATAACTCTTCGCTGATTTCCTTTTTCCACTTGAGGGTCGCTGACTCACAGAGCTCAGACTGCTGAGGAGGCAGCTTATGGAGCGGCCGGTGTGGGCCAGGTCTCTGGCCAGGCCCCGGGGACAGGAGGAGAGGAAGGCAGAGTTCCTGGTTTCAAGATGCTCAGCCTGGTGGGTTATCCGAGTGCGGCGTCGGTCCTGGGAGAGACTAAAACTGCTGTGGGAGGACAGGACTCGGGCACCTAACTCAGGTCCCGAGGACCTTGGGGGTGGCAGATGGCTTTCCCCAAAGAGGTCCTACGACTTGAAGAGAGAGGAGGAGCTGATCCGGGAGGAAGGGGGCAGCAGATGCAAAGGTCCAGGGGTGTGAGAGAACCCGGGGCCTGGGAAAGGAGGGACGTGTGGGGCAGGCAGGGAGGCCTGGCAGAGCGGAGTCACTCCTCAGGGCAAGCACAGCCGGGGGCTGCCACTGGCCCACCGACTAGCTGGTGTCCGGGGAGCCCGTGTCCTCCGAGAACCCCATCCTGACGTCACCAGGTAAGGAGCTCAAGGGAACCACCCTGACTTTCCACCTGGTGTTCATCTTTTGACTACTTCAGCTATTATCCTGTACAATTTCTTGGTATAGATGGCATCAATATCTGATGGCTTAGAAACATGTACCTAACTAATTATTTAACTCTCCCTCACCAACCCCGCCTTGGTTTCTGGGTTCATTAGAGGCTTACCACCTTATGATGATAGGCTTATAATTAACACAGACTTGTAAATAAATAAGAAAATGTGATTAGTCCATTTTTTTTACTAGCTCGGCCCTCCCAGCAGGGTACTGGGCTGGAGGGAAATAAATAAATTCCCCGTTCTTTTTTACTGGTCTGCCTTAAATCATACCTATGCTAAGTGAGCTGAATCAGCGACTTCACTAACTTGAGGGCCAAAGATGGAAAAGAGCCACGTGCCCCAACCACTCCCCCTGCTACCGGCTGGTTGGAAGAAAGCCAAGAGATCTGGGCGAGCTGGTGCAGTTTAAACACAACAAGCATCTTTTATTCTCCTTCCAGTTTCAGTGTCCAGAGGCTATGGTTAACAGGTTTCCAATGTGCAAATCATTTCATTCCTCCAAAGCCAGAGGGGAATAAAAACTGTACATCATCTGCAATCCGTATTCATCAGGAAGGCCCTGGGGCTTGTCATCCCGCTGGCACTGGGCCAAGTTTCAGGGTCTGGCGGAAAGAGGTCTGCAGGCTTTGGGACTTGGTGTCTGGCCCCTTGAGATGAGATTAGTTCTCCAATAACCTGAAAGTCTCTAGGGGAGGCAGCAGCGCACGGGCGTGGAATCCCTCTAGCCGGCCAGATCGGGTGTGGGTGGAGTTAAGACCCTGGGATGGGGCTCACAGCCGCAATGAAAGCTGGGGCCAGAGTTAAGAGCCTGCCGGACAGGAATGGGAATCTGCAAAGGGACTAACAGGGGACAATGACACAGGGCTAAAGCGACAGGGAAAACACGGACAATTACTTCTACTGGTATGAAAGGGCAGAAAGGAGCTGGGGGTTAGGCAATGATGAAAGAGCTCAGGACAAAGCTTTCCTTGGGGGGCGGGGGCGGGCAGAGTGGTCTCCTTTCCTTGACGGAGCGAATGCCTGACAGAGCAGGAAACAGACACGGGGTCTCTCAGTAAACCCCTCTGGGGTCACGTGAGCCTAGTGGAAGACGCACACGAAGTTGGATCTTTGGACAGAAAAGGAAGGGCCAGGAAGACATCAAAGACTAGTATTTGGGGAAGTATTGGAAAAGAGAAGGCACCTCTGAGAAACAGTGCAAAACCAAGTTGCATAAAGGGACCAAAGTTTTGGTCAAGTTTTCATCATCAGCCGGGGCCCTACCGAGCTGAGGGACACTGCATGAGCCCAGGGTGGGGCGGCCTTCCACAGCAGGAGCCTGGGATCTGCAGGCAGGGCCTGGGGAAGCTTCCTCAGCCCTGTCCGCCCTGCAGCAGCGGTGAGCACATGCAGTGTTAGGGGGGCAGGGAGGTGCGGCACAGGCTTGGAGAGGGGCATGAGGCCGGAGGGTGAGGCTAGGGGTCACAAGGCATTCAGGGGAGCAGAAAATGAAAAGCAGAGCTTACTTGTTGATGTTTGCAAGATAAATATCGGCTACATGACCCCCACTGGGACAGCTGGCCCCCGCTCTGGCTGTCACCTTTTCTTCAGGTGGCTCAGAAATGACCTCAATGTCAGACTTGGGGCTGGACCTCTCCACGACACCGTCCTCGCTGAGGGAGAAGGGGCAGGCAGGCAGGGAGGAGGGGGAAACAACAACAACACAAAAAGCAGTGTTAAATCGGCGAGATGGCCCCCCAACACACACGCGACCCCCGCGACAGCTCTGAGGCAGCAGGGACACCTGGCTGGGCTAGTTCTGCGCGCAGAGGCAAGAAAGCTAAAGGCCTTCGGAGGGTCATTAAATAAATATAAATAATCCCGCTGCGTTCTGTGGGATGCTGTGCGGCCGCCACAAGGCTGAGCTAGAGGACACCGGGATTCGAGGCATCTGCCTTCGACCCCTCGCTGCTTTCCCGGGACGGCTGTGCCGGGGCAACCTCCTGGAGAAGGAGGCTGCCAGTCCAGAGTGCGGTTTATCTGTTGAGGTCCCAAGCACTGAGGGCCAGGACAGGCTGCTCTGCGCTGGCCCTGGAGATGCCGGCGTTGAGGCAGGACACCACCACACTCGGTCGTCGCGCATCGAGCCCCGCTTATAGCGTCCAAGCCGCTCCCAGGTCATTCCACTGCTCTCCCGGCCCCTCTGGCTACTGATGACAAGGAAAGCCCCTTCTCCCCCACAATTCATCTTCTCTCGGTCCCGTAGTGAAGTCAAAATGCTAAATTTGGGAGGGTCCTGTCCACGCACAGATGGCCACCAGGTTTGCGATGTTATCAACAGAGGGAGGATCTCCCTGCAGAACGAGCCGGGGAGAGGCTGGGAGGGTGCAGACTCACTCAGGATATCAACCTTTAAAAAATAATATTAAGGGAAGGACTAAAAACACTGACAGTATCAGCATCACATCCAAGGGCAGGGAGTCGGGGGCAGAGGCAGGGCAAAGGGGCAAGGAGGCAGGCTGGGGCTGGCGGAGGGGGCGGGGGGATCACGGGGGCGGAGGGGGTAAAAGTGCTCCTGCCTCAGAGACTTTGCTTTAAAGAGCGGGGAGCCACCCGACAGCCCAGCTGATGAAGTCTCTCTGGGCCCGGTTCACATGCCCTTTGCTCCCCGAAGTCCTTTCCCCTCCTCTCCCTGTTTTTCCCCACGTCAGCCTCATCTGGGTTAAAGGAACAGGCTCGTTTCCACCAGGCCGCTTGAGCTAGATCTCTCCTAGAAAAGCAATGCATCATTTTCATTTGCAAGGGGAAAAGCGCCATCAGCGGCCCAACTGGTTGGGATGAGCCTAGTTTTGGGTTTTTTGTTTTGTTTTGTTTTTAAAAAGAAAAGAAGTACAAATGTTTTCCCACTCTGAGCTTTCCAGAACGGAAATGTAAGTGGTCAAACAATAACCCCTCATTATCACTCATCAGGTTTAAGTGTGGATGAGCAGGAGGGCTGGGAAGTTTCCAAAATGACTAGCAGGGTGGTGGGTGGGTAGCGAGCGACTCGCAGGGGGAAGAGATGAGAGAAACAGTCCTCCACGGAGTCTGCGTGGGGTCCTTCAGGGATGGGGTGGGCTTCCCCTGAGGGTCGGTCTCTCTCACCCTCCTCCGGAGCCAGAAATAAAGTCTCCCTCCCACGGCGCAGCCGGGGATGCCTAGAGGGGCAGGGGACCCAACGTACGTGTCTTGGACCACGATGTACTGATGGGGGATGAGTCCGTCGATGCCATTGTGCCGGCCTTCCCACCAGTCATCAGAAGCCCGCTGGTAAAGCAGCAGGGATGCCCCCTTCTTGAAGGACAATTCTCGGGCTGTCCGGCCCACGTAGTCAAACTTGGCAATGGCCTCGATGGGCTCACACTCTGAGAAGGGCAGAAAAGAAGGAAACACATGTTGTTGGGACCCAGAGGCTCAGGAAACTGGGCGGAAAAGCCCACTTAGCTGAACTTACACAGGTGGGAAGATAACCCGGTGTGAGAACTAAGCCACGGAGGCCCGACGGCTGAGGCTGGGATCCCCGTGCGGACTGCACAGTCACCCCGAAAGCACGTGTGCGCCCTTTCCTGCCTTTGGGCATGCTGCTCCCCCCACCCGGAAGCTCCTCCTCTCTCATCCTCCTGACGAAGCACACTGAGTCACAACTGAAACAGCAGCATTAAGACCCAAAACAATACAAAGAATACTTTATTCTCTCGGCAGTTTTCCGTGCAAAAACGAACCACACGTGCGTGGCGGGAGTCTCGTCCTGCTTGGACACAGTGTGTCTCCTGGGAGAGCGTGTCACGCTGCCCAACAGGCTGAGCCTCGCTCAGGGCAAATGGGAACTTCTTTGGTGCGTCCACAGCTCATAACGCCAAACCCTATCGCTGACCTTGTCCTGCTGCATTTATAAGCTCTTTTCTGATCATAAAATAACTCCATTAATTGCAGAACATTTATCATACTGTACTCTCAATACAATCAATTTTATTTATACTATCCATTCCCCCTAGCAGACCATGAGCTTTTAGTCTGTGTAAGGAGAAAATAACTCAAACAATCTATTTTCCAGCAAAATACAGAATACAGAAATATATTTTGTAGCTAATACAGGGGAAAATGGACATAAAAGTAATTTGAAAATTAAAAAGGGGTTTACAAAGGCAGTGACTTTTTATTTTTGGGTGAGCTTCGGTCTCCTCTGCATAAAAAAAGTACCTTTTTCATGAGCTTGTTAGGAGGAGTCATTAATCAGCAATTTGTAAAAGCACTAAGAACGGGGCAGGTCTACAGTGAGCGCGGGTGGCGCACACATTAGCCCTGATTCTTAGTGTGTCATCATTACCATCATCTGCGCTGAGCGGCAGGGGTAAGGTCAGAGAGAAAGAAGGCTTCCAGAAACCTGGACCCTGAGGTTAAAGCCGGTATTCCGAGGTGTGGACAGAAGACTGCCTATAGGCAGGCCCAGGCCCAGCCAGCGTGATCGGTGGGCCTGCTCCAGGAGAGGCAGGCCTGGAGGTTTCTCTCCAAGAGGCCCACCAGAGAAGGCCTAGCTAAATATCCCATCTCAGTTCTGTACAGCCTTGGGCATATCACTTGACCTCTTTGGCCTCTGTCTGCTCAGCTATAATAGCGGGTGGCTCTATTTCACTAGAATTAAGAGATAAGGCCTACAAAGCTTCTAGCAGGGACAAATTTCCCTCCCTTACCTGCTCCCCTCCTGTAATGGGGAAGATTATCATACTGATCCATCTGACTTCGGCATCCAAATAAGCAGCCCTAATTTTTTTCCTTCTCCTCTAAAAAGCTGGCCTAGGATTGTAGAATTCACAGCGAGGCAGAAAGCAGGGAAGGCTCCAAAGACTGTGCCATTTCATTCTTGTGCCCAGAAAATTCTGAGGCCCCTTGTCAGCTGTTGAGTCTTCCAAGAGCCCAAGGGGTCCAGAAATGAAGGCGTGGAACTGTTGGAAGGAGGGACGGCGTGCTGGCTGGACAGACCCTAATAAATCATGGGCGCTGCCGAGGAGCCGGCGGTGACAGCTGCACATCCCACCTCATGATGCACACCGCCAGGCTGCTCAGCGCTCACATGTCTGTACTTTGGAAAGGGTCAATTTTTCCAGTCGGCAGGCATGAAAGCGTGTGGTTTCTGCATCCTGAGTCCCACTCCCCTCTGGCTTGCTTCTGTTGGGCTCTTGGCACCAGCTTCTCTATTCCCCAGGCCTATGGTTTTCTCAAATGAGCTCTCCTTGACTTTGGTCTCCAGCTGCCTGGCCAGAGTCTAAGCTGGGGGACCAACACCACGCCTGGGAGGCAGGCAGGCGAGACAAGGAGCCTGAAGGTGGGTGAGGGGCAGCGAGAAGGGGCGAGAAGCTTTAAAGGCTCTGCAAGGTCCAGCACTCCATCTCCGCTTTAGCACAGAGACCATTTTTGAGAACGTGGGCTGTCGCTCCAGGAAAGGGAAGGAATGAAAACTAGACAGGAGAGCCCCCTGCCTGTCTTCAGGGGGCTGCTGAGCAGCAAGGTGCACTGGGAGCACAGGCTATATAATCCTTTCCTTCCACTTCACCGTCCTCATCTCCCCCCCACACCCCCACCCCCTGCCCCACCCCGGTTGCCACAATCCCGTGGCCCAGCTGTCCTGGAATTAGCGCCCCCTACCGTCATCGCTCGTGTGGTGCTCTGTGGTCACGTCCTGGGTTGAGTCCTCAGCCGAGGTGGTCTCTCCATGAGGGCTGTCACTGCAACAGAAGCAAGAGACATGGGGACCTCAGCCCCTCGCTGACCAAACTCTTGTCTTCTCCTTCACGCAGCTTCCTTGGAGCAAGGGCATGGAAGCTGTCTCACGCTTTCCACCTCTGGACTGCTCCCGATGATGATGGTAAAACACAAGGCTCCCGAGGTTCTCTAGTCACTCCTGCAAAAACTATTTGAGACTGCCTGGGGTTTAGAATATCCTGAGACAGAGGGAACCCTTTTGAACTTACAGAATAAGTCTTTTTGCTCTTACAGAATAAGTCTTTTGCTCTGTATTTTCAAATACAGAGCAATTCAACCCCTCAAGGGCTGTTTTGGGTGAACCAGTCCCTGGAGGTAGCCCATGGAAGAAAACACTAGGCTTTTGCCTGGGACACGACAGGACCTGAAAACCAGCCCTGACACTCGGTAGCTGTGGGACCCTGGGCAAGGGACGGAATCTCTTTAAGCCTCAGCCACCTAAGGTTGATGGTCTGAGGCTAGTGGTCTGTAAAATGTCACAGCGTCGCCAGAAGATTCACTGAGACCTGACACAGTGGTCCGTAAGTGGTCTTCCTTTCCTTCTTTCTCATTTTGCTTGTCTCTAGGCTTTGTGGTTTGGTCTTGCGTGGGTGAGAGAGTGGGAGGTGAGTCAGAGGGAGACGAAGGGTCTGCTGTGGGCCGGACTCTGCGAGAGGGCAGGGCATGGAAGCCGGTCAGGTTCTTCAACGGTTTATGGAGTCTAAAATCATCCAGGGTTGAGAAAGGAGACTGGTCAGGGAAGCTCCCGGGAAAACCATTTCCACTCCTGGTCTCCTGCCTTGTGGACATTAGAGTGGATGGAGATGGGCACCAGGAAATTCTAACTTCCTGAGAAACAGACCAAACTCCCATTCATTGCTAAAGCTTCTTCCTCTGGCAGTTGGTAGTAACAAGAGAGCCTTTCCAGGCAATTCTATGGAAGCATTAATTACCACCTCCTCTACCCACCCCCTGGCTTCACGATTCCTACCTTTGAGCCTATAGCCTTTCCCTCCCCTTGGAACAGGGACAGGTCTTTCACTCCAGAAGGTTCCTCAAAGACCAGGGGACCAGTTCAGAAGTCAGTTCCAAGGAGGCTCTCCAGAATCCAGAGAACTTTCTGGGAGAGCATCAATAGGATTCCTCCTTTTTTATTTTTATTTTTTTAAAAATTTTTAACCATTTCCTGAGCACTTAACTACCAGCAAGGCACTGCTCCAAGTGCATTACGTGAACTAATTTGTTCATTACAACAACCCTATGAGACAGGTAATCTTGGTTTCCCATTCTATAGATGTGGAAACTAAGCCACAGAGCAGCGATGTAATTTTCCTGAGACCACAAAGTAGGATGTGGCAGATGAGTGTGGGAATGAAAGAAGGGAGGAAGGAAAGAAGACCCAGAGAGTCCTCCTTATCAGTAAATGTGGGCACAATTTTTCACTGTTTACTGGGCCAAAAACTCTGATGAGATTCATGATATCTAGAAGCCTTCGAGCATACAGGACAAAGGCTCAGTTTCCTCCAGAGTTGCAAGTGTAGTTACGTGGCCATCCACGAAGGCAGCAATTCTCCAACTTCAGGGAGTCCTGGACAGCTTGTTACAAGTGCACTAGCTCACCCCCAGAGTTTCTAAGTCTCGAGGGCCGGGCGGAGCTGGAATGTCTGTATTCCTAGCCAGTGCTGTGTCACGTAGGTGTTGTTGGTCCAAAGACTCCGCTTGGAAAACCACTGCTCTAACAGAAAGGCGAGATGATGCCTTTACTAGGCCCCTGGTAGCTCTGGAATTCTATGCTTGACTCCACATCCACATGCTGGCCACATCGCAAGTCCGCGGACACCTGCGGTCTGCAGAGGCCCCGCAGGCCGAACAGCAGGCAGTCCCAGGGAACTGGATTCTAGCTGCAGGGCTTGGTAAGCGAGGTGAAGGGGGACTGCCCTCTCCTCTTCACAGCTACGGGGAGGCCAAGTGGCCAGCAGGTCCCTCTCCCTGGCTCTTCCGGTCTCCGGGCCACTCTCCAGGATTCTCAGGCTCTAGACCCCTTCCACCACTCCCCTCTCCGCCGCCCGACCCTTCATCCATCTTAGCTCGCTTCCCCAGCACTTCTTTCTCCTCTTAAAGAAGAGAGTCTGGGAGCCTTCTGAGTGGGTGAGTCCAGCGGTCAGATGGTCCTTCTTACCCAAGGTGACCTCCTCTTGGTCCTCGGGTGCTTTGCCTCCCACCCAGTCTGCGGTAGTAACATCCCCTCACTGATCTTGCGGTTTGTCCAGAGGCTGCTAATGATAGTGGGATGCACAACAGTGGAGGGTGGGGGCGGGCAGAGGGGCTGTTCCCTGTGAGTCACCCCTGCAGTGACTCTGTCTGCTCCCCTGGGCTGGGACTGGGGGAACAGGGCTTGGGGGGGGGGCTCTGTGTCCAGGGATCGGCCCTGAGATATTTGAGACGTGAGGGCACTCTTTGGAAGGAAGATAAAGCAGGCGCCGGGAGCACTACTTCCACAGCTTTTCAACCCTCCTGCGAGAGAACCCGATGCTCCAAGTCACATGCCCAGGGACAGCTCCCTGGAGCTCATCAGCTTGTAGGTTGAGACCTGAACAACTGCCCCCGTCCCCAGCAAGCATCGGTCAGTGACGGAAAGCTTTCTCTCCGAGCTGGCGAATGTGGGCTTCTCCAGCTCGGACCCGGGTGCTGGGATCTGCGCGACAGCCGACAAGACCAAAGCCGGGGTGTCAGTGGTATTTTTACATTCACGGACACGTGAATATCACGTTCTTCACTCAGGCAGGAGGCTGTTCCGTGGTGATCAGAGAGAAGCATGGGCCCACTGGCCTCTAATGAAGTCAACAAACTCCCCCTCCTCCTCTTGCCTCAGTGGGTAGCAATGGGGCTGCTGAACTGTTTCCAGATGTTGCGTTCAGGCGGAATCCGATTTGCGCTGGCTCATGCTTTTAGCTCAGGCTGAAGCACCATTTGATGGGGAACATGCGAGGGGGTGGGGGGAGGGGAGGGATGTTAAGGAGTGAAAGACAGAGGCGGTTGCCTTTGTGTGAGATGGGAAAATGACACTGTCAGTAGTACCCCCGGGGTTTAGTGTGGGGTCCTGGATGGTGTCCTGTACTAAGACGTGTCAAGGTTGGAATCCCCACCCCTAAAGTGGCCTGAAAGATTGTCACTGGCCTCTCTGGGCTACAGTGACTCTATCTGTAATATGGTAAGAGTAATTTGGTAATTGTCTAACAGAAGGATCTAGTAAAGATGTGCCCTAGGGATTCCTTTTACATCTCTGTTCCCAGCCTCGGTCATGAAAAACCTCGCCCCGCAGGATTTAATCTCGCTTTAGGGTGGAAGTATGCCTAATCTGCCAAAAACAGAGCTCACCCCTTCTCTTCACAAATTTCTGCAATCATTCTAAATTATCGTTGTATAAACTCACAGTGAGGGAACGATGCCTCATACCTTATAGGCATGAGGCATAAGAAAGAAATTCTTCTTTCTGGGACCTGGGGTTGTGTCTCTCACGACACACAGCCCAGAGCAGGAGCCTGAGAGACATTGCTGACTGATGAGCAGCTGTTCTAAATACAACTTTACAAATTTTCCTCTCCTGGAGATTATTAACATTCCTATTATTGCTGTCATTATTTTCCAGAATGGTTCCTCACCACTGAGAACGCATAAGAAACAGGGAGGTGGCACCAAACAGCACTTACTCCACACGTCGGGCTGAGGCAGGGCACTGCCCGAACCACCCCACTCCCCAGATCCCGGCAGCTTGAAGTGGGAGGCTGAGAGGCTCCGGGTGTTTCCCTTGGGTCTTGCTTGGCCATCTGGCCCCCATACCCAGGGTGCACCAGGGATACCCCCCACACCGCCTCCAGCCCACAGCCCCCTACCAGTAGTCCTCCGTGCTTCCTCCTCTGCTGTAGACGGGGCCCTCCAGCTCCCTGGGGGTTGGGAAGATGTTCTCATGCTGGATGATGGTGGTTTTGATCAGCTCGTTCACGTGGGCTTGGCAGGACACCTGGTCGTGGCCCTCGGGCACTGACATCAGTGAGGGCCCGAAGCAGATGGCGAGGTTGTAGGGGTCCATCATGTTCTCTTCACTGAACTGTGATAAACTGGAGGAGAAGGGAAAGGGGCAAGTTGGAAAGCACTCGCATGAATGCCCAGAGAACACAATCAGGGGAGGCACTGCCAAGAGCAAGAGCAGAAGTTCCACAAATTGCCACCTGCTTTTCTGGGCATCGGAGCCCTTCTAGAAAGCCCACAGGGAGAAGACGGTGACCGGTCATTCAGGAGCCACCTCCTGGCGGGCCTCACTCACCTCTCCTCTCTCACCAGCTCCTCGTTCAAATTCTACTTGCCAGCCCACCGCCACCCTCGCTCCACACCTTCTCGGCCAGCTCTCCCCGCCTTGAGAACACACCACTCCATAGAGCGGGGACGACTCCCACACACCAACCCACTAAGCTGCCAGAGCAGATGGAGACCCTCAGGCTGCCCTCATAATGACACGGTCAGAAGACGCAGGCGTCGTGCGCTGTGTACCTTCCTGCAGAGCAAAATAATCAGATTACTAGGGATCTTCCATTCTGAGCGCTAGACTTATTAAAAAAATTCGCCAACCGATTAGCTTTTGTATTCCATTAAGCAAGGGAATTTCTTTCTGGAAGCTAATGTAATTGTTTTTCATTTCCATAATATCCTTTACTATTACAATCAGGATTTATTCAGGAAAAGGTCAGCATGACGCTCGGTGTCTGCTCAGACCTCCTCTGGATGCAGTCTGACTTCGTTATTGGCTATTTCGCCGGGCAACTGGCCCTTCCCAGGCAGCAGCTGCTCTGGCCACACCTCCAACCTTGGCCAAGGACCCGAGCCCTTCAGTGAGCTGCTGGGCCTCACTGGCCCCCACTGGTCTCTGTTCACCCAGGTGGAAGGCTTGATCAGCTCCATACGTGCACCCCCAGCCCCCAGCCCCAGGTTGTAGAGCTGTGAGCTCTGCTAAGGAGTTCTGCCTCCTCCATGGGCCTCACAGCAGGCGGTCCCCAGCACCTGATTCTGACAGATCTGAGGAGAACCCAAAGCCCTCTGATGCTGAACCAGAGGCCCGAGGCCCCGCTGCCTTCATCTGCATGGGTGTTGTTCAGAACTGGACAGAGTTCATTTCTAGCGGATCCCGCCCCCCAGATTCCAATTACCAAGCTGGCCTCTCTCTAACCCAGTGGTTCTCTCCTCTACTGCAGATTCGCATACATCCCCTGTCCACCTTGCAGAAGCAGTACCATGGATGCAAACAGCTGTTCTGGGGAGAAAATGGTCGCGGTTGAGAGTCACTCTTCTCCAGGACCTAGTCAAATGCAGGGAGGCCAGCCATGGGTGAGGTTATGGGTCTCAGGGGTGGGGCTGCTTCACAGAAGATCTGAAAGTTTGAATTGCATAAGCCTCCCCGCTGCTCCTGAGTTAAAAGAGAGCCGAGATTCAGAAAAGATGGGGAGAAATTTCCAAGTCTACTTCTTGGTCAAACAAACACTGGAGACAAGAGAGATAATTAACTCGGTAACCTCAGCAGGGACCAGGAGGAGGACGGCCCTGTCTCTTTAGTGCAATCTGATGACATTCGCAAACATGGAAGAAAACCAGTCATTTCTGAGAAGCCTGGCCGTTAGAGGGAAACGAAGTCTAGCCCTGAGAGTCCCAGTCGAAGGCCCGTAAGAGAGGAGCAGCCTGGCCAAGCCTCCTAAGGGAAGGGCTGTTTGATTCACAGGCAGCTGCAACGACCAGGGGCTTGAGGGGGACACATCTTCGTGGACTGGAGTCTCATGGGCCAGTTCCATTTCTTACTCCCATTAAATTATACACCAAGGTCCTCTCTTCCAATCTACAATGGGAACACCTAGACGGAGGGGTTAGAGCCATGGTTCTCAACTATTTGGGGGTCACAGCCTCCTTCAAGAATTTGACAAAACCTAGAGATCCTTTCCCCAAAAATTCATACATGTACACATACAAATGCATGTCATTTCATATGCAATATAATGGTGCTAATAATCCTTGAAGGCCCTCAAGTCTGTGCCCAGTATAAGAATTTAAATACTGGATTTTTATTTTTAAAGAAATACTTACAATGGAAAACACTGGTAACAGGTCCCTCTTTTAAAATTTTTTTTGGTAACAACTTGTATAATACCATCTCTTCTCAGAACTGGGCTAGATTTCTAGAACTTCTATCCATAATATTAGTAAATTCTTCTAATTGATTCAAACTCATCTTCCGTGCGTCTTAACAAGTTTCAGGATAGGGACTGGGAACACAGGCTTTGGGGAGGGATGAGAAAATCAGGATTGAGGTGGGAAACTTGTTTTTATGATGCACTTCTCTGGACTTTTTACCCTTTAATGATGCACATTTGTCCCTTTGATTAAATTTAAAAAAGAAAAACAAAACATCCCCCAAATTTTAGAGTCAATGAGACCTGCTTTTGAGTCCTGGTCCCATCATGTACGAGTTCCAGGAGAGCATTCTGATTTCTAAATCTCTTCCTAAGTTCCCCTCCTTAGCGGGGCTGTTTTAAAGCTTGAATCGGGGGGCACCTGGGTGGCTCAGTGGGTTAAAGCCTCTGCCTTCGGCTCAGGTCATGATCCCAGGGTCCTGGGATCGAGCCCCACATCAGGCTCTCTGCTCAGCAGGGAGCCTGCTTCCCCCTCTCTCTGCCTGCCTCTCTGCCTACTTGTGATCTCTGTCTGTCAAATAAATAAATAAGATCTTTAAAAAAAAAAAAAGCTTGAATGGGCGTCACACGCAGAGCACTGAGCCCCGTGCCTTGCACACAGGTGGTGCTCCATCCCTATTTTCTATAATTATAATATCCAAATTGCTTCTTGATACAGGACCCTCGATTCTAGTCAGGGAATGGGAAGCAGGGCTGTCAACATGTGCCAGCAATTGATTTATAGAGGGCTAGCCATCTTCCTTTCCCGACAGACATCATCAAACTGAGGACTCTAGATCCCAAAATCGAAACCTTAAATCCTCGGGGAGAACACCAAGCTTCGGACAGACTGTTTTAAATATGTGACATTTCACTTAAAAACCTTCAGCTTCACTGGCCCCAGGGGTTTGATTTGGCAACAACCAACAGACTATGGGTAAGATATTAAAGCATCGGATTTGATTTTAGGTTTGAAAGAGATGAAGAGAAATTGTATTATTCACCATGGCCCCAGGCAAGTCATGGGGCTGAGAATCCATCAGGCCTTTAAAAGCTTTTCCAACAGAAGACACTACAACTTCCCTCCCTAAATCCATGATTTAACAGCGTTCCCCGACGTCCCCAAAAGGCTAAGAGGTAAGAAGTCCGGTGTAATTCTGGCTGATGTTTCCTGATGGTCCTTCAAACGCATCTTGTCACTCGCCTTGTCATTCTCTCACCTCCGATGCCAAGGGTCGGCTTCCTCGTGCTCCCCGCATCTACTAAGGGACTTGCCTCTATGCCCTCATGTCCCGCCTTCCTTCCCCTGCAGTGAACTCCATCCTCTCTCTCCAGCAAGAGTATCAGTCCAGCAACTGCACCATCAGTTTTCCTCTCCACTGGGCCATTCCCACCAGCATACAAACATGCAGGAATACTGGCCCCATGAAAAAGAATCCCCTCTAAACCCCATGTCCAGACCACATTACTGACCCATTTCTTAGAAAACTTTCTGGGACTTATCTGTACCTGTTGTCTGTGATTCTCCGATTCATCCCCACCCCTTCTGCTATGGATTGAATTGTGTCCCCCCTCCCCGGACTCCTGTGATGAAACCCTACCTACCCCCCTCCCATGGGACCGCATTTGGAGAAAGGATCTTTAAGGAGATAATGAAGGTTCAATGAGATCCTAAGGGAGAGAGCTGAAGCCAAGAGGACTGCTGTCCTTCTAGGAAGAGTCAAAGACCCCAGAGCTCTCCCTCCGTGCACAGAGGAGAGCCACAGGGGGAGGCAGAGGGAAGACCGCCACTTACAAGCCAACGTACTGCCCCTGCCGGCACCTTAATCTTGGATTTCTAGACTCCCGAACCACGAGAAAATGAATTTCTGTTGTTGAAGTCACCTAGTCACTTTGCTACAGCAGCCCGAGCAGACACATGGGCCATCTCTCTTGCCCTTCCCCAACTTTATTGTGGTAAAATCTACATACCACAAAATCGACCATTTTCACCATTTTAAAGTGTCTAATTCAGTGCCATTTAGCATATTCACAATGTTGTGCCACCGTCACCACTGTCTAGGTTCTAGGACACTTTCGTCACAAGAAAGGAAACCCCATGTCCATTGGCAGTCACGCCCCACCCCCACCATCCTCCCCTCCCCCAAGTCCCTGGCTCCACGGATCTGCTGTCACTGCTGATTTGCCTGTTCCGGACACAGCAGATGAATGGACCCTGGCCCCACGCAGGCTTCTGTGTCTGGCTTTTTTCCTCCAGGAGGATGTTTTCCAGGTGCATCCACGCTGCAGCATGCCACTGTAGGGCCAGACAGGTAGGTCCGCTGTAGGGACCTACCACATGTGATTTAGCCATCAGCGGCAGCCCTTCTCTCCCGACCTGACACCATCTGGGTCTGGCCCCTTCCACTCCATCAGGACAACACTCCTTAGGGTCACCAGTGCCCTCCCCACTGCTAACCTGTTTCTGAGTCCTTTCCTCAGCAGGCTTGCCATCCCCTTTACCTCTGGTTTCACTCCCTCTTCCTCTACATGGCTACTGGGACACCATTCTCTCTAGGTCCTCCTCCTACCTCACGGCTCACGGTCTCCTGCTGACCACTGTCTCTTAAAGAGCAAACTTTTGCCCTGTCCCCTGCACTCGCCAGTTCCCTGACCTGCTTCCTTTTCTCTAGAGCGCTCTTCCTCTGATACAGGGTATGTGTACTCAAGCGTTTGCTCTGTCTTCTTCCATAGAACATGAACCCCAAAGGGATCCCATGGGACACCTGGACTGTTCGGTACACTCTTAGGTGCTTAGCACCGAGAACAGGGCCTGGCCCACAGTGGATGCTTAATAAATATGTGTTAAATAAGGGAACAGATAAGCCCACGAGCAGCTGTGGGCACTCCAAGACACCCTAACCACAACTCTACTTGTCCATCTGCGTGTGGAAGCCAAAACGCTCCTTGTGAAAGTCAGAAGAACTGCCCAGAATCCTTCCAAACAGGGAGGCACCTGGAGATTGGTGAGATTTTGAGGAAGATTCAGCTTTTCTGGAGACACCGGGGCACCTTAATAGGGCGAAAAGCACCCCCGGTTCACTCTCTCATTCAGATGAAAAAGAGGACCTGAGCCTTTGAGGATCTACAGCAGTGTTTCTCGGACTTTCATGAGCATGAGACTTAGCAGGGGACCTGGTTAAAACACAGATTCGGATTCACTGGTCTTTGAGCGGGAAGGGCTGAGACGCGGCATTTTTAACCGTCTTCCAAATGATGGTCCGTGGACCTCACCTGACCAAAAAGAGCCTAAAAGACTATATTGTTTGACATCTGAAGAAAGCATGTTTCAAAAGGCAAAAAACAGAGTCGGCTGCAGTGAGGGGGAGCTAAGGACACTGTTGGGGGCCAAAAAGTCCTGGGCAGCACACGGGCTGTGGTAGGCAGCCTCTAAATGGCCCCCATGATCCCTGCCTACCGGTTTTCACACCCTGCTGTAATGTTCTCCCTCTGAAGTGTGGACTAGATTTAGTGACTCACTTCTGGTGAATGGAAAATGGCAGAAGGCATGGGACGTCACTTCTGAGATTAGGTTACCAAGGACTATGCTTTCTGTCTTGGGTGTTCTCTCATTCACATGCTTGGAAGGAAGGCAGCTGCCATGGAGTGAACAGCTCTGTGGTGAGGCCTGCAAGGTGAAGCACTGACGAAGGCCTCTGGCCAACAGTCAGCCAGGAAGGAAGGTCCTCAGTCCAACAACCTGCGAGGAACTGAATCCCGCCAATACCACACAAGTGGGCTTGGAAAGCGGATGCCCCCCCAGTGGAGCCATTAGGAGACGACGGCCCTGCCTCCACACCCTCACGGCAGCCTCAAGGAAGCTAGAGCCAGAGGCCACCCTGTGACATTGCACCTACACTAGGGATTCCTGACCCCCAGAAACTGCTTTTTGGTTTAAGTCGCTAAGTTTTAGGGTAATTTGTTACACGGCAATAGGTAGTTAACGTAGATGCTAGAAAAGATAATGTTAATGATTAACAAGGCCTGCTGGACAGGCCCACGTTCATTCAGTGGGCCGGGCACCCCAGAAGACACCAGCTACATACACGTATGGAACCAGGACAAGTCCGCACAGCACTGCTGCACGATAAGGAGTCCCACACACATTTACACACATACTAGTTTTCTGGCTCCTTGAGATTGAGGAGGTGTACAACCCGAGAGAAAGACTGTAGTCAGAAGTAAAATACACACACCCCAGGACGCAGAACAACAAAGGAGAGCGGTCCTGAAGTTGGGGCCCAGCAGAGTCTCCCTCAGGAGCTCCCTGTCACCAGTCGCCACATCTGTTGATAAGAGTACACTTCCGACCCGCCATCTTCCCCCAGAGGTGGTATTCTCTAGCACCTGTGTCCTGAATGCCATCCTTTATTTTAGGAAACACTGTGGTTATTAATGCTGCACCTTTCCCACGAAATACTTTGATGAGCATATACACCTTTTTGTAACCAGACAAGGAAAACAAAAGAAAAGTAATGTTACACTGGTGTAATTCCCATGCTTCCTACGACAGTGGCCACCATGTCCACCTCTGCCAGAGGCTCCCTCTCTCGCTCCCCCTGTCTCGCGAGCTCCCTGCCACCTTCACTCAGCAGGAAGAAGACTCAGGGAGGAGAGTGAGGCCATGGTGCTTCCGCACGCAGCTGCCCTGGGACCTGTCTGCCCCCCCACCTCTTCACACTCCCACTCTGGGGGGGCCAGACCAGGCTCCTTTGGTGTGGGCAGGTGTCTGTCAATGAGGGGAGACAAGGACTGGTGGTCCCGAGGGGCTGACTGGCTCAAGAGTCAGTACGGGGTTTCCAATTCCGGCAGCCTTCGAGGCATGGCGTGTGAACACCGTCTGTGGGTCGTGAGGGCTGCTGAGTGCGGGCAGCAGCGGTGCTGAGTCAGGGCTCGGCTAAGGGAAGGCGCAGACATGGCCACGTGGAGGAGGCAGGCTGCAGCCAGGCTGAAGGACGGCGTGGGTGCCTCGACAAGGCCCCCGGCAGGGCTGCTAGCCTAGACCCCCAGAGGGCCGGGCTGACCGTGAACTGTAGGCAAGCCCTGCTCATGAGATGGCCACTAAGTTTGTTCTCCTCGGAAGCAAAGGCCAAACTGACCAGGAAGATGAAGAAATTTTGTTTTCTCTTTTGACAGACTCATGGATCTAGAGAACTGTCTCTCCACAAGAGGAAAGCCCAGGAAGCAAAAGTGAAGACGAAGGGCAAGGTATGGGGAGTCGGGGGGCCGGCCTCCCCCCGCAGCAGCCCTGACTCCACACGGAACGGCTTCCTTGCAGAAGGCGAGGACATCAGTGACAGGTTTAATGGGATTTCAAGAGAAGCTAGAAACTGAGGTATTTTAAGTAAAATTTCTTAATATTTAAATGTTTCAATGTTTTTAAGACTCAGCAGACTGAAAGGAAACACCTCCAGGGCCTTACCTGGCTTTGCTGTTGCCCACGTACAGCCTGTGCTCCAGGCTGTTGAGGGAGCAACATGAAGACAGAAGTGCCCATGGGGCAAACACCACATGTCCTTGCTGTCCTGCGGGGACCCAACGCCCACCCTCAGCAAGGACACTGCTCGCACAGGAAGCCATGCCCCATCCAAGCCCAGGGCCCCTCTGGCCCTCAGACCTTTCTTCTAGCTAGGCTCACTCCCTGGGTAACCAGCTAAAACATCAGTACATGATCACTCCAGACTCGTATCTCTACTCTGGGTTTCTTCCGAGTGTCAGATTCCTATGTCCCACTGCCCAGTCAGAAATTCCGCTTGGAGGCCTGACAGGCACCTCAGATGAACATGGCCACATGGGTGCCTTGTCTCGCTCGATTCTGTTCTCCACACCTCATCAGTGCTGTGCTCAAACCCAACCCACTTCATCACCCTCCCTCATGACTCACCCTCCGTCCCCCTGTTGAAGCCCCTAGTGCCTGTGGCTGAGACCTCACGTTAACCTCTGCATAGGGGCCCCTGCATCTCCTCACAGTCCTGGATGGTAACTTCTCCTCAAAGTTGTTGGGCTTAAAGCATATATACAGATCAGATCTTATCACTCTCCTGCTTAAAAGATTCCAGTGGCTTCCCAAATCCAAACCCATTATGACCATGACTCTTGGGCCTTGACAGCCTTCAACACCCTTTGTGGCTCCTTCAGTGACTCCATTTGGGCTGCTGCTCTCACGCAGTCTCCTCAGAGAGGCCTCTGCTGACCTCCCCTCTACAGCGGCTCTCCCTCTCCCCCCCCACCCCCATTCCGACCCTCCCACACTCTATCTCTGTACTTACGCTTCTTTATTCTTCATCTAAGCACCCTTTCCCACCTGACATATCTGTTATCTGTCTGTCTCCTACCCTGGAAGGTAAGTTTAATGGTATCAGGGCTCTTGTCTCTTGCTTCGCAATGTACTCGCACAGCCTACAACTGTGCCCCGCACACCGTCGGTGCCCCCACAAACATGCCCGGGGCTGGGGGAACTGACACAGCTCTACAGGTAAGCTTCGGGGGCCGAAGCCCAGGCCTGATCCCATTGTTCACTGGGAAGTCTACTCACTGATTGAGGAAGGCAAAGAGGTATCTCATGATAATCAGAGTGGTTTTGGGCAGGACCAGGAGAACTTTCCGGATGTGCAGAGCTCTCTCCTGCAGGTTGTCCATCGCTGAAAGAAGACAGCCATGCATTATTGTCCATCGCAACTGAGATCCCTCGGAGTAACGGCGTGAGGGCCGGCACCACCAGCAGGTGCTGCAGAGACAGCAGCCACATCCACGCAGCACTGGTGTGCCATGTAGGGAGTTCCAACCCTGTGGCTCCTTGGGGCAGGACTGCTGCCACAGGGCACCTGCTGGGCTCCAGACGCGTCCTGATGCAGGACTGAAGGGCTATGCTCCCTGGGCTCAGAAGGGGTTGGGGATATTCCCCAAGCACCTGCTGCTCTCTTATTAAAGCAACCACAGACAAGGAACTGTCCCCAAATCGCTATGACCGCAGACTTGACCTCCAGCCTTGGAGGATCGACGTGCGTGCAGAGGGAGACAGGCTGTGTAGCTCCTGTCCCGCCCACTCTACATATACATCATCTCACCCTCTGGACAGGTCTGGCTTATCTACCCCCTCTCTGATCTGCAGGGTAGTTGGGCAGAAAGTGGTCAGAGGCCAGAGAAGGCAGATCCCTGTATAAGTCATGATATCTGGGGAAGAAGACCCGAGGTTTCCTGTTTCTTGTGTTGTGCACAGACCAGTTACAGGTGAGGCCCTAGGCTGGTGGCCTCCATCACCGCCAGCCTCCCCACTAGGGGGCTACGTGGATACTGTTATTTTCTAAGAATGCCTTTCTGTGAAAAAGAAGTGGAAAGCAGTAGATCAGGAGCACATCTCAAGGCGAGAACTGGACAGCCAGGGTATCTTGAATGGTCTTGGTAGCCCCAGTCCACAGAAGACATCTAAGCTCAGTCCTAGAACAAGATGTGAAGACAGGAGGGGTGCCTATATTTAATAGGCACCGAACTGATTTCCACTAGAGTTCCACAAAGAGTGGGTCGACAAATACAACAAGAGAGCTTACTGAATGCCCTGGCACCTTTCTCTCTTACAACAGCAGAGTGGGACAATGCTCAGGGCATACACTGAGGACAGCTGGAGACTTGGGGGCTATGAAGACCCTGGTGTATCCGGAAAGAAGACTAGTTCCCCCATTTCAAAGTCACTGCCTTCTCCAACCTCTGGAGCCATCATTCCAAGGGGGTCTACTTCCAGGATGACCTGATATTAATCTAAATTTCCATGCATTGTTTTCCATGGAAAACAAGAGAGAGGACGTTTCAGGATAACCAGCTAAAATACATGGCTAAGCATAGTTTTTCAAGCCCCAGATTTGAGAGTAAAAGGCAGGAACCCATAAGGATAAAGAATGAAGTAGATGGGTGTAGTAAAGGATGAAGTAGAGACTATATCTCTTTCTAGGAAAACACCATACTGCGACATTTAAATGTGCAGAGGGCTCTTATTCCTAAAAGAACACATATTACCACATCTAGCAGGTAAGGCACATCACGTTTAAAGCAACAAGCAGGGGCACCTGGGTGGCTCAGTTGGTTCGGGGTCTGACTCTGGATTTTGGCTCTGGTCATGATCTCAGGGTTGTAGGGTGTGGAGCCTGCTTACGATTCTCTCTCTCCCTCTGTCCTGCCCCCTCCACTTAAAAATCAATCTTATAGGGGCGCCTGGGTGGCTCAGAGGGTTAAAGCCTCTGCCTTCAGCTCAGGTCATGATCCCAGAGTCCTGGGATCAAGCCCCGCATCGGGCTCTCTGCTCAGCAGGGAGCCTGCTTCCCCCCCTCGCACCTCCCCTCCTGCCTCTCTGCCTGCTTGTGATCTCTGTCAGATAAATAAATAAAAAAAAAAATCAATCTTATAAAAGATTCATTTGAACCTTAATTATAAAAGAAATAAAGCAACAAAGTAGAAACTATTTCCCCTTTATATCATAAAAAGCATAGGCACTAATGCATGAGCTCCCAATAGCTGAAAAGCACTGTATCTCATATATAAATAGAAATATATTTTACTAAAGAAAAATAAAGCCCAGCAAGGCAAGGAGTTTAAGGCGAATCAGAAAGAAAAAGCCAGGGGTTCTGACTTGTGGTCCTAGACTCTCACAGAAAAGCCATCTTTCTTCCCTCCCACCAGGGGTGCAGGACAGAGGGCGAGGAGGAGAAACTTCACAGAGAAAAAGGAAAAAGAAAAAATATTATTGAGAAGCTTATGGGGAAAAAAAGACCCCACGACATTTCTTATCTGTCGTGACAAGGTGTCCTTGCCGAAGCCTGGCTGAGGTCAGGATGTACTTACTGACACAAGCCATCAGGTCGTGGAAGATGTCCTTGGGGAAGAGAGGATGTTCTAGGCCCCGGAAGTAAAGCTTCAGGACGCCAGCAATGGAGTCCATGTCGTGGTCATTCTGGTCTCCAGCCAGGGGGTCCTCTCCTGAGGATAAGCAGCCCCCCCAAAAAAGGAAAGAGAGAGTGAGAGAGGTAAAAACACACAGGACAAAGCAGAAGTGGTGGGGAAGGGGTGACCTGTCCCAGTCCTCATCAGAGTCCATCAGCTCTCTGCCCAGCACGGTGGCCATAAGTAGGGCAGACCAGAGACTAGATAAAGCCAAGACTACTTAGACCCAGGGGCCCCACGGCTAGAGGAGGGCACAAGGGTCCACTAGGATAAATTCGCTTCTGCTAGACCAGCTCAGCGATATTCCGTAGGGGCCGGAATGGGCCACTGCAACCGGCCCTCTCATAAGAATCACGAAGCCAGGCTGGGACTGAGCCTCTGGGGGAGGAAAATGGGGCCAAGGAGGCTCACCCCTCTGACTGGCCCTCACTCCTCCTGGCTCGCAACAAAGGACACCTACTTACAGGAGAACAATCACGCTGGAGCTCCCTATGGAAAATTTCATATCAGATGTAATTAGATTTAATGATAGGACCAACCTCAAATTGAAACTATATATATCCATTACAGTGACGGAAATTGCCAAAGCTTGCCCATTACCTTAATAGCCCACAAGATAATAAATGGGCTACGATGAACAGGCGCATTAGCCTTGATATTAACTGCCACCGAGGGTTCTGGATGAAGCCATAAACCGCCCAGTATCCTAGTTAACTTCTTGGGTCTCGGCAGATCATCCGCAGGACAGAGGTAGGATGAATGGGGCTGAGGAGGACTTGGGGAGGACTGTCTACAAGGGAGAAGGCGTCAGGAGTAAGAGTGGTTTGCTAGCCTCTGGGTACCTCTTAGCCAGGAATGGGCGCAGCCACTAGCCCCGGAGGCTGGCACACATCTGGTCTGATCTCCAAGCCCGTTTCCTTACCTCTCTCAAAGGCGTTTTTGATGTCATTCACTTCCACCTGGGATCCCGACACCCGGAAAATTCCTTCATGCTGTAGTCCTGGAAAGACAAGGAAAAGTGATCAAGGAGAAGAAGAAACCAAGTCACAAGCACAGCTCCAAGCTTCGCTGAACGTCTATGTCCTCCAGCCAGTGTACAGGTAAGCACCCGTCTTCTTCAGGCCGAAGGAGAAAGTACGTGCAGGGCTGCTAGAGAAGTCACCAGAACGGATAGGAGGTATAAGAAAGCACTGAGTCAGAGGCTTAAGGGGAAAGAGGTCTTCTGATTCCGAGGAAGACTAGGAAGCTGGTTCCTTCCCCTGCCTTTGCCTCTCTGTTCCCATCTGTAAAGTGACAGGAGTGACCCCTGGCACCTGGTCACCCAGGGCTGGGAACAGGAAGTAGGGGCATAGCAGGCCGGCCATCAGATACCATCGGATGAGTCCCGGGTCTGAGACCGGGATCTGAGTGATTGCTCTGGCTTTTCGAATACCGTTTGGCTCTTTCCAGGGCACACTGTTTTGAACCCTTAGGAAAGAGAGAGAACAGGAAAAGGCAAGTGATCAGAAGACAGTAAAGGAAAAGTGCCAGTCACTGGTCCTTGACTGCGGCCTTCATCCCAAATGTGCCTGGACATGATAATGGGCAGGAAAACCTAGTCCCTTTGGGTTTTGTTAAAGTACAAACAATCATAAAAATACAATGCATGTGCAGTGACTGCCGCTAAGAAATGCTTTCATAGAAATAAATCCATTGGTTCTCACAACAGCTGCTAAGGGAGGGGTCACCAGCACATCCACTCCCAGGTAAAGGAAGTGATGGGTGCTGACCAGCCTTAGGTTATAGAGGTGACAAGAACAAGAGCCAGGAGGTCAGCCCATGCCTTCTGTTTGCAATCATGTACTCACTCCTCGACACCAGACTTGTGGGGCCTGCCAGAGGCAAAGTACAGAGAAGGCAGGAACCTGCTTGTTAGTCTGAACACGGATATGGCTCACAACCCCATATGGGGAGCCGCAGAGGTAGCCGGAGATCCAGGAAACATGCTGTTGGCCCAGGGGTCAGACTGAACTAGCATCTGTAGCCACATCGGGCTTGCCAGCCTTTCTCAGGATCCCTGTGTCCCCGTCTTGGGCATCTTGTCCAAGTTCCTGTGTAATGGCGTGATTCATCAAAAACTTTGACCTATCAGGGAAATCTCAAACAAATTACTTTTTAAGAAAATAGAACTGCCCACTGTCTTTGGGCTATCCTCTTGGTGAGGAGGTGACTGGATTCTCAAAGGTCTAATGGAGAAGGTAAATCACGCAGACCGGGACTACAATCTTGAATCCAATTGAAGCAATATTAAGAAGCAAGCAGGGGGAATTTAATTACCTGGCTTGTAACAGGACTTAAGTTGTCTGCTCCTCTAAGGGAATCTCCAGAATATTCCTCAGAGAATGGCAGGCAACGTTAAAACCCCATTAGTACCAATGTAATAATACCGCATTAGTTACCAATGGGATGTAACAGCCAAATAATGTCATTTAAACACAGAATGCAAACAGCAAGTGTTCTGACAGAAACAGTCATGTGCCCTGTTACTTGTCAAAAACACAGCAGAGTCTAAGGAAATGTCATCTTAGGGACCAGCCTACTCAGTGTCCTTGGGGAAGCCAACAGTTTGCTGAGAAAGGATCACATCAGTCCTTCATAGTAGATTAGACCATTAACGAAAAGCCACCTTGGCCCACAGACCCAGGATGGGAAGCGAACAGAGAAGAGCTAACTAGAAGTCAGGCAGCAGGCTCAACACACACTGAGACCCCCTCGGGCTGGCGCTTCCCATTTCTCTTCGAGAACCTACACTTTACAAGGATCATGATATTCTTGCTCAGCAGACAGAATTTTTTTTTTTTAAAGATTTTATTTATTTATTTATTTATTTATTTATTTATTTATTTATTTGAGAGAGAGAGGTCACAAGTAGGCAGAGCAGGCAGAGAGAGAGGGGGAAGCAGGCTTCCCGCCAAGCAGAGAGCCCGATGCGGGGCTCGATCCCAGGATACTGAGATCATGACCTGAGCTGAAGGCAGAGGCTTTAACCCACTGAGCCCCTCAGCAGACAGAATCTTTAGTGTCTAATCTAATGACTCTGAGAGTAGGAGCACTGATAAACGGTTGGGTTCCAGAAGTAAAGGGGAAAAGTGGGGCCATTTTATTAGAACGCAGGGAAGGCCCCACATGACTAACCCAACACATTGCGAAGTTTTGGATCTGCTCTCTGTGCACGCTACCATAAAGCAAAAAAACAGTCGGATGCAGCTAAGTTACTCGGAGGTGGCACGAAACCTTCCCTTCTGCCCTGGCCCCGGCTGTTGCCCTAGGTGCTCTCGGACACAACTCTTGAAATGGTTGTTCTAATACTGCCTGGCGGGACTTGGCTCCCTTCCGCACAAGCGAGGCGGGGTCTTCCCCTCCTACTGCAGTCTGTCATTCCCTGCAGCCCTCTAGGTCACCCCGACCCACCACCTACAGCTGAGCCTCAGCTTTCCCGTCTCTACAATGGGAACAGTAACATCTACCTCTCAGGGAACACGAAGAGTAACGATGGACACATTCCAGCCACCGGTGGGTCACAGACCCTTTTGGAACCGAGTTATGGAACCTATCTCCACTGCATGCATGTGTACAACAATTTTTAACCCTGACTTACAGGGATTTCAGGAATCCCCTGAGTCCCTATTTGGGGGGAAAATTCAATTTAGCTGAATAAAGGTTTTTGAACACCTACTATGTATGAGGGCTTTTTTTTTTTTTTTTAATCGACAATATGTTTATCTATTTGTTCAGTCTAGAATACACATAAGATGGCTTCAGAATTGATAGCACATATCCTTGTGATAAAAAATCTGTTTACAGGAGCACCTGGGTGGCTCAGTGGGTTAAAGCCTCTGCCTTCGGCTCAGGTCATGATCCCAGGGTCCTGGGATCAAGCTCCACATCAGGCTCTCTGCTCAGCAAGGAGCCTGCTTCCCCCCTAACCCTCCGCCTACCTTTCTGCCTACTTGTGATCTCTGTCTGTCAAATAAATAAAAATCTAAAAAAAAAATTTTTTTTAAATCCGTTTATAGCTCTTTTTGTCTTTAGACTTACAGCAGAGTATCACAACACTGCTTTCAAAAGTTACTTCAGGGGCGCCTGGGTGGCTCAGTGGGTTAAGCCGCTGCCTTCGGCTCAGGTCATGGTCTCAGGGTCCTGGGATCGAGTCCCGCATCGGGCTCTCTGCTCGGCGGGGAGCCTGCTTCCCTCTCTCTCTCTCTCTCTCTCTGCCTGCCTCTCAGTGTACTTGTGATTTCTCTCTGTCAAATAAATAAATAAAATCTTTAAAAAAAAAAAAAAAAGTTACTTCGATTCCTTGCTTCCTCCTCTCCTCAGTGTGGCTATGCTAGTCATTTGTTCTGCCGTTGGGTTTATTTGTTAGTCTTTGTTTTCCACCTGGGGTTTCACCCACATCCTTGTTTTATTTATCTGTGTATCTATGTCTCAAATACGGGAAACACGTATGCAGTTCTAAACGTCACAATTACACAAAAAACGATGTCCAGAGAAATGTCACTTCCCTCCCACTCCCACCGCCCCCCCTCCTTTGCACCCCATCTTGCACCCGTGTCCTGTGCAGGAACAATCGGGTATTCGTTTTCAGACTCATCCTTCCTGCATTTCTTCTTGCCAAAGTGAGAAGACACATGTGCATTCTTTCATCTTCTTCTTTCTACAAAGAAGGTAGCATGCTCTAGATATTCTTTCCCACTTTGCTGGTTTTTTTTTTTTGTTTTTTTGCTTGATAACATGTTCCGGAAATCCCTCCACATAATTTCATGGAGATCATGCTCATTATTTTTTCCTAACTGCCTCCTATTCAGGTAGAGTCGAGCTGATGTAACCACTCTTCTGTGTGACGGTACTGAGGTTGTTCTTTATATTTTCTACAAATGAGTTGCAACAAATCACCTCCAGCATATGGATCTTTATAGTGTCGGAGGTCTATCTTCAGAGTAAATTCCTACAAGGACTGCTGGATCAGAAGATAAATGCATCTGTAGTTCTATTAGGTATCGCCAGATTCCCCTCTGGAAGGGTTGTACTAGTCTGTAGCTCCACCAGCAATGTGGGAACACACCTGTTTCCCCAGAGCCACACCACAGAAATGCCCCTGCATGCACCGCGCATGTGCAGGGCAGAGACGGGAACGTTGGAGCCATAGGATCTGGAAGCGTCCCCTCCTGGGCTCCTCCAGAACTACCCTTTTGGGTCTGGCCACAGTCATGTTGTGTCTTCCCTGGGAAGCTGCAGCCACCTCTTTCCTCCCATGGCCTTGTCTCTATCCAGCAGCTGTTTTTTTTTTTTTTTTAAGAGATTTTATTTATTTATTTGACAGAGAGAGATCACAAGTAGGCAGAGACAGAGGGGGACGCAGGCTCCCTGCTAAGCAGAGAGCCCGATGCGGGACTCGATCCCAGGACCCTGAGATCATGACCTGAGCTGAAGGCAGAGGTTTAACCCACTGAGCCACCCAGGTGCCCCAGCAGCTCTTTTTAAAGAGCTCTTTTTGTTCAGAATTCTCCAGGAGCTTCCCGCCTCACTCAGAATAAAATCTGAACACCTCCCTTAGGTGAGGAAGCCCTAGGAATCTGGCCTCTGGCTTGGTCTGCTGCCCCTCCCCCTCCCCTCTCTCTGCTCTGGCCTCCTGGGCCTCCTGCATGCCAGCCCCTGCATTTGCCAAGGATCTCTGCACTTGATGTTCCCTCTCTCTGAAATACCACGTGGCTCACTTCCTCACTTTTCTTCAGGACTCTACTCCAATGTCACCCTCCAAGGTGACCTTAGGGCCTTTCCCTGACCAACCCACCTAGACCATGTCCCCTGTCCATTCTCTAGCTCTTTGCCTGGTTTTTCTTAGGGACACTCACCATCACCAGACACAAAGTACGTTACTGTGTTTATTTATTAGCTGACCAGCTGATCATCTATTTATCTGGCCTTCGGTAGAATATAAGGTTCACAGAGGCAGAAACTTTTTCTTGGCACACAATGAGCAATCTCTTTCTCTCTATAAATTTGCTGGATGACCGAAGAGACCGCACAGCAGAAAGAACAGGAGTTCAGACTCTCTTCTTCTTACTGTCCTTAAGACACAAATAATTTTCCTCCCCAGTACTCAGGAGGACTTATCTTTGCCAATTGCCTGATCATTAATCATTACTCTCTTGTAAAATTTCTTATACTGCCATTCTGAATGGCTACTGCTTATCTCTTTTTATTTAGCTCTCCCACTGAGTATTTATTTTCTCCCAACTGCATCATAAGATCAAACAGAGACAGGAACAGTGCACAATCCCTGTATTTTGTTTTCCCGTTTCACAATGCACAGCGCCCAGCACTGATCAGGGGCTTGATAAATATTTGTTGACTGTTGATATATGATGCTGTTACTTCAGGCAAATAGGGACAAGATGAAAAAATTGTAGCTGATTAGAATGAGATAAGCTGTAAGCGTGCTAAAATAATTACTATTCCAAAAATGAACCCAAGCGATGTGTCAGCCTACTGGGAGGAAGGGAGAGAAAATGTCTGCCCCTGCACAGACTCCAAGGATCATCTCTGTACCTCTCTAGCTGCAAGAAGGTCTTTCTGTCCCTTTTCCTATAACCAGATAAGACGGCAACCAAAAACAATTTCTGATGTCCAGTTCCTAGAAATCTTCACGCTGCTTGCTCAGATATCTGTGCCTCCTACACGCTCTTGACAATTAGAAGCTTGATTCTCTGGCGGTTCCTCTCCATCGCTAGATTCTGTGCCAGCAGCCTGAGAGCTGGTGAAGAATGGATTTATGAAAGCCCGCTTCATGTAGGAGCAGAGAGTGTGATCCAAGCTTAGGCAGAGGACGAGCCAGGCCCCAAAGACTCTCATCTGTTGGTCACAACTCGAAGACCAACCACTCCTCACCGAGCCCCAGTTGATGTTGTATCCAGTGAGATCAAACCAGAACAAAACCCGGATGTTATTAGGAATCGGTGCAACATCACGAAAGGAGTAGTTCTCAGAACAGTCTAATGCAGAAAGCCAGTGTGACATAAGGACTCAGGCTGTGTGGTGGGAGACGGACACACGTAAAGATGGTGAGTAATGGCGAAACCACCATCACATCCTACCGGCTGTACTCACATCATGGTCGTAATTTAAAAGTCACTCTTGGGCTAGAAAAGGGAGTGTGGTAAGTGGCTGAGGCAGCTGGGGTCAAAACATGTGAAGCCTTTCTCTCAATGTCTAGTTGTGGCCATTCTGAGGTAACAAACATTATGTGAACCAGTAAGACTTTTATTCCGTTTCTGAGCATGTCAGGATGAAGAGCCGATCACTATTCTTACTCTGCAAAGAATTCCTGGAAGTTCTTCCCCACTCTGCACAAATATGGGCAAGACTGTAATCCTGCTTACCGTGTCTGCTGATAAACCGGATACAGCTTTCTACCACCAGAGGAATTGCCTGGCTGGAATCCTGAAAAGCCAAAGAGAAACATAACATCAGAATCTTTAAACAGCACAGCCAGAAAAAAATGGGCCAGACCGTGCGGGACTCGTCTCGACTGCTCAGCGGCCAGTCCTCAAAGAAGCGTCTGGTCTGTCCTCCAAGTTCCAAAGCACGTCCACGGCCACCCCCTCGGAATGCCACATGGATGCCGTAAACTCAGCACATCCTAAATGCGGCTGATCACCTTTCATCCCTAATCAGCTTCCCACCCTCAGCCACCCAAAATCCATCAATCACTATGTCCTGTCAAGTCTGCCTCCTAAATACCGCTCAAGTCCACTTCCTTCTCTCCATCTCTACTGCCAGCAATCCGGTCCGTAGAGCAGAATCTCAATTCCCACCCTCGCCGTTCTCCCGACCACGTTATCCTTCCTTCCCGTGGCGGCTAGGTTATCTCTGAAAGCGCGCACAACCCACTGCGCACTTTCTAGGCTAACTTCTCTCAAAGACTTCCCGTTAGTGTCTTTACACAGCCCTGCATGTCCAGGGTCCTGCCTTTGCCTCCG
Organism: Mustela erminea; assembly: GCF_009829155.1. Lineage (NCBI taxonomy): Eukaryota > Metazoa > Chordata > Mammalia > Carnivora > Mustelidae > Mustela > Mustela erminea. The sequence goes on along the minus strand of NC_045630.1, from coordinate 46,485,975 downwards.
GCTTCATCCCCTTCTGCTCTTCCTCTAGTCCCTCTGTTTCAGCCACACCGACTTTCTTTCCATTCCTTAGATCAGTTCTTTGTCCATGGCTTTGCATGAGCTGCTCCTGCTTCCAGAATGCTCTCCTCACCCTGGGATCCCACCCCTCAGGGTCTCAGTGCAAGTATCACTTTCTTAGGAATGCTTTGCTAGACTTCCCAGATGAGATCAGGGCCCCTGTCTACAGGATCTCAGCACCTTGTGCTTGGCTCTCACTACCCTGATGGTGATTTAATAGTGTGAGTATAAATATCTTGTTTGCATTTGCCACCGCTATAGCTCACGCTTCACAGGGCAGATCCTGTCAATTCTTGGCTCTCCACGACTGGCCATGATATTCTCACAAGGTAGGTGCTGATTAATATCAGTTGAGGATAGCACAATGAACCAAGGGGCACATCAGAAATGGGGTTTACAAGGTGGCTGGGTGGCTCAGTGGGTTAAGCCTCTGCCTTCGGCTCAGGTCATGATCTCGGGGTCCTGGGATGGAGCCCCACATCGGGCTCTCTGCTCAGCAGGGAGCCTGCTTCCCCCACTCTCTCTGCCTGCCTCTCTGCCTACTTGTGATCTCTCTCTCTGTCAAATAAATAAATAAAATCTTTGAAAAAAAGAAAAAGAAAAAGAAAAAAAGAAATGGGGTTTACTTGGCATAAAAGGTAAAAAGAAAAAAACCCAATTCTTAGAAACTGTGGGAACTAATTGGTACTAAACTAAGAAGCAGGCCTCCCGGATATCAACCTTTGCTCTGCCATTTTCCTACATGTCCCTGCCACTTAATTAACTTCTTTTTTTTTTTTTTTTAAGATTTTACTTATTTATTTATTTATTTGACAGAGAGAGAGACAGAGATCACAAGTAGGCAGAGAGGCAGAGAGAGAAGCAGGCTCTGCACTGAGCAGAGAGCCCGATGCGGGGCTCGATCCCAGGACCCCGAGATCATGACCTGAGCCGAAGGCAGCGGCTTAACCCACGGAGCCACCCAGGCGCCCCCTTACTCAACTTCTTTGGGCCCCAATTTGATGTCTGCCAGTTGGGGAGGGATGGGTGGTGAGGAGAGTAGTATTTCCTACTGGCACATGAACCTTAGTGCTTACCATTTACAGAGGAATTTATAGAGGTGGTGGGCGATATACTAGGGGCTTTAGATGGATCAGTCCTGGTAACAGTCGCATCGGGTGTGTATTGTTACTCTCATTGGACAAAAGAGGAGATGAAGGCTTAGCAAGGTGAAACAGCTGCTTATAGTGACACAGGCGGTAAGTGGCAGGGCCAGGATCAAACACAGGCAGTCTCCCTCTGAAATTGCACATCTCGCTGTTACCTAGCCTACACCCCTACACACTGTCAAGTGTGTATACCCAGCCTGCATCCCTGGAGCTCAGCAAACACTACCCAATATGCATGCCAAGCCATTACTAAAAACCAGCAGGGTTTTATAATATAGCTAAACACAAAACATTTCAGCTATGGGGAAGAAAAACATAAAAAAAAAAAAGGGCCCTAAACCTAGCTAAAAAGGGCTGTAGAAGTTCAGGACACGGCCACCTAGCTGATTCAATTGGTGGAGAGTGCGCCTCTTGATCTTGGGGTTTGGGTTCAAGCCCCACGTTGGATATAGAGATTACTTAAAAAGAATAAAATCTTAGTTTCATTTTTTATTATTATTTTAGAGGGAGTGGGGAGAGAGAGAGGGAAAGAGAGGGAGAGAGAATATTAAGCATGCTTCACACCAAGCCAGAGTCCAGAGTAAAACACTTAATTGACTGAGCCACCCAGGTGCCCCCCAAGCAAAACAAAATCTTAAAAAAAAAAAAATAAATAAAAAGATTAGGACAGAGACTGGTTCTTAAGTGGTATGGGTCCTGTGGCTTCTGCCCCTTTCACAGGTTTGCTTACATCCTCAAGTTTCCAGCTGTGGCCCTGGGGTTTGGCCAAGATCAGGGAAGGAGCTGGATTTCATGAAGAAATTAGGCTGCCGAAAGCGTGTTGTGGCCTCTTACTCCCAGGCTTACTGGGACTGCTGCCAAAGGAAGGTGTGAGGATGCCGAGGTACAGCAAGGCTCAGGAAGGTCTCAGGGGCCCAAATGCTCGTCGTCATGACCCCCAACCCATCTGCCTCCTCCAGTTTTCCCACCATAGCAGCTGGTATCTGCCCTCTTGTTGCCACCCCTGACTTCCACCAGTCAGTCCAGGGCGATCTGAGAGGAAGAATCTTCGTCAGCCCTTCCATACTCTGATGAAGAAACTGGGTTCCACCATTAAAAATCAATCAACCCATCAATCAATCTCCATTTTTTGGAGGTCTTTTTATGTTTACCAACACTGTTATTACATTTTTCTTTTCTTTTTTTTTTAAAGAGTTTATTTATTTATTTGAGACAGAAAGAGAGCAGGAGCTGAGCAGAGAAGCAGAGGGAGAGGAAAAGCAGACTCCCCACTGAGCAGGGAGCCCGACGTGGGACTTGATCCCAGGACCGAGCCCAAGGCAGACGCTTAACTGACGGCACCACTCAGGTGTCCCGTTATTGCAGTTTTCACTTCTAAAGAGTAGTCAGAGTGATAATGAGGTTAGTGATATGAGGGTCTGTAGAGGTTTTCTGGCCCCAGCTTTGTATTTAGAGACCCAGAGGAGGTAGTTTGGGAAGCTCATGGGTTACTGGCTTCAGCAAGTTATGGGACTGCCCAGTGCTGCCTAGACTTGCAGGAAATGGAGCAGTGACAGTCAAGGGAAGCAGCACTGCAGAGAGCAAGACACAAGCCTGCCTGTCCGCGGTTACCAGCGGTACGTCGCAAGTAGCCCAGAGGGTCAATCAGTGGCAGATAAGAGTGGGCTAGAGACCGGCCCCACCACACAACATTATTTTTCTAGTCTCCACTGCTCCAGTGGAGCCCAAGACAGAGTCTAGTGGGAGCAAAAACTGGACAATGTCATGAAGGCCTCAAACCCTCCTACTGCCCACCCCTCTCCTTGTAATACTTCTGAGCTCTGACTGAATTCGTTTCCCCAGGATGTGCCTGTGTGCTCCCATGGGGCCCCGAAGACCCTCCCTTCACCACTGATTCTGCACACCACGGATTCTGCCCCTAGCAGCGTCGTGTGTGCTCTCTTCCTGGGTCTGTCTCTCCCCTTCTTCCTCTCTCCTTCTCTTCTCCAATGTTAGAATCTAATGTTTAATTCTTCAGTTTGCGATATATGTGGTGGTATAATCCTGGGCTGGAAGGGGCCTTTAAGGACAATTGGGCCAAATCTCCATTGGACCAGATTAAGCGTCATTTCAACCAAAGGCAGAGGGAGAAAGGTAGCAGGCATCCCTTGGAAAACAGTAAAGCAGGGGTCCTGTGATTTGTAGGAGAGAACAATCAGGAATGTGGCCAGATGGTTCCTAAATAAGCTATGGTTTGGCATAATTTCTCCTGAGGTTGAGAGTTAGGATTTTTGCCGGGGACTGATCTCTATTACATTTGTTAGATTTCCACTTTACCAGGGGAGAAAATACAAGTCTATTCGACTGATTAGATGTGGGTGATGGGAAAGAAAGAGGCGTCACAGATAATATCCAGGGCTTTGGGAATGTGAGGAACAGAGAGCCCCCCCTCCACCATCAGGAGAAACAGAGAAGTTAGGGGATGTGCTAAGGGAGTTAGAATGGGGCGGGGGCAGGTGAGACGGATGCTCTGGGGAGGAAGCGCTATCTCAGCTCCCAAGCTCATGTCCCGCCGATCAGTTCGACATTCGATCCAAAGACTCAGAACAATGGACACTTGAGTTAGGAGAGGAAGGTTCCTCTAAGGGAATGAAGCGAGAAGGGAAAGAATATGGATAAAAGTCAAAACGGCATCAAACCTCGGGAGTGAACCTACCCTTAGAGAAATGGGGAAAGATGACAAGGAAGAGGCGAAAGTGATGGGAAAGAGAAAATGCTGGGCTGGAGGGTAGCAGGGAAAGCTGGGAAGAGGCAGCTGAGACAGAAAAGGCTGGGGTGGGGGCGCCTGGGTGGCTCAGTGGGTTAAGCCACTGCCTTCGGCTCAGGTCATGATCTCAGGGTCCTGGGATCAAGTCCCACATCGGGCTCTCTGCTTGGCGGGGAGCCTGCTTCCTCCTCTCTCTCTCTGCCTGCCTCTATGCCTCTATGCCTCTATGCCTACTTGTGATCTCTGTCAAATAAATAAATAAAGTCTTTAAAAAAAAAAAAAAGAAAAGGCTGGGGTGGTTTGAACCCAGGCTTTGCTAGGGTCAAAACTGGAACCCACAAGGGACCCTCAAAAGCTACCAGATTCTTTGTCTTGTTTGGCTGACTTGCCATAAAAAAACAAACAATTATTTATTTCCTTATACAAGACTGCTCATCTTCCAGACGACTATTCACCTGCCTGCAGAGTGTAGAACAACTCTTTGCCGACCCACCATGAGATCTGAGCCGCTGCTGGGCTGGGGTGGCTGGGGGCTGGACACCAGGGAGGGTGTGAGCTATGCTGAGTGCTGAGAAATGTGTATGACTGATGGTTCACAGGCCCCTACCCTGGAACAAATACTACATTATATTTTCATTAAAAAATAATAAAATAAAATTTAATAAAAATCTTAGCTGCTGGAGAGAAACTGGGACAGCAGAATGGAAACAGGTCTTTATCTGATTGGGTTTTGGGTGCATCCTGAAGCTCTTACGCAAACCCAGCACCAGGCACATGTGCTCTGCCTGCCGCTGTGTAGACGTGGCAGGATGGCACCGGATGGGCGCTGCTCCCCTCTGACAGCGCGCCGGGCCAGGGCCGCCTACTGCCCGCCTAACCGTGGTCTCCCGCACGTCCATGGCCACAGGGGAGGCTGGGAGGCCCCCACACCTCGTACCTCTGTTCCAGCCAGATGCAGGATGCTCAGTTTCAGCCCAGGAACTGAAACGAACAATTGCTAAGTTCAGCCCTATCCTTGGTGTCAAAGGGAAAAAAGCCAGCTCCCTCTTTAAAATATCCATCTACTAATTTTATTTTTTTTGAAGATTTGTTTGTTTTAGAGAAAGAAAGCATGCATGCTAGTGTGTGTGTGTGTGTGTGTGTGTGCGCGCGCGCGCGCCGCAAGTGGGGGGAGGGGCAGAGGGAGAGGGATCTTTAAGCAGACTCCCTGCTGAGCATAGAGCCTGATGCGGGGCTCGATCCCACAGTGCTCAGATCATGACTTGAGCTGAAACCTGTCCACCTATTAGTTTGTTTTTTTTTTTGAAGATTTTATTTATTTATTTGACAGAGAGAGATCACAAGCAGGCAGAGAGAGGAGGAAGCAGGCTCCCTGCTGAGCAGAGAGCCCGATGCGGGGCTCGATCCCAGGACCCTGGGATCATGACCTGAGCCGAAGGCAGCGGCTTAACCCACTGAGCCACCCAGGCGCTCCCGTGTCCACCTATTAGTTTTAAATGCAAAAGATTATCCTTGGAAGGCACTCCATTCTTCTCTAGGGATTTTTTTTTAAAAAAAGATTTTATTTATTTATTCATTTGAGAGAGAGTGTGTGAGCAGGGAAGCGGGAGGAGAGGGAGAGGGAGAGGATCTCAAGCAGACTCCAAGCTGAGCATGGACCCCAACGTGGAGCTCCATCTCGTGACCCTGAGAGCCTGACCCGAGTCGGATACTTAGCCAACTGAGCTACCCTGGTGCCCCCATTCTTCTCTAGTTTTAAATGAAATGATGGGAGAAGGGGCAGAAGAAAGAAACAGAGGAACCAGAGGAAGAAAAGATGCAATAAAATTTGTATAAATTAAAAAATGTATAATTATATCTGATTACATTTATACGTAATTATATTTAATTATAAATTTTAAAATGTATAATTATATCACTACAATGAAATCCAAAGCAGGGACGCGGAAAAAGCAGTGACAGAAAAGCTAGGACAAGGGAGAACACTGCCATCCGAGTATCTGGCGGGGGTGCCCAGCTGGTGGAGCCGTCACAGGGCCTGAAGACGCTGTCGGGGCCGCTGACACAACAGAAACCATGTGCCCTCTACATTCGATTACCTCCCTGCGGCTACCGCCACTGTGAATTACCCACAATGATTTTTTAAAGCCTGGATCAGTTCTCCCCACCCCCAGCAGACACAAAAGACACTGCGGAGCGCTCTCCCCCTCCTCCCTGCTTAACGGCCTGCTACATAGCTGGTGTGAGCTTCGGGGACCCAAAATCATTTCAGTATTTGTGATAAAATATAATTAGGAAGTAAAATTTGCTGTTGCAGAAAATACTGTAATTATTATTTTTTTCTTTTGCACAGTCACAAGTACTATTTAGACTGTCCACTGATGTGCACTACCTGGCCCTGCCTTCCAAGATGCTGCCCTGAGATTGGCAACGAGAGCTGGCTGACCAGCGTCAGGTTTTAGTACGACCCCAAAGATCACGCACAAAAGCACAGAGCTGAGCATCAGGTGGCCAGTCATTCTCGGGCCAGATTTAGCTTCGCATTTTTAGCATGTCTAAGAGATGCAACCAGGATGACCACAACTCCAGTAGAACAAAAAAAAAATTTGCACACCTACAGCCATCTGGTGTAGATGTCTGACCTAGGTGACCAGCTTCTGAGAGCTACTCACATTTGGAACTTAACTATAAAATGTGAGGCCCTTTTCACGGTGTCCTAGAGAAGCGACAGCATGGGCATTTGCCAAGTCAAACCAAATCTCCAGCAACGAGGAGGAGGAGGCACGACTAGAGAGGGAGGAATGTCAGGAAGACTCCATCCAGCTGAGCCGGCTACATCAGTGAAGTCGCTGTACGGTTAAGCGTACTCTGACTGAACGGTATCTTCCAAATGCAGGCGAGAAGTCAGGAAAGTCTGTCCTGCCCACAGCAGGGTTCCATAAACACCTATGCGATGTGATCATCATACCCGATCAGCCTGGTTCTTGCTGGGCCCTTACCTGCTTCCTCACGGTGGAGCTACGCCTGTGGTTGATCCCGCCAAATCAGAGAGGAACGGACCAGCACCAGGGAGAAAAAAGAGAAAACGGGATTAAAAACAATCTGTGTGTTAATTAATGAAGCAAGCAGTATTATTCAGTTCAGTGTCAGAACCAGCTAAGAGACTTACCGAGTTACTTTCCAAATTAAGCCCAATAAGGCTCCTTCAGAACAGAGGTCTCTGTACTTACTACCTGCCACCATTCAAAACCAGACTAGGAAGGAACTAGTTCAAGGTGCAGGAACATGTATCTGCGTTGGACAGTAAGATTCTCTGTTTGCAGGAGACCCAAGGAAACATCAAAGGAAGCTACAGTTTTCTTTCTCTTGGAAATCTTTAGGGAGCAATTTTCCTAGAGTTTCAAGGACAAAGTAGCAGACTGGAAGGAACCTTGGCAATCCTTCGTGTGACTGTCTTGCAAAGCTGCATGGAACTTTAGACACCTCTTCTCAAAGGGACTGGGACTCAGACACAATCTCCCCAAGCAAGGATAGCAGCGCAGCCCCGCCTTTGGTGACATGAAGGCCCAGAGTCTGGCTGCTGGGCTCCCTCCGCCCCTTCTGCCAGGCCGCTCCTGAGGAACCTCTTTGGAATCCCAGAGCTCCTCGGATCTAGTGGAATGCTCTTTCTTGTCTCATAGAGGAGGAAACTGGAGTTCGAAGCGGGGAAAAGAGCAGCCCACGGTCACCCACCATAAGGGAATTCAGCTCAGCTTTTATTCACTCCCACAGAGCCTTCCCCAGATATGGGGCTTCAGGTGAACTTACATTAAGACTCTATCACCAAGACGATATTCATTCCATGGGATTCCATTATCCTGGTTCCCTCTAGTCAACAAGACTGGTATATTAATGGGATCTTTACCATAATCCACAGTGACAAAACGATGAAAGCCAAATGAAGCTATTTCTAAATAATGAGCCTATAATTGTAAATGGCCTCATGATTATTGTGTGTGTGTTGGCAGATATAAGTGGTTGATATAATGGGCTAACCCAGGGTCTCTCAGGAGTCCAGCCCATTAAAGCTCTCTCCCCAGTTAAATCAGCACATTTTTAGGCATCTGAGAACCGCTGCCTGGATGCATGCCTTGCTCTCCGCCAGCTCACGAGTTTTCTCAGAGCAGCTACATGACTGGGAGGGAAATATTTGGCTGGGGTCGGGGAGGGAGGGGGAGGTGGGGAAAGACTGGGAGGGCTGCAAACTTGTACATCAGGCGTGGATTTCTACCAATGCTGTCTGGCAAGCCAGTGCAAAGTAGTATTTCATTATCCAGCAACAGTGAGGTGCTGTCATCTTTTCCACGCAGAAAATCTCGGGTCAAACACTATCTTCTGATCTTCCTTCTCTGGGTCAGAGATATCCCCAAACCACATGCTGACATCCAGCAGCTAAGGGTAGGTTACCAGGTTCTTCCAGAGCCAAACACTTCTTTTCCTTGCAGACTGGATGGCTTTGGGGAAGCTCTGAAACTACTTCAGCAAATGACAACTCCCTTCATCCCATTCTGTTCAGCTCTCGCCCCAAGTCACAGCAGACCCCCTTTTCCATCTGAGGCCAGATGGGTTCAGCAAGGCAAAGGAAAGGAAGCAGTCCCCGCCCTAGTCCCCTCCTTTGCACAGAAACCCAACGCCTCTGCACTTCAACTCCTCCGCTCCTTCCCACCGTGGGACCACTCTACCCCCATGGGCCTCTCTTCATCCCTCCCACGGGCTGACCCAGGCCACACCTACCTTGCCAGACTGCAATCTGTCCGCTGACCTGTTGGAAAGACAAAGGCAAAAAGCTCACGTGGAAGCAGAAGGAGAGAGAGACGAAGACTCACTCCCAGGAGTTGACTGAAATGCCCTCCCCTTCTCCCCAGGAAGCCACTAGCCTCACGGAGTGACTGGCCTTCCAGGAAGAAAAGAAGAGAGACGCCCAGAGCCTCTTCCTGGGCAAATGCTGGTTCTCATGCTTGTTCCCAGCGCTGCTGCTATGTCCCTGACGCTGAGGTGTGCCAGCCCCGCTCCCCAAAGGGAAAACGGGCTGGCTGTAGGGGAACAACAGCAAGGCGGACTGTGTTTTAGAGAACAAATTACTAGAAGTCTTCCCAGGGGTGAAATCAGCTTCTCTTCTGTGTGTGTGGATGTGTGTGTGACGAGGGAGGGACGAGTCTGCTTGCTCCAGAGTAACGGACACACACACACACACACACACACACACACACACACTATACACATGGTGTGAGAGTGGCAAGGAAAGAAGGAAGAAGGAAGAATTGTTTGCGGGGAGGAGGGAGCAGATAAGAACCTTCTAGTTTTCAATCCATATGAAATTCTCTTAGGTTGGCTGGGGGTGACAAGGGAGAAATGAGATTTAATTGCTATCAAATTTGTGGTTCTCAATCCAATAGCAGGCCCTAATACTAAGTTTAATGGATCACAGCCATCTTTAAAAAAAGGAAACTCTTCAAGTTTCTAAGAATTCTTATGTTTAAAAAAAAAAATACATAGGCATATGCACATGGGCCACGATGTGATGTGCTTGCTTTCAGTTCACCAAGCGTGGTCTGCGTTCGATAAACCAGGGCAACGCCAGCCGGCGCTGAGCTGGGAGATCACGCCCCACCAGCCTCCTCCACGCTCCTGGAAAAACAACTCCAAGGACCGGCGCGGGGTGGGGGGTGTGAGGAAGGGCTTCTGTTTGCCGTTAAAGGTTGCTAATTGTCGATTACACTTCGGCACATCCTGAGCAACATCCTCCCCCTCCCCTAACAGCCTCTCATTACTAACGGCTCCGCTTTCATCTGCGAAAATATTATTCCGAGCCATTATTTTCAACATCTGTCCCATTTCCATTCTGGAATACTCATACACATCAATTATCCCTCTGTGGCAAGAACAAGGGGCTCTCGCGTTACGGTGACAAATACATTCAGAAGGCGGGCCGCGATGACTTACACACAGGAAGGTCTGCGGCTATTTCTTTCCTTACTGCTCGAGCTTGTCATCTTTAGATGAAGGCAATTTGCAGCATTAATGAATGGACGCCAACCTTCGCCCCTCCGCAGCAGCAAATCTGGTACATGTTTGTGTGTGCGCAGACCCACTCACACTCACACACACACACACACACACACTCCCAAGGTCCTGTTCCCCATTTCACTTATGAGCTATGTTCAGATTGTTTTAGCCAAAAAAAAAAAAAAAAAAGGTTAGAACTTGCTTCAAATAGTTCTGGGCTTTCTTTTCTCTGATACCCTATGAAGCATCTGATAACCCAAGAGTGAAGATTTTTCTGTAAGAAAAGCTGGGCTCCCAACACCCAAACCTGTTCAGCCTCAGTCCCTTGGGTGGCAGGGAGGAAAGAGAACAGGAGTGACCTCACAGGCATTCTTCACATTAAAAAAAAAATGCCTCTACAATCACAGGATCAAAGATATCAGAGATAAAAAGAATTCAGCATCTGGGGGAACCGTCCAGCACGGGAGGAGGATCGGATGGGACGAGCGGGAGGGAGCTCCGGTGTGACAAGTGTGGCTCTCATTCCTGATGCCAATGATCCAGCAAGTACCCCCCATGCTTCTCTTCACTCTGCAGTTTGTCTGAAAAGCGCTCAAGGGTTCCTTTTATGAGTGCCTTCTCTGCTGGTCTGCCTCCCGCCAGTGCTGCCATACACTGCTGTCGCCTCCTCGCCCCGTCTCGGAGTGGAGAGATGAGCAGGGCGGGGTGGGGGGGGCACTCAGAGGCACCCCCAACCTGGGAACCCCATTAGCCATGGGATGCTGAGAGCTAGGCAGGACCCGGGCAGGGTGCCCAAAACCCCAGGGAAGCTTCTCTCTCAGCCTTCGCCTTCTGTTTGACAGCTGAGGAGACAAAGTCCAGAGTGCCAGTCCAGTCCCCTGCTCTGCTACTTTCCAGGGTCTGGGTAAAATCATCCTTGATTCCTGGACGAGACAGGCCGTTCAGTACCACGGCCTCAGCGCGGCCACGCGGACAGGGCTGCCGCTGAGCCGCAGGACCCTCCCAATCGGAAAGAAAGCGCTGCTCTACACAGGCGTCTGGGGGTCAGGCCTGCCTTCGAGAAGCCTCTCTTCTCCTCGGAGCCGCTGCTCACCAGGCTCGCCGGCCCTGCCCGCCGGCTGCCGCCTCGGTCCCGCTACAGAGGAGCTGAGAGTTTCCACAAAGTGTCTGGAGAGTAAGGGGCCCATCGGCTCCTGTGCCCCAGCTGTGGCAGAGAAGGGGCCGGGGGAGAGCAAGCACGCGCCATTTAAACCAATGGATGGTGCACACCAGCGCTTCATTAAGCATCGGCCTCCTCCCATTACTCAAGTAGTCACTGGGGCAGCGACTTCCCATCAAACAGGCTAGGAAAAGCAATGCATTCACATAACAAGATCAGGCCCGTGGGGCTCAGGATGGAGGCTCAGCCAGGTAGCTCGGGGCCTGGCCTTCCCCTCATCGCCAAACCTCCAGCCGAATTCCCACACTCACTTTCTCCCAGGGTTTTCTGGAGAAGGTCGTGCTTGGCTTGTAGCTTGGTGATGAGGTTCCTGCCCTCCAGGTACTCCTTCATTTTCTGTAAGGGAGGAAGAAAAGGAGCAGTCAGACTCCTGAAGAAGCAGCAGCAGGAGGGGGAAAAAATATCACAGATGCTCAGCTGTACAATTTCCTTTTTACAAGAGAGCATTTCGTTTCTGACCCGATTTCTACTAGGTGCCTTTTTTATCTCTTTGTTTCTACTCAGGCCCTGAGCATCTAGACGGCTGCTGATTTCCAGGATGCCTGAGTCTCCTCCTTTGTGTTCTCTGGGGAGCGAGCGCCATGCTGGCCAGTCCCAAACCATCTCTCAGAGCCCCTCAGCCATCCCTTCTGGTTCCCCCGAAGAACAAGGGGCCAGGTGTGGAGTGGAGGGACTCACTGAGCCCAGATCCTCTTGGTGTGAGGACACACACCTGCCACTTGTCACCTCCGCTGATATCCTGCCACACCCTGGCCCCTCTCTGGGGTGCATTCCAGCACATCACGACGAATGCCAAGGGCTGCGACCCAGCACGCACAGCATCTCCGTCTGAGCTCTCTCTTACTCGGCTCCTTCCTCTCTTCTGCACGGAGTCTTGGCAGAGAGCTCGGGATTTCTGAGCATTTGGAGAGAGGGGCTGCGGCCCCCCGCCCCGCATATACATGTAAAGGCAGTTCTCAACACAAGACAAGGTGACGGAAACACACTCCCAGCTGTTCCACCCGTCAAAACACCATCGCTGTGCAGCATTTTCTGATCTGACCTCTCTCAGCCCTTATCTGCCCCGGGAGGGACTCGATTTCCCTGGACAATTCATCAAATCTTCAAAATAACCCTACGAACTCGGATTAAGCACATCCCCATTTTACGGATGAGGGCACCAAGATTTGGAGAGATTAAACAGGTTGCTCAAGGTCAAACAGTGAGTGAGCGGTGGAGTCAGTTTCCAGACACAGGTCGTTTGACAATTCGGGGCGTGCGCTCAACCGACAAGACAGCACACTCCGTCCGTCAGGGTGCCTGGCAGAAGGAGGAGCAGAACAAAACTTCAGAGTATTAATTCTTTATATACGCGGAGCAGTTCAGGAGTTTTCAGAGCCCCTTAGCACATATTACCCACGTGACTCTGCAGAGCACGTTAGGGAAGACAACATCGCTGGCTGCTTGCTACAGATGCTACAGATGAGAAGATGACCTTGGGAGACGGCGGCTGAACTGCAGGTCGCTGCCAGCTAGGAAATGGGAGTGCCAGGCCATTTTGAGCCTTGACACGGTGTCTGTCTACACTACCCTGCAGCCGTTCACAGGGACCATCGTTCACCCTGGTTGTCTCCTTATACAATGGCTTGCGTCTGCTGGGCTGGGGGTCATCTGCCCACGTCTAAACTCAGACGCAAATTGGCAGTGTTGCCCTGGGTATGATCCGTGACTCATTGGGGACACACGACATAGTGGAGGAGGGAAACTGGATAAAACATTTCAAATTGTAATACTTCTGTCCTTCTTTCGATGTATTAAGCAATAATCAAGTGTCTGATTTTATGGCTATTACCACATAGGATGAAGGCAGGAAAGAAAGGTGAAAAAAAATAGGAGTTACTTTTACTCTGTACCTTTCTGTACAGTGTAAAATTTTAACCAAGAGTGTGTATTTCTTCTCTCTCTTTCTCACGCAAAAACAAAGAAAAAGCCTGCTTTCTCGGGGATGCACATCCTGGCTTTCCCATGTTCCCCGGGTGCCCCTGCATGTACCTCTGCAAACTGCACATGGCCCGGGCACAGAGAGCTTCCAAGTCATGTGTCTTCCTCTCCAGACTGCCTTTTCCCTAAGGTGAAAGTCATTATTCTTTGCATCCCTGATGCTTAGTACCATGCCCAGCTAACAGGAGACATTCAATAAATGCTTGAAGAATGAGGAAAGACACGAACAGTCTCATTCTCCTCTGAGAGAACCTTCCTCAGTCGTCACAATCCAAGCCCTCAAGTGTAGCCCTACTCTCTCAATTAAGTCTAAAGCAAACAAAAACAAACCCTATGCCAAATCATTTCTGTTGCTTTACTTCTGACCTGTTCCCTCTGCTCCTTTGTGTCTGTGCACGAGAACATCTGTGTGACAAGAAGACTCCCTTGTCACCTTCCCCTTTCCATCTGCTCCAGCTGCCTGCTCACCTGCTGTCGGTCCTTCCTGGGTGACAGCCTAATCCCCACCCAGTGCCTCACTGTGGGGCTGGGAACAGCACGGCAGGACCCAGAGGTGGAAAACATTCAGGAAACATCTATTGCTAACATCTCAACCCTCAAAGGCCCCTCTTCGGCAGGTCACCCCAGGAAACTCTAACGGTTTCCTAATGAGGAAAAAAAACCTCACCAAGAAAACTGTAACCCTTAAGACAAGACCAGACTGCTCAGAAAACAGCCAATATTCTCAAAGAAGATGGATGCAAATTCCTTCCTCTCACTCATGTTTCTACTTGTGATTCCGGAAATGAATTTTTCATTCACATCACTGTTTGAGAATTAACTCTGGCTGTCACTTGGCGAACCATTAAAATAAATAATAATCTGATAAAGATGTATGATGGGTCACCTTTCCAGGTCCCCTGAAATCCTGAAGGTTCAAACACTATGCTGAGGTTGACCTGCATCCCTAAGAGCAGAAATACTGGTTAGAAGTTTTTCCATGTAGGTAAGCAGGCGGTGGGAGGGAAAAGCCGTCCCGGAGTTCACAGGCATATTGTCACCTCCCTCTCCCTCCTGTTAGTCGGCCCTGGTCTGTATGAAACAGAAGCTGGGAGAAACGACCTGGCCTTTGCTGGCAGAAGACCTCGGTTGCTGACTGGATAGAAAGGAGCCAGGGCAGCTGAAGGCAAGGAAGGCATAAACGGCTTTCTGATGACTTCTGGAGACCAGCAGGCTATGAAAAGAACTGCTGGGGCGCCTGGGTGGCTCAGTTGGTTAACCAACTGCCTTCGGCTCAGGTCATGGTCCTGGAGTCCCAGCACTGAGTGCCACATCAGGCTCCCCACCCAGCGGGGAGTCTGCTTCTCCCTCTGACCCTCCCCCATCTCAGGTTCTCTCTCTCTTATTCTCTTTCAAATAAATAATCTTTTTAAAAAAGATTTTATTTATTTATTTGACAGAGAGAGATCACAGTAGACAGAGAGGCAGGCAGGGGGCGGGGGGAAGCAGGCTCCCTGCTGAGCAGAGAGCCGGATGCGGGGCTCGATCCCAGGACCCCGAGATCACGACCTGAGCCGAAGGCAGCGGCTTCACCCACTGAGCCCCCCAGGCGCCCCTAAATAAATAAAATCTTAAAAAAAAAAAAAAAACAGTAGGAAGGGGAGCCAAGAGTCTACTGAGTGGTTTGGTGCTGTTTGCCACTAGAAGCCTTCAATTCAGTTTTATGATCTCATTAATTTACTTCTTAACAATTCCTAACTGATTCTTAACTGCTGGTGATGAATTTTATTTATTGAAAAGTATTAGTGGAACAGTTTTTCTCTCAGGGCCCTTCCTCCCTGACAGACACTTTGTTGCAGCAAGATGAAAGAGCCTTAGTTGAGAAACTGGAGTCCTACCGCTTACCTTGGGCGAGTCACTTACCCCCCCCATCGGAAAAACCGGGATAATGTACCTGTCCCCCAAGGCTGTTAGCAGACAGCACAGGATGACAAGCGTGGCCATGATTATAGCTCACAACCCAATCATCCGGCAGTCAGGAGTATCCCTTCCTTGTATCTGAATCACCCGCTCAGATAGCCTAAAAACACAACTTCCCCAAACCTCTTTGCTTTGTGCTAATATATAAGACAGTGGAATCAAAACGGGTTTCTGATCTTCAGAACAAAAAAGTAAGAGGCACCAAGAATGTTGTTCCAATTAATTTAAAATACCTCTTCCCTTTAGTATGATGGAAGTATAAATCTCATGGACCCTGTCGATACCTTGGATTGTTTAAAAAAATATATTATTTATTTATTTATTTGAGAGAGAGAGAGAGAGAGCGCATGAGCAGGGAAGAGAGGGAGAGGCAGACCCCCTGTCGAGCAAGGAGCCAATGTAGGACTTGATCCCAGGACCCCGAGATCCTGACCTGAGCCGAAGACAGATGCTTACCGACTGAGCCACCCAGGTGGCCCTCCGCCTTGCATTTAATCTGTGTGAACTGAAGGCCATAAGCACCCACTGCTACAAAGGGGTGCGGTGGGTGGAGGAGGGAGCCGTGTTGAGCCCGCCCCATGCACAGAGACACATGAATGTCATTATGGGGTGGCTGCGTCCCCGCCATCCAGGCACCCTGACGTTTCTCTCCTCTTCGTCAGTTTGTAAAGCCGGAAACGGCTGTCAGACAGAATCCGTAACAGAGGAGACCTGTAAAACGGCAGGCATCTCCCTCTTAAACTGACAGGGTAGGGGCTCAGTAGGGACCTACTTAGCACACATTTCCTGAGTGCCTTTAGGAGAGGACCAAGATAAAAAAAGAAGATCTTGGACCACACCAGATCTAGGTCTAGAGCACTGCCCCAATGGCCAAGATATCATCTTCTCCCCTGTGTTCTTACCAATTTTGTACCCAAGAATTCAGGCAGTTTATCTTTATCAGCCATGACCTTTAACTCCTTCTTCACTCCTTCCCCCATATAAGAACCCCGTAACAACCCCCATACAGGGAAATACTTAGGAGAAATGCCAGCCTTATAAGGCTTTGACAGTCCTGGGCTAAACAGGGAGTGTTACTTCCCATGAGCTGGGAACTGGTTAAATAAAAATGATGGTGAACCCATTCATACAGTGGAATTCTGTGCAGCGATCTAAAAAGGAGGCAGAGCTCTTTGGACTAATATGAAAAAAATTAAGTGAAAAAAGCAAAGTGAAGAACAGTATGAATTGGGCTACTTCTATTTATACTTCTCTTTATTTGATTTCATTGTATTTCTAATGTAATTCTATTGCATTAAAGGAAAAGTCAATGGTTGTCTACACAGAGACTATCTCTGGAAGAACACAGAAGAAACCAGTTTCAATCCCTGGAAGATGGGAGAGGAAGTGAGGGCCCGAGAAGGGGAGGAAGCATGACCTGTTGTGTATACTGTTTTGAACTCTTTGCATCTCCCCAAATACATATATTTTATATATATATTTTATTTATATATATTTTATATATTTATATAGATAAATATATATTTTAATATATTTATATATTATATTTTATTTATATATATTCTATATATATTTTTAATTTCCTTATTTTTAACAATCACAGTAAAAAAAAAGCAATGAGATAAAAAGTAGACACTGCTGGGCTGTGTGTTACAAAAGATGAGAGATGCACAGCCCAGAAGATCAGGAAACATCACCTCACTTAGGGCAAGAGAGAGGAGAAAGCTGGCCTGTTTCTGAGCCTTTCTTTCACCTCAGCTTCTTCAGCAGAGAGGACAGAAAGAAGCCAATGGCCTGAGACCAGCTGACCAGAGTTTTAGTTTTATTTATTTACCTATTTAGAGAACATGTGCGTGTGTGGTGGGGGAGGTGTGGGGGGGGGCAGCCAGTGGTGCAGAGGGAAAGAATCCTAAAGAGGCTTCACACTCAGCGTGGAGCCTGTCAAGGGGCTTAATCCCGTGACCCTGAGATCAGGACCTGAGCTGAAATCAAAAGTTGGACACTTAACCAACGTAAGCCACCCAGGCACTCGGCCAAGTTCTAGCTTCAGCTCTTGCTGAGTCCCTTGGAACAGCTACCCAACTTCTCCGGATTGAGGGGTTTTGGTTTTGTTTTGTTTTGTTTTTTCATCTTTCAAATGAGAATGTGATTAGATGATTTCTAAAAATCACTATAAGCTTTTAAATTCCATGTTTACTTTCTTGAGACTCCTGCAAATGACCGACCTTTATAGAACATGCTTAAATTTCCAATCGATGTCCTCTTGGCAGATCAATTTGATGACAGCCGACAATGGCTAGACAGCTTTCTAGCAGCCCTGTGGGTTGCTAGGCACACTACCTACAAGTCAAAGCCATGGTAGGGGACCTCTTCCCAACTTTCCAAGGGAGGGGAGCTTCTAGGATGCTCTACTCTGATGTTTCTGAAGGACACAGAAAAAACCAGGGGCGACGTCTGTGGAGGCAGCAGACGAGGAAAAGCACATCTACAGTTCTGTGGGCTTCGTACAGTGTGGCAAACACAGGTAGTCATGCTAATATGCACACCCCCCCTTATTTAAATGTCTATTTTGCTACCCCCCAAAAAGCCCTTTTATCATGAAATGAATTATTTGGTGCATTCCCAGCACTAGTTACAAAAATGATGAACTCTCTTATACATCGATTACTACAGAAGCCCAGACAAAAAAAGTGCTCCTGTTAGCCATGAAAATTTGGACATAATTTTGGTAAGTAGGCCCTCCGGCCACAAAAGACAGGAAGTGGACTAGGAGCGAAAGGGTGGGCAGGATTTGAGGTCATCGGTTTGGATATGGTCATCCCTGCTCTTACTAAGGGTCAACTTTGAACGCATGTCATTGCTTTGCTGAAAGCCAGAAAGTAATTCTGACAGTCTTAAATACAGATTTTTATGTCAAAATTTCTTATTTAATAAGAAAAATGGAAATCTGCTGCAATGTAATGAGATTGGGTCATTAAGTAGTGTTATATCTAAGCAGTGCAGACAGACCAGCCAAACAATCCTATTATTAAAAGCCTTTAGAGTGTTCAACAACCTCCTGAGATAAGAAAGCTTGGGGTGGTGAGACAGCCCTCATGATAGACAAGAAGTTCTCGTTCTGTCTAGCCCGGGCTTTGCATGCCTTTATGCTTTGTACAGACTGCTCTTTTCTCAAGGAATGTCATTCTCTGCTTGATTCACTGCCTGGTTCACTCATCCTTCAAGGTCAAGCACAAAAGTCACTTTGTATGAGATGTTTCGCCAACTCCACCCATCCTGGCCACCATTCATGTGCCTGTGCACGTAGCTGAAAATTTTCATACTTATTTTTTTGATTGCAAAAATCAACTTACTGTAACTGTTTTGAAACATACAAAGTGAAAATGGAGGTTCTCCCTTCGGATGCCTAATCCCATCATTCCCCTCTGCACTCTGCACTCCCAGTATTCCGAGCTTTGGCACCATGTTTAGCACAAAGAAGATCCTTGATAAGTTACTGATGAGTAATTCAATAATGATTAATGAATAAGTTAATAATGACTGTAGTGACAATAAATTTTCAGCACTTAATGAGCACTCTGTACAGACCAGGCAGTGTGCGAAATATTTTACAAAAAGGATGAATGGGACAAAATATCATTCCGTTATTTCTCTGTGTAGATTTTAGTATTTCACTCATAAAATATTCAAGAATGTTATGATGAAATGAAATGGGAAAATACTAATCATTTGTTAAATGAAAGCAGATCATAAAACAGCGTGCATAGCCAACATCCCACTTTTTGTAACACATTCTAAATACATATTCACAGAGATGTTTGTCTGCGCAGAGAAAAACACCAGGAAGGGAATACGCCCTAATACTGTTATCTCAAGGTAGTGCGATTACGGATGATTCTTACTTTCTTCCTTTTTGTTTCTAAACTAATATCATATGGATGTTTTACTTCATATAACAAGAAAAAAGTCATTTTAAAAGAATAACACTGTTAAATCACTCCTTTTCAAAGTCTCCTCCAAGATTTAAAAAAAAAAAATCTGAAGAATTCTTAATTTTAAGTAAAAAAAACCAGATTTCTTTTTTTAGAAAACATAGCAAATCACTAGTTCTTAATGGAAAAAGGACAATGTTCAAAGAAGAATTAAACAAATTGTTCCAGTTGGGAGGAAAAATTCAATTTACTGCATGCAGATTGTGTTTCTTGACTAAAAAACAAGTTAATCCCTCTCATTCAGAATCAGTTTGCACATTCACCAGCTACATTTCATCTCACATCTGCAAATTTAATTTCTCCTTTCTTGGTTGTCAGAAGATGAGAAAATAAATTTTAGTCCAGGCAATGAATCCTACTTGGCAAGCTCAAAATAACTTAATTATTAAAAAAGCAGCACCAAAGACCAGCCAGCAACCTTCCAAAGGACTGTTAACACAACCTGAAAATAATCGGGTCTGTTTGTCTAACAGAAGAGTAGGATATACACAGATAAGAAAATACAGTGTTTTGGAATCCTCTGGAAACCAATGACACTGCACATGACCTGTCCTTTTGAATTTTAGTCATTTTTATGAAAGATAATTTTCCATCAGCAAAAATTATAAAATAATGTCATCGCATCACCTAGAAGAGATTATCAACTTCAGAAATAAGATACGTGTTAGCCAGAATACATTGGATATAATTCCCAAGAACTAAGAAATAAAGATCTCCTTTCGTGATTCCCCGTGGCCGATAAGGAAACTTTCCAACAGAAGCCTACTAGCTGGTTAATAAAAATTCTTTAAAAAAGAAGAGAAAAGAAAAAGAAAAGAAAAGAAAAGTCTTCCGGGGCAAGGAAAAAAAGGAAAAGAAATCTTCCTGGCAGTGTACTTGGGAGCACCTTTCTCTTGGGGGATCCCTGTTTGATACCTACAACTTAGAGATATCTGTGTCTTAACTGAAGCTGAGGAATGGTCTCTGAATATGCCCAGATCCAAATTAAAGTATTCAAAGTCTGCCCTTCCAAGACTCGACCAGGACTCTGGGTTCCAAGTCTCCCTGTGGGCTGCAGGTGCTCCTTGAGAGCCATCAAGCCCCCTCACCGTGAAATAGAATTGCTCGGTCTCTTGCTGGTTGGCTCTCCTCTTAGCGATGCTGGGCTTGCTCATGAAGGTTTCTGAGACCGTGGACTTGACGGATTCCATAGAGTTGCTGTACTGGAAGCAGTCGGACACGTCAAAATCCTCAACAGTCACAATGTCCTGGATGGTCTGGAGAGTGGCTTCCATCGTCTTCTTTACCTGCCACGACAAGGGCCAATGTAACGTGTGAGGGGCAGGTAAGGGAGAAGTTGGGAGGAGTGGGAGAGAAGGGGCTGGAGGGGACTGGGGAGCTGCTGTCAGAAGGTGCAGCTCTGCTTCCCATCGGACGGTGCTGAGAGAGTGACCACCATCACACGGACTCTGTTCTACAGTGCTTCTCTTTTTACAGAAGACCTAAAACCATCCCCCTCCTCAGGCTCTGTGATATGACCCAGCTCTTTTATTTAATGTTGACTTTTTAAGTTTAATATTAGCTCTGGGCTACAATGGAAGTGCTAACGGGGAGAATAAAACAAATCCAAACCAACCTCATGATGTAAAGAGCTGGTTAAAATGTGAGATTGGCCTGGTCCCACCACACCCCATGCTGTTTCATGACCTTCAGCAAATCAGTGGATTGGCTGCCCCATTGGCCAATGAAGTGACACCCCCCCCCCCACCCAACCCGGTCCTTCCTGATCCTCCTGGGAAGAGTAAGACTGAGATGCCAGGTAAGAAGTCTCCTGAGCACAAAAGAAAGAAGCTGGACAATTAATCATGCTGCCCTTTTGAACTAGCTGTTTAAAGCAAGGACGCTGGGTGCAGAAGAAAGTCCCCCTTTTCTAAGAGGATGGAGATGTTTTAAGTGTCAAAGTCAAAGGCCTCTGTTTGTTTGAAAATGCTGGAAAAAGCCAGGCATGAGGGGGTGGTTTCAGAGACACAATATTGTTCACACAGCTGCCAAGTGCCATTTTGATTAAATGTGTAGAGGGGGAAAAAAAAAAAAAGCATTTTGCAAAAGCTCAAAATAGAGCTCAACCTTTGGCAATGCAAGAGCAACTTCCTGGAGTTCAAGGGCAGGATGTAGCAGAGGGGGAAAATCCAAGGCTACGCTTGGCTAGGAAACGCTTGCGGCAGCCCGGACATTCTCTGCATGCTCCTTCCACCTGCTCCCAGATGGGCAGCAAGAAAGAGGTTCCACGGGGAAACTCGGAGGCGGGCTCCGAGTCTCCTAAGCAGGAAACTCACCTCTTCGTTCTCAATCTTCAGGGTGGACAGGCGGGACTGCAGTTGCTGGCATCGCTGAACCAGCTCACTCTGGACAGGCTGCTGGGCACAGAGCTGGGAAGCCTGCCAAAAGAAAGCAACACCAGGTCAGGAAGAGGACACAGTTCTTCTGGAGGTTCCAGAGTCCCATTACTACTAATAAAAGTACTCATGTTCAAGCTGGAAGCCTCACAGTTTCTCTGTGAAAACAAAAACCCCAAGGCAGCATGTGTGAACCTCTGCCAGGACCAAACAGCACAAGAAGGGAATGAGAAGTGGGACCTGTTTGGAAAGACCAGGTCCCTCCATAGGGGGCCCATCCCCAGGCTAGTGCCTGGTGGGCTCTGTGGCTCCGCAAAAGCCAGCGCAGGACCAGCGCAGGGTGCTCCAGCGCCACAGACACAATGCTTTGGCAGGGAGGGTTTCCTGCCAGGAGTCCGAGTGGCCACCTCTCCGGCCCCTCCTTCATTCCCCTTCATGTCCGAGAGTGAAAGCAGCAGAGAAGTGGGTCAGGAGGCTAGCTTGCCGCTGCTGGCAGCCAGCATGTGTTTATAAATCTGGGCCATGCATGAGAGCTCTGACTCAACGAGAGAAAGTGTAAAGCCAGGAGCAAGTCCACGGGCTGTGCTTGAGGGCCCCAGAGGGCACAGAATCTGGTAAACTTGGCACTTTCCAAGAGCCAACCTTCTGCCCCAGGTTCGTACCAGATCTGTGTAGGAGAGGAGTCTGCCCTTCCCCTAAGGACTGCAGTCCACGAGCTTTTCCTTCTCTGACAAGATGGCCGAGCCACCATCTCCCGATGGGGGCATGGCTGTGGCATGGGCACGAGATCACCCACAGTCTCCAGGATGACAGATGAGGAACAGAAGGCTGGCAGATTAGGAGGCAGGACCCACATGGAGGCAGCTCCTGTCACCTTGCCACCACGTGTCCCTTCGCCTCTCGTCTGCAGAGAGACATCTGGATAGAACTGGTCTCCCTCTTCCTCAGCAATGAGTGGGCACATTCACATGCCCACAGACCATTCTCTTGCTGGGAAGACAAAACCTCTCTTCAAATGGAGGGGGCTGGGACTTGACCTTTTCCTCCATTGGCTTTTAAGCTCCCAACGGACTTGACCTCCTCCCCCAGCTGAGGGGCTGGCCTGAGCCAGCTCTCAGATCTGAAGAGAGCTGACTTCACTCTGGCTCTTGGATAAGCAGACACAATGGAGAGAGCTCAGTGGCCAGGATGGGTTAGAGCCAAGAGTGAAACTCTCTGGCTGCCTGATGTCACTGGTCAGGCATCCAGAGCCCCACAAGCCTCTGGGGGCACCAAGGGTAGAGCCAAGCGCCTCCTCCTAGTACATCTGAGAGTGCTTGGCATCCACTCATGTGCCGAGCACCCCCGAACACCCGTCAGTGTGGGGCCTTGGCCAATTTCAGGGCTTCCGGTCAAAATGCCACCCGAACCTTGGCCCTAATTCAAGGACTTCCAGGCAGTTCCCTCTTGTTGCCTCCATAGTCTACAGACAGCCCACACCGGTGGGGACAGACAGGCTGTGGGGACCAAGAGAAACTTGCCTTCTCATCTCTTTTTCTTTTCTATTCCTAGGAAGGCGGGGCTGGAACGCAGAACCTTTGCAAGATCTAGGGCTGACCCTGGCCCCTGCCTGGCTCTGTGGCTGGTCAGCTGTATCACAGGGAAGGAGGGCCAAAGCCAGAGAGTGAACTACTGATTTTAAAGCAACCTAGACCTAGCAGGGAGGACCCACGTACGCAAAACGGACCTCCATGCCTATGCCTTTAAGAAGCAGCACGGCTGCTGATGCATGCCTTGGCCGAGGTCCTCTACCGGGGTGCACGGTAATGTGTTCCAGCTGTGCTCCGCGGTAGGAAACCGAGGCACTGACAAGGCTACGAGGGGGCCCAAGCACCCAGCATTCGCATTCTCCCTTTATGGAGACAAGCTGTTTGGCTCCGAAGGCGACTCAGTCAACACCAGAAAAATGTATCACTCTGCTCAGCTGGTCCCAGAGTTCCACTGATTTTTGGGAAGGAATGTCAGTGGCAGCCGGAGGAGGGGACTGGAAGACAAGCTGGACCAGAAGCCAGGGCAGGTGAGGAATGGGGCTTCCTGGGGCTCGGTGGCACCCCCCCACCCCCCCACCTCTGACTGCACACTCTGCCATTTCACTTTCCCATCTGTTCAGACACTGACATTTCCTAAGTCACAGAAATGGAAACAAACTGTGCAGGGTTTGGTTTTCCCTGAGGAGGGGAAAGAAATCATCTCTACATTTTTGTCTTTACGATAGAAATGTCCCATACTCCACTGTGGACTATCGATGACAGCGAATCCTCTAGTGACACTGCCAACAGTTGTCATTCTGGGACAGGGTTTTCTAAAAAGCATCTGGATACTAATCCTGTTGGATATACTATTCCCTTGTTGAGAGGACATGGTTGTTTCTCAGTCACCACACATCCCTTCCTCCTTCTTCTGGCAATTCGGGCCTGACTAGCTTCTGGGGGAACCTCCCACCCCACAGCTCAGGTCAGGCATTTCGGAAGAGGCTCTCCCCGACTCGGGGGTGGAGCACGTGACTTAGGCATTAGCCAATCAGCCAACTGCAGACCCGCAGCCACGATCAGTGGCTCAGGGATAAACACATCAGCCAATCAGAACGAAGAAGACACAGTGAGACTTTTGTGGGGGTTTCTAGGAGGGAAGCAGATACTCCTTCTACTGGGTTTGGATGTACAAGAAGATTCAGCTGGAAATATAGTCATTTTGGCCTTACGGGAGGAGAGCCTACCTGAGAATAGAGCCAAGATACAAGATGTGACGCCGAGAGAAAGAAAAAAAAAAATCGGAGTCTTGATAACTTCCGACTCCTAAATCCAACCATGCCTGAAGATCTTTCTATTATGTAAGCCTACACATCCTCCTTCCGGTTTAGCCCGGAAGGTAAAGGGTAGCTTCTATAGACCGGAGTAGGGTTCACTCCGATATGCATGCAAAACCACCCCAAGTGGAACTAAAAGATTCAGAGTAATTAAAACCAAAGAGCTTCTTGTTCCTCTCACTTGGTTTACGCCCTTCTTGTTTCAGTCTCGGAGGAGAAAAGTTCAAAACAGGGCCCCCATGTTCCTGTTCCCCAGCCTGGGCAGACAGCATCAGGCCTCTGGGATGACATCTTAGCTCCTTCTTGTCCGTCTTAGCCGTTCTTTTTTGTTCAATACCCAAGCAAAGCTACACCTTTTATTGCAGTCTTCGAATATCAAGAGAATGAGATCCTTTAGATCTCTGCCAAGTGACGAAGGATGACATCACTACTGCCGCACTTAGCCCTCCGTCCCTGTCAAAAGCTGCGAGTATCTTCCCCATGTTAGCCCTTCCTCCAGACTCACCATTTGGAGGCCTTCTCCAAATCTTTCCCTCTTCCCATACTGAACAGTTGGTTTTTATACACCTGCTGTCTTTCACCTCTTCTGATCCTGCTGGACCCCCTGGGTGCCCCTCCCTATGCATATTTCCAACTCTCTCTCCACACACTAGACTGGAATCTCCCTGAGGGCCCTAATCCCCATGTCCACGGTCAATCCCAGCAGGTGCTCGGTCGCTACCTGCTGCTCCGTAGCTATTTGCCGAATGAGTGGAATGCTCCTCACCCACCTGACAGGAAGCCAGCCCAGGCCTTGCTCTCCCCAGAATAATGTGGCCTCAGTGTATGAATCCAGGCACAAGTGAGCTCAAGCTCCTTAGGGAGTGTGGTGATGGGAAGAAGACCTCACCATGTCCCCCATGTGGGGCTGGAACTCAAACTTCATAGGTGGGCAGAAGACATTGTTGTACATCTCCATGAGGCGCTGCTTGTCACTGGTGGCATCCAGGTTCTCTACGGCATTCTCGATGGCATCCAGACCCTCGTGCTTTGACTGCTCCAGATTCAGCTCAGCGGAGAGGAAGGTGCGTAGCGCCCGGTTCAGGCTGGCATGGTAGCCTAAGTCACAACACTGCTGTGGGACGGAGAAGGCACATGAGCAAACCATAGACAGTCCCAAGGCTTGGCAGGAAGGGACGTGGCCCCCGGACATCTCTGACCATATCAGAGCGACTGGCTGTGCAGCCAGAAGGCTGACATCCTGACTTCCAAAATCCAGGTGAGATTTCTGGTTTCTACTCCCAATTCAGTGGAAGACACACCTCAGGGGACTACAGGCTGACTGGGAAGGAGAGCACTCAACAGGACAGAAGGAAACTATTTCATCACACGCTGCACAGGGCTATCCAATGAGGGTTATCCAGTAATAACCCTCAGAAGAGCTGAGGGTTGAAGGGAATCCTCTTCCACCTTAGGGTTTCACTGGGGATACCATTATAACAAAATTCAACAATGAAAATATAGCCTGCCACTCCCCGAGGGTCACTGTGGTCAAGTCACGACATATGAACCAAACCAGGCCACCTCAGCATTTAAGGTTCACAACTCACAAATCTCCCAAGAGCAGTTCACTTACACCAACACTGAACCCCAGTGGGAGGAGAGGAGACCCTGTCGTCTGTCATCACTCCCACTGTTCTAGGACAGGCCTTAGCAGCAGATTCGGATTTAGCATTTAAAAGATGGAAAACTTCTTTAAGTGTCTTAACTGGGCAAATTCAGATCATGTAAAGGATTCTGATTTTCTAAAGCAAAATGAAAAAAAAAAAAAAAAGGTATGAGAAAGGCAATAGTATCCAAAAAAAAAAAAAAAAGGGCACTGACAGGAAGTCAAGCAACCTTGGGAAAGCCAGTCCCCAACCCTGAACCTGTACCCTCAGCTGCAAAATGAACAGATTTGGCCAGGTCGGTGGTTTTCAGGCTGCAGATGAGAGCTCTGAGGTTTTTTGTTTTTTGTTTTTTAAAGATTGCATTTTTTTTAAAAAGATTTTATTTATTCATTTGACAGATAGAGATTATAACTAGGCAGAGAAGCAGGCAGAGAGAGAGGAGGAAGCAGGCTCCCCGCTGAGCAGAGAGCCCCACATGGGGCTAGATCCCAAGAACCAGGGATCATGACCGGAGCCAAACGCAGAGGCCTTAACCCACTGAGTCACCCAGGTGCCCCGAGAGCTCTGAGGTTCTATGCCAGTGCTTAGGCTGCCCTCGAGAAGGGGGTAAAAGGGCAGCAACCAGTAGGACTTGGAGCCTCCTATCTGTTCAACCAAACCAGCTCTGCTTTTTTATCTACATAACAGATTGGGATCCTTTTTAATTTCAGACTTTATTTAGTTATTTTTGAGAGAGAAAGAAAGAAAGAGTATGAGTTGGGGGAGGGGTAGTGGGAGAAGCAGGCTCCTCACTGAGCAGAGAGCCCGATGCAGGACTCAATCTCAGGACTCCAGGATCATGACCTGAGCCAAAGGCAGACGCTTAAGTGACTGAGCCACCCAGGCGCCCAGTAGATTGGGGCTCTATGTAAGGTCTGATGTGAAGAAAGAATTCTGCTCGAGAAAAAGTCTGAAAATACTTGTACTAATTATAATCTCTACGGCCCTTCCTCAGCAGTGGCATTTGGTAACTCTATGACCATATTCCCCAACCCTCCCAAAGGACCCTGAGATCCAAATTCCTTGGCCATCCATTATCCCCTCTATTGCCCAAGCAGCTCTGGGATCCAGAACCCGAGAAGAAACGTCAGAGAAGAATCCATGGGTAGAGTCAGACCATCTGCCGGACTGCTATTTCATTCCACAGGCAGGCATCACATTCACTTCCCCCCGCCTCTCCCCTCATCATGTTCACATCGGGAGCAGCCACGATTGGGGAAGAAAAAGCACGTGGCGTGCCTCCTCCTCCGAGCATCTGACAAGAAGCTCAGCGACAGAGCGCCTGTCGGGCTGGGCTCTGGGTCGCTGCCAACAGGCGCTGGCAGGTGCCTGGCGGCCGTGGAAGAACAGCAGTTACAGCTTAACTAGAGGCGGAGGATGGAAAGACATCAAATCCAGTTGGGAGGGAAGAGCAAATGGAAGCGAGACAAAAGCAGCTGATTGGGAGACTTCATGTGCAGGAGCCCTTCCTCCTCTGAAAGGCGCTGCTGGGCTAGCCAGGCTGCCCTTGAACTTGGAAACCTTCCTGACGAGCCCTGCGCAGACGCTGATGATGAGCTGGGTGCCTGCGAGTCTGTGAACAGAAGTAAGGCAGCGCGCAGGGCTGAGCGAGTGGGGAGCTCTTTAGTGCAGGAGAGAATGGGGGGTGGGGGCGGGGCGCCCTTCCTCACCTTTGTACTTCTGGTGACTCCATTCTCTGCACCTCTGCCCCGATTCAGACCCGTATCCCACACCAGAGCTGTCTGCTTCACTGTCTTCAAAGATGGCTTTTGTTAGGCCATTCCCCTGCTGAAGAACCTACAGAAGCTTTTAGCGTTCAAACCTTGCTCAGTTTGGGAATTTAAAAATACCTCTTTTTTTTTTTTTTACTCGGTATGCTTACCGTCTGCCCGACGTGTGCTAAGTGCTTTATGTACGTTCTACGTCTGAATCCTCATACTAATCCCAGCGAGGCTGGTATTATCTTCATTTCCCAGACCAGAACGGTGAGGCGAGGTCACCAGCCAGAACTAATTCTCATCTGTCTTGCGGTCTGACCATCGATACCATCTCCCTCCGTTCCCTTCCTCAGGCTCTAACCAAGGACATGCTCCCGCTTAGGGCAGAGTATGGGACAGCAGCAGGCCTCAAGTCAGCTGCACCACCCGGAGCGAGCAATTTAACCTCTCTCAGCCTCCCCTGAGGACAACACCGGCCTCACCGGTTGTCATGAGGCTGGTAACAGGCAATGTCCTGAGGCACATCTGGCATCATGCAGACACTTCCACATCAGTCCCCAAGATCCCCAAATCCACTGACCACTGCCCTTTACCCAGCATCCTCCCTTCTTGACGTATTTCCCGCTCTTCTCTCTTGTTGGAAATGGACCCCATCTTCAAAATCCAAATCAAATCCCCAGCCTCTGGAAAGCCAGCCAGCCCTACAACCCTGGCATCCATTGAACTTAGCCTCTACTCAGGACCACACCACACCAGCCCTCACGTGACACAGGACACACTCCCTCACTCTGAGACTTACCATTTTCTATCCCACCAGAAGACAAGCCTCAAAAAGGGCCTGGCCAGCGTCATTCCTTCATGGTAGCCTCCACCACCCCAAGAAGGCCTTGCTCGTAGTAGGCATTTCATACACATCAGTAGAGGGACGAGTGGCCACCAAAGCCCCTTGTGTCACTCACTCTGTGCGGCCTATGGAAGGTAGGGAGCCTTCTCCAGCTGCCTGCTGCCTCTTTGATCTAGCTGTTCTGTAGCTTCTCTGTGCCACTGAGTGGGGGCCTGACTCACAGTGTGCCTCTGGCTCCTCTGTGCCTCCAGCCAACTAGGGAGACCCAGGATAGGTTTTACAGAGCCTTGGCTATCCACAGATTTCCGCAAGCACGATAGCCGGACACAGGCCTTAGCAAAGAAGCAATTTCTGGCAAGGTTAGGTAAACGGAATTTGAATATTTCATCTCTGTTCCCAAGAGAATCCTAGTGAGTGGAGGCAGCACATTATTTTCCCTCACAATGGGGACAAGGTACGTTTTCAGTGGCTTCTGATGAGTTCCGTGGCCATGCCGAGCTCCCCTGGCCATTTCTGGGTTATATAAATGTTTGATGAAAACTCTCTCAGGGGAAATCAAATTTTTATAAGAATTTAATGATAGCCCATCCAGATGTGTGAGGACTTGAGTTGACGGCTCCTTAACCCTTTACTAGCTCACGTCCTCACCCAGAGACTCTGGAGAAGGCCTAGAAAAGAAACATGGGTGTTTCATAAGATCTACTTCTAGTTCACACAGAAGGGAAAAATAAATGCCCTTTGTAAGTTTCCTATGAAGCTGCATTCCTTCATGGCCGGCTTGGGTGCTCGTGGTGTCACGGATTCTCTCCCCAAGCGCGGAGCCCTCACAAGCCCCCAGCTATGCTTGAGGACAATGCCCTGTTCTTCATTCATCCATCTGCTCCTGGGTTGGGAAAGCCACAGGAGGACGGGGGAGGAAAGCCACATTCCAACGAGCCTACAGCTCTCAGACTCCATTAAGTCAGCTCAGAGTGTCTTTCTGGCCTGAAGTCAAGGTTTCCTGGTACGTGTCAGATGCCTCATGCGGGTTTCTACAGTCCAAGTTTCAATCTTGTTATATTATAAAATGAAGTCAAAGGCGAGTCCTCGTGTCAGTGTCCTGGCACCGACAAAAGTAACTTTTCACTCAACCTCACTGCCTTCACACACACCGCCCTTGCACACCACGAGGAGGGAGGCAGCATGGTGTCCGTCACGCAGAGGGCAACAGACGGGCACAAGATTCATCCCCTGTCCTAAAGCAAGTTCTGGATCCTGTCACGATCAGAACGGCAAGGTACCCAGGCTCCCACTCACTCCTGCCCCCACTGCTGCTGTGTGGCCCAGGTGTCCTTTGGCCGTTTGTATTGCCTTGATCATCCCGAAACCACTGATACGGGCACTAGCAGGGGTGCCGACCAGAGACATCAGGCTGCACAAAAAAGGCCAGGTTTGAAGAGCACGTGCTACAAAACCCCATCTTTGTGACGTCCTGCAACGGGCGAAACGAATCTATGGTGAGAGAAATCAGAACAGTGGTTGCTTTGGGTGGGGGAGGACTGACTGGGAAGAGAAAAGAAGAACTTTCTGAGGCAATGGAGATATTCTCAGTCTTGACAGAGATGTAGGTTACAAGCGTGTCTGAATTTATCCTAACTTTTGAAACTGTAACACTTACTCTTAGGCGGTGTATATAAATTATATCTCTAGGCAGTATTAAAAGACACCAAAAGGAAAAAAAAAAGTCTTGCCTTAGGAAATGACCTTCTTCCCACTCCTTTTACTCCTGTCTTCCTTCAGTGAATATACTATGTGGTCAGCTGTGTATTAAGCACTGTGTGTATGTTTAAAAAAAAGAGAAGGGGCGCCTGGGTGGCTCAGTGGGTTAAGCCTCTGCCTTCGGCTCAGGTCATGATCCCAGGGTCCTGGGATCAAGCCCCGTATAGGGCCCTCTGCTCAGCGGGGAGCCTGCTTCCCCCTCTCTCTCTCTCTGCCTGCTTCTCTGCCTACTTGTGATCTCTCTCTCTCTCTGTCAAATAAATAAAATCTCTAATGAATAAATAAATAAAAGAGAAACCTTAG
The DNA here is from genome assembly GCF_009829155.1 of Mustela erminea. Taxonomy (NCBI): domain Eukaryota; kingdom Metazoa; phylum Chordata; class Mammalia; order Carnivora; family Mustelidae; genus Mustela; species Mustela erminea. The sequence goes on along the minus strand of NC_045630.1, from coordinate 46,455,298 downwards.
TATATAAAGTGTGTGTGTGTGTGTGTGTGTGTGTGTGTGTGTGTGTATAAAATCTCTATGCCCAACATGAGGCTTGAACTCACAACCCCGAGATCAAGAGTCGTATGCTCTCCCAACTGAGCCAGCCAGGTGACCCAGTTTCTATATTAAGGTAAAGAGAAGACTTGGTTCCCGTCTTCATGGAGCATACAGACACTAAGAAACATTCCTCTGTTCCTAGTGCAGTCAGTCAAACTTTTTTTTACTTCCAGCTTCCAATAAGAAATACATCTTGTCACACACCACCCCCCCCACACCTGACAGTTTCACAAAATAAAACTTAATCTAAGTATGATATACCTTAGATATTCTAATTTCCTTCTCATTCTATTCTAGTCTGTTCTGTTCTATTCTAGTTTATTCATTTAAAAAAACAAACAAACAAGTCAAATGCATAAAAGTGATTTCATGACTCCCCCTAATGGAACATGATCTATGGTTTGAAGAACACAATCCTAGGGCCCCCCGGGCTTCCCTCAGCATTGCAGTTAGCCAGTTTCACAGAAATTATCTTTTTGTAGGTCTATGAACACCTCTAGGGCAAAAATGATTTTATACATTTTGTACCCTTGGTGCTAAGCACATAGCGTCATTCCAAATAAATATTTACTTAGCCACATAATGTTATCAGCTTTAAAAAGGAAAAAGAGAAATCAATCTGTCCTCACTTCAGGAAAAATGAAAACAAAATAAACAACAAACACATCAAGAGTGATTCGGCCGTCTGAGTGGCCTGGAACGCTACTAACATGGACCCGCCCACAGTAACCTATACCCACAGCCGAGCTGAGCTCTAAGGAGGCCGAGAAGATGCTTTTTCATGAAACTTTGTACCATATACATGAAGATGGGCCCTAATATCTTTCTTTTTAACTGAGAATAAGGTGCAAAATACCTTACTTCTTGGACTGATTTTAAAACACCCACGCACATCTGATGGAGGGTCTTCGGACTGCAAAGGTGATGACTGACACAGCTGTAGCCCCTGTCTCCGTCTGAGGTCAGTATTCTGGTAAAAGGGGCAGGCAAGTTGTTGTTCTGGGGGCAAAGAGGTGTGATGGACTGCATGGCCTGATTTTTTTTTTTTTTTAAAGATTTTATATATTTGACAGACAGAGATCACAACTAGGCAGAGAGGCAGGCGGAGGCAGGTTCCCCGCTGAGCAGAGAGCCCGACACAGGGCTCAATCCCAGGACCCTGAGACCATGACCTGAGCCGAAAGCAGAGGCTTTAACCCACTGAGCCACCCAGATGCCCCTGATTCTTTTTTTTTTTTAACCAAATGTGAGATATATAGCAGAAATGGAACATAAGAAAGAACTGATTCTCTTTCTTGTGCTGAGAACAGGCGTCGCTCCCGACAGTGAAGAGCCATTCCCCTCCTGAGGAGAAAGGATCCTGTTTAGCGCTCTGACTTCCACCGAAGGACGGTGCTGAGACTGGCATCAATAAGCAAAGAGGAGAAAGTCGTGCCTGGAATAGGCCTAAGGGTTCCCCTTACCGGGTGGGACCACGACACCCAGGACATGAACAGGCAGAAGTCTACCAAATCAAAAGTCCCTGGCTGGAGGAACTAGTTTGGAAAAGTTCCCCAAGCATGTGAAGCCAGATTTCAGCACCAAGATCAAGTCCAGTTCCTCTGTTTGCCGGAGAGAGAGGTGGGGGAGAGGGCAGCACGGCAGAGTTCCAAAACAGGTCAGTAACCAGCCCCAGAGAACCTGAATCTTACACCAGACCCCAAATGCTGTTGCGAATTGTGGCAGGCTCACTCACTGAGAAACCAAGTCAGGCAGGTGTGCCAGGTCTGGCCAGAAGCTTTTAAAGCCCAGTGGCTACCTGCAGACAGCTAGAGGCCAATATCAGGCTTCAGAGAGGAGACCAGCCCGGGTACACCTGAGTCAGCTGGCTCCCGGCCCCCCACTTGAAGACTAGAAGGAAAGGTGTATTCCTGCAGCTATAGTCAGGGCTGGCTCAGGAACAGGGCAAGGTGGGCGTCTGTAAGACTCAATGTAAAGTTTGAAGAAAAGCAGCAGGAGAAGCAAGGCCAAGGTTGACCCATAAGGCAAAAGACAAAAAGCATATCCCTTGTGCCTAATGCGTGCAAAACACATGTGCCTATTTACCGGCTTCTCTCATCATCTTTGCGTCACAAATCAGAAAGCACGGGCCATAGGTCAAGGGCATCTAGCTACCTTATTGACCAGGACCTTCGAGAGCAGTGTAACTGCGGGCAGGTAACCTTCTTGAGCCATAGATTCCTAATCTTCAAATTGGAGACAGTAGCACTGATCCAGAGGGTGACAGGATAGTCAAATGAAGTAATACTAAGAGACGTCAAGTACCAGCTAAATGAAAGGCATGATCTTTTCTACCTCTGTAACTCTAACCATTCACATCTGTGTGCAAGCAGTGACCTAAGGGAACGGTTTCTGAGAGACAGAAGTGCACTGCAGCTACGAGCATTGAGTTCGTCATCAGACCTAGGGACAAATCTTGCCTCTGTCACTTATTAGCTGACTGTGGGTAAACTCATCTAAACTCTGAATTTTAAACTGTAAAAACGAAGAAAAGAGTGCCCTCTCCCAGAATTGTAGTAAGAACTGAATAAGATAAAGTAAAAAGGGCTTCACCTCTTCTTGCCTGGTACATGGCAAGCCCCTAATGGACCACAGCTACTGTTGTCATAATTCTTCTCAAAATGCTCCAAGAGGCCGAGCAACAGAACTGGGCAACACCTGACCAGTTCTCCAAACCCAGGAAAAAGGCGCCCCTGAGCCCCCAGCTTGAAGCACTTACATCAATAAGGTCAGACAGGTCGTGGATGTAGTATTTGAAGACAGATGCATTGGTTGCTTCCAGAGCCAGTAAGTACTCATTCCGGGCTTTAATGGCCTTCAACTTATTCTCTGTGTACTTGGCTTGGCGCTGAAAACAGAACAAAAGTTCAATTCTACTTTTTTTTAAAAGGGGAGATTGTGCTCTAAAAGATGAAAGTACAGTACATTTGAGAACCACAATAGTGCGGCTACTCCCTGTGCGCGTCTGCCTTAAATTGGGTTCTAATTCTGTTTAATGAGGGCATAATGTAGATCAATCCAGGAAAGGTTAATGAGGCTCCCTACTTTAGATGCATGTCCCACTTTGGTTCTGTCGGCAAACACTGTTCTCCATCCTTTACCACCAGCTGGAAGAAGGGGTCCCTACATCTGCCCCTGAGTACGGCACAGCTGAAGCCCAGCCCTAGGTCTTGTGGTCCCTCTCCCAAGCCTTTCTTCTGATCCTTATGAATGTGCTACAGGCAAAAGCTTGGAGCCCCTACACCCAAGTTCTTCTGGTACCTACAATGTCTTCCAGGGCAGATAGCAAGGACTCACTTTTGGCCATCAGGCACTAAAGGAATGAGTTTCTTTGTTCCGCTCTTCCTAGCACCTACTGGAAAACTCTTGGTCCTGACTTCCACAGTGTTCCTCCCCAGCCCCTACAGTTGCGGACGCATACATACCTTCTCCTTCATCTTCTCAATCTTCTTCACCGAGCTCCTCCGGACGTGCTTCTCTTCAATGCGGACATTGGACGAGGAGTCGGGGGAGCGTGGGGTCTGCCGGTCTTCCTGCTTTACCGATTTTCCAAATTGCTTCTCCTCCTGCTTCTCTGCCTCCTTTAGCTTGCTCTGAGCACTGATGCTGTCGGCATTGTACATGTGATAGGTCTTCATGACCTGCAAGACACCCCCGCCCCCACCCCCAGAGGTCAAGCCAATAGGGTCAATTCTCCGCTTTACAGACTACCAGATTCAGCTGACCTGTGCCATAGGAAGGAAGCAACATCCTCACCCTCTTAAGGGAAAGGTTCTTAAGTGTTCCGCTCAGCCAACACTGCATATTAAAGACCACCCCAAAGCACAGGAAAGCAGCATTTGAACGGAGCCAATGTCTTCTTATTAAAAGGACTTTACATCTTCCATCATGTGTTATTTACTTCTATTTATCAACACCTGTAATCATGACTCTTATATCAGTTAAGTGATTTCCATCGCTTAGCCAGCTCACAAGGTCAAGTACACAGGATATGTACGTCACCACCACTTGGATCCCAAGAGCAAAGCCCTTCCGGGGCAGATCAGGAACCCTGAGAGGAAAAAGCACAGAGAGGGATGGAGTCTCCAGTGTCCAGCACAGACACAGACGGAGCAGTCAATACTTTCGGGACCTTTCAGATACAAAACGGGGAAGAAGAAAGGCTCCCAAAGCTCCTTCTAGTGGCCTAGCATTCTAAGGATCCGTCTGGCCCACTTCATGTGGGTCAAGCACCCTCCCTCACGGGAGCTAATTAGGACAGCAAGGGCAAGAACAATGGTAGTTCTTGTTTCTTGAGCATGTAGTATATGCTTGGCTTTGTGCCAAGTGCTACACACACATTTTCTCATTTCATCCTTACAGTGACCCCGGGATCTAGAAAACAACCTATGAAGACTGTTAACCCACACAGCAATTCAGGTGAGAGCCCAAGAAGAAATAAAACCCACATCGGGTAAAGCTAGAGCTGCCATAAGAAGGAAGTAGTATTAAAGGAGAAAAGAATAATTTTCACATTTCCCACCAAAGCCACTGTCTGGGGGTCCAATCTCTTTTCTTACAGAGGAGGCAGGGAAGGCTAGAACTCGTGCATGCTTCCTCCCAAAGGTACATCCAGCCACAAGATGCCTGCTCATCCCTGCTGGAGCTCTCTGTTTCTACACAGGGAGCCTCTGGCTTCTATCTGGGAATTAAAAATGCTGATTACAACCAAGCGAGCTCAAGTTCGAGAGTGCTGACATTTTCATTTCTTTGACAGGGAGAAAGAGTGTGGGAGCCCAGGGTGCAGACCGAACAACGGGGAGTAAGGGTGTAATACTGACAATGATATCCACTGCTTACCTAGTACGTGCTGCGTGTCAGAGGCTTTATGTGAGCTGTCTCACTGAACCCTCACAACTCCTCCATTAAAGACATGTGATTATCTCCACTTTTAACTATGGGGAAACTGAGACACAAAGAGATTAAACTATCCCACACAATGTCACACCACTCATACATGGCAAAATCAGGATTCAAACTCAGGTCTGTCAGACCACAAAGTCCACATTCTGAGCCACTAGGCACCAGTATCTTCCTCTTAACAGGACCAGAGCTGGGTTAGCTAGGAGGAAAGGTTAGTTTAATCAAGACCGGGTTGAAAAGAAGAGCTGGTTTTATTAGGGCTTTGTGTTAGAGAAGTGGTCCTAAGTGGGGGGCTAATCTGGAGACTTTTTTTTTAAATAAAGATTTTTATTTATTTAACACAGAGAGATCACAAGTAGGCAGAGAGGCAGGCAGAGCGAGAGGCGGTGGAAGCAGGCTCCCCGCTGAGCAGAGAGCCTGATGCGGGGCTCAGTCTCAGGACCCTGAGATCATGACCTGAGCCGAAGGCAGAGACTTTAACCCACTGAGCCACCCAGGCGCCCCCTGGAGACATTTTTGATTGTCACAACTTGGGAGTTTACTACTGGCATCTGCTGGACAGAGTCCAGGGAGGCTGCTAACCACCCAGGGTACGGGACAACCCACCACAAAACTGTCTGCCCAAAACATCCATGGTGCTGAGGTTGAGAAATCCTGGATTGACCTTATGGGTCAGCAAGAAGTGGTGGAAAGAATAAAGAATATCAGGCCATCGACAAAATCAAAGTTCATTACAGTTTAAATGTCTCATTTTGGCTACAGAACTTTTAAAATCTACTCTTCACCTTATTTTCAACCTGACATCATTTGCCGTAAGTATAAGATCAACTCTCCACTCTTCTATACTGGTGAAATGATATTTAGTAACTGGTATCATTAAAAACTTTTCTAAGTAATTCAAACCGTCCCCTAGATTCCAGAGTGACTAGAAAGTGAGGAAGAGGCACGTATTATCCAGGCTGAAGAAGGGTAGACTACTTTTTCTTTCTTTTCACCTGAATATGATTCAAAAGCTTGAATGAATAGTTGAAAAAATGATTTTTAAAAAAGTGAATTTTCATTTCACAATGATACAAGAAACACTATGAATGAATATAAGTCAAAAAAGGACTCAAAGGAATAATGCCAAGAAGACAACAATGAAGTAATGAAACTTAGTGATTTATATTGCTCCTTTCCACTAAAGAACTCTCTGTGAAAGAGTAAAACACCACCTAGTCCAGGAAACTATGAGTTCCAAAAGGTAAGCATCACTTCCTCTTTTGTGTTTTCTTCTCTTCTCCACAGTTGGGAAATGTGTCATGTCCACAGTTGACAATTTTACAATCAATGTGGTTGCCTGAAAGACTTTGACTTAATGACACCAAATCTGTCCTCTATGGAAATATGGAAGAAGTATAGCTAGTATCCTTCAACTCAAGGAAAAACTGAGGTACCCAGGGGTCAAAGCTTAAATAAGTGATACCAAAACAATTGGGAAAAATAGGGAAGTCAAGACAAAACTTGGAGAAATAGACATATATACATATATATATGTGTGTGTGTATATATTTATATACATACATATATATATATTTATATATATATATATAGAGAGAGAGAGAGGCAAATATAAACTAGGGGGAAAACTCAGAAGTCTAAATTCTCAGTTATACAAAGAGAATTCACTTTACTTCAAAAAACAAATTCTTAATTTATGCCATTAGCCCTGATCTCTCCCCAAGCCACACTAAAATAACAGAAAAGAGTTTTTATTATTTCTTAGATATAAACTGAGGAAAATAAAAAGAATGAAAACAGCACATAAAAAGCGGGGAGGCAAGTAGTGAATGATCCACCAAACCCTAAACCAAATGAAGGCAGAGCCAAGAAGCAAGCTGACTTACATCACTGAAGCCCTAAGAGGAACTGGTGGCAGTGGGATGAAGATGGGAGTTAAAACAAGAGAAATTACCGAAAGCCTAGAATTGCTGGACTACCAGACCCCATCCTCTCCCCCTCCAGGGAAGACTAGAGGCACCTTCTCTTATAGAGGGCCTATACATTGGGAACACCAGGCTAAGCTGAGAATAGGGGTACTGAACTTAAAATAGGAAGATCAACAGAAAATTCTACACTGAACATTGTGATGGCCCTGGCCTCTTACACAACTCAGGCCCCAGACACAGGCAGGAAGTCAAAAGAGCCTTGTCTGGGGAATCTGACTGTCCAAGATAAAAGACCTAGAACTAGTGACTATCAGGGCTTCCCCAAGGAAACACCAGTCAGATCACCCTACACTAAAGACCACAGATAGCACAAATCTTTCAACCGGCTTTTCAATGCCTCACTTTAGAATAAGAAAAGGCAGCTAAGGAGTACCAAAAATTTAAGGAAAATATCTACTATGAAAGGCCAAGACCAAAACAAGCAATTAAGAGAGAACAGAAAGTATACAGAAAGAAGAAAACTTCAAAAGCAATCAATAATATCCCCAGAGAGGTCAATGAAAAACAAAAAGACATCATGAAACAAGAACAGAATACAACCAAAAAGGAACATTTGGGGAATAATAAAAGACCTCTTGGCAATTAAGATTCAATTCAAATCTCTCTCTAAGAAGCCTGACTTCATGTAAATATCATCACCTCATACTTTACTTGCTGCTTTACTTTTCTGTCTCTTCTCTTGAAACTAAATGCCTTGAGTTCAGGGACATCTCTTATTTGTGTCTGTATCTCTAGTGCCTAGTACTGGGGACAAACAGGCAAGCAGAGCTGGTTGTCTATTCACTGACACTGTCTCCTGGGAGCAGGTGCCCAGTACCAGTCTGCGGCAGCTGGGCCAGCAGACAGCTACTGCACCAGATCAAGCAGCCATATATTCAAGGGGAGTATAGAAGCATGAAACTTCTAGGGCAACCACACCCCAGCATTACAACACCTCTCCTTCCTTTCTCAATTCTAGGGCTTATTTGACTCTTCTTACTTAGCCAATCCATGTGGCTTCTGTGCCCCTACAGACCCTCCTTCCTTTGGGTACTTGCTGGACTTTTTCAGATACAAACTGTGAGTACAACTGAGGCAGAGAATTCCAGAGTTCTTCAGGAAGCAGTATGCTCCAACCTCAGAGGCATCCCTGGGTCACCAGTTGGAAAATGAAAACCGCTTATGACCATAGCCTCCCAACTAGCCAGCTCAATATGGGGGGAGACACACATGGAGGAGAAAGCTCACTAGGGCTGCTCTATGAATGGCAGCTGTGGGAAGCAGCCCCTGGCACAGAATGCCAAGTCAGGAAATTCAAAGGTCCTTCAGGCAGAAAAGAGGAAGGTACAGAGGGGCAGCTGGCCACTTATGGTATGAGTCTGGGCCTCCTGCCCAAAGGCATCCTTATTTGGGAACACCGAGACTCTGCCCCTTGGATCAACAAGATTCAAAAGTACTTAAATTATCAACCCTTGGGTAATCAGTCTCCCAAAAAGAAATATTTTGAGCATTAGGGGAGATACAAGCCAAGGAGAGCACTGAACATGGTGGGTTCCTTATATCCTTGGTTTCCTTTATCCCATGGCCCACGAATAACTTCCACTGCTCATGGGGGTCACTGAAGCAAAAGGCCCTCTTGCCTTCCCAAAAAGCAAATAAGGTGAGAGCTCTCTATAAAAAGGTCTCCCTTGTTCTCTTCTTAACTCCTCTGAAGAGAGAGAAGGAGAACATTCAGCAAGTAGCTTCCCAAAGCCACTATTATATGACTGCCAAGTTCTTCCTTATTGAAAGCACTGTCAAATGTCGAGTGACCAACTGTCCTTGCTTACCAAAGGGCTCTCCTAGGTGTAGCACTCAAAGTCTCATGTCCCCAAAACCCTTCAGTTCTAGGCAAATTGGGACAGTCAGGGACCCTAATGCCATGGTGCCTTCCTGAAGCCAGTCCTACACTCATCTCACCCTACAGAAGAAACAACTCAATTCTGTCCTCTGAACTTTCTAATGGCCTACAGGATCTGCAAACTCACTTGACCCTTAACTACTGTCGGATATTTTAGGAAGTGTGACTGGAGAGACACGAAGTATGTGGAGACCTGAGTCAAATTTGTATTTTGGCCTTGGACAAATTAAACGAGTGTGTATCCAGGGATAAAAGATACAGCACAGGGAACACAGTGGTGTCATAATAGCATTGTATGGAGCGAATGGTAGGCGCACTCGTGAGCGCTTGTTGAATTACTGTGTTGTACGCCTGAAACCATCGTAACACTGGGTGTCAACTACATGACAATAAAATGAAGTAGAAATAAAAATAGTGTATACCCATTCACCTCCTGGCAGGAAACTCCATGCCCACCCAATTCTCAGTCTGTATGCCAGCGGGAAGATTCCGCGCTCTGCGTCAGCACGGAAGCACTGGCTGATGTTGGACTGTGTGAAGACTGCAGTCCAACTGGCCAGTTTAGCCTCTTCAAACCAGAGCAACAAGTTCCATAGTTTTCTTCTTCATTCCTGCACGAACTATACCCTTTCACTTATTTCTTTTTAAAAAATCATAGCGTATTGGGAGATCTCGGACACAAGGCAGAGCTAACAGATCCCTGGGCACTGTTCTTTCGTTGTTCCCTCTAGTCCCACTGCAGAAGTGGCAACCTGGTTTTGAGCTGGTTTGGGGTTTGCTGGCTATCCATCCTACTCCTCCCCAGAAAGAGCAAACAGCAGAGGCCCATGATGCTTACGAGAAAATAAAAGGATTCATATAATGACTTCATGTGTCATATTCTATCTTGGTGAATTCTTTGCCAGGAAAAGGGAGTAATAGCTCTTCTTGGTGCCTAGAAGATGCTCTAAAAATAAAATGCAGACGTAAAACATTAAAAAGACAACAGGGCTCAGGAAAATGCATCTAGTCTGTAAATGATTCACATCAACAGGCTTCTATTTTTATAAAAAAGCCTTAACTGCACTTGAAAGAAATGAGAACTTGGGAGTCGAACTAAAGAGTCCCGTCTATCTGCTTGGCTTCGGAGCAGAAGAGTCACAGAGCAGAAGTCCAAACAAGCTGAGCGTCACTGGAGGCCAGTCTGATGACTACTCTACCCTATTTTCTTGCTTAACAGTTGCTATGACAAAAGAGCCACACCTAGGCTTTTGGATCAAGAACATGGAATTCTCTGATCCCAAATGGCTGTGATGAATGTCACCACTGCCTGTCTTCCTGTGAAGAAAGAAAGGAAGAAAGAGAGAGAGAGGAAGGAAGAAAGGGAGGAAACACAGTGAATAAACACGGTAAACATAGGAAATCAATTTCACCTCCAGGACAGAATGGTACAAACCTAGACAATGACACAAAGGCTGGGCACAGACCCGCTGAAGACGGGGGCCCTGAAAGGCCTTTTAAAAACCCAGGGAGTCGATGCCCAGTCTCTGCCTGAATCAGCCCCTGCGATGAGGGGCATTTTGGACCCTGGACTGCCCTCTAGGGCACCCGCTTTCGTGGCAAATGCGTAGATGGAGCCAGGAACTGATGCACAACCCTGAACATGAAGTCCTTCCCGGCCGGCACATACTAATGGCTCAATGCAGGCTGTGTTCCTCGCCATTAGCTTTGGGGTCCCCAGCTTGCTGCTACCGGGGGTCAGTTGTGCCGATGAAGGCCTTGGCCGGTCTCCGGCGGTTATGCCCCCACAAGGTCACGGTTAGTTTGTGTAGCTGATTAGGGAGCTCATTTTGAGATTTTTGGGCTTGAGCTTGTTCAGATTTGAAAATAAGAGTGTGAGGAAAAGAAATGGGTGGAGTCACCCCCAGTGGGGACCACGCAGCGTCCTCAAGCTCAGCTCCGTGCTGCCGCTGATGGGAACTCAGCTGCAGGCTGCCAAATGCTGCTTTCCCTGCTTGTTAAAGAGCCAGGCACCATCTGACTTACCGAGTAGAGCTCATTCAGGACCTTCATCAGATCATCTTGGAGCTGCTGGCCGACTTCTTTACTCTGCAAGGAAAGAGGAACAGAGGTTAATTGGGAACCAGAAGGGGGAGGAGGGGGCGACAAAGCAAGAACAGCATTATGGGCTCTACAACTAACACAGACTCAATTAAGGCCCATTATTTAATCCAGCAAATCAGATAACCACTCCGATCAGACTCAATTATGGTCAGATTACGCAAAGAGTTTTAATAAAATGAAGTGCGCCCCTTCTATAGCCTAGTTAAGGCAGTCGTGTGGAGGGCAAATGGGTGTAGGATTTGATTTTTCAGTGGGTCCCCGAAGAGCCGGCTTGAAAGCCACATCTGACCTAGCAACTGTTGTTAGGCAGAGTAAGTCTTCTGGGACACTTGAACTTGAGCCTTCTTGAGAATTGTGGAAGAAAGATGTGAAATAGGACGCCACAGAAAGAAGGACATAAACATCCAAGGGCTCCGAAGCACCTCACCAAATAGGTATGTCCAAGGAGGAAGGAAGTATAGGTCTTACTTGATTTATTTCTGCCCCAAACTCCCAGCGCAGTGGTACCCCAGTAATAACTGCTTTGGAGATCAGCTCATGGTACCCGATTCGGATAATACATGTGAAGGGGTCTCCAACCTGTCTGTACTAAGTAGTAGTGGTTCTCGGGCATCTAATGACATAGACAAAATAGTAGAAATAAAGAAGGATGAAGAAGCACGAAGGAGGAAAGAGCCATGCCTTCTGTACTGAGCGTTCTATGCCGAGCCCAAGAGAGCAGGGGATAAAACTAATTGGCATCACTGGGTCATCAAGAGGGGAAGCCCTCTTTTATCTTCTGCCAGTTCCTTCTAGTTCTTTCCTACCCATCAGATACCATCAATGCCCTTCTAACAGCAGGTAGATACTACCCCTGGTGTGGCTCCACTCCCAGGGGAAGAAAGAAAGAGGTCTTGCATGTCCGAAGCATAATCATTTGCAATCTTGCTTTATTCAAGACGTATGACTTTAAAACTATTTTCTCTGATTCTAAAAGGAATATATGTTTATTGTAATTAATAAGAAGACTGGAAAAAGAAAAACAAAACAAAAAAGCCAAAACTCAAGAAGATGGGCAAAAAGGAAAAGCAACTTTTAATTCCTACCACTAAGAAATCACCACTTGAGACTTTATCTATTTTTCTAGTTTCTTCCATAAGATTTTCATGAAATCGGGGTTGCATTATACACTCTGCAACTTACCCAAACAAAAGTTTGTGAACAGTTCCCCCCATATTCTTCTTCTAGAACATTATGGAAGATGATATTGCCGCAGCTCCTATTCTTGGATATCCATTTTGCTTACAAATTTTTATGATAAAACATGCTCCATTAAATTATTTGTTGCATCACCTATGCACACACCTTTCATCATTTTGTCCCAGAAGTCACATTGCTGAGTCAAAGACTATTCATTCATGCCATTACACTGCCCTTGAGAAAAACTGTACCAATGAAAAACACTACCAGAAGCCTTTTTTCTTGATGATTCAGCAGGTACCTTCTCATGACCTGCGGTCCTTTGACTGTAGTGAGTTTGAACTTTCTCTTTTTTACATGTTCTTTCAGCATTCTCGTGTCTCTTGAATGCTTTGCCTTTTTCTGTTAAGGAATTAATTATGGAACACAACATCTGTGTGACCTTTGTTGTGTGGAGACAGACTCTTTACACCTGGTGGGGTGGAAGTCGGCGGGAAGAGCCTTGAAGAAGCCATCACACGAGTTTCCTATTCTTGGCTCCTCCACCATCAAGAAGATAACTTTGAACAATGCGATCGATTCCTCTCTCTGGGCCTCTGTTTTCTTTTCCGTAAAATGAAAGGCTAGCGTACTCCAAGGCCCCTCCCAACCTCTGCCATTCCAGGATCCTTCATGATATTTTGCCTGGCCTCTTGAGTCCGTATTAGATGCACCCTCCACCCACTTCTGCGTACGGCTGGTCGGCTTCACTTCCCAAAGCAGAAGATAATGAGCAAGTTCTCCTCGGGGACTGAGATGCTCTACAAAATGGAAGGCTTCAGGGTAGCTTGCCCGTCTTAAATTTATCATTCTAAATGTCTCTCATTCAATAGCCTCAACCACTGGAAGAGCCACAAGAGGAAATGCCTTTCATCTAGACTCTCACATACCGGCTTCTCCTTCCCATCATGGGGGGAGAGCTGAGGTCCACCGAAGCAGAGAGATCCAAGGAGGTGAAGTGAGGCAAAATGACTCACCATCCAGCCCCAGAGTCAGCAACGGAGGCCAGGAAGTGACCACGAGTATCACTTCCAAGTGTCCTGCCCTCCAAACACCCGACCCTCCCTCCAGGTCCCAACTCCCCTGCCAGCCTCCCTCCCTCCCTTACCACCTCCTCGTGTTTAATGGTGGAGGTGCTGGAAGAAGGCTTCCATTCCTCTACCCTGTTGCTTACCCAGGACTTAAATAACTTAGCCACAGGAGGGGGGGGAAGGGGAAAGGAGAAGGAGAAAAAGCATAACCAATAAAAAAGCAATTAAGCCCAGGCAGATGTTTCCTTTCGTGTACCGATTAGCTGGAAAAGGACCGACTCAACTATTATCCCTGTTTATTTGAACAGGCTGCTGAAGCGATTCTGACTTACGGCTCCCTGTGGCTGAGGGCTGGGCCGGGGAACACACGAGAAGCTCTCCCAGCTACAGTGGCCCCACCAAGCCCCCAGCAAACAGGAACAATGCTGCCACCAGGAGAGGCAGGAAATGGCCAGTGCCTCCCTCTCCACTCACGGATGCTAAAAGGCCACGGTTCTCTGTTTCAGAAACCTTAACTATGCGCCTCTGGGGGCAAGAGTGGCCCCAGCAGCAAGCCAGGAAGGGCTGTCAGAGCTGGGAAGCTACAAGGGGACCCCACCCAAACACAAAAGGGACATTTAATCCCGGGAACAACAAAACCTGAAGAGGCCGAGTACATGACAATGAAGTCTGCAGGGCCTTTCCGTTCCCTGCTTTTTAAAAAAAAAAAAAAATGCAATGGGTTTTCTAGGCAGGGAGGCATAAGAATTTACAGAGCAGTCTTTGTACGCTATCACACAGCCTGCATCTCTTTTCTTTAAAATTTCTTGGAAGAGAATGAGTCATCTAAACATTGCAGGAAACCAAATAGAAGTCGAGGGAAAAAATTACTTTGGGCAAAGTTTTTTTTCTCTTAAATGTTTGCATAGTAATCTTTGCCTGGAAAAAAAAAAAGATGCCTAAATTTAGAATAGAAATGTGGCACAGTGAACAATGCCGGGTCTCTGGGACAGGCGGGGATCTTTTATTTTGAAGCTCCCCACAACCCTGTGGTCAGAGTGTGTTTGGGGGGGGATAGGGAGGTAGGGGGGAGGTGGGGAAAGGTGGGGGAGATTGGGGGGGGCACTCCACCAGGCCACTGGGGCGGGCCTGCTCCTACGGAGGTTGCTACAGCTCCTGCCAGCTGTGCGTTTACCAAATGGGCAGGGAATCCTCCTCTTCCAACAGATAGCAGCACTGGACGACAGAAATGAAAATGCACAGCCTTGTTTCCCCCAGACCGTAACCTGCCAAAGCCTCCTCCCACAGAGGAAGACCAGAGCCGCTGAAGTGCAAGAGGCCACGTGCTCTAGGCCGCCCGGTACTGGGTTGCCCCTGTTCTCTGGATGGCTCCATCTCCAGAGCTCAGATGGGTTCATGTGTTCATCTATCGGCATTTCCCAAAGAACACAGATTACGAAAGGGTTTTAAAACCAGCCATCATCAGGAAGACCACCTTTTAATTTATCCTCTAGTGCTTTTGCTCAGCACTAGTGGGGTGGGTGGGCTGTTGTTTACACGCATTTATACTACAAAGCTGTATTATTTGACAGGCACAAAATTACCCGGGCTGTATGAAAGGAAGAAGAGAGGAAGGCACGCATTGGCCATGTGATGAGAGCTAATCTCAGCGCCGTCCCAAGGCTTAGCTTGTCAGCAGGTAGAAACAGTGGTTCATTTAGTTCCCTGCCGATGAGCCCGTGCCAGCAGTTTTCCAAAAAAGAATCCAATTTTCAAGGGCATGTGTCTCCCTCCACCAGCGCCAGCACCCCCCAGCCCCAAAGACACTCCTGAGACCAACTGTTAAAAATCCAGTTGAAAACTGAATTTGCGGGACGCCTGGATGGCTCAGTTGGTTAAGCAGCTGCCTTCGGCTCAGGTCATGATCCCAGCGTCCTGGGATCGAGTCCCACATCGGGCTCCTTGCTCGGCAGGGAGCCTGCTTCTCCCTCTGCCTCTGCCTGCCATTCTGTCTGCCTGTGCTTGCTCTCTCCCCCTCTCTCTGTCTGATAAATAAATAAAATCTTTAAAAAAAAAAAAAAAAGAAAGAAAAGAAAACTGAATTTGCGGGGTGCCTGGGTGGCTCAGTCGGTTGGGCATCTGCCTTCGGCTCAGGTCGTGGTCCTGGGGTCCTGGGACCAAGCCCCACATCGGACATCCTGCTTGGTGGGGAGTCTGCTTCTCTCTCCCTCTGCCTGCCTCTCCCCCTGCTTGGGTTCACTGTCCCTACTTCTCTCTCTCTCAAATAAATAAATTAAAATTTAAAAATAATAATAAAATAAAATAAAATTGAATTTACACGTAGAGCTTTCTGAGTAAAGGGATGCAAAGCCTCTATGAAGCTCTGGCAGGAGAAGCACCACCAGATGTAGAGTGACAGCTGCAGGGACACTCATTCAGCACTTCAAAGAGACCCCGTTTCATGAGCTGGCGCTCTGCCTACAATGCTTTTTGGTGGGGAGGACAGGAGGAAAAGGAGTGGGTGTTTGGCGGCAGGGCTGGTGCTCCAGGATGGCAGACTCCGTGTCTGGCCCTTCCCCAGCCCACCTCGGCCCATCAGAAGTTGCGGGTGGTGATCCTGGAGGTCAGAGCTCAGACACCACTTCTCCATGTCCCCTCGGCTACGCAGCTCACGTATATGCAGAGGGACTGTCTCTAGTCGGTGTGCACGCATTAGGGTACCACGTGATGGTTCTAGCAAGGCTGTGCTCCAGTTGCGACCTCATACTCTGGGGAGCCCAGGCCAGTGGTAAAATACAAATATACTGAATTGCAAGACTTACACAGAAGTGGGCTGGGAGCTGCCGTGAGAGTGACACCTAAAGTGCTTTTACCTTCTAAAGACAGGGGAGACTGGGATTTCAGAATCACACATTTTTCGAACTGCAATCCAATATATTATGGTGTGTCTAAATGAAAGTACTTATTAGGCACACTGCATTCTGCTATTTCCTATTCTTTTCTCTTCTCTTCTTTTTTTTTTAATATTAGTCATAACTCACTAAGTTCATTTTATAACCCATTAATGAATCTTTATGCACAGGTTTAAAAAGACTGGGTATGCTGAACTTGTGGAATTAATAAAGAAAATAGCGGGCTAGGGACTAGAGCCCACCAACTAAGATGCTAAATGACTTGCGTTCAAGGTGGGGAATCCGATGTCTGGAAGCAGGTTGAACTCCTAGATCTTGGCAAGGGGGAAATGCTGGGTTTCAAGGAGTGAGCAAGGAGTCTGTTGGCAAATATTTACGGAATGCCTATTATGTGTCAAGCACTTGTGGTCTGACTGGGAATATAGCAGAACACGGAAGAGTTTAACATTTACAAGCCACCGAGAAAGATCGACATTACCCTGATGTCCAAGCCTATCAGAACACAATTCTTTTGGGCTCAAAGGCCTTACTAGAAAGGGAACAGTCTCAAGCTAGTTTTCTATTTGAGGTCCATCTTTTTTTTTTTTTTTTTTCTATTTCAGCTATGAGGATTCTGCACTTTAACCTAACCCCAGAGCAAGTTAGATGGGGAACCCAGCATGCCCAGAAACAGAAATCCGACTTCAAAAAAATCTAAGTATTCTACAACATATCCTTTTTCTTTGAATTTGCCTTTCTAAATGAGGATAGAAATTTCAGGTTATAATGACATTGCTTCAGTATCAGCGACTCCCCAAGCAGGCATGTTTCACTTTTAAAGAACCTCTTGAGCTTGTCAGCACTGTAAAAACTAATCTCACCAGTAGCTCCTTCACTCAGAAGTGAATGCGTGTAGTTAAGCACTCCTGGTGACAGGAGTCATAACTTAAAAGAAAATGTCCAAAACCGGTTACAGTCTGAGACCCAAAATACCTGTCTCGGAATTCACCTTCTAACGCAACAGGTTTCTCAATGAGATCCTTATTTAATTATCTGAATTTCTTAGCCTAAACAACAGAACAGATTATAACTTTTATTTTTTCTAATTTTATTTATTATTTGAGAGAGAGAGAGAGAGAGAATGAGTAGGAAGAAGGGCAGAGGGAGAAGCAGACTCCCCATGGAGCAGGGAGCCCTATGTAGGGCTGGATCCCTGGACTCTGACATCATGACCTGAGCTGAACGCAGACACTTAACTGACTGAGCCACCCAGGCACCCCAGAGTATAACTTTAAAAGCCCCCTTCTGTCTCCCACAGTGCCCAGCCCACGGCTTTGTGCACAGGAACTGGGAAGTAATCAGTTGTTGAATCAATTAGATCAAATTTTAGTTTAGACTTAAAACACTGTGCTTTCACCTAACCACGAGAATAAAATAACATAGTTGCCTTTTCTGCGTACAAATTATTCAAAGTGGAAACTGCATCAGAAGTTGCCCACATAAACTCCCTCAGGTCACAGTTCACAGATGAGCCACAAAAGGTGAAATGACTTTTCCAGGGTCATGCAGCTCTTCAGCACCCTGCCTGGGACGACTGCAGTCCTGGAGGTGGGCGAAGAGACATCCAGGCTCGGGATAGAGCAGGGTTTGAATCCTGCTTCCACTACCTGATCACAGGACCTCGGGTAAATTACTTAACTGCTCCATATCTTAGTGTCCACATCTGCAAAATAGGGTTAGTAAGGAGATAATACTCCATGTAAAGTCCTTGAAACAAAATGTGGCACCGAGTATGTTCAGTAACGGTTTGGTATTACGATATTAGAATCCAGCCCTCTCTAACACCCACCTGAGCGCTCTCTCCACCACACTGTGCTCCTCCTTCTGGGCCCTCACAATACAATAACAGCTGTGTTAGGTGGAACTGGGAAGGTCCCAGAAGCCAATCACCAGGCAGGACTGTAGCTAACTCCCTCTGATGGAAGGGCTCTATCAACCCACGGGGAAGAAGAATCTTTGCTTTTCCCTATGCCCCCTGCTGCACAATCCATTCTCCTCCTCAGTTTCAGTAAGAACCAGAGTAACAATGACTCCTTAAGAAATATGCACTTTTCCCAAGGAGGGGGGAGTAGGTGTTTAGCAGAAAGGAGGAAACTGGGAGCGGAGGGAGGTAATGTAGAAGGAAAATAAGGAGGATAGAATTACGTTCTATCCCTTCAGGAAGATTAAACAGAAAAAAAATCCTTCTCAACTGCACAACTGGGACTTCGTTCAATGGGTATCATAATTAAATGTCCAAAGGTAGGAGCTCCCTACTGCCTAGGTCAGAAAAATCAAAGACTGCCCATTACCAAGTTCTGGTTTAATGAAATCCAGGGGCTTTCTCCTCTAGGGCACTTGTTTCTGAAAGCCATTTCCTTAAGGCTTTTCCACCCAAAAGTTCCGAAACGTATGACTCGCCAGACTTAATAACCGCAGTAATACTAGTGGCCCTGGGAGAATATCCATTCTCTGGCATGACAGTGAACTCTGCGGATTCAGCTCCTACCTTCCTCAGATGCTTGATCTGCTCTGTTACAAGGAACCGAACCTCCTGCCATGGAAACACATAATTCAGACAAGACTGAATCCCACTGGACTGGGGCAGGGCCAGGGATGGGGCTGGGGGCCAGGAAGAAGCTGAAGGCCCCCTGCTCTCCTAGGACCTCGGATGGCACAGACTTATAACAACCTGAATGTTCCTCTATGGTTGTTTCCGTCTCTGAGAAGGTCCCCTTCTCATACTAAGAAAATAAGCTGAAAGCAACATCCCTTAAAAGGGAAGAGACTACCAAGTCTGAGGCTTCATTTCTTAAATCACCACTGTGATCCTTTTCTTGGCACATTTCCACCTTTAACTCTTCTGGATAAAGATGTTAGCAGGAGTGTAATAATGTCTTCAGGCTCTGATCTCCAGTGCCAAAGCATTTCTTGAGGTCATACTGAAGATCTCCAAGGCAGGACACTAAAGGCATAGAAATGGTATCTAGGTAACTGTAGTGCCCTGGAGAGACCAGGACACAGGGGACAAAAGACACAAAGGCAAACAGGCAACATGAGAGTACAAATCTCTCAGCAACTGTAAAATGAACGCTGGAGAAAAAACAATCAATGGCTTGGAACTGGGCAAGGAGGAGGGAGGGAGGAAAGGCAGAATGATAAGGTGCTTGCAAACATATGTCCTCCCACAATAAGGAATTCCAGGAGCTGGGGGATGGGAAGAAGGCCTGCGTGGCTCCCAGATGGCTGGGGAAAGGCAGGGAGAAGAGGAGTTAATAGAGCTCATCTGAAAGCTGGCAGCGTGAACACAGAGAGGAGGGCGGCCTGGTAGGAAGTAAAAGTCAGCAGCGCCCGTACAGGAAATGCCTGGGGCACTGGGAAAATCGCTGATTAAATACTTTGAGAAAGAGGAACCCAGCAGCCAAGCCAATTCATTGAAGGATCTGTGTAGTTTTAGTGCTTCTGGAGTTGCCTCAGATCCCACCATCGAGCGAGGAGAAAAGGCTCCTGGAGGTCCAAGAGTGGAGAGACCATTTTCTTGGCATTCCAGGTGCCCGAGCTGGACCCATGAGTCACCTAAGGCCAACCCTAGGAGACAAGTAGAGCTCGTTGTTGGCAGAGAACTAGAACGCACTTCCCTGGAGCTGGGGTGGAGACCTGGGTTGGGACAACTCTGTTCTGATACGGAGGAGGGGGTGTGCGATCTTTTTGTCTTCATCAGCACTGCGTCCCCACTGCCACTCCCATCCGGCCTGGTACTCAGACACACAAAAAAAACCTGTATCCTTGGAAGAGGGCACCTTCCCTCTTGCCAGTACCTCAGTACCGATGAAAAATCATTGAACTCTAAGAAGGAAAATGTCCAGAGTTTGGAAATCGGCAATTTCCAATCTCCAGCTCTGATTTTTCACCAAGTGCTTCAATGTTTCTATTTGATTCAGGCTTTACAAAAGCTCCAGGTACGCTTGAAAAGAATGTGTGTCTGCCTACAGTTAGGCACCATGCCCATATATGCCATTTAGGCAGTTTAACTGGTTTTCAACTCTCGACATCTTTACTGAATTGTTTTTGGTCTAATTGTTTAATCACTCATCAAGACATGTGTATTATTAAATCTCCCATTGGGGTTGATGTTTGTCTGTTCCTTCTTTTAATAGTCTGTTTTTGACTTAATGTATTTTACGGTTACGTTATTAAGTATATACTACTTCCTGGTAACTTTAAATCTCCAATTATTATAAAATGTCTCCCTTTATCTCTAATAATAATTTTTTAATTAAAATCTAGTTGGTCTGATCTTATCGAGCTTTCTTTTCCCATCATTCTGCTTTAAATCCTTCTACATGCTTATACTTAAGTCATGTGTCTTCTCTTGTAAGCAACATACACTTTGGTTTTCCTTAAAATCTGTTTGACAATCTACCTTTTAATTTTACAGGAGTTGATTTATCCTTATAATTAATTGATGATACATTCAAATCCACCAAACGGCTATATTCCATTTGTTCTAACTGTCCCTAGAGCCTCCTTTCCTCTTATTTATTATTTTCTTTTTCTCTTCCATTTTTAAAAAATAGAGAGTCACTCTTCTGGCATATTCTGTGTGTTTGGTGAAATCCACCACAGTTAAGACACAGGACAGTTCCATCATCTACCAAAAAAATTCTCTCATGCTGCCCCCCTCCATACTCTTCCACCCTTAAGCCCTGGAAGCCACCACTGTGTCCCATGTCCTAACACTTTTGCCTTTACCAGAATCATCCTTATCTTCTGGGGGGCCATTTCTTATTAACTGAGTTTCCTCCTCTCTTAGATTGGTAGAGATCCTATTTCTCTACTGGTAACCCTAACTAAATTACAATGTATATGCCTGACTTGCCGAAGGCTAATAATAAATTAATATACTTACCGCTTTTTCCACAACACTGTTAAACCTATTTCCCCACCCCCACCTAAAGATAGGCTCTATTGCTGCCATTTTCATTCATTTTATATGTGCTTAACACCTCATATGAAATTTTTTTTTTAAACAGTCACTATTCGTTTAGGTGGACACTGTTTCTTTTCCGGCATCTCAAGGCTTCTATCTGGGGTCATTTTCTTTCTGCATAAAGAATACCACTCAGTTTCCTTTGAGTGCAGGGCTGCTGGTGATAAAGTCTCCTCCTTTTTCTTGCCTAAAAATGCCTAGTTCACCTTCATTTTTTAAAGATATTTCTTTCAGCTTTTCATTCCACTGTCTCCTGTTTTCCACTATTTCTACTGAGAACTCAGCTGTCAACCTATTGTTCCTTTGAAGGTAATATGCCTTTTTTCCCTCACTATCTCTAGCTGTCTTAAAATTTTAGATTCTCTCTGTCAGAGAGAGATAATTTTAATATCATGTGCCCACAGGTAATTTTCTTTGTTTACCCTACATGGGGTTCATAATGCTTCTTCAACCTACAACTTGAGATCTTTCTCTAGTTTGGACAATTCACCACCATTTCCTCTTCAAATATTGTTTCTACCCATTCTCTCTGCTCCCTTCTTCTGGAACTTTACGTGTATGCATGTTAGGCCCATTTGCCATATCCATAATTCTTCTATGCTCTCTTTTGTATTTCCCATCCTTTTATCTCTCTAAGCTTCAGTAGATCTATTTATTCTGACCTACCTTTCTGTTCATTAATTCTTTATTCTTTGTCTAATTCTCTACTCTTCATCTAATCCGTTCAATTTACACACTGAGCTCTCTATTTTAGTTACTGTGCATTTTTAGTACTAAAATTTCTGCTGGAGTCTTCCTTTTTTAAATAGAGATAAAATTCACATACCAAACAATAAAATAAAAGTGCACAATTAAAAAATAAAAAAGTAGGGGTGCGAGGGTGGCTCAGTGGGCTAGGGCCTCTGCCTTCAGCTCAGGTCATGATCCCAGAGTCAATCCCTGGGATCGAGCCCTACATCGGGCTCTCTGCTTAGCGGGGAGCCTGCTTCCTCCTCTCTCTCTGCCTGCTTCTCTGCCTACTTGTGATCTTCATTTGTCAAATAAATAAATAAAATCTAAGTAAGAAAATAAATAAATACAGTGTACGATTCAGTGGTTTTTAGGATATTCACAAGGTTGTGCAATAATCACTTCCCTCTAATTCCAGAACATTCCATCACCCCAAACAGAAAACTCATACCTGTTAGTATTCACTCCCAGCACCACCACCTCTTCCCCTCAGCTCCTGATAACCACTAATCTAATGTCTCTCTGGGTTTGACCATATTTCCTATCAAATGGAATCATACAATATGTGGCTGACTTCTTTCAACTGGCATATTGTTTCCAAGGTCCCTCCATGCTGGTATCAGTACTTATTTCTTTTTTGTGGGTGAGAAATATTCCAGTGCATGGATATGCCACATTATTTTTAGCCACTAATCAGCTGATGAATATTTGGATTGTTTTCGTTTGGGGGTGATTATGAATAATGCCACTATAAACATTTATGTACAAGTTCTTCAGTGAGCCTGTCTTCAATTTCCTTGGGTATAGATGTAGGGAAACAGAACTGCTGGGTCATAGGGTCACTCCTATGTTTTTGCATAAGTTTTTGGTGACATTTTTGAAGAACTGCCCAATTGTTTTTCACAGCATCTGCACCAGTTAACAATCCCACCAGCAACATATGAAGGTTCCAACATCTCTAACTCCTCCTTTTCTTATTTTCTTTCATGACAGCCATCCCAGTGGGTACGAAGTGGTATTTCACTGTGGTTTTGATTTGCTCTTCCGTAATGACTACCATTGCTGAGCATCTTCTTCTGTTTATTGGCCATTTGGATACCTTCTTCGTAGAAATGTCTACGTAAGCCTTTCACCTTTTGCAAAATTGGGTTGTTTGTCCTCTTGTTGTTGAGCTCTAAGGGTTCCTTATATATTCTGAATTCTAGATCCTTATCAGATATATTTCTCTGAGTCTATAGGTCGTCTTTTTAATCTCTTTGACAGTGTCTTTTGATGCACACAAGTTTATAATGTTGATGAAGTTCAATTTATGTATTTTTTTCTTTTACTGCTTGTGTTTGGTGTCAGATCTAAGAAATGTTACCTAATCCAAGGTCAAAGATTTATGCCTGCTTTCCTCTAAGAGTTTAAGCTCTTAGAGTTACATCTTTGTTCCATTTTAAGTTGATTCTTTTTTATAATTTCCAGTTTCTTACTATTATTTGATATCATGAATGTATTAAACATAGTTAATTTAAGGTTTGTCTGAAAACCATTACATGGATCTCCTGTGGGTATATTGTTTTCCTTAGCAGCACTAGACATACAAAATGATGAGTGGGAACTGTTAGACCTAGGAGGATAGGACCTTCCACTAGAGAAGATTTACATCTGCCTCTAGTGACTACTGTCCTAGATCACCTTAATCCAATTAGAGATTAAGATAATTTGAAGCTAGGCTTCAGTCCTATAAGACGGCTGAAGTCTTATTTCTGGTTCCCCCTCACTTCTAAGCTATAGACCTGTGGGATCCTAAAGCCTGAGAAGTTTACCAGGGGTCCCCCTTCCTTGGCCTTGTATTCCAGTTTCTGTCCTGTTAGCCCTACAAGGCAATGAAAGCTCTGCTCAGCTTCTTGGCCCTCAGTGGTCTTCTCTAGAATAGTAGATGCCTCCTGGGGAAAAACAGCTCCAAAGAAGCATAAGGTTGGTCTGAATTACATAAACTGCTATTTCTAGAAGTACAACCCAAAGTCTAAACTCTGAAAACAGAGATTATGTTATGTTTGCATGTAGCCCTCACCAGGTCCAGTGCAATACTGGATTCGGAACAAGTACCGAAATATGTTCTGTATGAAAGAATGCACAGATACTGGGGAACATGAAGGCTTACCACATTTATGTTTTAAAATTATCCATTTCCCAGGACATGGTGACCAAAATATTCTGGTAAAACAAAAGAGAAGCAAATCTGAGGTTTTAAATATGGTTCCTCATTACTTCCTTAGGGGCTTTTCAAAAACCACAGTCCACCCAAGGGCAGGAGGGGGCTCACTCTACCTCACATGAAGGGAACCTATAAAATTTGCCATAGTGATTCAGAATCCAGGTTCACACCTTGGGCATTCTCTGGTGACCCAGAGTCCGCAGAATGGAGGAACTTCACATGAAGTTCTAAAAATGAGCACCTGTAATGGGCCATGTGGGGCTCCAAGGAAGGTCTGGCCGTCTAGTTCCTGGGACATATGTGACAATGTCAGGCTCACCAGCTATCCTAAATTCCTTAACACCACACTGGCCTTTACTCTGTGACAGTAGCATAAAAACAGAAAGAAGTAATCATTGACTTCCAATTCTCTTTCCAATAAGTGGCCATCAGCTGTTGACTTTTCCTTCATGACACATCTGACGTCTGTCTCCTTTTCATCCCTCTTGGCACTGCTTCCCCTGCGCCTGGATTAGAGGCCCGCTGAACGGCGGCTCTATTATGTCATTTTCCTATGAATAAACCTTCCACGGTACCTAAATGCTCTCCAGAAAAAAGTTCAGACTCCTTCATTGGGCATTCAGGGCTCTTCTCAGCTTTGTTTCAACTACTTTCCTCATAAATACTCCGATTTAGCTAAACTCTTGTACTCACCACCCTCTGGAGAATCTTCCCTCCTGCCTGTGCTCTTTTGTCCTGAAGCTGGTTCCTTCCACATGGAAGGTCCCTTCACTCTGCTCCCCCACTCTCCCCACCCCACACAGTCTCACAAACACCTTCCTTTTCCATCTCTAATTACAAAATCCTATTCATTCACTAGAAATCCAGCTCAAATGTCACCTCTCTGCTTTCTGCATGGAAAGCATTTAGGACCATGCCTGGCATGGGGTAAATTTTCGACACAACTTTTTTAGAAAAGCAAGTGTGTGGGGGACACCTGGGTGCTCAGTCAGTTAAGAGTCTGCCGCCTTCGGCTCAAGTCATGATCCCAAGTCCCAGCATCAAGCCCTGCATCAGGCTCCCTGCTCCACGGAGAGCCTGCTTCTCCCTCTCCCTCTGCCGCCACTCCCCCTGCCTGTGCTCGCTCTTGCTCTCTCTCCGTCAAATAAATATAAAAAATCTTAAAGAAAAAAAAAAAGGCAAGTGTGTAGTTGTGGGGGAGGAGGGATATAATTTTCAGTCAATGATCATAGGGAAATTACATACATTTTTTAAATTAAATTGTGCCCTACCTTGCAATATATATTAGTATATATAATATTATACACACACACACACACACACACACACACACACATATATATATAGTATAGATCATACTATATATAAAAACTGGTTTCATGGGCATGGCTTTAGACCATAATGTGAAAGACAAAACTATGACTTATAGAAGATAATACAATGGAGTGTCTTCAAGACCTTAGGGTAGGAAACGTTCTCTTCGACATGGTAGCAATAACCATAAAAGAAAATGGGAGCAACCACACTAAAATTAAGAACGTTTACTAATCAGTAGAAAATATTAAAAAAGACAACAACAACAGGTAAGTCACAGTGTAGGAGAATATATGTCTACCACATATAATCAGGAAAATGACTAGTATTCAGGATATTAGTACTTCACTAGAGAATATATCTAACATGGTCAGTAAAAATAAGGAAAGACCCTTGATCGCAATAATCAGAACAATGCAAACTAAAACTAATCTGACAAGAGCTAACATTGAAACAGTTAAAGATAAAACTAGAGCTAAAATTAAAAATCTGACCAGACTAAATGTTGGCAAGGATGTAGAAAAATGAAACTCATACATTGTTGGTGGGGGTGAAAGTGACTATTGACGTTATGGAAGACAGTTGGGCATTACGTAGTAAAGAAGGAGATATGTTTATTTTTTCACTCAGCAATTCCATTACTAGGCATACACCCTAGAAATCCGGCCACGTGGACACGGGTGTGCACATATAAGAATGTTCACAGCAGCACAGTTTGCGATAGTCCCCCAGCAAAACAATCCAAGGCCCATTGATAACAAAATGCACATTGATAAGTAAATTGTGGTACATTCATAAATGGGCCCCTACAGCAATGAAAAGAGACAAGGTAAAGCGTGGGTGGAACGCACAAACTTGGCAAACGAAAGAAGCAAGACACAAAATTAAATTACGCTGTTTAGAGGTGACTAACTAGAAGCTGTAATTTAAGAAAAGCAAGGGAGGGGCGTCTGGGTGGTTCAGCGGCTGACTCTCGGTTCGGCTCAGGTCGTGATCTCGGGTCCTGGGATCAAGCCCCGTGTTGGGCTCCATGCTCAGTGAGTGAATCCAAAAACGTAATCAGCTTTTAAAGAAACCATTCTGCTGAATCTGGATGGCTGGAAGTTCAAAGGGCAAACGACACACGCACGTTTTGAGGAGCACCCTGACCACAGGGCGGATGGAGCTGAGCTGGGGTTGACCCACAACCGTGCTTCCACTTACGTGGCGGCCAGCGTGGAAGCCTTCAATGGTCCACCGGTCCACCGGTTCTTCCCTTTGGTCTTGGGACTTTAGGATGAATAGGATGAAGACGGTGGTACGTGACAAGGGTGAGCACTGTCCTGGGGGCACTGCCCTACAGAGTTCAGGCACCCATCTTCTTGGGGAGCCCCCAGGAAGGGAGTGGAAAGAGGCATGAAACAAAGGATGCTTTCAGGAGTTCCCTTACTGCCCAGTGGGGAACTGAGAAGCAGAGGGAAGGAAAAGGAAGGCTCTTTTTGATCCAAACCCCAAACAAGGACCATGATCAAAGAATCGCTTGCCGTAAAAGTTATAGAAAAAAGAAAGCAACAGTGGGCCTTCCGGCATTCCTGCCTTTCCATGCTGGGCTGCCCTCTCCACTCGGGGATGGGGAGTGTGGTTGCAGACGGGCCTCTTCCCCTGATCATCCCCAGCCCCCAACTACCTGGGGACAACTGAGCTGTGTCTCTGGCATGTGTGGACCTACAGGTCATGGCCATATTTACCAAGAACATTCATTCTCCACAGCACTACCGGGCTCCTCAAAACGCCCTTTGTGTCACTGTGCCTTTCTCTCCACCGCACACCCCCACCCCCCCTCCACACGCACTAATTTATCAAGATGTCCTAGCTGTAGTCGGGGTGGACTTGTCAGTTCCGCATTCTTCGTGCCTTAGGGGTTTGAAGCAAAATATGTGGGGCCGAAGACAGCAGGTTGAAGAGCTGAGGTCAGGGTCTCCAAGCCAGAGCAGGTCAACTTTTTGTGTAAACCCAAACCATAAAGAGTACACTAAGTTGTGACATATTCTTATAATTTGTATTTAATTCTAAATATTCTGAAGAGGTTGAGAAATGTTTTCTTGGGCAAGTGCACAGACATTCAGAAGCCAAAGGGGGGAAGAGCAAAGAAAAAAAAAAAAAAAGAATTCATCAGGGCTGTTTCTAGAATGCAGAACTAGAAGAGAGCTTGTTGCCACAGTCAGAGCTTGCTGCCTGCTCTTCCTCCCCGTCTCCCTTCCACTCATGGTGATTTTGCAGAATCTGAGAAGTCTGTCCTATCTAAGAACCAGATTTTTATTCAGATTTGCTTCTCTGGCCACAGCCAACCTCTAGAGAATCTCAAAATTGTGGTAGGGAATTAAAGCAATAAGAAAAAATAAACAAAGAAGCCATCTGGAGCCCTTGGTCCCCACCCAGGCTACCTGATTCCCAGTCTCATGTTCTTTCCCTGTGCTGTGGCGTCTCCCAAAGAGAGCCTCACTGCTCATTGCCACTGGCTGGGCTGATTTGCAAACGCCCTGCTGAACCTCTGAAGCCCGAGTCTTGTGGACCAGAAGGATTCAAGGAAGGTAGGAGGCAGGGCATCTCAGACAACCTATCTGCAGAACTGATTAGGATATGTGTTGAAATTCCTCTCGTCAACCACTGATCCATTTTGCCACGAGCTCCCGCCTAGGACATCTAACCCATTCCCTCCATTATCTGCTTGCCAGTTTCATCAGCTCACGTCACCACGGATAGAAATGCAGTCAAAGGGCTATTGTTTCCCGGCCCATGAGGGGGTTTGCAGAAACCCAGCACGCAGGACTCCAGACTGTAAGAAGGGTTCACCTTCCGAGCTTTTGGAGCAAAAAGAACCTGGAGCTTAATACCAGCTCTTTCTGCCTGGCTCAAGTAGGCAAGTGGCCTGAGATCGGGACAACCCTGAAGGCTCAGGCTAATCCCAGAGTTCTCATGGAATTCTACAAACCCACGTAAGCTCCTTGTCAAAAAACAAAAACAAAAACAAAAACAAAACAAAAAAAACCTAAAAAGCTTTTCGACTCCTTTGCAAAGCCGTACTCAGAAAGTTCACTTACCCTCTTCTCAAATAAGCATCTCTCCTCTTCTGCTTCTTAAGGTAAGATTTGGCTCTCTGCCCATCCCCCTCCTTCTTTTGGCCAACTTGCCAAAAATTTCTCTTTTCCAGAAAAGCTGATTAAAAAAAAAAAAATGCTTTCCCAATCCCGTCAAATCCTGAGACAGCCTATGGCTCTAGGTTCTGGGTAAGGGCAGAGAGCAGTTAATCAGTGCTTGCTAAAATGAACTGAATCACCAGGGAGCAGCCACAGGATGCCTTAACTGAACTAGGTGTGACTCTCGGGCCTGGCTGAACCAAGACATCGGACCGTAGCTGGTGGTCAGGAAGGTTCAGCAGGGAGTACATTCATCTGCGGTGAGAAGGCCCGATTTCCTCCTGAAACGACCTCTGATCCAGGGAGAGGAGGAGGCTAGCGGGAGAACGAGGCAGACCTCTACATAGCCCCGAGCTACGTACTGTCAGGCCAGAGGCAACAAGCTCGCATCGGGTCCTTACATCTAACCTGGGGAGGAAACCCATCCCATGTGTCAGAAATCATCTGCTCTGATTACAACACCCTTTTTAATCTTCCTGGCCCAGGAGAGGATATGCACTGATAACTTTAATAATGCCAGCAGGTACAATTAATTCCCATTCCTGCTCCTCATATACTGTTATGTGAAGGGGACTGGAAGGACAAAATTAAACTCCATTGGGGCTGCAGCCCGCAGCTGAGAAGGAGGCAGACAGCTCAGAACTCAGCATGGCCAGCCTCGCCCCGTGTTCCCTCGGAGGGACCGATGCTAACCCTCCCAGTGCCTGCCAGACCTCTGTGGCCTTGGGGGCAAGGCTAATTCTTTTGTGGTTGGGTAACAGTGACTACAGAATTGAATTAAATTAAATTAAAAAGCCCAGGCAGGATTTGATAGGAGTCTAATGGACACAGTAATTAAGCAAGATTTAATCAAAATGATACGGACATATTTTATGTTGTTTCAAGGAGGAATCGCTATTTTATTGGTCAATGTGTTCGGCATTTAATACATTCCGAATGCAAAGTTTCTTTTACGCTGGAA
Source organism: Mustela erminea (assembly GCF_009829155.1). Lineage (NCBI taxonomy): Eukaryota > Metazoa > Chordata > Mammalia > Carnivora > Mustelidae > Mustela > Mustela erminea. Next base: position 46,425,778 of record NC_045630.1, on the reverse strand, counting down.
TCAGAGTTTTCTTGAACTAAGAACTCGCTAAAAATCAACCAGAAAAAGGATTTCTTGACTTGGGTAACGTTCCTCTTCCAAAGGAGTTTCATAGCCTTTGTCTTCTTGAACCTCACACCATTTCCAGGAGGCCGAGTGGGCAAGGAGCATGCTCTCTCCTTCATTTACAGAGGTCTGGGAAGGCCACATTCTTGTGTAAGGGCTCACAAGAAGGTAATGCTCGAGTCGGAAGAGATTTTTGGTTTGGTCTGAACTCCCTGTCTCAGGCTTACACTATTGTAATCCTTCTCACCATTAGCAGAAAGGGTAAGAAAAATGTTCAATGCTCAGTGGAGGTCCTACTGAGGACAGCACAGCGCCCCAGGGCTCCAAAACCCAAACCCAGTGACATCTGCTCAGATCCCTTTCTTCTAAACCCCTTCAGAGTGGCCCTCCCTGAGCCGGCTTCTTCTTCCCTGGCTTCTACGAGCCGTGTTACTCATTTTCCTCCCCCCCCCCATTTTAATAGGCTCGCCTGTCCTCCTTGCTGGGTCCCCCGTCCTTTCTCTAGGCCTCAGCTGCCCTCTCTGCTTTCATGGCTTCACCTATCAGTTTAGTACGTGCTCAGAGTTCAGCTCTCCCTTCCGGCCCCCATCCTCGCTGCCCGCTCCCGGGGCCGTGTGTGACGCTGAACCCAGGAGGCCTGGGGACCCATCATGGAGGTCTGGCCCCAGCTCTACTACCACCTGCCTGGGTGACCTCACGCAAGTCACTACCTCCTGGCTCTTACACTCTTCGCTCATCACAGGGCAGGACTAGAATCAACGGCTCTTTCACATACTTCCCCCAATAAATGGCCACCCCAACTTCGGACGGCTTAGGTGAAAATGCTAACAGTTACCTTTGATGCTTTTTTGGGGTCCCATGCACGTTCAGTTCAGCAGCAGCTCCCACTGGCTCCAGGTTCAAAAGACATCCCAGAATCTGACCACTTTTCCCAGCCTCCACGGCCACCACTCTGTTCCAACCCGCCATCGCCTCCTGCCTGACTTTACAGAAGCCTCTGGAACGGCTCCTCCTATTCCGCTCCCACCTTGCTCCTCCCTCAGTCTTCACACAGAAGCCAGAATAATCCTCCTGAAACAGGAGTCGGATTGTATCATTCCTTTTTGTTTCAGATCCTTATAGGCCTCTCCAGCGGTCTCCGAGGCCCTTCCTGATGCAGCCAGCCCCTACCCCCAAGCCACGTCTATCACTCTTTCCCTTCCCTCCAGCACACAAGGCCTCGTTGCTTCTCTGCCCACAGTCCCCTCTCATGGCCTTAGACATGTTCCCTTGGCCTGAAAGACCTTCCTCAGAGAGTAAAGCCCTAATTGCATTAAGGAGCAGTTCAAAGGCCAAATGATCAGGGAAGCCTTCCCTGACCACCCTCTGTAAAACAGCAATACCCCAGCACCGCCATGCTCCTGCCCTGCTTTATTTTATCATCATGGGGCCCATGATCCATTCACTGGTTCATCTGTACATGGCGTGTTTCTCCAACTAGAGCGTAGGCAGAGACCTTTTCCGCTCTGTCACCTGCTGTATTACAGTGCCCATCGCTGTCCTGGAACACGGGCGGCACACTATACCTATCTGCTGAATGATTAAATGAATGTTGAGTCTTCTCTAGCACTTACCCCCTCCCACCTCATGTCAGGTCACTCACTCCCACCTATAATTTCTTTGCTCTCTCTTTTAGTATGTCCCATTCTTCTAGTTCCCACTGCCATGACCCAAGAACTGGCTTCCATTACTCCCTGAATTACTGCAGTAGGCTCCCAAATAGTTTTCTTCTACCCTAAACCACACTGAACACTGCAGACACCATGGTCTTCAATATCCCATTGCCCTACTTAGAATGAACAATGGCTCTCTTTGACCTGTAGCTGAATTGCCTTGAGTTGGCCTTCAAAGCATGAGGCTCCAAACTCATCCCACTACTTCTCCCCTTCCTGGCCAACAGGAAGCTTCTGTTGCTGTATTACGGGGAGCATCTCTAACAGGGGGAAAGGAGTAGGAGAGGAAGTTGGCACTAGATAATATGGAAATATTCAGAAGATACTTCCATAAGAAATGGATGAATAATTATGAATTCCGGCAGCATGTAATTAAGAGAGCATCAGCCCAACTCTTCCTCCTCTCTGAAACTTGTCCCATCACCTCTCATGAATCTGTTCCTTTTCCAAGCTCCTATCGACAGCTCATTATCTGCACCACTCTTTAAATTGATGTCTTAAGTCATAACCTGCTTCGGCAGTCTCTGGCCTGTCCATCCAGCTAAAACATTAAAAAATCTAAGATCCTGACCATGTTTTAAAGCTTGCTCTACCGTACTTCTCTAGTGGCAAGTTGAATACTGAGCAATTACAGACAATCAAATAGTAGTTATTACATTGGACTGAATGAACTAGTAGTGATACTTGTGCTCCAGGATTTAAATAAAGCAGCGCTCGTCCCTTTTAAGGTCCCTGTAAGAAGAATCAGGTGGGCTGTGTAGTTTCCCTGCCTGAGAACTCAAAAGGCCCAGGGAGGCCACTGACTCAGACAGCTACGAAAAGAGAAGGCTTTTTTTTCTACTCTCCACCCTCAAAATGAACATCAAAAGGAAAACAAGGTCATGGGAGAGGCAAAGTGGGAAGGGAAGCGATGCTTATGTGGGCAGAAGGCTTGGATTATCTTGGCTTTGGAGAGGAGATGACTAAAGCTAGAGAATGGGTCTCCCAGTTTGCCCTCTCTTTTTCCTCTCTACCCTCTAGGAGAACACGCTGCTGACAAAGATTAGCTTAGAGACACAGAGACCCACCCTAGCACGGAGAAGGCACAGGGCACCCTCTCTTGTGTGAGCAGAACCAAGCCTCACAGAGCACTTTCTTTTTATCTTAACTTGAATCGAGGAACAATCGGCAAATAGAATTGTACACGTTTAGTGTGTACACCGTGATGATCTGATATGCACATACATTGTGGAAGGATTGCCGAGATCAAAATAATCAACACATCCATCACTTCCCACGGTCAGCTCTTTGACTGTGTGGTGAGAAAGCTTAAGATCTACTCTCTGTAACTTTCAAGTGCGTTTTACTATGTCATCAACTGTATGCTGTACCCTAGACCTGCAGAACTTACTTTGACAGCTAAAAATCCATGCCCTTTGACCTACATCACCCCATTTATTCCTCCCACAGCCCCTGGATTCTGTTTCTATGAAATTGGATTTTTAAAAAATTATCTATATAAGTAATACCATGCAGTATTTGTCTTTCTCTGCCTGGCTTATTTCACCTAGGATAATGCCCTTCAGAATCATCCATGTTATCACAAATGGCAGGGTTTTCTTCTTTTTTATGACTGAGTAATATTCCATTGCATATATACATACCACATTCGCTTTACATGTTCATCCGTCAAAAGACATGTAGCTCATCTCCTTATCTTGGCTACTGTGAGTAACGCTGCAGTGAACGGGGGTGCAGATATATTTTTGGATACTGACTTCAATCCCTTCAGATACACACCCAGGAATGGAAGTGCTGAATCACATCATAGCTCAGTTTATAATTTTCTGAGGAACTACTATACTGTTTTCCATAGTGGTTGCACCAATTTGCATTCACACCAACAGGGTATAACCTTCTGTCCATGTCCTCACCAACATTTGTTATCTCTTGTCTTTTTGACAATGGCAGAGCCCTTGCTTCCCAGGTTTTACTGATTCTTCTGACGTTCTGGGAAGGCAGGGTGAGGGTATGAGCACTTTCTGCAGTGTAGAGATAAGGAAACTGAAACTTAGCACGGCAAAAGTACTCCACTGAGCCAGCCAGGGCCCAGGCTCGGACATAGCTCTGAGATTTAGATTCCCAGCAGAGCTCAGAGACGATGAGGAAGGTATAAGAGGAAGACAAAGGGAAAGAAATGGGGGAAACCCCCTCTCCTTGTTTCAGATCAGAAGTAGGGGATTTCCAAAGGAGAACACAGGCGATCTTGGATTTCTCCTAGATGTACCAGAACATGGTCCAGTGGAGTCAAAACCAAACAACCAAAGAACCATAAGGAAAATATATGAAGAGCTATGAATAGCCAGGGAATGGCCTCCTGCATAGTCATCAAAAACAGTATTTTGAAAGAAGGCACAACGACATAGACATAGTACTCACTTAAAATGTTAAATGAAAAGAAGTACACAAAACTTAATATCCAATATAATCCTAATTTTCTAAAGAAAAAGGCACACAGAAAGAATACTGGAATAAATGATTCCTGGTAATCATTATTTTCTTTTTTTTTAATTTTTAAAAAAGATCTTATTTATTTATTTGAGAGAAAGATAGAGAGTATGAGCAGGGGGAGCCTGACGCAGGCTTGGTCTAGGGACTCTGGGATCATGACCCGAGCAAAGGCAGACTCTAAACCAACTGAGCCACCCCTGGCATCCCCATTATTTTCTTTTTATTATTTTTGTTTCCCTGCAATGTCTTGAAAAAAGATGTATTAATTACTTTTACAATTGAAAAAAAAAAAAAAAAAACCAACTGGGGTGACTCAGTGGCATAGCTGGTTAAATGTTGGAGGCTTGATTTCAGCTCAGGTCATGGGATCAAGCCCTGTACTGGGTCTGTACGCAGCAGGGGGTCTGCTTGAGATTCTTTCTCTCCCTCTCCCTCTGCCCCTCCCCATGGCTCGCTCTCTCTTACTCTGTCCCTAAAAATTACTTACTTACTTACTTAATTAAATAAAATAAAAATAAATAAAATCTGTAAAAAGCAAAAAGAAAACTAAGCTACAGGGGGGTTTTGTCTGCTTAGAAATCAAAGGAGACAGAAAAAAAAGAATTGTTATTTTGTTGTGACTTCACAGTCCTGTCCCTAGGTCTCAACAATAACTTCTTAGCTCAACAAGAGGATGATTCCGAGAGCTCTTGAGACCATGAGGAGGGATGCTCCCAGGTTCCAAATGGTCTCTTAAAGACAAGAATTTGTGCAGACAATTAAAATTAACCTGTAAGTGGCAATTTCATAATGAGTAAATATTAGGAAAAGCTGGAAACAGACTGAAATGATTTCTAGAGCACAGGGTTAAAGAAGCGGCGGGGGGGGGGGACCCTAAGAGCTAGGCTGAAAAGCAAAGAAAGGTAGGATCAGGTAAAACAACCAAGAGATCAGAAAACAATCCACTCTCATATCCAAAGAAGAAAATGAGAATGGGAAAACTAAAGATGTCATCTCAAGAGAAGGAGAATTTATTTTTCCCCCCATTTTATACAAAAATCACACTCAGACAAGCAGGGAAAAATTCAGAGGAAAACTCTTGACACAGATAAATAGGAAAATCAAAAGAAGCCAGTCCTGCAAGAAGGGAGGCTGAAATCAAAGACGCTTCTCTCTCTTTCTCTGGACAAGCTGGGCGAGAAGCAGAATCAGAACAGCACCACAGGAAGTCTGGCCTGGCAGGAGCATCTAAATACAGAATGCACAAGCTCTTATTTCCTTGCCCAAACCCTGGCCCACAATTGACCAGTCACTGCCCCCAGGCTACTGGGTAGGCAGCAAGAGCGTGGTGACATGAAGAGATGATTCCGGGGAAACGGGCTGCCTACACATGGATTCCCAATTCTGCCCCTATCCAGTTCCATAACCCTGAGTCAAAGCTTAGCCCCTCTGCTCTGTGTCTACCTACAAATGGAGACGATGAAACCATCTTGAAGGGTTGTTGTGATGATTAAATACGTTAATACCTATAAAGTACTTAGCACAGTCCCTGGGCACAGTGAGCATTCATTTAGTATGTTATAATTACTATTATTTTTATTATTGCTGTGACTCTTACAATAAAAAAAATATTGGTACCTAGTCAGCTTCCACACCATTAGTGGGATTTCTCTTGGGAGTATTAAGTTTTTATAAACTACTATCTATTTGCATGGTGCCTGATGAGTTGTATTAATAACCCACTCCTTTTCTCACAGAGGCATCTTACAGTCAAGCATAAGAAGTACGGAGATGATATTAAAGTGACTTGGCTGGAATTATCACTGATGTTAAAGCCCTTGGATGAATGACTGAATTAACCCCCGACCTTTGTATGATGGCGTCACATATAACACCATACAATGGCTTTTTTATCATGTGAGGAAAAAATCTGAGTGCAAAAGGTTCAAACTGTTGCCACCCTAATCTGAAGGGTCAATGTTGGCATCACCATCGGCCGGCTAACCAGATATTATATATTTCCTAATGCAATACAATGTAAGTATTACGTTATAACATTGCCCGTTATGCATCCTAGCCGAAAATGTATAACTTGAATAGATTTGGCCAATGGAATCAACCTCCAATTTATAGGAAATACAAGATACAGGAAGAAGTTAAGCAACAACACAAGGAAGCAACCGGACAAATCTAGAAGGTGGGGCAAGCTGCAAGACAACTGGCCTGATCAATTCAACAAATCAGTGTCCTGGAAAAGGAACAGCGTTAAATTAAAGGAGTCTTAAGGGACAAAAAAATGAGTGTGCATGAGATACTGGCTTGGACAAACCAGTTTCAAGGACATTCTTCAGATCCTTAGATAAATATATGGACTGGCCATTAGCAGAGATGAAAATAAAGATGAGATAAAATGGGAAAGTGAGGATCTTTTTTTTCCTAATTTAAATATTTATTATTTATTTATTTATTTATTTGAGAGAGAGAAAGAGAGAGAGAGAGAGTGCATGCGCAGTGGGGAGAGGTAGCTCCCTGCTGAGTGTGGAACCCCACAAGGGGCAGATTCCATGACCCATGAGATCACGACCTGAGCTGAAACCAAGAGTCGGACACTCAACCAAGTGCACCACCCAGGTGGCTAATCTTTATTTTTTTGTAATTTTTTTTTTTTTAAGTTGGCTCCACACGCAGTGTGGGGCTCGAATTCATGACCCTGAGTTCTACCAATTAAATCAGCCAGATACCCTGGAAATGTGAAAAGCTTGACTAAAATAATTGTAGACTAGAACTTGGTTTTTCATTATCATACATTTGCTTCTTATATTTCCTACAGTGTACACATCCTATAATGTTTGAAAAGATTATTCAAAATAGAGAGCAGGAAGAGAGAAAGGAAAAAAGAGAGAGAAAGAAGGAGGGGGAGAGAGGTGAGGAGGAGTGGAAAGAGAAGAGGCAGAAGAAAGGGGGAAGAATAAAAGGGGGAGAGGGAAGGCAGGAGGAGTGGAAGGAGAGAGGGAGAGGAAATTGGGGAAGAGTAGAAGGGGAGAGGGTAGGGTGAAGAGAGAAGCAGGTTTTGAATTCACTATTCTTAAAGCTCAGATTTTGATCCTCAACAATGTGCCAATAACTATCTTCTTAAGATACCACCTATCAATCCCGAAACATGGGTGGTAGTGGGATATAGCAGAAAGAGCTAGGGAGTTCAAATTCCATTGTCATCTTTTTGTGGCTCTTACAAAAGAGTATTTTACCAATGTGAGCTTTAATGTTTTCAACTCTAAAATGAAGAAAAATAACCTTCCAATATAATGTTCAGAGCAGCATGATCCATACTAGTCAAGGACTGGAAACTCACAAATGCCATCAACTGTAGAATGGATAAAACTGAAAGTTTCATGTCCCAGGAACCCCATCAACCCCAGGCAAACTGGAACTACTGGTTATCCTAGTTGCTGCCCACTGCAGAGAAAATAGCATTTGGAGTTCAAGGCCTGCTTTCCATGGAAACCCTAGAAAGGTCACGCCCTAAGTATACAGAATATGTTCCAAAACTAAAAACAAAACAAAACTAGACCCACTTTAACAAAGCATAAAATGAATTCCCCATAAGTTCAAGGTGACCAACCAGTAATTTAACTAGCTGCTAGAACAAAACTTTCCACTTTTCAGAGGAAGATAAGGACATCTAGAATCTCTATAATGTATCAGCTACAACATCCAATATGTCATCAAAAATTGATAAACATGAAAAAAATAAAGAAATGAGTTCATGGTCAAGAGAAAAGCCAGTAAACAGAAACAGAACCACAGATAATATGGGTGTTGAAAATAGCAGATAACAATTTTTAAGTATTGCCACATATGTTTTGAAGACAACAAGAGAAATTTCAGAAGGTACATGGACACTGAAAAAAAGAACCAAGTGGAAATCATAAAACTAAAGTATATAATATGTAAAATAAAAAATTCATTGGATAGTGTTATTAGCAGATTGTACACAACAAAGAAAGGATTGGTTAACTTTAGAAATTATCTAAACTGTAGCACATAGGAAAAAAAAAAAAAAAAAAAAAGGCATGCCTCAGTGACCTGTGGGACTATATCCAGCAGTCTAAAGAACGTGCAGTTGGAGTCAAGGCAAGAAGAGAAAATGAGATGGAAAAGGGTATTTATTTGCCAGAAACTTCCTCAACTTGAGGAAAACTACTACCCACAGATCCAGAATATTTAGATATTGCACTTATCTAAGCCAAAGAAATACAGTGGAACTATATTTAGACTCATCATACCCAAAGTGCTGAAGAAAAAATATTGGGGTGTCTTGCTGGCTCAGTAGGAAGAGCATACAATTCTTGATCTCAGGGTTGTGAGTTCAAGCCCCACAAGGGTGTAGAGATTGTAAATAAACTTAAAAAAGAAAAAAGTGTCTGACCCTTGGTTTCAGCACAGGTCCTGGTCTCATGGTCTGTGAGACTGGACCCCATATCAGGTTCCACTCTCAGTGGGGAGTCTGCTTGAGGATTCTCTCCTCTCCCCCTCCCCTCAGGCTCACACTTCCCCTCTCTCTCTCAAATAAATAAGTCAATCTTAAAAAAAATTAATGCAGCCCTCAAGATTAAGAGATACAAACTTCCAGTTATAAAATATATAAATTATAGGGATTAAAAGTACAGCCTCAAAAATACAGTCAATAATATTGTAATAATTTCACATGGTAATGACACTTACCATAGTGAGCATTTTGTAATGTATAGGATTGTCAAATCACTACACTATGTAACTGAAACTAATATAATATTGTATTTCAACTAAAAAAAAAAAAAAGCAGCCCCTGAAATCCCCAAAACATTACATACAGGGAAAAACAATTAGCATCACACAGCCGACTTCTCATCAGAAGCCCCAGAAGCCAGGAAACAAAAGAATGACATATTAAAATTGCTGAAAGAATATTTTATGATTCCATTTATACAAGGTTTTGTTTTTTTTAAGGCAGGCAAATGCTTCCATTGTGTCAGAAGTCAGGATAGTAACTACTTTTCAGGGGGAAACGAAGGGAAGGGGACTAGAGTGCGGCTCCTGGGACACTGGTAACACTTTTTCGTTATCTGGGTGCTCATTACATAGCTATTTTCAGTTTGTAAAGATTCATTGAGCACTTTCCAATATGTGCACTCTTCTAAGCATTTTAAACTTCTGCAAAAAGCCAAGGGGAAAAAAAACCCTCACAAAATATAGGAAAATTATACATTTAGGGCCTACTACAGTGTATAATAGTGATAGCAGGCATTTCCTATAAGCATGTTATTATTGGTCTTATTATCATCATCCCACAGAAAGTCTGGGGAGAGCTAAGCCCTCTGAAGAGCGGGACTGAGAACCCTATGCTCCCTGGGGGCAAACCTTCCCCATCAATTTCATTTTAAGCTCTTTTTAGCCTGCACAGTGCTGTGTTTATAGTCTTTGTTAAAACACTTATTGACTGCATGCCTTCCCAGTTTAGAATAGAATTCAGAACCAAGGTTGCATTTGGACACTTGTTTCTATCCACTGCACTGTCTACCTTCCCCTCTCCATTTTGCAATTGTCCTTACGCAATTACTCCTAGCCATTCCTTGACTTACGAGGATGGCAGTACCATTACACCTTCGAATGTTCCACATAAAACACCTTGGGCTCTTTCCAAAAAGGCAGACAGATGTCTGAGAACTGAGACACCAAAAAGGCAAACACATAAACTGAAGCAGAAGAGTGCAGGCATCTTTGAGGCATACGCTCCCTCTGAGCTGAATCTTCCTACGTCTAAAAAAGCCTGGACCACCCAGAGAGAGGCCCCAAGGGAGAGGATACAGATGCTGCTGACCTAAGTGTCACAGAAACCAAAGCTAAACAGCACCAACGGCACTAGCTGCAAAGCTCCCCTCCGTGTTGGCTTTGGCAGCGAACCTGACACCCCTTATCTGCAGAGATACCTTTGAAGTAGCTGGCAGCCTTCCATCCCTTACTCCAATACGCTCAGCTTCCCATCCTATTCTTTTCTCCAAAGAGGATCTCTTCATCAGATATGAGAGAATAAAGCTCAATTAATGAGAACAGATTTTTGCTACCACCAAGACAAATTGGGCAACGGGACCAGCTGTCTGTAAAGCTGATCACCACGTTGTTCGTGATCATGTTAGAACGCGGAGGATATCCAATCGATCGCAGATACTGGGTTCCACTGCAAGGAGGTGCTGCGTGGACTCGGGGAGAGAGGCTGGGGTAAATCAGTCAGCTAGCTACTCCTTCTCCCAAAGATGTCTCCAGGTTAAACTCTTTCTCGGAAGGGCAGAACACAACGGATGGAAGGCCATTCTTTCTCCATTCATTCAATCAACACTACCCACCAGGGACATTCAACTATACAGGCATTGTGGATCACTTTGTATTATGACACCACCACCGCAAAAAGCGCCTCCTTATAAAATCCAGTCTTTTCACATATGGGAAGCTGCTGGCCTCAAAGACTCTAGGAAATCCTGTCCCTGTCTACTGGGGATAAACAGGTAGGCAGATAACATGTACTGCTTTTAGTTTGAAACCCCCTTTATCCTTCTGCTGCCAGACCCATTTCGTTGGTGCCACCGGAAATCTGAGTGGTCATGACAAGTCTCTTGTAACTGATCAACCAATGGGAAAGGACATCTGAAGACCCTAGAGGAAAGAATTAATTGTGCCCTATTACATTTCTTCCTCAGCATCCTTCTTGTATCTCCCACTTTCTGCAGTGTAACTTATTTATCTGAATTCAAACTTAACTTTTGTCACCCTCAGGGAAGCCACAATGGGTTACCTAGGTAAACTAGCCTTGATGTGTCAACATTGTTACAGGGCAAATGTGGCTCAGTTACAGAAAGACAGGATCTTGTGACTCAGATGTCCTCTGTGGTCTCGGGTTTCCCCAAGACAGGAACCAGAATACGTACAACAATGGTTCTCAACCCTGGCCATATGCAAGAATCACCTAGGCCCTGTCCCATGGATTCTGATTCAATTGCCCAGGATGCTATTTTTAAAATTTTTTTAAAAATCAACTTTATTGAGGCTTAATTTACATGCAATAAAATGTATGCATTTTAAATGTACAAGCTTTGACAAATTCACACATTCATGTAACCGTCATCATAATTAAGACTGTATGACATTGCCACAATCCCTCAAGCTCCCTTGTGTCCCTTTTGCAGTCAACCCCTTATCCCACCCTGGCCCCAGTGCAAATCACTGATTTGTTTTCAACAGCTATACTTTCCTAAAATTTCATCTATATAGAATCATACAGAATGTATTCATTACGTCTGGCTTCTTTTATTTAGTATAACGTTTCTGGGGTTTGTCTACATTATCTTATGTATCAGCATTTCCTTTCTTCTTATTATTGAGTTATATTCATATATGGATATACCACAATGTTTTTCCATTCATCTGTTGATGGATATTTGAGTGGTTTCCAGTTTTGACTAGGATGAATACAGTATGAATCTCCTAAGGCAGTTATAACAAAGTACTGCAAAGCTGGTGACTTAAAGCAACATGAATTTATTCTCTTTTTTTTTAAATTTGCAGTCACCTGGGTAGCTCAGTTGGTTTAAGCATCAGACTCTTGGTTTCAGCTCAGGTCATGACCTCAAGATTGTTGGTTGAGATGAAGCTCCACTTCAGGCTCCACACTCAGTGCAGAGCCTGCTTGGGATCCTTTCCCCCACCTCTCTCCCTACCCTACTCCTCCCCTTCTTGCTCTCTCTCTCGCTCTCTAAAATAAATAAATAAAATCTTAAAAAAACATTTTTTTTTAGTTTGCATTCAATTTACTTAAACTAAATGAACAAAAAAAACCCACTTCACCCATATCTCCCACACCCCCATCCCCCTGCCTCTTGCAACCAGCAATTTGTTCTCTATATCTGTAAGCTTAGGGTTTTTTGTTTTTGTTGATTCTACCTGTAAGAAAAAAAAAAATCACATGGTATTTGTCCTTCTCTGTCTTATTCCACTTGGCATAATGGCCTCAAGGCCCACCCATGTTGTTGCAAGTGGCAGGATCTCATTCATTTTTATGCCTGAATCATAATCCATTATATCTATATCTATAGATATAGATACACACACACACAGACACACCACACACACACACACACACAATTTCTCAATCCATTCACCCAATGATGGACACTAATGTGGCTTCCATATCTTGGCTACTGCAAATCATGCTACAATAAACATAGGGATGCATCTATCTTTTGGAATTCGTGTTTTTGTTTTCTTTGGATAGACACGCCAGAAGTGGAATTGCTGGATCATATGATAGTTCTATTTTCAATTTCTAATCTCTTATAGTTCTGGAGGTCAGAAGTCAGAAGTCCAAAACCAGTTTCACCGGGACAAAACCAAGGTGTCAACAGGGCTGTGTTCCCTCTGGATGCTTTCGGGCAGAATCCATTTCCTTGCATTTTCCCGCTTCTAGAGCTGCATTCCTTGGCTCATGGCCTCTTCCTTCAACCTCAAAGCCAGTGGCCTACCACCTTCTCTCTGTGACTCTGCTTTCCTCATCTTCCATCACATGGCCTTCTTCTCTTTTGTCTGTACTTTCCTTGTACCTCCCTCTGATAAGACATTCATGATTGCATTACAGCCCACTTAGGTAGTAAAAAATATCCTTATTACAAGATCCTCAAATTTGCCGTAATGCAAAGTCTTTAAATGGACAAGTAAGTTCATGGGTTCCAGGGATTAGGACATGGATATTTTGGGAGGGGGACCATTACTCAGCCTACAACAAAAGCTATTATGAAAAATCAGATACACGTCTTTGTGTGGATATATACTTTTAGGGGCACCTGGGTGGCTCAGTCGGTTAAGCGTCTGTTTTCTGCTTATGATCTCAGGGTCCTGGGATCAAGCCCTGCATGGGGCATCCCTGCTTGACAGGAAGCATGCTTCTCCCTCTCTCCCTCCTCCTACTTGGGTTCCCTCCCTCTCTCTCTGCATCTCTCTCTCTATCAAATAAATAAATAAAATCTTTAAAATATATATATATACTTTTTTAAAAAGTATTTTTTAAAAAATACTTTTAAATTTTTAAAAAATATTTTTTATTCATTTATTCATGAGAGACTGGGAGAAAGAGAAGGGGAGAAGCAGGCTCCCCACTGAGCAGGGAACCCAATGTGGGGCTCGATCCCAGGACCCCAAGATCATGACCTGAGCCAAAGGCAGACGTTTAACCGACTGAGCCTCCCAGGCGCCCCAAGATATGTACTTTTATATCCTTTGGGTAACCTATCCATGGAGTTGCTAGGTCATGTGGTTAGTACATATACTTTATTAGAAACTACCAAACTATTTTCCAAAGTGGTTGTACCATTCTATATTCTCACCAACAACATATGAGAATTCCAACCATCCTTACTAACACTTGTTGCTCTTAGTCTTTTTAATTCTGACCATTCTAGTGAGTATGTAGCACACTTGTTACTGCTTTAATTTGCATTTTCTTAATGATTAATGATGAGCATCTCTTCATGTGTTTATTGGTCATTTATATATCTTCTCAGTGAAGTGTTTATTAAAAATCTTTTGCCTATTTTTAAAAAATTTGGGCAGTTTGTCTTCTGATTATTGAGTTCTGTGTATCACAAATATATTCTCACAGTCTGAGATTTGTCTTTCATTTTCTTAACAATGTCTTTGTAAGAGCAAAAGTCCAAAAATTGATGGTATCCAATTTATCTTTTTTCTTTTACTGTTCATGCTTTTTATATCCTAAGAAATCTGTCTCTTCAAGGTCACAAAGTTTTTTTTTTTTTTTTTTTTTTAAACTTCCCCCAATGACTCTCACACACAGGCCAAGATGAGAACTACTGAACTACTGGTCTACCAGGAATCTGACCTAACTTGCTCAATTTAACCTTTCTACCATGGAACTTAGGTTACTAAAGGCAAAACAAAAAGTACAGTCAACTGAAATACTGTTAAAAAAAGAAGAAGAAAAAGTGCAAACTGAGAGCCTTGGGACTATCTGAATTGACCAGCTTCCAAGGCTAACGCATGAGCAACTAAGGGCTAGAAACAGTGAGCTGAAAAGCAAGGTCCGAGGTACTTTCTGTGTGTTCCAGCTAAGTGAAAGGAAGAAGAGAGAACAGGATTGTCCTCTCCCCTGTGGGAAAAAGCACACCCAAGTTTACTTTGGTTCAAATGAAAAAGTAGGGAAAATGATTTCTCCTCCTGGTGAGATTCTGTAGAACACATCTCTCACAGAGACGATGTGGAGCTGGAAGTCAAACTTGGCAGGGTTGGCTCCTGGTTTTGAAGCTACCGCATTAAACAAATGAAGGTGGCAGCAATAATATTTGCCTAAACCTCGGTTCCAACAGGGGTGAGACAGACTGAGCTTTCATTACGTGAAAGGAGATGTCAGGAATCCCAAATGGGCTCCATTTCCCCCGGAGTCCTAGACAAAGTGGGTCTGTTTCTAAGCTGTGGACAGGAGGTTACTTTCTCTAGATGTTATATTTAGCTAAAGGAATCTCCACTATGGCTTCATGCAAAATGTAAAGTATGTCCCAGCAGACAAAACCACAAGCCAGAGGGCCGGCAAGGAGCATCCCTGAAGGGGGTTCAGTAGTACAGACGGGCCAATTGTGCAGCCACCCTGACATCCCCAAATTAGCTGAGTTATCTGTGAGCCAGATTTCTGGCCAGTTCTCGCATTTAATGAATCTTTGTTTCCCCCTTACTAGAGATCCTGCCCCTGGGGAGAAAACCCTGCTGTCCTATTTATTTCACTGTCAACTTCCAGCGCCTTGCCCAGACGCCAGGTAGGAGAAACAACCCAACGTTGATGTTTAACACCTCCAAAGTTTTAGAAGGTTTGTGTGTAAGAGAAAAGGTGAGGTCAATTCTGGAACTAAGTGAAATATCTGGGTTCAACAGAAAAGAGTAAGAAAATCCAGAATACCCTCCACTCGGCACACCAGAACCAGAGTCCTAACCTAACACAGCATGTAGGAGGAAATCTCAGGTTCCAGAGGGAGATGAATGGATTTAACTACTAGCCTCACCTCCTTTTTTTTTTTTTTTTTTAAGATTTTATTTATTTATTTGACAGATAGAGATCACAAGTAGGCAGAGAGGCAGGCAGAGAGAAAGGGGGAAGCAGGCTCCTTGCTGAGCAGAGAGCCCCATGCGAGGCTCGATCACAGGATCCTGATCATGATCTGAGCTGAAGGCAGCGGCTTAACCCACTGAGCCACCCAGGCGCCCCTCACCTCCTTTTTTGATTAATGTCCCTAAGGTTCAGTTTCCTCCTTCATAAAATAGGGTTCTTAATAGCAACTACTTCATGGAATTATTGTAAAGATTAGGCATATAAAGTGTTTAGCACTGTACCTAGCACATAAGGGTTCTAAAAATGTGAGTTTTTTTTTATCATAACCTTTGCTAGTGAATCATTAAGTTTTATAGAGTTTTTTTTAAAAAGAATGTAAAAAGGAGGAAAACCCATGACTTTTGCCAGGGAGAAATAGATCCAAATTCACATAAAGCTCAGGTGAATTTTCAAAGGTGTCCATAGCTGAACCAGAAATAAAGGTATCGTTCCTAAAGCCTGTGTCTCCAAAGAAATATGGATTTGCCTTTTGCGGCTGGCACCAAATTTACAGGTAAAACAAAAGGTTTAACTATTCTATACACTTGGATTCCTGTTTGGCATATCTTGGTTGCTGGCCATTATAGATAAAAGAATCTGAAAAAATGGTTCATTCCTCAAGAAATTTGGTCTTTAATTGCCTAAGCTAGCTAGCCCCCTCTCCATACCCACACCCACTTTTGTTTGTCTGTGTCTTGAGGATTCTAGTTTCCTTATCACAATTTAACAAAGGTCACCCAACCACCAGAAGGAAGCCCCCAACTCAGGATACCCTATATTGGGTATCACAGAATTCACCACAGAATTATAACATATTAAATTTTGAAGGCAGCATGAAGATCAGATAGGTTAAGCACTTTTTTAACTTTAGGAAACTAAGGCATAGAAAGAAGTAAGTGTCCAAGGTTTCAGAGCTGCTACCAGAGTTGAGCCCAAGAGAAAGGGTCATTTGGAAGAGACCTTTGCTTTGATACAGCAAAGCAAGCCCTGGGAAGCTTCACTTAACTGACAGCGAGGCCAGGCTCATTCCTTAGTTCTCTTATCTGATTACTCTATCTTAACCAGTGGGATTCTAATTCTTCATGTGAAACACACTTTAAACAAAAGGGAACAAAAAAATTAAGTTATGGAGACAAAATGCTTCTGTGTCCATTACTAGAAAGCAAGAAAGGCTCTCTCCCAGCCAAAACAGAATTAATTTACACTTGTGATCAGCCAAGCCAGCTTCTACCTTAGAACACTCAGACTACAATGGACCCCAGGGGAGAGAGAAAAGAGATTATTCACACAGCGGGATAGTAAACATTGGCTATTCAGCAATCCCATGCATATCTCTCATAATAACTATAATTTAACTGATGAAATGTTACAAAGATCAAGAGAAAGTCCTATGAGCTCCAACCATATACAATATGAGTAAGTCTCACAAACATATGTTGAATGACAGAAACCAGACACAAAAGAGGACACACTGTATGGTTCTATTTATATAAAGTATGAAATCAAGTAAAACCCATCTCTGCTGTTAAAAGTCAGGACACTTGTATATCCTTGGGGGTTGGGACCACCCCTCTGAACCCCCCCCAATCCCCCCCCCAACCCCGCAAGGACTGGGAGGAAGCCCAAGCAGAGTTTCTAGGGCAGCGAAATCATCTGTTTCTTGATCTGGGCTCTAGTTACTAGGTGTGTTCGGTTTGTAAAAATGCAAGTAGCTCTAAGCCCATGAAATGTGCCTCTTTCTTCAGGGAAATATAAAATATAAATAGTCCTATGAGGAATGAGAAGTTCTTCCCTACACCCTCAGCAAAGCAATGCACAGTGTATGGAGGTCAACTCTTGAGACCATGGCTAGGAATATCATTCGCGGGCAAATTCTCCTTCTGAAGGGCAAAGACCCCATATCTTCTCTATGAGCCATGCACTTGGGCTCTTGGTGAGACATGAAAGGTACTTGAGGAAGCAGAAGCATCCATGGCTTTGGTAAGCAACTGCCTTCAGTGCACACTCTCAGAGATCTGGAGGGGCCGTAATACTCTTCCAGCGTGGCTCCTCTCTAACCTTCTTAAGTTGGGAGTGAAGGGAATGGAGGGGCTTGGGTGAGGTCGAGAGAGCTGAACGTCCCTCATAGATGAACAGAGAAAATGAAGGAGGAAATGATCAGTTAGCCCCGTCCTTCTAGAGATAACTGAAGTAGCTGTCAAGGTCACAGAGAAGAGCTGAAGTGGCATCTGTCTTACATCTACCTAAAAAGGTTTAATTTTTTTTCTAGTAAAAGCTATATATTTAAGGAGTATGGCATTATTTTATTTTTAAGATTTTATTTATTTATTTGACAGACAGAGATCATAAGTAAACAGAGCAGTAGGCGGCGGGGGCGGGGGGTGGGGGGGGAGCAAGCAGGCACCCTGTTGAGCAGAGAGCCCAATGTGGGGCTTGATCCCAGGACCCTGGGATGATGACCCGAGCCGAGGGCAGAGGCTTAACCCACTGACCTACCTAGGCGCCCCATGGAGTACGACATTACGATTGGATACAGATGTGTACATAGTGCAGAGATCACTACAGCCAAGCCAACTCACATACCACCTCACAGTTACCTGCATGTGTGTGTGAAAAGAGCACATGAAATCTACTCCCTGGCATATTTCCAGCATTCAGGACAGTTTTAGCTACAGTCGTTCTTTTTAGCCACACCCATACATCACCAAGTGCTGCAGAATCATTCAGATGAATGATAAGGAAGCTAGAGCAGATGCTGGAAACCATGAGGAAATGGTGAAAAGCACCTTCACCCCTAAGTGAAGTACAGCCCCAACCGCAGCAGAGCCAGGCCACTAAAAATAGTCCATGAACTCCGGGAGGAGCTCTCTTTCTCTTCCTTCTTTTCATTGTCAGATGCTTTTTACTCTTCATATCCTGTCTCTAAGACACAGGAAAAGCCCCTACACAGATGCATTATGTTGATGGGATATTCTAAATCAGTTCTTTTTTTCATGCTGGTGTAAACAGAAGAGACTGGGTTCTAATTCCAGACCTACTGAAATCTGGAAAACTTCCTAATGTTAGGAATTGGCATACTAGCTACGACTGACCACAGTCCTGTTCACTGAAGTCCTTTCTCTACCAGCCTCGGATTTCAACACTGGATTTTGTTCAATGAAAACCAATGAATTTCCTTTATTTGAAACCAAAAAAATAGCCCTACACACCCTCGTTATACCTAGAACTTGTGGGAGGATTATTTGCCTTCTGAAAAGTCTTCGGGGGATATCAGAGCTTGGATGTTAGACACGGTACATTATGTACAATGGTTGGGGCTTTTGCCATCAATTGTCACTAAAAGTCATGAATGGATGACTCCATTGAGAGCTCAGGCTGAGAGAGCTTAGAAGAGCGTTTCCTTAGTTCCCAGAGATGATTTCCACCACTAACAGGTAAGGTCCATTTTGCAGAAGTTTCTTAAGATTACCACAATTAATTTTGAGTTTTTCCCTTGGTCAGACTTTTCAACTTACATCCAAGGAATTGTGAAAAACAACTGAGCTTCAAAAAGCATTCAGGGACCCAAAGACCAAGATATGTCATGATAAGAATAACTAAATTCATGTGTTCACCTTGGCCAAGATGAGCACTTAGGAAGAAAACTAATCTAACACACAAGCATACATGAACTAGAAGAGGAAAACCTGAAATGACACTGACGGACCCCAAATCTCAACGCCTTTACAAATCACTTAAGGAAATCAATCAAGCAAACACCATCATCACTAAAACATGCAGATTATGAATTGTATTTCCAGGGGTGGGGTTGTACCTTGCAAATGGTTCCTCTCCCAGGCCTACTATTAATTCAACTCAGAAAGGAAGAAAAGAATGACTAGTCAGTATTTTTTCTCCATGAGACCGGGGTAAGGAATGACCAGTGGAAAGCCTTTTAACTAGGCCAATAACAGTAGCCTTTCTCTTATTTACAAGATGGTAGTATTTGCTCCACCCAAGTATTTCTGTGCCCGGAAATAGCTATATACCTTTTTAAAGAGTCTTCCTGAGTCCTCGCTGACTTGGACAAATCGAGGAATGATGTTATTCAGGTAGATGTCACTCAGGGTGGTATGGTCCCTGCTCTCCCGCTTCACCTGGTTTAAGAGGAGATTCCAGCAGTTGACAGGAGAGAGAACATTCTGATCCTTCCTGCAGAGAAACAGCAAGAAAAAAAAAAATCAGTGTCGGTGAGTAGCCAGGTTCAACAGCTATGAATATAGTCCGTGTCATAAAATCACAGTGATCAAAGGCAAGGCAGAAACAGGTATCTTTCCTGAAGCCTACATTTCTAGTTTTCTCTTATTTAAAAACTCAGTGGAGAAAATAAGAATCATGAGAAGAGGAGGGAGGAGAGAGGAAGAGGAAAAGAGGAGAAGAAAGAGGAAAAGCAAGATTATCTGCTGAGCATGCATTATGTTCTAGGAACTTGGTGAAGGTTTTATATGTATTATCCCAAAAGTTTCATCATTTCCCTGTAAGAGAAGAACTACTGTTATCCCCATTTTACTAATCAGAAAACTGAAACTCGGAGAAGTTCTCACTTGCCCACGACTAGTAAGAAGTCACAGAGACAGTAAGAGGGCGTCAGGGACTAGAGCGACAGCTCTGCGTCATCTGACTAGGACAGGTCTAGGCTGTCTGACTCCAAATCCATAACCTTAGCCACTGAGACATTTGGTTTGTGTCTGGGTTTGGAGACACAATTTAGAGGTCCTAGAGACAAAAATCATGAAAGCACTACAGACCACATCCCTACACATTATTCATATTAGGATTCAGTAGGACAACAACTTTTGAGGCCCATGCCATGAAAAAAAAAGTCCCTAAAACCTCCTCAGGCCCACAGAACCCCTGTAAGGAGGTGCTGAGCTCCCTGGTTGACCCCTTATGTCTTGCCCCATACAACCAAGCACAAACCATACCTGAACACGTGTATCCTTAAAACTTCACAGTCTGAGCAGGGCAGTTAAGTGCCAAACCTGGGTGTTCATTTGTAATGAAAACACTGTGATCCAAGAGAATCAACTGGTGATCTACACAGTTCGAAGCACCAATTTAAGCACCAGAAAGTTCTGCAACTGCGAGCTGGATTTCTTTAAAAAGAGAAACTGAAAGTAGGGGGTGTTTGTTACACTTCTTATCAAGGGCTTACTGTGCACTTGGCACATGGTCGGGCCCTATACTCACATTACTTAACTTGAACCCTAAAACAACCTGATGTAAAGGGCCTATTATTAACCACATTCAGCAGATGTGGGAAGTTGACTGAGAAAAGTTAAATATCTTCTTCAAGGTCACATAGCTAAAAAGTAGCAAAGCTGGAATTCAAAACCAAGTCCTGTTAAGTGTAGAGAAGGGTCTTAATCATTGCAAAGAATCACAACCTGTTCACTTCTCTTCCCCTCCTTCCCTCTCTACAGTCAGACTCTTAAATGCAAAGGAAGATGAGTGGACAGTGGCTTGGTTCTTGAGTCAGCACTGCCTGCATTCAGAGCTGGAAGCCGTCGGGCAGCTGTGATTTGTAGAGCACGGAATTCAGCTTTAGAAGGGGCTTTTCCAATTCTGTAGTAAGGTGATGATTCCCAACTCATCACTTCCTCTGGCTTCAGAACACACCAGACCATTACATCAAATATCTGTCTAGCCAGCACTAAGCAGCTTCTTCAAACCAATGAATGTTAGAGTCCAAACTGAAGCTGTTCTCTATCTTCTCCTGACCGCCACCTCTGCTCCAGGCATGACACCTCTGCAGGCAGAACACCAAACACTTCTGCTCAGACTGCCTCAGCAGTATTATGTCCTCTTACTTTTCTAGAGAAATTGAAAGATTTCTGTGGAAACACACACACACACACACACACACACACACACTAGCCCAGAGAGAGAGAGAGAGAGAGAGAGAGATATTTAGTCTCTGAAAAACAAACCAAAAAAAGTGAATAAGAAACAATCCTAAACACAAAGTTGAACACACGCGTTCAGTGACCTTTGGTGTTTCCAGTGCAAGAAAACTTTCTAATGCATTCCAAATCAGTTTCAGTTACCAAATCCTAAGTAATCAAATTTACATTTTTGTTGGGTGGCAAAGTATCCATGTCCTCAGTAAGCATGGAATAGATCAGGCAATTACACTTGCTTTTTTAAAAGAGCAGATCTCACAAGATCTGAGCTTGATGACTGCTTGGTCTGCTTATGTGTGGACCTGGGTTTGGTGGCCTCTATTAGATCTTTCCCTAGAGGGCTCATACATGTAACAATGATACTACAACTCAGTTTCACAAATGCATAAACGTGTGTAAACATTTGTATCTGAAATGAACAAAGTACAGTATTAGGGGCTTTTAGTTGTAAAAGTGCTGGTAACATAGAGCAGTGTGAGAGAGAAAGAAAGACCTGTAACACAGCAGAGCATCAGAGGTAGGAACAAAGGGCCAGCTAGCCTGCAAACATACACGGCAGATCACAAGTGCAGGGAGGAGAGGCAAAACCAATCGGATACCATGGAAGAGGATTCAGAGCATAAATCCCCAGGGGACCTTCAAAAGAAAGGATGAATAAACAAAGATGAGTTAATAAAAAGAATGGGCAGAAGTGGGCATCTTTTAAAATAAAAAGCCTTACGCCTTCAAACCAATAAATTTGTAAATGCAGTCAGAATTATATATTTATAATTAATCCAGGAAGTTCGAGGGTGGTAACATACTTTTAACACATACACTACCATCCAGTGGTGGGGTGACTATGATTGGTTTCAGTGAGCAGCAGTTTTCAAAGTGTGTTCTGAGAAACCCCAGAATTAGAGGAACACATTTCAATTTCAAACAACTGTGACACATCCATTCAAATGAGCAACCCCAGCGAAACGTGTAAGGCATCCAGATTCCCTGCGGTTGATGCTATCACAATGTCTCACCGGCCACTAGGCAAGCTTCGTTCTGTGCAAACTTTGGAATAAGGAACAGAGGCATGTATTTGAACTTCTGAAAACTGTGCTGTTGGTTAGAACGGATGTTGCTCTGCGTAGGTTTCATTTTTAATTCAAGCCTGTGTGCCTCCTTAGTTAAAGCTGTGCAGGTGGGCACATGATTTGACACACAGTGGCCAAGTTCAATTACATGCCACAGAAGGCTCAGAGCCCTAGACTGGGCTTAGGTTAGACAATGGCTGGGTGGTGAGAATGCTCAATACCATCCCATCATTATCAATTTTTTTTGCTTGTTATGCATTTTTGGGCTTACCGAATAATACTTATGATGGGGGATGGAACACCTGCTAGGTAATGTTAGTGATTCAACTTCAAAACAAAAATATCCTTTTTCAATTTAAAACTATCTCAAGATTATAATTCATCTGTGTGAATCAGGATTTTCTTGATACTGGGCAACCCAAATCAGAACCAGAAATAACCCAAATGCTGAAACTGATATAAAACTACAACTCTGATTTATAATCCCAATTTCAATATTTTGGGGTCATGAACACAGCTTCCTTGCTCCCACTGACTGACCCTGTGATGGCGTACACATCGTAAACCTGCACTTTAAAAGTGGATTTACACCAATAAAACACTGCTTTGGATCAGCTGCACACATGGGGGTTCCATGCACGATTTTTACTTTAAAAAAAATCCTTTCAAGATAGTATTAAACTCTGTCGTTTGCTTCTCCTATGGGTCCCTAGTCTCTTTTACTATTACTGAAGTTTCTCAGGCAATATTTTAAGTTCTTTGAGTTTGTATGCTTTCTTGGACATATTCCTCCTTTCAACTGAGGGGTTTTAATTAATGCATGTATTTATTTTGGGGCAGCGGCAGAGCGGGAGAGGCGAAGGGCATGTAGTAGGAGGGGAACACAAATATATCATAGAGACAATTTTCCCGGCCAACACGAACAAAGATGAAACACACTTCAGGCTGGAAAATAAGCAAGTCAACGAGACGTGATTTCATAGGGAGCGCTTTCAGGTTCTGCTAGAGTGGTTTCCTGCTTCAGCAACTTTGCAGCCATTATTTTACGTGGGGCTGCCCAGAGCCAAGGGAACTTCGTTTGGTTAGGAGATTGAAATTTGTCTTTATATCTTTTCCATCTATCATTTGTTTGTACAGCTTCTTTACTTTCCCTGCCCCTGGAGTCAGGTTGTGTAATACTTGGGCATTTAAAGAAAAGGGTCTGTATCCCTTTAGAAATATACTGAACAGCTGCAAACCTCCTCAAACACTAATCCCTAAAAAGCAGACAAAATATCCAGAAGTATTTTTCTTACTTAAATTTTTTTTTTCAGGAGGCAGATCAAGAAAACATAATACGGCACTTGAGAGGGAATTACTCTGGAGTCCAAAAAAAAAAAAAAGAAAAAAAGAGAAAGAGAGGAGGCCCATAAAGTCACAAGCTGGCCATGCCCCCGCAGAACCACAGACGAGATCATCATTCTAAATGCACTGAAAGATCAACCTGCACAGCGGAATCATTCATTTCAAATCCATTAGGCCGGTTTTTCTACTTCAACTTCAGACTATTCATGGACAATTCAAGAAAATGTAGCAGCAAATGCTCCAAGGGATTTCTCTACAACACGTCGGGTAAAGAGAGAACTCAAGAAAGGTCCAAGTTGGCCTCTATGACACTTCCCTTTTTTGCCGTATCCCCTCTGTTCCGTTTCAGTTGTCGCCCCCATAAAATGGACACGCGCCCTGTCGGTGTACCGTCTCACTCCTTAAAGATCTGCCCAGCCTCACTGTAAAATCCCAGGAGGCCTTCTGGCCGAAGGTGCCATTTAAGGAAGAACTGCTGTGCTCCCAGCTCTGCAGATGGGACGCGTGACACGAGCTTGGCATTACCAGAGGGCTGGAGCTTCTTCACTAATTCTACAGAGGTACGTTTCCTTTTGGGCCAATGGCCCCCGACCCACCCACCTATGGGGCTGTTGTGCAGTTAAAATGAGATGCCGAATGCACAAGAATTACATCAACAGTAAAGCACCGAACAAATGTGAAGAAATATTATTATTTTCATTTCCAAACAAACTGGGATCAGCTTTCGTCAATTTCCAACAGGCTCCTCACCCGGCCCTGGGTCAGGGCCAAGAGGGCAGCCTGCTGCAATTGCACAGCCCTTGGCCAAGAACGGTGGGGATAAGACAGCAGCAATCGGCAACTAACCAAGCAGCTGTACGTCTCTGGGAAGACGTGTGAGAGATACCAACGGGAGAGCAGACTTTTTAATCTTCCACTGTCCTTCCCCTGAGGGCCAGGGTGGAACAATCAGTCGTGCATTCCACATGGGGAACTGTGTGCTGCAGGAGACAGGAAGGAAGCCAAAGGGAGCTCAGATCACCAGAGCCCAAGATGCTTCAACTTCCTCTGAGCCTCTCTTTCTTGGAATTCCTATCAAATGTGCCACTCTGTCCACGGGGATGGCAAATATCAATCTATCTAAGAAAAACAGCATTCCTCACATTCGAAAATAGACACATATGTGATGAGTGATGAAACCCAAAATGAGTTAAATACATACGATATATGTTCTTGAGCAGCCAACTAAGAAGAGGATATAAAAAGACAAAAAAAAAAAAGGTACCTGCTTAATAAAAGAGATCATTTAGTGACAGTCGGACAGGGAACTCGTGACAAGCAGGGAGTCCGATTTTTAAGCCTAAATTCCCTCCTGGCACCTTGATTAAAATGAAATGAACTGAGGCAGCCAAAGAGATTATTTTATTCAGATGAATGTTATTAGCCTTTCTGGCTTATTTTCTCTATTATGCATTTTGCTGATGCTGACAGAAGCAGACGGGCTGGATGGAGAGGGAAAGCTGTGGCGGATTTATGGTTTGACAGCGCCATGCATAAAATCAGACCCTTGCTGACCCAGATAAGCCAGAGGATGGATGGGATTTGCTGGGGAAGATGTTAAAAGAAGGAGGGGAGAGAAAAAAAAAAATCACCAAGGTGGGAAGCAACTTGAAAAAGATTCTCCTTGTAATGGTGGTCGCTGGTTGTACGACCCAGGAGTGCGGGGGGCAGCCTGGAGGCATCTTTCAAAGACAGCAGGCAGGGAGGGAGGGGGCAGTCACACTTCTGGGGGCTTATCACAGCTCCGCTTCAGCTTTGCCAGCAGTGAGATCAGAGTAGGAGAGCTCTGAGACAGAAAAAGGGCCAAAGGCAAAAATGTATATTCTATGTATGGAGAAACCAGCTTTCACATTTTCAGGGACAAGTTCATCCCACAAATTGTCTTCGGGAGCCTAGACAGATGATTAGAAAGGATTCAAGCAGTGGTGTACCCACCTTCCTCAAAATAGTCTCAATTGTCCCCTATAATCAGGTTTGGGGGAAGCACTGTATGGAAATGGAATTCTTGTGGCTCTGGATTACTTCCACTGAGCCCAGCCACACCCCTGGGATCATGGCATGTCCACGAGCTGAGAGCTTAAGAGTCTGCTTTGAAGTTGAGAACTGGCATCGTGTCTGACATCTTAATAACTATTTCCTGAATGATTACAGGACCAACGTTCCCCCTGGGTTAGGTCAGAGAACTGGGAGGGGTTCTCAAATCTAAGCCATCGCAGACCCTAACTGGAGATATCTCCATCAATTTATGACAGGCAAGACACCTTGCTTTCCCTGCAACCATCCCCACCCCAGCCCGTGCTCACGGCAGGGAGAGGGAGGCTGGAGATTCGTTTAATCACTCAAGACAGCTCTGCAGACCCCATGAGACCAGACCCGGCAGCAATGGAGAGTGTCTACACAAGATTCAAATCTCTGTCATTCAGGATTCTTGCCTAGGTTTCTGACATCTTATTGTCAGGTCCTTTCTCTAAAGTCTTCTTATTTCATTCATTCAACTAATACTGACTGAACACCTACCAGCTGCCAGGTACTATCGTGGGCACCAGAGATAACGTTTCTTGTTTCTGACCAGCTTCTCCCACATTTGCAGAACCTCCTGGATCTAACACATGGTCTTCTTGCTCCTGAACCTTCCACGAGCCACAACCCACATATTATCCTAGTCTTGATGCTCGTGTAGACACTGACCCATTGTGGAACCCTGGTTTTGCTGACGTAGATCTGCCTGCCCAGCAGCCTTCCAGGGCTTCTGCAGACCTGGGACCTTCCCTTTGTTTATACTGTCTTGCCACTAGCGTTCTCAGAACTGTAGGGAGGTATAAACAAAGAGCTAGTAAATTCCCTCTGCATCCTCTGGGCATTTTCTAAATACTAGAGAACAAACACTATGCACCCCACCCCCCGTGTAATCCACAAACCCAAAGGCCTAGAAATTCATTTATGTATCACATTTCCATCCTGAAAGTCCCCCAAAATAGGCTGTGATCATATCAAAAGGTGTGAGCTAACTCACTTAAAATAAAACATCACGGCAAAAGCAAAAGATATAACAAAGGTATGACCGATGTGCAAGGAACAAAAATATGTTTCTCAGATTAAAAAGGTTTTTTTTAAGATTTTATTTATTTATTTGACACAGAGAGAGAGAGAGAGAGAAAGAGTACAAGAAAGAGTACAGGGAGAGGGAGAAGCAGGCTCCCGCAGAGCAGGAAGCCTGACATGGGGCTCTATCCCAGGACTCTGGGATCATGACCTGAGCCGAAGGCAGATGCTTAACCAACTGAGCCACTCAGGCGCCGTTTAAAAAGATTTTATGACCATCTACAATACAGTTAACACATATCTCTTATATAATAATTCCATAGAATGATCTGTGAATAACTCTATAAGTATATCTTTAGTTTTTTCTTCTTTAGTTAATTAAGATGTCACCAGAAACCCCATAAGTAATTACAGCACAAGACAAACATACGAAAAAAAAAATACACGCAGATGTGTTAACAGATTTTTTGAATGAATGAAATCTTGGGAGATGACTGAGACAGACAGCCTGGCTCACCCCTCCCTACTAGTTCATTCCACAGAATACCTGTCTGTGCCAAACTGGAATGACGTCACCCCAAAATCCACACACTTATTTTCAAAGCAGTAACCACTACCTTGGGAGCAGGCATTTTCCCGGCACCAGTCACAAGCGGAGAACCTTGACCTACAGCCAGTAACTCCCGCCTTGGCCAAAGCATGCCAAGTACCAACAGGCTACCTGGGAAAAAAGGGTATCCCTAAGTTCCAGACCTCCCTTTCCTGCATACCTGTGAACGGGACCATGAGCTCCCTTCCACGGCTCACGACAACAATGAAGAAGGAGGAATAAAGAAGCAGCACTTGATTCTTTGAAACTACAGAGCTAAACAGACTAAAGTCATCAGATCAGCACATGCATCGCTCTCAGTTCCCATGTTTTGTTTTGTTTTTGTTTTTGTTTTAAGCTCTTATGTATTTATTTATGAGAGACAGAGAGAAGAGAGGCAGAGGCAGAGGAGAAGCGGGCTCCCCGGACATGGGACTCGATCCCAGGACGCCGGGATCATGACCCAAACCGAAGGCAGACATTTAATCGGCTGAACCACCCAGGCATCCCTCTCATGTGTTGTTTTGGTATTTATCTTGCCTGACTGGAAGGAATGCTCTTGAGGACAGGGTATATTTTGGAATAGTCAATGAACATCTATCACCAAGAAATGGGCAGGTACCTAATTAGCACTGACTAATGACAGATGCCACAGTCACAAAAATCTTGCAAATGTTGAGCACAGTAAAACAGCTCATTTAATGAATAGTTAGTATCACCCACCTCCATCAATCGTGCCAAACAACCCCTGTCCCATGTATCTGGGCGGTCACTGAGTGACTGAGTCTGCACGCCCACTGGCTGTGTGCTCTAAGTGACAGCATATTATTAACCAGGCCGATACTATTCTGGCAAAATTTTACAGGTTGGGGTGGCGTAAGAGATGCCCTGGTCAATTTCCAGTTAGCAGGTGATTGAGTTCTACAGGTCTGTAAGTAATACGGATGAACAACAGTACCCCATCCCAGAGAGGCGGTACACTCTGCAAAGACCTTGAACCATGTCTCTGACCTGGAGTCTAGTCTTACTCTGGCACTTGCTAGAGCAGGGTAATCGTGCATCAGCCACAGAAGCACTCTGGACCTCAACATTTCTTTAGCCACTTAACTGAATAAATAGGGACAGCAGACCCGCCCTGCCTAACTCACATGGCTATTATAAAGATCAAGTCAAACAAGGTGATGCCCATTAAAAAAGCTCACAAACACTAAAGCGCTCTACTCCTACGAATCAGTATTGTCATTGTTTATTATCACTGTTATAACTATTATTATCACTTGACAGTCCATGCAATGGGTTCACACCCACAAAACAAAGTGGCTAAGTCATGTCTGAAAAGACAAAGATGTCTCAAAATTCCCAGGCCTTAATACCCAAGTTTGCAATGAACTTGGCTTTATCAATTTGATACTTCATTGGCGCACACTAAAGAAAAAAATACATTCTGTTGTTATTAACTTCTCATCCTGCTTCTCTGGAAACTTCCCAACTCAGTGACTCTCCTATGTCCAACCTAGAAGAGAATTGAGAAGAAAGACTTGTTCAAGTGCAGAGAGAAAAGCCAGAGGGTACGAAAAGTAACATCACAGAGCTTCAGATCTAGAAGAGACTTTCTAGGTGGTCTAGAGTCTAGACCTAACATCATTTTCTAAACGAGGAAACCGAGGCTCCAATAATGGAACAGGGCGAGAACTCAGTTCTCCTGAATAGCCATCATTTCCTCATTTCATGGTGACATTTGCTCTATTTCCACTAAACCTGCGGATTCCTGGTGCTGAAAGAGTTAATGGACAATGCTCAGCTGCCGGAGCCCCGGAGCACAGAGCTATTCCAAGACAGCACATAACCGGAATACCAAGGGTCCGTGAACCCGGAGGGAGCAAAACTGCTGGTGCCTGACGGCGCCGGAAAGCATGTTGACACGCTGCATGTGGTTACACATGAAAGGCAAGTGACTAGGAAAAGCAGTTTTGAATCCCACCCCATTCTAATTTGGGACTGGCTCTGGGCACCTACTGAAGCCCCGGGCCACACCCTAGCCGCTCTGTAAAATGACCCTGGAGTTCCTTCCCTCTCTGCTCTGTGGCCTCGAGTTAACTCCTTCTCTGCTTCCACCAGGGTCAAAGCAGTTCTTAGAACTGGGGAACTACGCAGGGCAATCAAGATCCAAGAGGGAACAATCCATGGCAAGATTCTCAGTGTGGATTCAGATGAGAGCCGCTAGTATCTGCCGTCTCCAAGGCGCATGGGGCCCGGAGCCTTGAGCAGCCAGGCTCCCAAGTCTGAGCACAGCTTCTCTAAGAGTGAGTCCTCAGGACCCCAAATCACTGTGCATCAGAGTCACCTGTGGTGCTTTTTTTTAAAAGTACGGTTTCCTGTGCTCTTCTGCCAGTTTCTGCTTTACTAGGGGTGGAGTGATGCTCAGGAATCTGCATTTTATTTTACTGAAAGTTTTATTTATTTAAGTAATCTCTATACTCAACATGGGGCTCGAACTCATAACCCCGAGATCAAGAGTTACACACTCCTGACTGAGTGAGCCAGGCACCCCAGGAATCTGCATTTTAAATACACACTCCAGGGAATATCATACACACCAAAATGTTAAGAACCAATGCTCTTAAAGCAATGTTTTTTAAACTGGGATACAACCCATTAGTAGGGTTAATAAATCAATTTAGCAGGTTACCACCCAGCATTTCTTAAAAAAATGAAAGAGAAAACAGTGGGACATAATAACACAGAACCAAGCAGAAAATAGCAGAGTACAACACACAGAGCAAAGACGTATAGGGATTGTTTTACAAAAATGCTGTTCTCAGTTAATTAAAAATACACCGTGAAATGTCTATACATGTGTGCATTCCAGCTTGTACTACAAAATATTTTTATAAAATCTTTTTGGGGGTGATTACTTACCCCAGATCCTTTTGGAGAAACTAAGAATTCTCTTCCAAGTATTCTCCAAAGGAAGGAGAGAAGGAGAGAGAGAGGGAGGAGGTGTTACGCACACACACACCATAAGGTATGAGTCATTGGTCCCTAAACTTTGAGAAGCTCCAGCCTTAAGGACTTCTCTTGAGGACACTCCTGACAGCAGCCTAGTCCTCTGGTCACAGTGCGCACCTGATAATTTCCGGACTGTCTCAATGACTTTCTCTGGAAGCTCGGTAAATGACTGCTAGTATCTGCCTAAGTGGCCTCACCATGTTGATTCTCTTTCTCTCAGATTCAGGGTGACTTGAAATGTTGAAGATCAACAGTGTCCCTCAGAACACTGGGAGAAAGCTATTAGCAAATGGCAAGAATGAGGGGAGCAGTAGCGTGGTCACAACATCAGTGTTCCCCCAAGGAACATGCTCCCTGTCCCTAGCACTGCAAGGGTCGGCTGTGGGACTGGCGCCTTTCTGCATCCCTACTGGTAATGTCAGCAGAAGAACATGCTTATTCCCAAGTTAGTGACTTCTTTGACCAGTAAATGCACACACATTTATAAACACAGAGACCCAGCCTCATCTTCTCCCTATGCCCAAAAGGACAGAAATTCTTCAGCCCTGGATGGGAGATTCAGAAGAGGCGAAAACCATGAGAAAAGGAGCAGCAGCCCAGCTTGATCCCCTACATGGTCTCATGCTAATGGCTGACTGAGCCGCACAAAGTGAGGGTGAAATTGGGAGCAAAGGCTTTAGAAGCCAGCCCTTGTCCGATGCGGCACCTGTGACGTGGAGAAGGGTCAGGAAAGATGGCGAAGTCGGGCAGGCAGGACTATTAAGAAGACAGAGCATCAAACTTCAAGACTATCTTAAATTTCCTGATGCTTTTCAGTAACTTGTTTTCCTGCGGTGGAAACTGGCACAGCATCGAGGATGCTTTGGGTCCATCTGTTTTTGAACTTAAGCTGCAGACAAGACTCAGAACAGCTGGAATCAGCAGCACTGACCATGTTTTATGTGTCTGGAGGAAGGAGAGGAGTAGGGTAAGTGTGAAGGGTTACATGGGGCAAAGGAAGGGGGATCTGGAAGCCATCCCCAGGCAGAGAGGAGACAATGGCCAGGTCGGAATTGACGCAAAAGAACTTTTTCTATGCATCTGAGCACAGAATGCCAAAGAGAAACAATGGGGGAGTGAGAACAGGGCGCCAGCAAACAGGCCAGCAACAGGGCCCCAAATTCCGCAAGTCTGGATGTCACTGAGCAGTACCCTGCAGCCTCACCTCTGAGGGACCAGACCAAGATCATTCAAGGTACAGTGTCAAGCATATTACGTGAGTTGCTGGTAAAGGACTTCACAGTCAGCCTAGACCTGCAATGAGAGCTGGACTTTTGATTCCTAGACACGAGAAAGGTGCTCATGGAGAACAGCTGCGGGAATTGAGAGAAAGTGGCGAGGGTCATAAGCCATCCGGTGGCTTTCCCACAGTCACGATGGGCCCAGCAGTGAGGGGGAAATGACCTCAGGATGGTCCTCAGGGTCTGCCCTGTGTCCGGTCTAAGGCCCCGGCACTGACTTCCGACAATGCCCTAAGTACATCTATGGATAGGCAGGTCTCTTACTTCTCCCACGGCTGCTCAGTCTCAACTTGAGAGAAAAGATTGGGTGGTGATAAATGTTCATCAAGACTTCATTTGGAAGGGGAAAAAATAAAATACAAGCAGAAAGAAATAAACCAAATGGTATTCCAAATAACTACTGAAATCACACCGAAGGTCTGGAGGTTGGAAGAGAAGGAATTAGCACTCAACTTTTTGAACACCGTGTTTTGGTCCTTAAGGCTGGAAATAAACAAACAGACAAACAAAACCCTCTAAAGCAGTATTAAATTCTAGTTAGTCATCTTCTTTTTCAGAGGCATGGGTTAGCGGTTCTGAAACGATTTTGTGGATATATTAGGACTGGGCAATTAGATACACACATTACAGATAATGGGTGCCAGATTTCTCACTGTTCAGAGAACAGGGTTATAGATGTGGAAAGGGAGAAAATAGACTAAAACATGTGGGGCTGGATTAGAATTGGAAGATATGGATGAGACTTATGGCTTTAATAGAGATAAGTCCATAGATAGAGACATAACCCAGAGAAGTGTGTGGGTATGTGCATGTGTGCACACACATACCCGTTCAACTGCCTCTGTCTGCCAAGAGGGACCACAAACAGTAGGAGTTCAGTAACGAGGAGCACATCTAGCATCCCCGGTTTCTAAATACCATTCGCCATGAACAGGATCCAGGGCTCCTGGAAGAAAGGGCTCCTGAGGTGAAGCAAGGAAAGGACAATTTGAGGCTAGAACATCACTTTGGGCCAGAAAGCTGAACGGTGGGAACATGTCAAAAGGATACAGGAACCAGCCTGGAATGAACATTAAAATAAATAAAGACAGTAAAGGACGACGTGAAAACCTGCTAGGGGCACCTGGAGGGCTCAGTCGGATAAGCATCTGCCTTTGGCTCCAGTCATCATCCTGGAGTCCCTGGCTGGAGCCCCATGGTGGGCTCCCTGCTCAGCTGGGGGTCCGCTTCTGCCTCCCCTCCCCAGCCTCCTTCCCTGCCCTCTCACTCACTCTCTCAAATAAATAAAACCTTGTTTTTTCAAAAAAGGATTATAACCTATTGAATAAAAGCAGAATCCGTGAGTCTAAACTGATATACAGAAATAGCTAGACAAATATCTGGGGGAGGGGGGGATGGAGAAGTTCTTCCTTACAGTAGCATCCCAACTGATAAATGTAGAAAAAAATGATATGGAAACTAGGATAATTACCGTTTGGTGACCATCATCATAATAATTGATTCAAGCAAGAGTCATCACCGCATGCTACAACCGATAAGTGGAAGTTTTGAAAAGCAACATGATATTTACATGGTCTCAAAATATCTCTCCAAAATGCATTAATTACAAAGCATAAACTAGAATAACTTTATGGTAGAGAAATCCGGCAGACACCACTCTAAGCAAATGATCAAAGTTAACATCACCAGTAGTGGGAAATCATCAGCCAGTGACTCCTGATATTAGGTGCTGAGAATAAAACATCGCTCCCATGGTATTTCTGCCCAAAGCACATAACCTAAAGATAATCATAAAGAAATACCAGACAGTATCAGAGACACCAAGTTAAGAGACATTCTACAAAATAACTGAGCTGAATGCTCCCAGAAATAGCAAGGGCATGAACTACAATGAAAGACCTGGAAACCATTCCACATCAAAGGCAACTAAAGAGACAAGCCAACTGAATGAAATGCATAATCTCTTTGGCCAAAAAGAAAACTGGGGGAACAAATGGTAAACCTGAATATCTGTGGATTATACAATATTATTCTATCAATATTTATACCCTGATTTTGGTCACTGTACTGGTCCTTATGTCATAGTACAACCTTACTGTAAGTGACTATATACTGGAGTATACGGAGGTCAAGGGGCATCGTGTCTACAAATTATGCTCAAGTGTTTCAGGAAAAAAACATGCACGTGCATGAGCTGTGTCTGGAGAGAAAAAGAAGTAGAAAGCAAATGCAGTAATATGCTAACATTTCCGGACAATCTGGTAAATGCCAGAAATTCTCCCGCCATTCCTGCAACTTTTCTGTAAATCTAAAATGATACCAAAAACAATGTTTATAAAGATCCCATTCTGGAGAAAAGTGAAAAGAAACCCTTTCTCCATCTCGCCTTTGGCACTAAATATATGTGACTTTGTGTTATCTTTTTTTCATATAAACCTCCTGTCTTCCACATGAGACAATGAGCCTCCTGAGGGCAGAAGCTGGGTTCTACACGGCTCTGGGACCCCAGGTACCTGCCAGAACCCATTAGTCAGGGCTGAGGATAAAGATGAAGCCAAGTGTTATGACTGAATCACATATAATACGGGTGACTGAAAGGGTCACTCAACAGTGCTGATTCCTCAACCTTGAACTCTGCACCTTCTCAGAACACACACACACACACAACCTTAATATATTTCACATTAAATGGGAACCTCCATGAGAACAGTGGCTTATTCTGTGTGGATTTAATTCGCCCTTGGTGTAGACTGAGCACTGAAAAAATGTTGTTGAAGTGTACAGGTGAACCTCACTTACCATGACTGGTGTTCGCCAAAACTTTCTGTGTTAATGAACAAAAGGGCCAGGAATGGACTTGTTTTCCAGAAGAAAGAAAAGCACAAGGATGTTCTTAAGTCCCCAACATAATAAGGAGCTTATCAAAGATTTTCAAGCCAATACTTACTGATGAGAGTGACTTGAAAACTGGCCCAGACCTGAAAAATTGCTTTTTCCATTTGGTTAAAGGTGAGAATGTTTCTAAAGTCTTCTCTAATTTGGAACCAAGAAAGCCTACTAAAGATGTATTATAGGGGCGCCTGGCTAGCACAGCCAATAGAGGGTAAACTTTTGATCTCAGGTTCGTGAGTTCAAGCCCCCCACACAGATCTTGAAAGAAAGAAAGAAAGAAAGAAAGAAAGAAAGAAAGAAAGAAAGAAAGAAAGAAAGAAAGAAAGATGTATTATGTATCTTTTTTCCTTGTGGCTTCCCTGAACTATGCCATAAGGAAGGTGTCCTAAAGCCTAGCCGGCTAGCAGGAAACTCAGTATGTGAGTTTCAGGGCTGGGAATGGGGTGGGGAGAAAAGATGTCTAGCTGAATTCTCTACAGGGAACATTACCCTCACTCACTTTCCAGTACGGAGACCTGGCAAAACCAACACTGAAAATGTACATGAATTAAGTTAGCAGCCAAGATAAAGGCCCTAACAATACCATGTAATCCGCACGTTCCGAGAACCCGAACGGCCTCCGGAGGTGCTAATGGAAAAGTCTCTGTGGCACGCCCACCTGAATGTCTGTATGTGTGTGTACGTGGGACTCTGTGGCTGGGAAGGGCACACGTTTCCACCCATGACCAGACAAAACAGAAGCAAGGAGGGGGCTGACCAGTCGAGCATCTATATAGGAAGAAGGGCGGGGAGGAGTGCAGAAAGTCAATACACCAAAGAAGCCGGATCCTTCTTTATGGGGCCTGCCAGCCTGGCTTCCCCGGCTCTCTGTCAGAGTCTACTCAGGAGCGTGGGCTCTGTTTTCCAAAGGAACTGTCTCAGGAATCATTTCCACCTGTATGCCGTGGAATCAAGTCCGTCTGACTTCCTCCTTTTGCTAAATCCTCAAGATGCTGCCTGTAAATTCAAAGAATTTCAAGCACCAACAGAAACCCCCGCCCCTACCCCCGGAACACAGTAGTTCTGAACATCTGTTGTTTACAAGGGCGCAGGCTGAGAGCTGCCAGACTTGTTCCACAACCTCTCCTTGAAGACAGAGGCTGCTAGGGAGGGATGTCTAAACTCCATGCAAGGATGCCTTGTCTCGACCGCTTAAGTAGAAATTGGCAAACACAGCTCAGCATCCTACCGTTGAAGATAATCCTACTTTGTTCGATTCATTTTCTAATCCTGGTTCTTTAACCAGCTGTACCCAAAATATGTTAAGAAGCAGAGCTCTGCTTATTGATCTTCCCTGAGTTGAAAACCCGAGGGGGCAATGATCCAGTGATTGGTGGCAGTGTAAAAGGCCAGGAGGTAGCAGGAAAGATGATCCTTTTTCAACTCTGAAAAATCCAAACCCTCCTTTTTTTCTCATTCTCCCTAAATCCTTCATTAACACTGAGCTCTTCCCATATGACTCTGTGTCTCTTCCCAGCACGATGCCTCAGCACAGCGAAGGAACTGGATATTAAAGTCTTTACTTCAATTAACTTGGGGCCAAACCTAATTGAGAACATAACTGCTATCTTTTACCTTTTCCTGCCTAAGCCAAGCACAAGTCCCTCCTGAGTAATCCACCTTCCTTCCCTTCCTGGTGACTACTAGAACCTGCCACAGACAGGGTCCTATTTTTAGAATCATGTGCCCATGCGCATATGTGCTCTTATTATTCTCTGTCAGCCCGTCTGATGTTCCCCATTTCAATTATGAAAAGTCCTTATGGCAGAGACTGTCTTTTCTTCTTATCTTGTAAACCCTCCCACTTAACGCAGTCAGCTCCCAATAAAGATGACATGGCTTTTGCCTTTAAAAGGGAACTGGATCAAAGTCAATTCATTTAATTGGCTGCGAATTCCTGAAAATTAAAGATCCTTCGAACCAGACGCACATTGCTTCCTGTGTCTACCGCAGAATTATTATGGGACTTACGACAGCCGAGAAAACAAATACTGAAAGTTTCCTGCACCCCAGCACTGTTGTTAAGGGGCACGATCAGCAGCGGCTGGCTCCGGCAAGCTGAAAGCCTGAGGTGTGTCCTGCTAGCATTCCAACGGCAGAGCCTCGGAGGCACCGGAAGCCCCAGCATCGTCCCAACTGCTCATTAAAGCATGTTTTGCTCCCAAATGCCCTCTATCATTCCATACCCCAAAAGGATGCTACAAAGCCATGGTTGCAGAAACGTAGCAGCTTCTGTTTGACCTCATAAGCCAATCCAGTAGACCACAATCTGAGATGCTCACGACTGAGGCTGCTGGTAGACCTGATCAGGCCTGGCGTGCTTTCATCCACCCGGCTTGCAATCAGGACCTCAGCACATATTTATGGAAACCCACGATTTGCCCATTAGACATCAGAGGGAAGACAAATGCCCTCCTTTTGATGATTATGAGCCTGGGTCTAAAAGGAACATACCAGGCTTAACTACCTGGTTCAACGTAGCTCATGACCCCTTGTGAACATGACAGCTTATAAGACAAAACGTGCAACTGCTTTTTATAGGAACTGGACGTACAATTATAGAGAGTCACATAATTGCATAGTTCCCGCCCAGTGCAGCCGTATCACAAAAATCACGAAGGAGGATGAGTTTGGTCATTCACAAGGGCCCACACACAGGGGTCACTGAGGAAAAGGGAGACGGAAATGATGCTGCCTGGGGCCAGGCTTAGGAATGCTTCACTCCACACAGGGAATAAATAGGGAATCTAATCCACCAAGGTCTTACCTGGGATAAGTATGTTCAATCCCATCTCCTGAGGACAAGAGCAGCCCTTGTATTTCCATGTGCTAAGTGCTGTCCTAAGGGCTTCATGTACATTAATTCTCTTACTCAGCAGAACAGCTCCATGAGGCAGGCACTGGTAGGACCCTGAATTTACAGACAAGGAAACTGAGGCAACCAAGAACCTTCACTACAATCACCCAGCTGGTAAGTGAGAAATCCAGGATTGCAAACCCAGGAAATATGCTTCCAGAATTGGTGATCTTGACCGCCATGTTATCCTCCTTCTGTGGTCGTGATAATTACATCAGCTACCTTTTTTTTTTTGAGCATCTGTAAGTTAGAGGCACTACGATAGTGCTTCGTATGTATTATATCTAATCCTTAAACAACACTTCAAGGTGACTATTAGTCTCTACATTTCGCAGATGAGTGAACTGAAGCTAAAAGGGGTTAAGCGACTTGCTCAAGGTCACAGGGCTGTCAGTGGAAGAGACAGGACTCAGACCCAAATGTGTCTGGACTAAAGCTCTCAACTTAAAAAAAAATAAATTAAATAAAAAATAATAATGAAGCTCTCAGCTTTTACTACTAAGTCATTTTACTACTAAGCTCTACCAAAGAGCTTTCGAATGAATTTTGTCTTTGTTCCAAAGACTGGCCAGCACCCTGTCCTGCTGACCTCCATCCTGCCCTCCCAAAACTGCCTTCGTGTGTCTCTTCTATCCTGCTTTTGTCCATGTGTGAGGAGACTTCCCAAGTCTTCCAAAAAGGACCCAAGCACCACCTAATTCTGTATGGACTAGGCCAACAAGACACTCATCAGGGGACCTTTTGTTAGTTTCTAAATAAAGATTACAGCTTGAGCCATGGCAAAGAGAAGCCAACCCTTGCTCAATACCAGATGCTACATCTGGGCAAAAACTTCCCCAAGGGAACAAACAGCTCCCAAATATGTCCAAAATGAAGGAGTGACACACTGCTCCCAGGAAGTGAGGGGTTCTTCCTTTCCGGCAGCTTCAGGCCTCCTCCTACCTCCGTCCTCAAAGTCATCACTACTCAAGAAGGAACTTTCTGGTTCGCCACCCTTTTCTGATTTGCAATCACAGCTGTAACAACCTCGATGGCCAACTGACTCTGCTTTTCAACCCCCTGCTATCCTGTCAGGCTGAGGAACAGCTCTGAAGTTAACTCCAGAGGAAAAATCCATCGATGGTAGGTGACGTAACTGCAGAGACAGTACACAATCAAATACTGGGCCCGAGGCCAAGAACATGGACTCTACAAGAATGTCTCTCTAATTAATTGTGTATCTAACCTCCCACTGAAAGGCATATTGCAGGTTGAATGTCTGCGAGATTCCTGAGATACTGGGCCCTTGCTCCCTCACCTCCCTTCCCAGAGTTGCACAACTCCCAAGTGTATCTCTTTAATGTCCTGCTAATTTCATGTTAGTGAGAATAGGATATTGTCTTCTTCCTATCCCCAACCTAGCACAATGCCCGGTCCTCAAAATGTGTACTGAACGAATGCACAAATAAATGTATCTTTTAAATCACTTTTCATTCTCTGCAATCTGAGTACCACAGACAATACAAAGGCTGTTTCCCTCTTTTTTCCTCCTAAACCCTTAATGTTGGAAATCAGACACTGCCACAGCCTCGATCATCACCTTGCTATGAACATGCCCAAATATCTACCCAAAACCCAGACTTCAGCCCTGAACACAAACCCAGACCTTTAGCCCTGAATACAGCCATTGATTTTCTCTCAATTACTGAAAATTTCAGCTTCAATATCCTTCTAGCATCTTAAACTTAACATCCAAAAGCCAAATTTCTCGTACTGTACCCCTTCAAAAACAACTCTTCCGACCTTTGGTATTTCTATTAAAGGCACCATTAATCTACCAGTCACCCAAGTCCAATAGAACCTTCAACAGCCCTCCTTCTTTTGTGTTTCCAAGTTCACTTGAAACCTGAATCCCATCTGTCAGCAATTCCTGTAGATTCTTCCTGCACCAGGTGTTTTCCATCTGTCTCTAGAGTGGAAGCTCCAGGATTGTAGGGGGACAGTTTTCCTTTTGCCTGGCATGTGTCAGTCACATGGGAAGAGCACTATACATACTTGCTAAATGGTCTGAGAGATCAATTTCTGTCCTTTTCATTCCTACCATCCCACCCTAATTTAGATCCTCATTATCTGCTGTGGCAACGGGTTTCACTATCTCGAGTTTCCAGTCCTTTAGTCAAACACCACCATTAAGGTTAAGGTTAAGCTTTGGTAAGCAGAACTCAGACCTCAGCTTGGATCCTAGCTGTTCAAACCTGTAGGTTTCCAGTGTCTATTGCATAGTGCCAAATCTCTGTCGAAAGTCAAGGCCCTCCACAATATGGCCCTATCTACCTTTGCCCAACTCCTCCACACACCGTTGTTAACCAGCCAAACTAGTCCACTTGCTGCGTCCTGAAAAGCACTTTGTACTTTCCTCCTGCTGTGCCCCTCCGTGCCTACAACATCCCCTCTCTCCATCGATCAAAATCCTACCTATTTTCTTCAATGTCTGGTTCAAATTCCATTTCTTCCCTGAAGTCTCCTGATCACGCCAACTGTGCTGCTTCCCTTCCGCAGCACACACATGTTGCCTTATACTGAAGATGTGTTATAGTATTCAGGTAGAATTTCTCCCCAACCGGACAATAAATTCATTTGGGAAAGAACCACTCCTTCTACTTCTTTGGATCTCCCTCCTCTAAGAGTCTAGAACAATATCTCAAAAATATTCAACAAATATTTGTTGTTAAGGAAAAAGAAAAGCTGGAAGAAAGAAAAGATGTTGGCAGTGGGTTTTACAGTAGCATAAGGTCTCTGCAAAGAACACAGCAGGATAGAGATGTAGGAGGATTCCTCTAAAGATTCGACAGGCCAAAAAAAAAAAAAAAAAAAGGAAGGAAAGAACTGAGCTATTAAAAGTAGGAGATCAAAACCAAGTGAGCTATGACTGAAAGGTAATTTACAACAAGTCTATGTTAAAAAAAAAAAAAAAACACAGCCACAGCCAAAGCATTATCAATTAGAGTCCTGCTGGGCAATATTAACACAGATTCCACTTAAAAGAGACAATCAAAGGCTTAGCAGCAAGTAGGAATACATTTATACTCTTCAAGGAGCCAAAGAAAATGCAAGAACATCTTCCCTAGGAAGACTTCCTACCCTCACATAGTATTTTATCTCTGCTCTTAATCAAACCAGGCGGATAGAATTTCAGACAGGAGCAGGTTCACCCACCATTCAAAGGGAAGGCGGAAGCCATGTTCCCTTCTTAAACAAAGCAGAATACGGTAGAATCAAATAAACGCTATGTAGTTCCATCCGCAGCATCTCTCATTCTTTCTGCGGGGGGAGGGGAAGAGAAGGAGCGTGATGGGACCGCAGGGTCAGCCTCTGCAAAGGAGTCAGAGCTGGGAGGGCTTTAATGAGGATGTTGGCTCGGAGCACAGTGCGGGAGAGGACAAAAGGTGAGCAGGAGCAAAGTCGAACGGGAAGCAAAGCCGAAGAGTGACAGCCTAATGGCTTCCTGGGTAAGAAGTTGTCCAAAAGAAGAAAAAAGCAGCTCAGCAATGTTTGTCCCTAAATGCAGTCACTTAAAACCCTAACCGAATACCCAACCGAACTGAGTGCGACAGGCTGAAATGGAGCCAGGCTGAGAAACTGGCCTGGAAAAGGGCGGGGCGGGTCCCTGTAGACGGACCTCGGCCCCGGCCACCCTGCCCCAGCCGGACCTGGAGAGTCTCCACCGCCCTGAGCCGCGTCTGCCCGGAGCTGCCGTTGGCAGCTGCTCTCCTGGCAGCGCAGAGAGCCAAATCCATGGCATTGCTGGGCCAACAGCTGCTACAGCTCCGGGGGAGGCGACGAGTGCCCGCTGAGACGCTCTGGGCAGAGAATGAACTATTCTCGGGATCAGCCCTAGAGTCAGCAAAATCGAGGCTACACTCCACCGGCTGAATGAAAATACAGTACAACTGCCGCTCCCGAGAGCCAGGAAACCCACAGCCCTTCTTCTGGCCCAGCCTCTCTGGCCTGGAGTGCTTCATGCCCTCACGCCTCTACTTCTGAGGGCACGACTTCGGGTCAGGCCCAGGTTAACCTTCGGCTCCGGCTCCCCGCCACACCTTCTTAACAGGCCTCGGGCTTCCCGGGCTTTCTCTGAGACTGATCTTCTGTGGTGTTGCCATAGTTACCGTCCTGAAGCACGGCCATATTTAGGTTCCTTGCTCAAAAACTATCAATGGCTCCCCACGCTTGTAGAATAAACCCTGTCGCCTGGCAGTCCCGCGCTACTAGGATCAGGCCCCTTCCAACTTTTCCAAGCTTGTTTCACGATTGCACTTATTATTCCATTCCTCCAGATGAGGTACCCACAAGTCTTGTGTTTGCAACTCTGTGCCTTCACCTACCCTGTTTCTTCTGCCTGAAGTGCTTCCTTCACCCATCCGTCTATCCTCCTTCTACAACTTCCGCCTTGTCGCCACTGAATTCAGCTCACAGGACCAGTACCTAGCACCTGCACTTGTGTTTTCCCATTTCCCATCCGCTGACCTTCACCTTCGTGAAGCCCCGCCCAGTCTGCAACCAGAAGAGATGTCTATTCCCTATGCACTTATGGCGCTTTGTATGGAAGGGTGGACATGGTCTTTCACAGATGCCGTGGCAAGGCTGCAAACAGTCCCCTACTATGTTTCCTCTTCTCCTATATGAATAGAAACTCTACCTTCTGGTCTCCCCACGCAAGAACCCAGAGGGCTCACTACCACGCTGTCGCATCAAACCTGAGCTCCTCTCTCTGCCCGCCTGCCAAGGTGCCGTCATTTGGGGTCTGCTCCACTTCCCTAACCTTATTTTTCACTGCTTTTGAAAATATCTGAAATCTCGTAATATTTTGCTCAGACCTCCACCGAAGCCCCTTTCACGTTACATTGTTTCCACGTCTCTCTTGCCTGTTAGCGAGGGTTCCAGAGCTTACCTCAGCCTCCAGAGGAATCGGCACAGAGCGCAGCACCCAGCAGGTACTTAAAGGGGGGTTGGTGGGCAAGTAGATTGTTGCTCAGGATAAGATCAGATAGGAAGCTATTAAAGTAAATTACCCATCAAGGGACAGCAAAAGGAGTGAAGTCCCCTCTTACAAGCTCTTAGAGCACCTTGTACTTCCGTTCCGCAACACTTACCTCAACTCATCTAACTGTGATTTGTTTAATGTCCGTTTCCTCATCCTGCTAGAAGTGTCCTACGCTAGACGCGGCGCTTGTTCACAGCTATACCCATGGCATAGTGTCTGGCTTGAAGGAGTTCAAGGAATGTGTAATGGATATTTGTTGAAGGAATGGAAAAGAAACTTCCTTCTAATGAAGGTGGATCCCTCCCACGTCCCTGTACCCCGGACCCCCTCCGCAGCAAACGCTTCTGCTTCCTCTCAAGGACACGCGCTGTTCTCTGCTACACAAATCTACCCTCAAAACCTTGCCCAAGTCCCACTTGCTTCCTGAAAACTCTCCTGACTGTTCAGATCCTTTATCTATCTCTGATGATTTCTCTCTGACCTCTTATCACATCTATATTCCACACAAAACCAATGATTTCTTAATGAGATCAGTATTGCTTTGCTCTCTGGTTGCTTCCTGTATTAAAAATCTTTTCTCCCCAGCCAGATATGGCCCCCTGTGGAGACACAAAATAAAATTCTCTTGTATCTTCCAGTGCCTGTACAATACGGAGTACACAGACAGCTCTTACTAAATACTCACTGGTTGTTTGGGGGGAGCAGTGGGATGAAGCCAGGTACCAGCTTTATCAGAAGGGAAATCAATTCTTCCAAAACACCCTATCCCTTGTATGTGATCTTAATCAGAGCAATTCAGCTGACTTAGAGATTAGCACATCTGTACTTTAATTTATAGTAAATATGTCTTTAAGCTGAAAATATGATAGTACTAAAAATCAAATGCTATTTTAAAC
This sequence comes from Mustela erminea, assembly GCF_009829155.1. NCBI lineage: Eukaryota > Metazoa > Chordata > Mammalia > Carnivora > Mustelidae > Mustela > Mustela erminea. The sequence continues at coordinate 46,382,354 of NC_045630.1, read as the reverse complement.
TTAGGAGTAGCTTACCAACAGAATAAATCCAACATTGAGTCATTTTTCTAAAGCAAATGATTTCTCTCCCAAATCTTCATTTATCATATACTAAAATAACATTTTATTCTCTCCGGATTGCTTATTATAAAGAGAACAGGACTTGGGAAAGATAAGGAGCTCTGAGGACAAAACATCTGGAGGAAATTCTCATTCTGGCTTATACTGAGAGTGTCATCTGTTCTCCTTAAACTTAGCCTCTATATTCATTGCTCAAAGCTGGTTCGTAAAAGAAAATTTGTGTCCCAAATTATTAGAGTGATAAATAAAAATAGAGAATGGGGGAAAACAAGATATACTTGGCATTAGTTCCTACATTCATTCATTCATTTACTCATTCAACAATGTTTAATGAGCATCTATTATACACCACATACTGCACCAGGCACTGTGGGAGGCTGAAAAATGAATCAGAAAATGCTTACACCATCCATGAAGGGAAGAAAATGAAAGGCAGACAGTCCAGAATGCCCCAATAAAAGAACAAATAAAATGCTATAAAAATCAGAAAAGGGAGAGCATTCTTTCCTTTGGGAGAATCAAGAAAGTTTCTTGGACCATGATGCATCTGAGATGGGTCTCAAAGCACAGGTATGTCTGACATACATCTCAGGTATGTCTTTGACATGCAGAGATATAAAGAATGGGGACCTAAGTTCAAATAACAGGATGGGCAAAGGCCCGTTGGAGCTGATGTTTTATTTGGCTAAGGTACAGTAGAGGGAAAAAAAACCAAAGCAGAACAAGAAGTAAGGTTGGAAAGCCAGTCAGGGCCAGATGTAGAGGGGTTTGAAGAAAAAGCCCAGGTGTGTATACCTCTGTGCCTAGAGCAGAACTTCTCAAACTTTAAAGTGCATACCAATCACGGGAGTCTCTTGTCAGGGTAGGTCTGGGGACGGGACCAGAGATTCTACATTTCCAACATCCTAGGTGGTGTCGATATCGGGAGACCACACCCTGGGCATCAAGAACATAGACAGTGGGAAGCCATTGCACAGAGAACCCACCCAATTTCCAGTGTGTTCCAGGAAGGCTAAATCTGCTAAGAGCGGGTTGGGCAGACCGGAATGGGGAGAAGCCATACACTGTGGACCCCGACGCTAGTTGTTTGTCACAATCACCTGCAAAGCTTTTACACCATGCCGTTACCCAGGCCCCGCTCCCAGAGATTCTGACTTAACTGCTCTGGAATGAGGCCCAGATTTCAGCATTTTAAAAAAGTACTCCAGAGAATTCTAATGTGAAAGCAGAGTCGAGAATCTCTGCTGTGGATAATAATGAGTAATGCAATCATTCAGACAACAGGGGTGATGATCTAAACGAGGGCCATGGCAGTGAGGACAGAGTGAAAGGGTCACTTGCATGAAATGCTACCCAAGGAACAGACCATGTGGGCAGTGAGTCAGACATACGGCGACAGCACCATTCATTTCTTCCGATTGAAGACAGTTTGGTCATTTGTTAAGAACACAGACTCTGGAGCCGGACTGCCTGGGTTTGAATCCCAGCTCTGCTATTGATTTACTAGAGGGGTGTGTGTGTGTGTGTGTGTGTGTGTGAGAGAGAGAGAGAGAGAGAGAGAGAGAGAGAGAAAGAGACAGAGATATCTTAAGCAACCTCCTTAACTTCTTTATGACACGGTTTCCTCATCCGTAAATTGGGGATATAACAACAATCAATGCACAAACTTGTGGAGATTAAACGATTAAATTAAATACATACATTAAATTAAATACATAATACTCTTAGAACCACGCTTAGCACACAGGAAGCGCTCTGAAAGTGTGTGCTGTCATTATTAGCACGGTTCACCATCTCTTCTGACCCCTCTAGGATCCTGACCTGCATATCCGACCCATACGGAAAGACATCCTTCAAAGGGCTCTCTACCTTTAGCCAGTCAGAAGTCCCTGGCGCACCTTTCGAGAATGCGCACGGATCTAGGTGTCACACCCCGCCTCACCCCCTCCCCGGCCCCATTCCCAAGGTCCCTACTTGAACTGCTGGTCCTTGGTGCTGCGCGTCTTGGCCAGGAAGCGCTCGGCCAGCTTCTCCAGGTTGCGGGAGTAGTCCATCTCGATCTCCGCCTTCTTCCGGAAGAAGTCCTGGAGGTCCTGGAGAAGCTGCACCCGGAGCTCACACTGCTGATCCAGGCATTTCATCTGCTCCGTGAGCTGGGCGCGGATCTCTGCAACATAAGCAAGGCTAGACCGTCAGACGGCGATCCCTAAAGTCAAGACACAACAAAACAGAAACATACATACCCACATTTACCCCTTTTATTTAGTTAGGAACTTAAAGCCTTTAATTTAAAAAAAAAGGTGGGGGGCTCAAGCTTAACATGGCCATAGGATATGAGGCACCTCCAAAAATTCCACCAACCCTTCTGAGACCACTAAGAAACTGGAACCAGGATCTGCTGAATCATTTAAGAGAAACTGCTTATCAGGCATCTGCTCTTGGGTTACCATGTCCTGAGCACCTTACTGTGTTTCTGGCATAGTGCCAGAACTTGAGCTCTCTTTTGGCTGAAAGCCTAATGATTCACCTCTCAGCCATCCTGTTCCGTAGGCACTACTCAGCCATCCTGTTCCGTAGGCACTACTTTCATCCCCATTTTAAAGATGAGAAAACTGACTCTTAAGGAAGTCAAGCTGCTAATGTAGTGCAGCTGGGATCCAAACCCAGAAAGACTGACTCTAGAGCCCAAGCTCCTACTTTTTATACTTTCTCCCATGGTTTCAAGATGTATTTCTGCATCTTCATGAAGGAGGGTGAGTGACCGTCGGGATATTTTAATGGAGATACACAGGGTCCTGCCCCAGATCAAACAGTGGGGATCAAGAACGCAACAAGCACCAGACTTCTAGCCAAGCAAACCTCTGAGCATCGATCAGATTTCATAGTTTCCAATCTCACAGAATGTAAACCAGTCTTCAAGGAGCTGATTTTTTTTTCACTAAGAAATAACCACTCACACTGCTGTCGCTTCATCTTCAGGATGCTCAGAGCCTCTTTTGTGTCAAAGCTAGAAATACTTCGGGCTAAGCCCTAGCTTGCGGATTTCTGCCTAGCCAAGAGTCCTCACCCAGGGTTAGCCAACACCCTCTCTGGAACCACAGCAACGCAGCTCCAGATGCAACCAGAGCTGTGTCAAATACGACACAGCATTTGTTACTGACAAGAGCCCTGGCACCCACGGGGAGCAGCTTGCCAAAACCAGACTGCTTTCGGCTCAGAGAAGGCCCGCAGTGCGCATGCTGCGGAAGCTACGTTCCAACCCCCGGTCCCGTCGCAGTGGAGCCATCCTTTCACACCTTTCCCCTGCAAGCCTGCTCAGCTCCAGTGCGTTAGGCTGGGACGGTGGTTCCAATCCCAGGGGAAAAGAGCACCTATGTAATTATGCCTTTCCTTAGGCGTGCCCCAAAGTCATTCCCAAATCATGGAGTCATAACAAAGCTTTCTATCTATGCCATGTAATGCAGGGGGTAGGGTGGTAGGGAAATCTAGCCTTTTCATCTGAGCTCTGGATAAATCAGGGGCAAGTCCAGGATCAGAGCTATGAGGCTGAAAGGTTTGCCCACCACTCTTAGGAAGCAATGACAAGGGGCAAATGGTGCCTTTAGCTTCGCCTTGAAGTGACTGGGCGTCTATAATCTATCCTTATCTTCATTTTTGTCTCTGTTTTCACCCATATCAGAATGTAGCACAAGTATCTGGTTCTTTATGGGTGATCTCGGGGGATCTGTAAGTGCAGTTCTCGCCCTCTTCGTCCCCATGCCTCCCCCTTGCCAACCGTCAATGCCAATCAGGCCTACGGGAACCTCACCTGAACTGAAAGTGAGCCCCAGAGGATGGTTTCAAGCAGACAGAAGGCTGAGCTGAAAAGCCGCCTACCTCATCACTCATCAAAGCTCCCTTGTTCTGTGTTTTTTGGGAGTCTGATTACAAGGGTGTTGGGGAAAGATGTGCAGAGGGCAATGTCAGGCATCTAGCTCTTGCCAGAGATTTCTGGGCCTCTTAAAGGGAACAGCCCTTGTCAAGACTATTCCTAGAGGCATCTGTCCCCCTTCTACCTATTGGTAGACAGAAGTAGAACGTGGCAGTAGTAGCCCCTGGATGGGCAGACTGGGGGTGGAGAGCGCATTCATGCTGCTCACTGATATTACTTACAACTTGCCCATTAGGGAAAAATCAGAGCATCGTGGGGCCAAAAGGCTCTCCAGGTACCCAGTCAGTTTCAGATTTGCTAGAGGATGTAGGTGGGAAATGGGTCTGTCCGCCCCCTCGGAGTCACCTAAAATTCACCTAAGACTTGGCCTCAGTAATCTCACTAACCAGGAGGGCAGAAAGGAACACAGTACAACATACTATGCATCACGCTCCAACAAAAAAAGAGGGGTGTAGGCACATTCCCAAGATACCCATGAAGTTCCAGAGGTAGAACCCTCCAGGATTGCCCTGGCCAAGGAACCAGCACTTCCTAGGCGGCCTCTGAAAGATGTGAACCAATCTAAGAAGGACCCAGGCACATCCAGCCAACACAGACATGCCCCTGCCTTTCCTGGGTGCCTCAAGTGGCCAGCGTAATACAAAGTACACCCCACTCTCGGGCATCCCCAAGGGGACTCTGAGAGGAAGAAGGGTTACTGAGGACCCTTCATGGGGCTTTAAATGCATCATCTCACCTCATCTCCACAACTAGCCCATCAGGTATCCCCAATTATCCTGACAGCACAGGTAAGAAAAGTGAAGACCTGTTAAGTCACTTACCAAGGGGTCATACCACCAGGGGCAAGTGAGGCTGAAGCTAAATGAAGGTCTAACTTGCCAAAGAGCTTGACTGTGGACCAGGGAAACAAGAGACAGAGAATATAAGCCTGGAGGCTCTGGAAGTATTTCTGGGTAAATTACAGTTTCTATAGCTCCCACCTATGAAACATCCCCTTTTCCACCTTCTAGCTGAGAAATCATTCAGAATCAAGTCTGGACTGGCCCACTGACTCGACAGCGAGCCTCGTTCCGACTAGCTCACGACTGGTCTGGGCCCCTTCCCTGCTTCTTCCATCTACTCTACAGGGCAGCTTTGGAGAAAGTGGTTTTTTTTTTTTTTTTTTTTGTCCTGGGAGCACACCCTGAGGTCTGCCAGGATGCCCAGAGGGCAGAGAAAGTGAGGAAGCAATGACACCCCTACCTGATCCAGGAAAAGTAGAGTCTCTGCTACTAGATTCCAACTGCGGTGGATTCCTGATCCCCTCCACTGAGCATCTCCCCCCACACACACAACCTGCCTAGAAGGAGAAACCTCCCTGGCTGCTGGCCTCAGGATGCCCACACGACATGTAAGGGGGCCTCCAACCACCCCCACCTCTAGGCCTGCAGCTCCAGGACAGAATGGCTGCTCTGTCCGGCACAAAATGTGCAGACTTTTGCTGCTGCTGCTGCTGCTGCTGCTACTGCAAAGACAAACAATGGTCCCCAAGAAGGCAGCTGTGCCAGCCCCAGTCCTCTGTCCATGCACAGAAGGGGCAGGAAACAATAGGCCACTGAATGCCAGCTCGCCTGGGCCATGTGCCCAGGCTGGAGGCCCCTCTGTTCCCTGGCCTACCAATAAACTACAGGGGCAGAAAGAAGAAAGGGGCAATTTATAAAAACACGGAGGAATTCCTTCCAATCCCATCGTGTGCTCACACGAGTACGCATGTGCACGGGGTGTACACTCAGAAACACACTCGCACCACCCACACTGTGCTTCACCATATCCACTCAGGGAGGCATGTGAGGTCCAGTTTGGATGAGCGTCCCTGGGAACTGCAGGTGATGGGGTCCTTGTAGGTTCGGTTCCTAGAACTTGAAGAAGTCAAGCTCTCATTTTCTAGAGGCAGCTGTACCTCAAGGGATGCAAATGAATTCCATGGTCATCCACAAAGCCCAAGTACAAGGTCACCATGAGCCTTGAGTGATACATGCCAAAACGACCTCCCCTGGGCACCAAACACAGCCCATTTATTCACTAAATCTTTACTGAGTCCTGTTGTACAGTAGAGCCTGAGCTAGGTGATGGCGGGGATGAATGAAACAACCCTGTGCCCTGCCCTAACGAAGCCTGGCTTGACAAAGAAAGAGAGGAAAAGAAAGCAAGGACAGTCTTATTGCTTTTACTTTTAATACTGGTTATTATAGCAAAGTCACGGGAGTAAGTCCCAACCCAAAGACCAAGGACGAAAAAAAATCATCAGTAGGAGACAAAAGAAACCAAAAAAAAAAAACAAGCCTAAGAAAAATTCAACATCCTCTGGCTCTTTTTTCTATTACTTTTTTCTTTTTTTTTAATGACATTTCTGTAGTTTCCTTTGAAAAAAAGAACAAAAGTTTTAAAACTAGTTTCCTGAACATCAGAGTTGACCTTTGGTTGATACTTCATTCAAAGATTCAAGTCAAAATTTAATGCCACCGTTGTGGAATTAGACAGTGGTGATCACTGTACAAGCTTGTGCACACACTGAAAAACAACCCCACTGAATTCGTGTACTTTTAAAAGGGTGAATTTTGTGGTATGTGAATTACATCTCATTTACAAAATTTAACGCCCCCCAAAATCATGTTCTTTTGAGCGCCATCCTGCCAGCTAAGGGGAAAATGGCCCAACAAAGTGGCACCAAAAAGAGGAAGGAATTCTTGGTTTCCATTTCTCCATTTGCATGGGCTGAATCTCAGTTCTGCACTGAATATTCTTAAAGCCTATACCAGAAGCTGCCCCTCTGGCTGGAAAGCTTGTCCATGACATTGAACTCCACGGGCAGACCATCGTTCCATCATTTCCGAACGGTGTCAGATTAAAACCAGCAAGGAATGCTTTTATGCATGAGTTCAAATATAGGATCGGCAGACATACTCAGCAAGCCTTCCCCCGGCAGGTGCTGACTCCTTGTCCACACTTGGCCACAGCTGAGATCCTAAGTACACCTGTCCTGGGAGTTAGAAGGAGGCTCATTTCCATTTTGGAAAGAGGGTGAAAGATCACAAGAAGGATGAAATTAGAAGAAAAATTAGCCCTAACAGGATACTGATCATTTAATAAAAACAGGGCCTTGCCACACTTCTAATCATGTAGATGCTAAATTACAGAACACCTGCCAACACAGGCAACACAGTCCTCTGAAAACTGTCCTCACTTCAGAGAACACCCAGGGACTTCACCAGTCAGCAGAGCAGAGGAGAATTTTGTTCAGTCTGTTGCTTTCAATCCAGAGATATTAGTCCCTTTCTTCCCCTCTTTCAAAATTCCTTCTTCAGGAATTTTCTGATGAAGTCACACAAAATCCCCTCCTAGGAGCCCCACATTTCTGAGGAGAAAATGAGGGTGGGTGGGTAGGTCAGGAGAAAAATGTAATCTCACAGGAGGGTTACACAGGCAGGCCCTCGCCTTCTCCTTGATGATCCGGCACCTAAGGGAGAGGAGCTGCAACTTCCACAGGTTCTGTTTGGAACACAGGGCATGAGATCAGTCCATGTACCCTACTGGAACTGGGACTGACTGCCAGTCTTTTTCCACAGAATCTGCCTTACCTGCTTTTAGCCCTTTCACAAACACATGATGTCACCTCAGCCACCTCAGGAATATTAATTCCTAGTACCTTTCCAGCAAGTGTTATATAAGAAGACAATTGAAGCTTTCATCAGGCTCTACCCTGCGTATCTCTTACCAAGACCTCTTATCTCAAGGGTAATCAGCCCCTATCAAAACTGTTCCCCAGGAAACAAAATGCTCGGATGCCCTGCCAAGTCTGGCTCTTCACCCTACTGGTTTGCTCTTCTACAAACTCAGTAATGGGAGGGTCTTCCAAAATCCTTGTTGGACAGATGACAGAACCTAAGCCCAGAGAAAGGAGAGGAACTGCCAAAGATCACATAGCTATTTAGCTGTGGATGTCAGACTGAAACCCAGGTCATTGGGTTCCCAAGCCACTGTCCTTTCTTACCTACTCTTATCATAAAAATGTATTTGTGCACCTGACGGGTGCACCAAGAATAGAAAGACAGCAGTCCTCACTCCAAATTAGCACAACACTAGCGAAGAAATCAGTGAAAAAGCCTATATCAAACAAGGAGAAATAATAGTAGAAATAAACAAGGTATGCTCACAGTAATAGAGGAAAAGGAGACATATATCAGCTTCAGTCCACCTGCCATACCCCTTCTTTCAATGCCTGATACTATCACTTATGGCTGAGTTGTCACTGTTCCAAGAAAAGGCCATCACCAAGCTACTTTTGATAAAGTAGAAAACAGCAAATATTCCTCCTCGAAGAGTGACTGATGGCCTTTATCATCGTTACTTTACCCTATTAAACACAACATAGAACTAGACATGAGTTAATCCAACAACCAAACAACAATAGCTACGAAGCTTCCAGAACAGGGGATGTGATAGATAATTATCTTTTCTCCTTCTCTGCATCTAGAGCCTCCTCAACTCTTAGTCCATGTCGTTTTGGTAAAGCGGATTCCACCTCTGCCCTCTCCAAAGATGGTGGATATTACCTACAGGCCAAGAGCTGAAGACAATGAGAATCTGAGACTGCGGCCGCCATTTTGCCACCGTGACTGGAAAGCCGGTTTGAGAATGGAGCTGACCCGGAGAAAACAGAGCTGAGAGTTGGGAAAAGGAAACGCAAGCCCTTGAACCAAGTCATGGCCAGATGCCAGGCTTATCCCTGGCCCCTTTAGCATCATAAGCCAACTCACTCACTTTTTTGCTTAAAATAGTTTGCATTGGATTTTTGGTTCCTTAGAAACAAAGGAGTCCTCATGAATAAAGTGAAGGATTCTAAAGTGCTCGGAAGCATCATTAAGTTCCCTATGCTCAAGGAACTAATAATCTAATTGTGAAGACGGAATCAAAATATACATTTTTGAAATTTATGTACTAATGTACTACCTAAGTTATGCTAGATATTATGTTACATAAATTATGCCCGGTATTTATTTAACAGATATTTGGGCTAGATAGCTGTATTACATAAATTTTCATGTTATTGTATACTATATGGTGTGTGCTGTATATGTATACTTGAATTTAGGAATAAATACTACTAGTAAAAGTTTTGAGGACTCAGAAAGTGTAGCGAGGACTAACATGACTAAAGCAAGGCTTCTTGATGAAAACTAAAGTCCTTGAGAGGAAGAATTTGTCTCTCCAGTTCACCAACATACCGCTGGGACCCAGAGCAATATCTGGCAGGCTGTCAAATTTGTGGAGGGAAGAAGGGAGGGGGGAGAAAGAGGCAGAGAAGAAGGGAGGACACAGAAGTCTGAACTGGTATTCCTAGGATGGGTAGAATTTCAGTAAGTGGAAAGGTGAAGAGGCCATATTCCAGAGGAAGATTAAGACCTAAGCCAAGAAATGGGAATGTTTGAACATGGCCTTTCTGTGAGGTAGTGAGGAGGATGGTTGAGCTAGAACAAAGGGTACCTTGAGGCCTGGTCAGAGATAAGGGTAACGTGGGGAGGAGCAGCTCAAAAGCTAACAGAGGAGTCTGGATTTCATGCAGCCAGAAATGGAGCTGGTCAAAGTGTGTGTCATGATGAAAAAGAGCCGAAGGAAGATCAGAGGAGGTCTGCTGGATGGGTTCCTAGGCCTTCTAAATTAAGAGATGGAGTGAGCATTAATGTGCAATCCAGGCTGAACGGTACAGAAGTCACCATGAGCAGGAGAATTCCATGAGTGGAAAATCCCTGCCCACACCAGCTCTAACTATTAGTAATAATACACGCTTTAGAGCCAGTGGTCCTAAAGCTAGGGATTCTAAACTATCCCTCCCTAGGCGGTGGTGAGCAGAGGGGACAGGTCAGAGAGATCTTTGGGTCTAAAGGTAAGACAGTGATCTTGGCAGGAGGAAGGCAGGAGTGAAGTTCTGGTCCCCCTGGCTTCCCTTTTCACCACGGTTCTTTCTGTTGTACTTTTAAGTTTGGCCATCTTCCTAACTGTCTGCCTGAGCAGTAGATTATCCCAAAGTTATGAAAAAAGAACCTCTCTTCTCCTTGCATTAACTTCACACCATCTAAAAACAACACACACGCTCTGGAGACAAAGGGAAACCAGACCATGGGAAGGAAGAGGAGAAAAATGGCCCTAGGAGTTTCCAAAGGACACTCTGTCATCCATTAACTTGCAAGCCCCCCAGTGAACACAGAAAGCAACCTCGTAAAGCCAAGGGGGAGGAGGGTGCAAAGGGGAATATCTCAATGAACTTGAATCATCGCAATTGCTCTGGCAAGCTGCCTTGGGTCTTTCAAGTGATTCAACAGAAAGTCAAAGACAAAAAGGTTCCCAAATGAACAGGCTGCTACATCAAATGCCAAAGTAGTAATTTTAGCTCCTAGGCCTTGCCTGAGATGTTTAAGAAACAAAATTCCCAAAGTCCAAAGTCTAGAATTAACTTGTATTACAAACTAAAGATCTCCAATGACATGACCAACAGCTCCTCTGGGAAATGTCACCTGATGGCCCTCATTTCGGTGCTGGAGGCCAACTGGAAGTCGGTTCCCCAGGACCACAGTAATCAACCAACAAATCCAACAAATATTTATCTTGCACTGTCCCTGTGCAAAGGTCCGACTAATGAATCACAGGACCACACAAGAAAATATAACACACTGTCTTACTCTCAAGGAGTTTACCATCCAACTGGGGGGGGGGGGGGGGGGGAGGAGGACTAAATGCAATAGTATTCAACAGCATAAGCCTGTGCGTGCTAAGCACCAAAACAATGTTTGAGATGCTCAGAGACGAGATCAATATAAACCAGCATGGACCTGCGTTAGTCTTGGGGCCTCAAGCTGGGGAGGATTACGGAGATATAAAGGTGCCAAAGGAAGGAGGGCTGTGGCTACTAAGGCAAAGGCAAGGAGGCAGAACTGGGCAGATCTGGCTCGGGAGGCTCTGAGTAGCACTTCTGGGTCAGAAGAGTATGGGATCGCGGGGCAAGGAGCGGAACAGAAAAGCAAGATGCAGGTCAGATACAAACGCAGTTCATAAAGGCTCCGTAAACCGCAAATAAAGCAAGGGTCTCGAAGAGCAAGAGGATGGCACAAGCAGAGTCCAAACCCAAGCGATCTCCAATCGAACAATGCTTCGAAAGAAAAAATGTCAATTTCAAACGTGTCCACTATAGTAAGGGACAACAGTAAACTGTAGGCTGCTCAAGATTCCCGCCAAACTAAATACAAACCAGATGAGTATTAAAATCCAGACCCTAAATTCCTAGAGAACTGGCTCTGGAAGGCTTATCTCCTTCTGCACAGGATCTAGCTTGGCAGGAGGGGTCGACAGGTTATTCCAGGTGTAGTTCAACTAGCATGGACTGAGCACCCACTCGTTGTGGGGCAGGGAGAGGAACCACGATGATTACAGAGGACCGAGACATTCACTTGGCCTTTGAAGTGCCTGTGGAACTTCCTGTTGGAAAAGGCAGCTTTATTTTCCAGTCTGGAGCTCCCAGGAGAAGGTCAAGTCTGGACACAGGCACTTGGGAGCCATCAGCAAATAGACAGAAGTATGACGTTAACGATAAAAGTGAACACAGTTGCCCACAGAAAGCATACAGAATGAACGAGAAGTAAGCCTAGGCCTACGGACACCTCCATTTAGGTGGAAAGCAAAGGAAGAGGAGATGGGAAAGTAGACTGAGCATGAAAGACAGATCTACAAGTGTCAGTAACTGCAAAGCACTTAAATAAGAGAGCCGGGCAGTTTGCTAACGTGGGTGGTTAGAGCAGTCAATCACTACCAAGAACATGCTAGGCAGACCCCGTGTATACATCACCCAAGACCAGCACAACCGCCCGGCTGGAACCGCTCATGCCGCTCCAGCTACTGCGGCTGGGCCTTGGCCTTCAAGCCGGACAGCGCCTGGCCCCGCACCCGTGCAGCAGGCCTCTCACGTCCCGCCCCAGGGACTCCTCATTGCCACGGAGGCCTGAGGTTTGGACAGACTGCCCCAGCCACCAGCCATGCGACCAAGAAGCACAGGAGAGCTGAAACTCCATGAAGTCAACCCTTAACCAACAGATGGGAGTGGGCAAATGGAATCTTCTCTCTCCTTGCCCCAAGGAACGGCTCAGAGACGCAGGAGCTTCCCCTAGTTTCTCTGAAGATGTCCCGTGAGACAAACCATCAGACTCTGGTGAAGCTGTCGCCAGTTTACAAGCGGTCCCTTCCGTTTGCTCTCTTTCCCTGCCACTTATCACTTCCCTTGCCTCCGCATTCCTGCTTCCCCGGGATGGCTCTCCCAAAGAAAGTGTAAGCCTGTGTGTTTGGCTCTATTTTCTAAGAAACCCAGACGAAGACACTTACCATGTACCAGGCACTGTTCTCGATGCTGCATAGACCGTCTCTTCTGCTAAGCAGATCCTTGAGAATTGCTAACTGATTATTTTTCAAGAAGTCAACATATACATCAAGCGATGGGTTGGTTATAAGAACTAATGTCGTCGACTACAGCTTATTTTCTCTCGAAAGGAAAACTGCCTCCACTGAAGTTACGGACAGGCACTGTCTTGTATAAGACGGTATTCAACAGGGATCATAGAAACCACTTATTAAGTACTTACTATGAGCCAAACAAGCTCACAGAAAGTCGAGTCACCATTCAAGTGTAAAGGTACATGATCTCATTTAATCCTTAAAACATCCCAATGGGGTAAGCTTGCAGGAAAGCCGAGTGGTTAAAGAGTGCAGACTCTGCATTCGGAGGGACCAGAGCTTCGACTCTGGCTCTGCCGAGAGCTAGCTGTGCATCCCTGGATAAAATGCTTAATCTCGGGGCACCTGGGTGGCTCAGTGGGTTAAGCCTCTGCCTTTGGCTCAGGTCATGATCTCAGGGTCCTGGGATCGAGCCCCGTGTCAGGCTCTCTGCTCAGCAGGGAGCCTGTTTCCCCCATTCTCTCTGCCTGCCTCTCTGCCTACTTGTGATCTCTGTAAAATAAATAAATAAAATCTTTAAAAAAAATTTTTTTAAATGCTTAATCTCTGTCAATCTGTTTCACTATCTATAAAATGGAGCTTGTAACAGCAGCCGTACCCGTGGGTTGTTACGAAAACTGAAGAGATGAAGGGCTGACTATGTGCCGGGTGCCCTGTGAGTCCCCATTAAAAGTCAACTTTGACTCCTCCCACTTTTACAGATGAAGGACCACAGAGGTTCAGAGATTAGTGGACTGCCCGAGGTCACCCAGACAGTTAAAGATCACAACAGGATTTGAACCAGATATGTTTACTTCTAAAAGCCGCACTCTTCACCACTCCCCTGCCTCTGTGTATTAAGCTGAGATACGGACTCGTCTGGTTCTCTTTCACACTGGAACCCTTCAGTTCCCAGTTGGCAATGTTGATTGGTTAATAACTTCTGAATTTCTTCAATTTAACAAATAAAAGTCCTGGGGCGCCTGGGTGGCTCAGTCAGTTAAGCGTCTGCCTTCCGCTGAGGTCATGATCCAGTAACTGGGATCGAGCCCTGGGTCCGGCTCCTGGCTCAGCAGGGAGCTTTCTTCTCCCTCTCCCTCTGCCTACTACTCCATCTGCTTGTGCTCGCTCTCTCTCTGACAAATAAATAAAAATTCTTTTAAAAATAAATGAATAAATAAAAGTCCTCATTCGCACTATCTCAGCTATGAATGTTTAAGTATATTGCAGAGGGAGGAGGAGGAAAACAACTTTTTTCATTTCCTCTTGAAGGCAAAAGGGAAAAGTCCATGCCCCCACCTAGAGATGCTTTCAACTGGAGAGGCACAGAGCAAAATCCACTTGGAAACCAGTCTGGCTGGGCTCAAAACGCCAGCTCTACCACTTACTAGCTGTGGGATTCTGGGCAAATTAGTTAACTGCTCTGTGCCCAAATGTCTCCATGTGTAAAAGTTCCACAATAATGATACCCTCTTAGAGATTTAATGAGTTAATATTTGTAAACTCATCAGAACAGTTCCAAGTACATTGTACTATATATATTTCTGTTAAACACACAAACCAACTCTGCCTCATGGGCTGTGCAATCCTATAACTCTCTAGACAAGAAAGTACATAAAGTCATAGGTATCAAATAGAATAAATTAATGGCTTCCAAACTTTTACAAGACAACACACACACACACACACACACACACACACACACACACCTCAGAAGTTTCATGAACTATGTATCCTTACTACATGCTATAAATTCATATTTTCCATGTCTTTTTTTTTTTTAAGATTTTATTTATTTATTTGACAGAGAGATCACAAGTAGGCAGAGAGGCAGGTGGGGGGGGGGGAAGCTGACTCCCCACTGAGCAGAGAGCCCGATGTAGGGCTCGATCCGAGGACCCTGAGATCATGACCTGAGCCGAAGTCAGAGGCTTATTAACCCACTGAGCTACCCAGGCGCACCCCCATGTCTTTTTTTTAAAAAAAGATTTCATTTATTATTTGATAAAAAGAGCAAGCACAAGCACAGGGAACAGCAGGCAGAGGGAGAGGGAGAAGCAGACTCCCTGCTGAGCAAGAAGCCTGACGCCGGGTTCATTCCAGGACCCCAGGACCATGATCTGAGCGGAAGGCAGAGGCTTAACCAACTGAGCCACCCAGGCGCTCTTCCATGCCTTTTTAAATGCTAGCTACAGCCCACTAATTTCATTTCATGACCTGCTGATTTCTCGACCTACAGATTAAAAAGCTCTAGAATAAACCACATGACCACGAAAAACAGAACTAGAACACAGTCTTCAAACCACTCAGCTCCTTCTTCACGGTTATTACTGAGTCAGAAAAGGCCTAAGTTTCACTTCCTGCTGGAAAAGAAACTGTACATTCTGGGTCCTCCTCCCATTCCCTCCACAGTTCACGTGAACACTAGAAATTCGTAGACCACCAAGGAACCAGCAGGCACTTCCCGTCTCTACAACTTCTGTGACTGCCTGATCGGATGTGCCATCTGTACCAGAGAGAGTGTTCCCTGGCTCGTTCCCTTGGTTTCGCCTTCCTGATTTTGAGGCCCAGCAACTACAGTCACCCATCATATCTTTGGAGGGAAAAAAGAAAAAAAAAATACTGCTGATCTAACAAAACAGAGTAATGTCATTATATATACAATAAATGAATTATAAACAGAAGAGATGAACTTTGTTAGTGGTTAAGTTTAAAAAAAAAAGTTCTTTTCTCTTAGAGACAAGTACTGAAATATTCAAGGATCAATAATGTCTGGTATTTGCTTCAAAGTGATGGAAGGGAGTGGGAGGGATGAGGGGATATAGACAAAACAGGCCTGCGGTGAGCTGAGCAAGGTGATGGGTACATGGGGGTCAATAACACTATTCTACCTACGTTTCTATATGTTTAGAATTTTTCACAATTAAAGGGTTTTTAAAATCTAATTAATGGCATGTTTTTAAAAGGGGGGAGCTTAAGATACATAAACCCAAAGAAGACAATAGGACAGAACAAATAACCAGATAGAGAACACAGATCTATTTCCTTAAAATGAAAGAACTAAATCTGCAGGTAGAAGAAGCATACTGTAGACCAGGAAATGTACATAAACTGTCAATATCAGGACATATGATGTTTACATTTTTTAACCTCAAGGATAAAGAAAGAATCATTTAAGAATCAATGGAGAATAAAGCAACATTCCTAACAAAACAGGGGTCAGATTTCTCCAAAGCAATGACAGAGGCCTGAAAATGATGGCGCCATGTTCTAAAAAAGTTATCAGGGAAAATAACTGTGATCCAAGAATAGTACGGCAAGCTGAGTCAAGTGTAAAAGACTCCAACATCTGCAGACTTGAAAGATCTCAGCCTATATAGACCCATGAACCCCTCCTGTGAAACAGAAATCCTGCACCCAATAGATAAATCAAAATAAAACCACAAGCAGAGAGACACCGTGGTAAAAGAAGAGGCAGGAGACACAGTGCCAAGAACAAACAGGAGAGTGTGCAGGGCAGAATGTAAATGTTAGCAATACTGCCAAGCAAGGAAAAAAAAGAAAAAATCCAGATAAGCTCTAAAAATTAGGAGATGGGGAAGAGAGGTACAAGAAAGTGTAAGGATATGAATCACCTAATCCTGCCAGGCAAGGAATCAGCCAATCTGTCTCAAAGTGAAGACTGAGCTAAAAATATGGTTTAAAATATTAACAATGACCTCAGCCTCCTCAAGATCTTCCTAATCATTTTCTTAGCCTTTGGAGAGCTTGTAAGAGCTATGATCTTCTGAGGCACAGAAACATGTACGAGGTGGTCAGCAAGTCCTTAACCTTCACTTCAATTTCTTTTTTCTTCTAAATTCAAGCAAAATTAAATTCAATTGTTTTTATTTTTAAAGCACATATGGCCTAATGCCATTCTTATAAAATTAGTTCTTGCTCACTAAAATCATATGCTTGTGTTTAATATCATCATTTTTCCCTCTACTGGATCATTCCCATAAGCAAACAAGCAGGCTCTATTTGCCCCATCTTATTAAACACAACCGTGTATACACACACACACACACACACACACACACACAATTTCCCTTGATCTCCCTGCTCCTTTTCAGCTTTTTCCATCTTGCCTTCTCCTTACAAGAAAACTCAAAATGGTTGTCCATACTCTCTGCTTCCACCTTCTCTCTTCCTTTTTTCTCTTTAGCTCACTGGAGCCAGTGTTTGTCCACTCTCAGTGGTGGTGACAGGAATGACCTACACAATGCCGAGTCTCAGGATGTGGCTTCCTCCACGCCACCAGACCGGAGAGAGGGGCTCACTCCCTGGTCCTGGGACACCATCCTCTCCTAATATGCCCCTGAAGACACATTCTCAGTCTCCTTGGCTGGACCTTCCCCCATTCCTTCCAACCTCTCACTGCTCCCTGAGCTCAGTTCTAGGACCTCACTTCCATCTCTAATTGCTCTCTGTAGATCTCTTCCAGTTCTGTGTCTGGTAATTTCCCAATTTGAATCCCTAGTCTAGACCGCTTCCTGAACTCCTGCCTCCTATAAATGCCTTAATAGTTAGTTCCTCTCGGATGGCTAACAGGTACTTAGAACTAAACATGCCCAAACTCAGCTCTCAATACTCATCCTGATTCTCCATCTCACTAAGAGCACCCCCATTCACCTGTCAGACCAAAAAACTTAGGAGTCAGTACTGACTCTTTTCTCTCTCTCAAACTCCCAATCTAATTCAAGAACAAATCCTTAATTAGCTCTACCTTCAAAATGTGTCCAGCATCCAATTGTGTCTTATCCCCTCCACCAATCCCACCATTCCCAACTAAATCTAAATCAGCATCATTTTGTTCTGGATTACGGTGGGAGCTTCTTAAGGGTCCTGCTGCTGCCACCTTCACTCCCCTGTAGCCTATCCCCTGCTCATCACCCTCCAACAGCTTCTCATTGGAGAAAAAAAGCTGAAGGATTTCTAAAGCCTGACATGGTCTAGTCCCTGACTGTCTCACCAGTTTCTCCATTATATTCACTCTTACTCACTGGTCTCCAACCACACTGGCCTCTCTGTTCATAGAACATTCCAAGTACAATCTCACCTCAGGGCCTTTGCATATGCTTTCCTTGGTTTGAAGCATGCTTCCCCAACATTCACATGGTTAGCTCCCTAACTTCACTCTGTTCTCAGCCCAGATGTCACCTTCTGAAGTAGCCTTTGCGCCATCCCACCTGAAAGAGCTCCTCTATGTCCTTACCCAATTATATTTTTCTTCAAGACATTTATAAATCTATTTAGGTATTTATTTATCATCTCATCCTTCCACTGGAACAGAAGCCCCATGATAGCAAGGACTTCGCTTTATTCCTTGCTGATCCCTGGTCCCTAACACATAGGGAGCACTCAAGGAATACTCATTAAATGAATGAATGAAGAACTCTTGGTGTAGGGATGCCCAGGTGGCTCAGTTGGTTAAGCCGCTGCCTTCAACCCCGGTCATGATTCCAGCATCCTGGGATCGAGTCCCACATCGGGCTCCTTGCTCGGCAGGGAGCCTGCTTCTCCCTCTGCCTCTGCCTGTGCTCTCTCTCTCTCTCTCTGACAAATAAATAAATAAAATCTTTAAAAGAAAAAAAAAAGAACTCTTGGTGTAATGCGAGGTGTAACAATTTATTGCTCATTTCTTTGTACTTCCCAGTTTCGCTTAGATTTTTTATAATGAGCATTTCTCATTCTGTAAGAAAGCAATAGCTATTCCTTTAAAAATGAAAACAGAAAGCTAACCAAAAATTTAAAAGGAGAGATGCATTATCTAATCAGCTCTACCATATTCTGACAAGTGTTTTTGCCCCATTATTTATGATAGCCACAAAAGAGTTCACAATGTAATGCCCACAGGGCATTTTTCACAATGAAACCTTTTTAGGGGGAAACTTTACAGGAACAAAAGTTTTAATTGCCCAGGGCTGACCAGAAGGTGAACACAGGGCTCCCCTGTGAGAATGTGAATTGGCAGGGTTTTCCTAAATATCACTTCCCATTTGCAATCTTTTTTTCAGTATTGCTGAATATGGATTATTCCATAATCCAGATGCCAGAATCTGTAAGCATACTACAAATGAAAAGGTGTGATGGTCTTTGGTAATACTTACATAGAAGATAAGACTATCGCTTTCCAATAAGCTCACGCTTTCTAAACATCAACAACCAGGGTTACAGAATTACAAAGATCACACAGGCCCGTGAGAAGATTACAGAAGGCCCCTGTGAACCCTAGTGACACACATAACCACCAGGAAATGTTCATGTCCCTGTCCCTTCCACCGACCCACAGCAACACCCACAGAGTCAGTTAGCAAGTGGCAGGATCTGCTTCCTCCTCGCTCCAAGAGGCCCAGGGAAAGGAGGGGAGCACAGGACCATCCCCAGTCACTGATGAGTGACGGCCAATGGCAAATAGGAGGTATGAGTGGCACACAAAGCTAGGCCATGGTTTCAGTGTCTCTCCTTCGTATCCAGTCCCCTATTACCTATATCTTCCGCTCTTTTCATGATTAGGAAGGAAGCAGCAATAGCCTGTCCTCTCTGGAAAAGTGGTCTAGTAGCCTAGCATCATGGGGCTTACCGTAGAGGACATCCATCTCTGGGTAGACCTCAAAACCTGGTCTCCTGATACTTCCACCGACATTCGCTAAGGCTGTCGACCAAGCAGTAGATTGTGAATGCCCAGCAGTGGACACATGTCTTCCAAAGCCTTCACACAGCCAATGGCTGCTGCTCCATTGTCTTTTTAAAAAATCAGTAACAGGAATGTTTTCCCAATCTTCCTTTTAAAATTGGACAGTTTAGAGCCTCTGTATATCACGTGAGTGCACACAACGGTTGGGAGTGATGAGTCAAACATCACTAACTAGGCCAAGGTGGTTTTTTCCTGTGGTAAAATTTACACAATATAAATTTTACCATTTTAACCATTTTTTAAGCGTTCAGTTCAGTGGCATTAAATATATTCACATCTGCCGTGCGACTGTCACCACCATCCATCTCCAGAATGTGTGCCTCTTCCCCAGCTGAAACTCTGTCCCCATTAAACACCAACTCCCCATTCTCCCCTCCCCCCAACCCCTAGCAAACTCCATTCAGGCCAAGGTGCTTTTTGAGCATGCTACAGTTTACTGGCTTTTCAGTTCTGGAAGAAAGGCATTCCCTACCTATAATGTGTTACCGCCTTGCAGATACACAGTTGGAACCATTTTTGGTATCCCACCATTTAGAAACAAAACTTGAAAATTATATATAAGAAGTCATTTTTTTTAAAGATTTTATTTATTTATTTGACAGAGAGACATCTCAAGTAGGCAGAGAGGCAGGCAGAGAGAGAGGAGGAAGCAGGCTCCCTGCTGAGCAGAGAGCCCAATGCAGGGACTCGATCCCAAGACCCTGAGATCACTACCTGAGCCGAAGGCAGAGGCTTAACCCACTGAGCCACCCAGGCGCCCCAAGAAGCTGTTTTTAAATAGAGTGCAAAATACAAAAGTTCTAACCACAAGGTCAAAAAAAAAAAAAAGAAGAAGTTTCTCTTATTTTTTTAAAAAAATGTATTCACAGGTCATTAAATTTCCAACTATCCTTTCATGCGTATTTAGTCCCAAACGAAGCACAATATTTTATTTTAAAATTTATTTTTGGCAAATCACAGTCTTTGTTACATCATTTATGCTAAAAAATTTAAAAGTACACATCATTTGTTCAGTGAGGAAAGAAAAAAATTACCTTCTATACAATGGAAGCTATTAAAAATTTAAGTCTCTATTAAAATAAACTGTGCAATATAATTTTAATAATGTTGATATAAAAGAAAATGTTTTACCTAAATTCACCTCTTTATCATAGTTTATAAAAATGACACCATTATTTTTTAAACTCCTGAGGGGGTTCACAAAATTATATTACACTGAAAGGACTTCATAAATTTTAAAATGTTGTGCAATGCCAGTCTAATATAAAAGTCTTTTTAATCAGACTACAGTAATTTTAACTTGTTTCCTTTCTCTTGACGGTAGGCCTGCCTTCCCAAGGAAACTAGTCTATCAGAAAAGACAGACTATAAAAAGAAACTTCAATGAGATGAGCCCATTAACAAAGGAAAAGCAGACACTGTGGGAATGGACAGTCTAGGGCTCCCAGAAGACATGGAGGACTGCAGTGAGCCAGAGGAAGATGGCAGGAAAAGTGTTCTAACCCAAAGGGAACAGCATGTTCAAAGGCCCTGAAGCAAGAGAAAAGAAGCCACACACATGCAAGGAATTGAAATAATCTAAGAAATTCAAAGTAGCTGGAACATAGAGTTTAAGTGGGAGAATGAAAAAAGACAAGACTGATTAAAGAGAGAGGCAGGGGTGAAGCCTGGAGAGTACTGCAAATAGTCTGAAGAAGAAGGGCATTTTTTGCTAAGAGCAATGGGAATCCATTAATATGAACACAGGGCAGAAATTAGATAAGCAAACCACAGTGTTTTTAGTGACATAAGTGCTCTCCTCCAGCAGAGAGCCAAAGCAGAGGGGAAATGGGAGACTTTTTATTTTCAGAGAGTTCAAGGCTTCCAAAACTCTTCTTATAATGATTGCCTCAAACTGAATTTTCCAAATAAAGTAAAATGCAAAGACCTCCCAAGACACAGAAAGACCAGTGCTTCCAAACACGATCACAACACAAAACGAAACGACCACAACAAAAACAACACAAGCTCGGATCTTACGGGTAGAGCAGTGCCATCCTTTAGACATTTAGAGACCGCAGCAGGATATCTGCACGAGTCAGAAGATTCGGGTCTCTGGGTTTCACTTTCCTCATCCAAAAACTGTGCTAAGTCTTCATCTTCTGCCCACCCACCCCACCACTTGAAGGCCGTGTCTCCAACGATGTAAGTGGAAAGGATTTTACCAGCTGCTTTTACTCAGTCCCAGAAAGAAACAAGAAGAAGAAAATGCTTCAGAATATACAGTATGTCTACAGCGACGAGGCTGCCCAATCACTCCACACCTCGGGGAAAAAAAATACTCCGCTGTTCAGATCCATAGATCGGTGTATTCAGAATTTGTCAGCAGGAACAAAATTCACAGGGAAGTCAGCGGACAATTGAAAAATAAAAATAAAAACAAAAACAGGGGTGCTTGGGTGGCCCAGTCAGTTAGAAATGCTTGGTTTCGGCTCAGGTTGTAATCTCAGGGTCGTGAGATCGAGCCCCACGTTGGGCTCAGAGCTGGGCACAGAGTCTGCTTGGGATTCGCTCTCTCCTTCTGCACTCCCCTCCCGAAAATAAACAAATCTTTAAAAATAAATAAATAAAAACAAACACCACTGAAACTTCATAAAATAAAAATTAAATAAAAGACCTTAAGACTCAGCTCTTGACTCAATCTGGTTCTGCAGTCATGGGCCACACGCAGTTGATAGAAGTAAATTAGCCTGGATTTGGAAGACCCGCGTTCTAGACCTTGAACACACTCTGTGACTTCTTATTTCTCATGTAGAATTAGTCATGACGTTACATGTCCCGAAAAGTTACTATTGATTTTAAACATCAATGAGAAAAGGAAAACAAACCTCTGTGGGTTCCATCAGAGGAAGAACTCAAGTTCCTATCTGTTATGTTTGCCAGTGTTTTTTAAGGACATTGTATAAATTATTTTATGTGTCTCCAGACTTTCCAGACAGGGATTACATCTAAATGTATTATAAAGTAATTTTTTAGGGCGCCTGGGTGGCTCAGTGGGTTAAGCCTCTGCCTTCAGCTCAGGTCATGCTCTCAGGGTCCTGGGATCAAGTCCCGCATCAGGCTCTCTGCTCAGCAGGGAGCCTGCTTCCTCCTCTCTCTCTCTCTCTCTCCCTGCCTCTCTGCCTACTTGTGATCTCTGTTAAATAAATAAATAAAATCTTTAAAAAAAATAATAAAGTAATTTTTTAAAACATCAAAATATGTTCAGAGTAAAAGACACAAAATAACACAGTAGCCTGACTGGACGAATGTGATTCTATCAGAAATTTCATTTTCCTTTCCAGTGGAGAGTCTTCTCCAACTTTCTGATAAGAAATCCCTATTCCAGTTCTTTATTATTAAACGGCACATTTCTCAGAAAGAAAGCCTGAAAGCATAGTTCCTCTAATTTATAAACTCTATCCCGGAGCATTTTATACACACTCACTATTATGACACGCAGCACAATGTACAGTAATTAGCAATTTACATCTGTCTTCCCTGCCAGGCTAGGAGCGCCACAAGTCCAAGACCATGTCTTATTCTTTGTTACATCCCAGCACCTAGCACAGAGCTGGCATAAATGTTGAATTGAAATAAATGGAAATGAGTTGTGCTTTCCCTGTCTTCAACAATGAATCTCTGGCAGATTCGAACAAAGCCTTCAAGTTAACTATGTGCAGATCCTTGGTCAACCTGACTCACAATGAAGATTCCTGCCTCACTGCCTCCTTTCTCCGCTCTTCCTTCCCCTTCCCTCTCCACCTCCAGAGGGGAGTTTCCCCTGGAAATTGCACAATTCTTTGTGCAGAGAGAAACAACAAGCTTAGTTCCTGTTGACCTGAACAGCATAATATTCTGCATAACATTCTACCTTCACAAAGGAGTAATGAACCTAATCTGGGTTGTTTTTCTAGTGAAAAACTGTCATTTGAACTTCTACTTTTATCTCATGGAGATAGAACATTCTGAAGAACTCACTGCTCATCTTATCCTCGCCAGTCACATATGAAGCAAACAAGACTTCTGGATACCCTAAGACAGTGTTTAACTTTTGCTGACTATGGCCCATAGCGAGCAATGCACGTTACATTGTGATTCCAGTATAAACACGCACGTGCACTCACACACAGACACACACACACACACACACACACACACACACACACACATACACACACACACATCCCTAAGTCTGATGCAACATTTATCTTTTCTACATTCAATTCACTTTGATATTTTCTATCCTTTTTTCCCCCTCCTATTCTATTTACGTTTTCAAAGAAGCTAGTAAGGGTGGATTAAATTGGTTTCACCACCCATTCAGCAAAGGGGTCACAATCAGCAGTTGGAAAAACACTCTACGGACAGGGCTCTGGTCAGTGTTCTCAAGAACCATTTGGAGACTTCAGGCAGTTAACACAAGAGCTTTTCAAAAGAAAACAAACAGAAAATCAGGGACACAAGATGAAATTCTCTCCTAGAATAAATCATTCCGTATCCTCCCGTGGAAAACCACACCACGCCTGCGCTTCTTAGCACAAAGAAATAGGGGGAACTTGGTTAAAAGGCGGGCGCTACACTGGACCCAGACCCGTCCACCAGCCACCCAGTGAGGCCAAGAGAGAACTCATTCCCCTAATGAAACGCCTCATGACTAAGCCTCTGACTATGCTTCCGTGGGCGTGCACGTGCGTAAGGAAGAGTGACGCCGCCAGCCCGTCGCTTCCCGGAGTTGGGAGTTTCGGGGTGTTTTCGCTTCCACTTCCTCACTTCTTCGCTGTCAGGAAAGGAGAATGAGAAAGTATTGCATAGGTGGTGGAGAAGGAAAAGTGTTTCGGGATGCTCTCTGGGGTAAAAGGGCTAACAGCAGGGAAACACCTTGAGAAAGCGACTAAAATTATGCCAGATATGCCAGAAATCATAGTTGAGATTCTTGAAACAGAAGAAGGGGAGAGGCTGGATGAAGAGAAAGCCACGCAGTCCTCCTGCTCTGTGGGTCAGGGAAGGGGAAGGGAGGGATTCATGAGTTTGCCAAGTGTCAGAAAAGCACAGGTTCCAGGTCTCCAGCAAGTCTGAATGCAAGCCTTCCTACACCCTCCCCCTCATCATCAAACTCCCCTCCACCCCCAACTCCTAAGAGACACCTGATGGTATGGAGTTAAAAATATGGAAGAGATGGAAAGCTGTAAGATCTAATGACACCAAGAATGATAGGGATACAGATATAAATGTGGATGGAGAGATACAGATATATACAAGATATTTACAGAGTAAAAGCCAAAGGCCTACATGGCGTAACATGATCAAACATGTCCTTCCCCTCTATATCCACCCCCCACCGTCTGCTGTCACCTCCTGCTATGTCCTCGCTTCCCTTCCAGACCGCTCTGCTCAGCCACAGTGGCTTCCTTGTTATTTCTCAAATACAGCGAGCACACCTGAGCCTTGGGGCCCTCCCCCAGGTCCTTTCACTGGCTGCTGCCTCTACCTGGAATGTTCTCCCCAGTATCCACTTACACCCTCTCACCTCCTTCAAATCTTTGCACAAATCCTAGCACAAATGTGCCCTGCTTTATAAGGCCTCCCCTAAAAGCTTCCCACACCCCCATTTAAAAATGCAACCTGACCCCACTACCCAGCAATCCTGACCCTCCTGATTGTACGTATTACCTTCTAAATACTAAGTAATTTACATATTCATCATGTGTGCTGTTTATCCCCTACTTCCCCTGCAGAAAAGTTTACTCTCAGAGATCTTGGTTTTATAAAATGATGCATCTCAGTAGTGTCTGGTATGATAGATGATCAATAACTACCTGTTGAATGGACAGATGCACGAGGGAATAAAGAAACGAATAAATCTATAGCACAGATTACTACTCTCCCATCGCCTACTTGGTGATGGCTAAAATGAGAACTGGGCTCCTTGTCACACATGGAGATCAATCAGTGACTGAAGTACAAATGTTCAGTTACCCTTGGCCATACTGGTTAAGCCAAAAGTAGAAATTAATACTACCAGATCCTCCTCTGTTCGCACGTAGTTTTCTGCAGGTGGGAACGGCAGCCACAACAAATGAAGAGAAAAGAGCAAAGAAAGGAAAGAAGTTTCCAAGAAACCAAGAACTTTTAACAGCTCACAACTTACTCTTGAGCTATTTATGTTTACCTTCTCCTAGAGAGGAACAAACAAGTTTTAGGAAGATATTTTTGTTCAAGTCTCTGAATGCATATAGCCACATCTAGAATGATCTATGAAGAAAAAGGTTTGTGGCTCTCCAATGCGGATTTCTTCACAGAGCCTCAGGGCTCTGAAACATGAAGAGAAACACCTCTCTCAGGCAAGGTTTGAAATCAGATTTATCCAATGGCCAGCCCGAGAAAACCACCAAGATCCTGGGTGTGTCTGTTGGCCCCAAGGGTGACATACAAACACATTTTGGGGGCTGTCCCAACAGCTTGGGACTTCCACTCCCGACACATTAAGAGGACTGGGCAGCACTGCTTGCTGTACCAACTCAGGAGCCTGAGCCTGCTTCTCTATGGGAAGACATCCCCTAAAAATAAAATTAAGAGTGAAAAGAACATTCCCCATTGGTCCTCTCCTCCGTGTCAGTGAGGACCTAGTGCCCAGGAAAAGGGGAGATTTATTTCTCAATGGCAAGCACAGTCCCCAGACCAAGGAAAACCCCAGGAAGGATTTCAGGCCACGAGGGGGCAATTTCAGAAAGACGAGGCCATAAAACAGTTAAAGGGGTAATCTGTAGCTGGTCATAATCCATATGTCCAGAACAGCATCGCTACAAATAGCAATCCCACAGCAGTCACCGGCTTTTCAACCGGGACAATTTTTTCTCCTCCCCTTCCCTCTCCTCCAGAACAGATTTTTATAATGGAGGGGAGGCGAAATTAAGTCAGAGGGTTAGATTCCGGATAGCCAAGGCCCTCAGGCAACCTGAATTTGCCGGAGCTCCTCTCCTGGGAGGGGCATATTGTGACCAAGCTTCCTGCAGGAGCTCCTGCCATCTGCAAAATTAAATTAAATGGTCCTTCGCTTCTGAAATCCTGCCATCAGTGTACCAAAGGGAACATCTGAGTGTACCAGGCAGGGATGATGGCTTTTCCTCTTTACCAATGTACACAAATCATTAGGAGATTAAGTCTCTGAATAGCTAATGTGCATTTTCATAAGAAGGAGAAGTTAAACGCTCAGTCTAACAACCCACATAGAAGGGGCTGAAAAGGGCCTGGGATTGTATTTCCTGCTACCTTGGGAAGAGGACTGAAAGCAGGGCAAACAGATAAGGGCTTTTTTACCTCACTTTCATGGGGCAGGTGTGTGCAGACTGGACGTGGGAAACCAAGGGCCAAGAGCTGAAGGGGAGGAAAAAGGGGCCAGGGTAGGCCTAGAAGGCTCTGGAAGGCCCCATGGAAGGGAACAGTAGTCCCCACCCCACCCATTCCACAGGAGCTGCTGTTGCCTGTGGGGGGTAAATTCAAGGACTCTGGAAAGTCTGCAGTCACCGTGGGGCAAATGGACGCTCTAAGGCAAACTGGGATTTAAAGCAAAGCAAGGTATTCCGGTCACCTTTGCTCCAACACGGTTCCCACTTTCTGACCCTAAAACCCAGACAAAAGATTCTGATGGTTTGAGCCATTTCCCGTATTTCCCTCTAACTGAACGTTTTAATTCCACAAAGTTCCTTCCACACCCACCTAATCTCACTTCCAAGATGCCTAAATTTGGAACAGTGGAAGCAAACGGGTGAAAAGGAACCAAGAAAGGATAATTCGGGAAATGACAATCTTCAGAGCAGCAATCTATAAAAGTAACTTAGACTGGGAACAGATTCATTTGAATATAAAATTACATACAAGTCAGATTTAATTCTAATCCAATAACTCTTGATTGAGCACCTACTACTCTGCCCTGTGGAGAAAGACAAGAAGTGATTGGTCAGAGCCCTGATCAGTCAAAACCACAGTGGGTTCCTAGCCACACGCCAAGAGAGGACTTCTGGGGAAATGCAGTCAAAGCTCTCAATTAGAGATACATAGTAAAGAAGTTGGGCCCAGCTAAAGGCCACTGTCTTAACAGCTTCCTGGATTCATGTGCCGCCCCATCCCAGAAGAGACCAAGAAGAAAGTTAAAGAATGACAGACCAAAGTGGAGAGAGAACTCAGATGGCCGCCAGCGTGCTCAGGAATGTATACTTCTGATAAGCCGTCTGGCAGGAAGGGTGGCAGAGAGAATCTTGACATCACATTCGTCTCTGAAAAATTAGAATCTGCAACCTTTTTTTTTTTTTTCCAAACCACCATAGTTACTAAGAAGCCTGTTTGCTTCCCTTTTCCCCTGTTCCGAAAGTTACAGAATTTTCAGAGAGAGAATAAGGAGTAAAAATAACCTCCCGATTCAGTATAGGAAAGGATGCTAAGGTATCAGAATCGACTGGGGGAAAGGGCGGGAAAAAATAAAGCATTTGGAAGCAAAGGAACTCTGCAAGGCTGCCGGCCCGATGTCCTACACTCCTCAGGTCAATACCTAACAGTGGAAACTGACACCATAGCAATGGCATCATCTGGAAAAGCTTGTAAATTGCCACCTCGAAACATAATGACTACTCACAGAAGGGAGAGACGTTCTCCCAGGAGCCTTAACTCTACGTGAGGGGCACATCTCTTTTGATCGTTCACACTGCCGTCCTCAAGAGGGGCTCTGGGGCCTGGGGCAGTCTGAAACTGAAGGGACATCAGACGTCTCTGCCAATTAGTCCACCCAGTCCTCCCCGTCGTTGCAGGGAATGAGCCAAGCACAACAGTCCAGAGCCCTCCAGCAGAAGGGTTCCCATCCTGGATCCCAGTTCTTCCCTGAAAAATTCAAAAGCATGAAAAAGCAGTATTTCACAACAAAAAGGTTCTGCCGTAAAAATGAAAGGACACAGAGTTAGAGCCTGGGTGACAGAGTTTTGAATTCTAGTAGAAAACACAAATCCCCAGACACCCTCTTTTCCCTGCCCAAGAGCAAAAGCTGACCAGGTATCAAGAAGGAAAAGTGCGGCATGGTCTAGCGCACCCACTACTTCCGCTCATTCCTCCCTTCCAGAAGCCACTCTCTTTAGAAGGTGACAAGCCAAATGTCCTCCGGCGTGCAATGTCCTCTTGCATTCTGCAAAGCTTCAGAGACAGCCAGGGGCCGCCTGTGACAGCCCGGTACAATTATAACACAGAGTTCCAGGGACCTCCAACTCTGCGCCAATTCCCAAACGCTCAAAGATCTAAAATGAGCAGGGAAGGAGTCTGGACTGCAAAAAGGGAGAGAAAACAATGCTTTAAAAGAAAAAGGGTACTGACTTCCTTGATAATTATTTTCTTCATTTCGCTTTCCTGTATTTTCTAAATTGTCTAGGATAAAAATGTTGCTTTTCCAATCAGGAAAAAAAAAAGCAATACATGTGACTTAAAATGTTTTTAACAATCAGTATAAGCACGAGGCCCACAATGCTCTGAGGCAGGGGTCTGGCAGCGCCCCAACCCTGGAGCAGGCGTGATGGGTGCTGGTGGAGAGAGGGGAGGCAGGGGATGGGACGCTGGAAGAGAAAGAATGAAAGAAAATCCAGTTTTTTAAAACAGGAGAAAATCGGGGGGAGGGAGCTGGGAAAAGGTGGGAATTTCCTATGATTTAGTGGGCCACTTAGAGAGAAAATATATTCTAACGAAGGCATCTGATCAATGTACTGCCCAAGAAAGTCCTCAAAATAAAGAATCACTATTTCTGGGTATGTTCTGAGAATACATGGTTTTACCCCTGCACATGACTGGGCTGAAAGACCCTGATAGACAATAGAACCCCAAAGGCTTAGGGTGTCTCTGGTGTCTCAAAAGCTCACCTCCTGGGCCAGAAACATCCCTTGGCCACTGTGAAGCGGACAAGGCAGGAGCACCATTCCCGCTTGTTGGGGGAGGCTGCCGCCCACCCTCCATCTTTGCTCTTCCTATGGACTCCGGCAAGGCCAGAGTCGGACAAGTTCTTCGCCATGAGTCTCACGAGAAACATCATGTTAATTCAAGGTTTCATGGGCCTGGGCTTGGAGGAAGCATCCACCACAGTGAAGGGCGAGACACATGCCAATTTCCCAACTGCAACCTCGGTCCCTTCCAGCTCAGCAAACTGTTGGCACAGAACAGTGTGGGAGGATTTCTGTTGTTGTTGTTATAGGAAAGCTACCAAGCGCACCACAGGAAAAATCAACCAATCCTATCAGGATACAACCAATCCTCCATACCTTTTAAGAGAAGAGAACCAAAATCCTGCTTCCTAAACTCCTGCCCATTATTACCAAAGCCTGAGCACTACCCTTCTCCCTCGTGAAGGTGTAATTCTGCCTAGTTAGAGCTCCCTAACCAGTCCACTGCTACTGGCTGAAAAGCCTGAGTTCCAGAAAGGACATTTCCTGAGGTTCTTCTTCAGGTAAACGTCCACAGCTGCCCACATGGAGACCTTGGTAGGCCAACAGACCTGGGACCTGAGAAACCCTGAAGAGAAGTTAGATTTTTTTTTTTTTTTAAGATTTTATTTATTTATTTGACAGACAGAGATCACAAGTAGGCAAATGGCAGGCAGAGAGAGAGGAGGAATCAGGCTCTCTGCTGAGCAAGGAGCCCGATGTGGGGCTCAATCCCAGGACCCTGGGATTATGACCTGAGCCGAAGGCAGAGGCTTTAACCCCCTGAACCACCCTGGCACCCCGAGAAGTTAGATTCTTAACTCAGACAGCACCACCCCCCCGCCCCGCCAACCCATGGCCTGGGATGCTCAGGAACCCACAGGGGCCTTGTAGGGTTGCACAATGACGAGGGAAGTGCTACCGGCATTTAGTTCGAAGGGATAGGAATACAGTAGAACCCCGAAGGACAACAGTATTTCTGCTAAGAATCGCCATGGACAGAAGTGGCCTTGTCTTATGCTTTCCTGAATGGGTATAACATGCACTGGGCGGAGAGAGGGACAGGGACAGGCCATTTTCGGAGTAAACAAGAAGTAGGTTCCTCTCCTTCCCCACACCCTGCCTCAAAGTTCTATACCTCTGAGCAAACACTGGTATTATTTCCTTATGTATCTTTCCAGAAATTTTCTGTGTACAAACAAGCATCGGTGTACAGGCATCATCTCGCCTCTTTAAAATGCGGCTCTCCACCAGGTTTCTTTCCATTTCACACATCCGTCTGCTCCTTCTTTCCACGGGCTGCACAGCACTCCACTGGACAGCTATGCTCTCATTTATACAACCAGTCCCCTTTGGATGGTCCCTGCCATTGTTCCCCCATTTTTTGCTATCATAAGATCTTTGTTTTGAAGGCACACATGAGTATATGCAGAGAATAAAGTCTTGGAAGGGAACTGCAGTCAAAGGGTGTATGCATTTCAAATGTTTTCAGATGTTACCCAACCAGTGAGTGAGATCGCTACTGCTTGCTGCCCTGTACCCTGAGAACACACTGTATTAGCAGATATTTTTATCTAATATGTACAAAATGACTAAGTACTATAGGTGTAATTAAATTTGTATTTTTCTCTGAGTGAGATCCAGGCATCTTTTCCTACATTGGTATGCTTGTATGTTGCAATACGGCCGCGGTGTTTTGTTTGTTTCTTTGAAACAACAGTTTATGCTTTTTATTCCTAGTTTCTTTTGGATTACTGGTCTTTTTTTTTTTCTCCTTAACTTTTGTTGACTGTGTGAGCACTTTATCCATAAAAGAAATGAGCGCTCTGCCATATGCTACAAATAGATTTCCCACTTCATATTTTTACTATATATTTAATCATTAAGAACTTTTAAAATGTATCGATCTTTACTCATATAGTTTCTAAATTTTCTGTCCTGTTTAGATTATACACCATGGTTTTAGAAAACATTCTCACAAGGGACAGCTCCATAGCTCAGGAGTTAGAAAACTGGTCTTACAAAAAAACGTTCTCCCAAACAAACAAACAAAAAATTCTCCCATGTTTTTTCTATTTTTACGGTTTTACTACATGTATATTTCAACCCATCTAAAATTTACTTTCATTTAAAGATGAAGATAAGGATCCAATTTAAATTTTTCTAAACGGCTACCCAGTTGTCTCAAAACTAGTTATTAAAAAATCCATTCTTCTCTCCTATCCCAACAATTTGAAATAATACGCTCTTACTCGACACTAAATTCCTGTATGGATTTAGATCGACTTCTGAATTCTCTATGCTATTTTTCTGGGCTCTATTTTTAATGTGAAGGTGGCAAGAACAAATTCAGGGAGCAACCCTGAGGTATGGTAAGAAAAAGGATATGGCCTTCAAGAGCCTAAAGACAGTATTCATATAAGTTGCAATTAAAAATCACTCTCTCCAATGACTCTAAATACAATAGTCCATGGGACTTTACCCATTGCTTTGTTTTTTGCTTGTAAACAGTTCATGTTTTTAAATGTAAACCTGCTATTAAAATGTAACATACATATAAGAAAAGACAGAACTCTTCGGTATCCAGCTTAAAATTTTTTCAGCACAGTTAACAAGATCATGCAACCGGCACCTAGATCAAGAAAGAGTCCTCTGGTGGTTCTAGAAGCCCTTTTGTGGCCCCTTTCCCATCATCCTCCCCCAATCCTGATGACTATTGCCACAGATGCCTTCTGCCTGCCTGTTTA
The DNA here is from genome assembly GCF_009829155.1 of Mustela erminea. Classification (NCBI taxonomy): domain Eukaryota; kingdom Metazoa; phylum Chordata; class Mammalia; order Carnivora; family Mustelidae; genus Mustela; species Mustela erminea. The sequence goes on along the minus strand of NC_045630.1, from coordinate 46,350,395 downwards.
TGAACTTCATATAAATGGAATCAATGTGAAATTTTAAAAACGGGCAGAAGGAATCTATGGTCATTATAATCACATATAACACTGTATTATATAATTATGATTCACTAAGAAAATAGGACTTAAATGTGCTTCCCTTCTCCCCCCCAAAAGACAAATTATGTGAGGTGATAAATGTGTTAAGTAACCATCTACACAAATATCAAATATCAAATCACCATGGTGTACACTTCAAATATCATACAACTTTATATATGTCAATGGTTACCTCAATAAAGATGAAACACACATAAATAAAGTAGAAAACTTCTTCAGTGAAATCATATACCCCGTACTCTTGTTTCATGTTTCTTTTGCTCGTAATCATGATCATGAAGTACATCCATGTTGTTGTATGTACTCACACTTCATATATTCTTAGGGTACAGACGTAGCATTCCTCTGTGCGACTAACCCACAATCTCTTGTTATCTACTCCGCCTCTGATGGGCATTCTGGTGACTAAAAACATCCTTGTATATGTTTTTCAGTCTACTGATAACTTCAGCCATTCTGAATCCTTTGGTTTTAGGTATATCTCTTGTATACGGTAGAGGTGTGTTCTGCTGGAGAACCACCTGAAAATATTTTTCTTTTATTTAGGTGAATTTTGGCTCATTTATACTTGTATCTGATTGATACATTCAGTCTCAACTCCAACATTTTATGTTATTTTTGCTGTTTCATTATGCTATATTCATTCTATAGTTGTCCTTTTTTTTTTTTTTTTGCCTTTTTTTTTTTTTTTTTCCTATTTGGAAGAGTATAGACTTTGTTCTAGGGGTTATCTTTACACTAATACTTTTATAATATCCATAGCTCCCTTTTTTCCTTACTTAATCTCCCTCTATTTGGCTTGTCAGCTTTCAAGGACTCTTTTGACACCTGTGCATTAATTCTGTGGCAGTCTGACTCTATTCTCTCTCTTTTCTATATCCTCCCCCTCTTCTACTCTCATTTTTATTTCTATTTGTCAGAACATAGACAATTTATATATATTACTCTTCTCCTCTTATCCCTACCCATGTTTTTGTTTTGAATCTATCTTAAAATAGTCTATGAACACTTTGAAGACATCAACTTGCTTTTGTATGGTTTCCTTCCCCCACCTACCCCTATAGAAAATTCGGCTGTCAGTCTTATTGATTCTCCATTGAGGATAATAATAGATCTTTGTTTTCCTTTTGGTTGCTCTTAAGATTTTCTTATTGTCTTTGTTTCTTAGTCAGTTTTACTATGATTGCCTATGGTGTGGTTTTCTTGATTTATTCTGCATGATTCAAAATACCTCTTGAATCTGTAGTTTGATATACTTAGTAGTTTGGGAAAACAATGCAGCATTATGTGTTTAAATATTGTTTCTATCCTGGTCTCTGTTCTCTTGTTCTAGGCCTCCCAATTGCTAAGTGTGTTAGATCATTTCTATGGGAGATTTCTTGTATCTCTAGTATCTTTTTTATATTTTTAAAAACTTTTGGTGTCTGTTATTCCTTTTACTATTATTAGCTTACAAATTCTTCTTATTCTCAACTGTGTGACACAGTCAGTACCTTCTTACTTTCATTTATCATATTTTTTTATTTTTCTAATTGTCATATCGGTTTTTTAGTTTTCAGATCTCTGCCAGAATTACTCATTTTGGTTTTTTTCTTACTCTTAATCCATGTCCAACAGCTCCATTACCTAGATCCTCTGTAGATCTGTTTCTATTGCCTATTTTTTCTCTTGGTTTCAAATCATGGCATCATATCATCTCGTATGTCTGGTTATTTTTCATTGTATCCTGAACATTTTATATGAAAAGATTATATAATAAGATAAGACACAGAATGACATTATTTTCCTCCAAACAGGAGGATTCAGGGAAACTGATCATCCATTCAAAATCCTTGATCCAATCAAGGAATGAGAAAAGATGAAGCCGAGCCTCAGTCCTTGGGAAGACTAGCCAATTTCCAGTTATGCTTAATACTAAAGTTCAGCCCTACAGAGGTACCAACCCAAAGCTCAGGACATTTACTGTAGCCCACTCTTTCTGCCAGGTTCTGAATACAATTTTTTACCCCTCAGCCCACGAGTGTTTGAAAGTTTCTATCCTCTCAGCTGCCTCTTCTAGAATCAACAGATGCCCTAGGGGGGAAAGTTGCCCCCATGCAACTCTGCATTTCCTTGTTCTCTAGAATCTTGGCCCCGTCATATCTTATTGCTTTGTTAGCTCTCCAATGACTTCAAACAGATTTTCAAAAGCTGTGTCCTATTTGTTGGTTTTCTCTGTGGAATTACCTTGTCCATGATATTCAAAGAAGAAATTCAAAGAGAAGCCTGGAGGCAGGAAGTGCAAAGCTGGTTAAGCACCTTGATGTTGTCATCAGGGATTCAGGGCACCATCTGTTCTTCTTTAGTGAATTAGCATAACACATTATATCACAAAATGGCAACTGAAATTCCAGGCATCACATCATAGCCAAGCAATAAAAAGTATGGAGGATGAAAGAAATGGACCATGTCAACCACGTCTATTCCCTTTTCCATATATTTTTTAGTAAATTGGGTATTTTTTCCTTTGAATTATTTTGCCCTATTCATAAGAAGTCACCTTCCCTACGGTAAGAGGAGACTCTGGACAAGTCACATAACCTCTCTAGGCCTCAGTTTCTGTCAGGTGAGTGGCTTGCACTAGATGACCTCTAAGCTACTTTAGCCAGAACATTCTTAAGAGTCTATTAACTCACTTGTCTTCTCATTATTTTTAGGATGAAAGTTAGGGAAAAAAATGGGACAATTCATATATTTGTTTAAGAGATAAGAACTAGACTCTGAAGATACAGAATGTCCAGCTCTTTTATCCTCAGGATAGCAAAAGTCACGATTTAAGTTAAAATCTAGATTTAAAAGTCTGGAGAAAAATTCTGGAGATTTAAAGTTAGAGAGAAGAAAACATGTTCACTTTACAAAAAATAATTCTAATCTCTGGCATGCCTTGTTATAATGTCTTCCTAAAAAGACTCATTCAATTATGATTCAATTTATAGTAACCCAATTTGCACACACCTTCAAGAACATCTGTAAGTTCTTTTTGTTCATGTCCAAGGACTATTACTTTATTATTATTTTCCTGAAACAGCCCAACACTCTTGGCTTGTATATCACCAAGTATATCAGGCACTCCTTCTCTCTTGGTACCCTTCTATGACTACCCTTCTATGACTTTAGGAGCAATTTTCTCAGTGTTTCTTACGCCTAAACAAAATCTTTCACTATTAATGAGCTTTCAAAGGAAACACCTTTAAACTCCCAACTTGAATTTTTATATATTCTTTAGACATGGAATGTTGAGAGATTCCATATATTTGGTTAAAAGAAATATGAAAAGATTCCTTATTTTTCTCCACCCTTCCTCACATTCCTCATAACCAAAAATCTCCTCCCCCGAAAGAGGTTAAAATTTGCCTGCATTATGCCAAATATTTCAGCTTTATTTTCACCATGGAAAAAGTATTAAAGTCAGCTGAATTATTCATGAGACCCTAGGTAACATGATCATTGTTTTTGGCCTTCAGCTTCAATACTTTCAGTATTGCAATTCATTTTTGGGTTTCTGAATGGGGCTAACAAGGAACTTTGCTATATACATCATTAAATTATTGGCATGTGTCCTGGCACGAAAATTTACACTACATCAACATAGCCATGTATTTGCATGGACATATAGATCTTTGATGCTGGGTAGTTCTTAATTTTATCCATTCTCCGACTTCCCTGAAGTTTCACCCAGATGGGATTTTCAGAGCATTTGCCAACATGAGATGACTAAAACATTCAAGACGGGGGAAAAAAAGGTCTAGGCTCCAGCTTACAGATTCTTAATCTACCTCTGAAGATGGTGATCAAGAGACTGGTTTGACTGATGAAGGGCAAACTTCAGCATGCAGGAGCCTCTACTGTCCTTTTCAGTGTGGTCACAAAAGCATTTTTCTGAATTTGCACACAGAATTCAGCAGTCCACACCTCTCCTAATACCCAGTCTTTGAATGAGTCGGTTCTCCTTTTAACTCTCATTTAAACATGCCTCCTCTCCTGACCTTCTCCCAGTCTCAATCCTCTGGTTTGCCCCAAAGAAAAGAGCGAAAAGAAAAGCAGATAAAACTCCCTCTCCCCATTGCAACTCCAAGCACCACTTTTCTCACTTCTTCCCACTTCTTCCCAGAATAGGTATTGTCCACTCTCGTACCAAGAGACCTCTTACCATCTCACGGTCCCACGAAGCAAATCACTGCCACCAGGCAATGGAATCAATGTCTCTAACAGACCTGAGCTCTATCCCTAAGCTTCTTTCAGAAAATGTATAGTCAGTCCATAGATTTTTCCTGGGGACATTTATGGAAAATTTAAGGAAATATTTCATCATTCTCTTTGCTTCCAAAATCATCTTAGATAAGGCAAAAGGATTTGTGTCTATTTCGGTTCTACTTCCCCTTAGTTGAAGAGCCAGGTTAACACCACTAAACTGGACCAGTATCCACCAAGCAAGCAGATGTCAGGACAGGCTGGCAGCTAGAAATGGGTGCTCTCCAGGAGAGACTTCACACAACACATAAACAAAACTCAGATTTCATCTCCAGTAAACCCAGTGGGATGCTAATGAGTTTTCAAAGATAAAAAAGCAAACTGATCTCATTCTCGGCTGTCATTTTATTTTGAAATGTACCAGCTACTTAATTTTGTCACAATGCCGCCAGTAATGCAACACATTTCTCTCTTACCTCTAGTGCTCTCTTATTTCCAAGGCAAAAGAAACTACTCTAGAAGCACCCAGAGTCTTCAGACATATCAGGAACTGTTAAAGGACAGTGACAAGGATCCTAGGAGACTGTCATTTTCTTCTCACGACCTCTTTGCTCTTTGGATATTTGCTTATCACATGAACTTGTTTCTTAAGAGCACTTATCTCACTTTGTAATCATCTTTATTCATTTGTTTATTTACTGTCGTCTGTCTCCTCTTATAGAATCTTAACGTTCTATAAGGAGAGAGGTTTTATCTGTCTTATTCAGTGTTATACCCTAACCTAACAATGCCCAGCATGTAATAAATACTCAATAAATGTCTGCTGAAGTAGAGAGGATGAGCTGGGTTCTGCTGCAGTAAGAAACATCCCCCAAATTTCAGTGGTTTAACACAACAAAAGCTCATTTCTTCCTTATTATATGTGACCAACAGGCGTAAAGAGGGGAGAATATGTCCATCATTGCTGTTTAAGGACCCAGGTTGACAGAGGCTCTACCTAGTTACAAACTTTCACATTACCAAGGCAGGAAAAGAGAACGCTATGTTGTCTCCTACTGGCAGTTGCTTCTGCCCAGAAGGGCCACGTGACTTGCTTTTGGGCCATCAAAATGGGGCCATATGTGGTCCTTCTGGGCAGAAGCAACTGCAAAGGGAATATCCAAAGAGAAGTGGATGTGATGTGCACTGGAGGCCCATGGAGAATCAAAGAGCAAATCTAGAATCATGCTGTTATAAAGGCTTTCATTTGGTTCATTCCTCCATGTCTGGGCAAGGTTGCAATTAACAAAAGGTAACAGGCAACAGCAGATGTACTAATGCATCAAACCAAAAATGGACGTTATATACATCATACCAAAAAGCTTTTCAAAATCAGTAATTGAGTGATATTACTACAAGAGCCTTATAAAAAGAAAATACATCTTAATTGCCCAATCAAGAGGAAATACCAGTATTCACTATGTCATTTACCTTAGGAACAAACTAAATGATTACCGTGCATTCAGTACACACGCTCTTTGTAACTGAAACCCTCTTGGGAACTAGTAACCAACTGTAGGAAAACGTGCAACAGTTTGATGTCATGTTTTCAGATGTTTAAAAAAAAAAAAATTGAAAATCCATTCATACATTTATTTTTTCTACCCACTACACATGAACAAAAGCAATTAACCAGCAGCAGCATTTGGGCCCACTATGACACATCCCCTACTACTGAAGAAGGCCTGAACCATGTACAGAACTTTCTCTAGAGCATGTCTCTTGGTATTTCCTGCAGATATAAAACGTTGATTTCATTCCTGCTAGATGGGCCTTTTTTTCACCTCCATCGTCAGTCTCTTACAGTGAGATCACCTCCAGTTACAACTCTCCCACCAAATGAATTCCCAAGTTGCCATGGTAACTAACACCTTCCTCCAAACTGTCAATATGTTTCCGAATCTTCAAGGCAGCCCTCTTGATCTACTGCCAGAAGTACCAGTCTCCTCTTGCAAGAGCAAGCACCTTCTTTCTCGCCAAATCTATAAATGAGCCCCTCTGGAAGATTCTCTGCTAATAATAGTACCAGCTACCACCTATAAGACCCTCCTTGGTATCTCTCAATCTCACTGAATCATTTTTAAGACTCTGCACAGTAGAGATCATTCTCCTTATTTTACAGATTAAAATAATTGCAAATCAGATGTTATAGAACTAGACAAGAGGCAGGGCTAAGAGTTGAACACCAAATTCTCTGACCATATTGTCTGAGGCATCCTCCCTGGGCACAAGGATTTTCCAGCTCACAGGAGCACAGAGCACTTTTACCTATCCCGTTCTCTCAGCTTAACCCTGCTCCTTTGTCCAAGAAGACTTTTCGTATTTCAAGACCACTGAGTTTGCTTGAATATTAACACAACACTACTCCAAATCCAATAGCACTTCAAGGTGTGTTAATACTGATTAAACATTAAGAAAGAAAAGGCTTCATTTTTCTGCTCTCGTCTCCTGTGTTCCCAGGGCTTTGGTGAGGATGAACAAGATAATGGGTGTTAAGTGTTTTGTACTCAGAGCAAAGGTACGAGATCAATACCCCGCAGATGTTGTGGCACCCACGATGTGACGAGGTGCCAAGGAATGTCTGTACGGCTGGAACGGCAGCCAAGTCTTCTGGATTTGCTTCCTTTGGCCCCTTTGAGAGCCCCTCCCCCGCCACGTGACCCACATCCTTACTATTCTCCCCTAAACACAAATTGAGGGGCATACAAAGCCAGCACTGTACTTACTTCTTAACTGATCTATCCCTCCCCCCATGCCCAACACACAGGCAGACTATGGGAGCTTTGTAAACAAGGGCAGAACACTTACCATCCCACAGTGATTTTTTCCAGTCTGCCTTTTTTTAACCACTCACCTGGCAGGAACTGCTATTCCCCTGGCCAGCAGCTGTTTGTAAAACTGGTCGGTCTCCCCGTTTTCACACCAAAGATAGTATTTCTCTAGTAGAAATACTAGAGAGTCCTTGAAATAAGACAATTAGCAAGTCACCTAGAATTTCCACCCACTCCACAGAGGCACACAAACAAGACAATTCACGCAGTTTGTTGTCTGGAGTAAACAGGACGCTCTACCCACCACAGAGCCCAGAGGTTGGCACGGAATGACTCACTCCAAGTAGTAGCTACGGTGGCCCAGTTCCCTACTTCACACAGCCATGTGCAGCCATGGGAAAGGCACTCCTCCCCGCCCCCACCTTCCCTCACATACTTCTGCACATCAATCCATTAAGAATCTGAAGTGTAATTTATCTTATTCACTATTATCCTGTTAAATTGCTCTACAGCTGCCACGGCAGTAATTGCGGTGATCAGTGATTCAGACTTCTTGAGCACAGGGCCCTAAGTAGGTTTCATTATTAAAATTTCCAAAGGTTTTATTATTAAAATAAACCTGAGAAGGAGCAGTGTGGCCATGGGGCAGTCGTACTAATGACTCTCGAGTGATGAAGGGACGTCGGTCCCGTCATCGATGCCGCACTCACGAATCCCAGTAATTGGGAATTTATCAACCAATAAAACCAACCAGCATTCTAAGAACGAGGAATAACTCTCTACAAAGCTGCCTTTGTTCACGGAGGGATTGCTCATCACGGCAAATCTTGGCAGCAGCGCAAGCGTCCTTCGAAGGGACTGGTTCAGTAAGCCAGGAGGCCCTCGTCCACACAACGGAATACTATGCAGCTCTGAGAAAAGAAGCACGACACTCTCTGTACCACCACGGAACAATCCCTAGAACTTACCACTAAGGACAGAAAGCAAGCTACAGAACGGGGTATATAATGCGCAGCCTTTTGTATAAAAAAAGAGTAGCAAGAGTGGGTGCCTGGGTGGCTCAGTAGGCTAAGCGTCTGCCTTCGGCTCAGGTCATGATCCCAGAGTCCTAGGATCGAGTCCCGCATTGGGTTCCTCGCTCGGCGGAGAGCCTGCTTCTCCCTCTCCCTCTGCCTTTTCCCCTGCTCGGACTCGCTCACCCTCTCTCTCAAATAAATAAAATCTTTAAAAAAAAAAAAAAAGAGAGAGAGAGAGAGAGTTGTGGGAGGAATAAGAACACATATTCACATTTGCTTGTATTTACATAAAGAAACTCTAGAGAGTTGTGTAAGGAACTACTGAGAGGCATATAATAAGGGATAGGAGATCTAGGAGGTGGACCAGAACTGAGAAGGAAGTAACACTTCTCAAAACACACATTTCAAAAATAATTGTTTCATGTTTTTATTTTTTATTTTTTAAAGATTTTATTTATTTCTTTGACAGACAGAGATCACAAGGAGGCAGAGAAGCAGGCAGAGAGAGAGGAAGGGAAGCAGGCTCCACGCTGAGCAGAGAGCCCAATGTGGGGCTCAATCCCAGGACCCTGGGATCATGACCTGAGCAGAAGGCAGAGGCTTTAACCTACTGAGCCACCCAGGCACCCCAATTTTTTCATGTTTTTAATTTCTCTTTACAACCTACTTCATTAGTGGGGGGGCTGGGAGGGGTTTTGTTGCCATCACTTTGGGGACCAAGTGATCAACCTTCAGACTTCTTACCTCGGCCTGCTAGAAGTCACTAACCACAGGACAGTAACACTTTAGGTCAGGAAAGCATTCTTCTTCTGACTTTCTGACTTTAGGTCAGGAAAGTGTCAAGACTGTGACTTGACTGTTTCCTTAGGGAAGGAGAAACTGATCACACATAAGGGCACATAAAATCTGAACACTGTAAGACGAGGTTAACCCGGCCTTCTAAAAATGTGCAACCAGCAGAATTGTGACACTGCACTAATTATGGTGCGGGTGGCAGAGAACAGGTAGAGCGGCCCTCCTCCTCCCTTTACAATTTTGCTTTTATTCTTGGGGTTTCATAAGGGACTTTGGTGAAAACGGAAGATTTACATCCATGTCTAGAATTACAACTATCTTAAGGCTACTTTCAGCACAAGTGATTTTTTTAATAAACCATTTACATGGCTCCCCTTCCCCAGACAAAAACAAAGACAGAAGAAGAGGGGCACGTCGGAGGTTTATCTAGCTTCGTGAGTTAAGATGGGGGCACTAAATGAATGATATTAAGGCAACTGTCTAACCCGAGTATCAGAGAATTCTGGCTCCAGTGAAACTCCTGGGACAACAAAGACTCCTAGCAATCCACACCCTCGAGTAGATATAAATGCACGCATGAATCAGGAGCAGAGTCAAAAGGCCAGTGTTAGCAGGGAGTCTGGTAAGGAAGAGTCCCCAGAGCTGCCCCAGTAGCCCCACCGGGGGAGAAGCAGGATGGCATCCAGAAGAGCACGTGAAACAGGCCTTCACGGGAGCCCACCAGCCTCCACAGAAAAAATATGACTAACTGACACAAACTGCCCAGGCGGTTACTTTAGCTTTGCCTCCCACCTAGATCCAAATCTGTATAGGAAATAAATGCTCTGTGAGATCTACCCTTGCCCTCTTACTGGGAGAGCAAGCATGAGCTGATCGCTTCAAGATCCCTCCCCGCAGGGGCGCCTGGGTGGCTCAGTGGGTTAAAGCCTCTGTGTTCGGCTCAGGTCATGATCCCACGGTCCTGGGATTGAGCCCCAACATCGGGCTTTCTGCTCCGTGGGGAGCCTGCCTCCCCCTGCCTCTCTGCCTGCTTGTGATCTCCCTCTGTAGAATAAACAAATAAAATCTTACTAAAAAAAAATCCCTCCCCACAGCAGCCTGGGCTAATGCCACTAAGCTCCAGACCTGTTTCAACTACCCTTTGACACCACTTCCAGGATGTGCTGGGTGTCCCATGTCCCAAGAGCCTTCTCCCTGGTAACATAAGCTCTTTCTAGCTCTACTTTCCCTGTCTCGGTTAATGATACGGCCAGGCACCGAAATACCTAAACCAAATTCTGACACTTCTTCTGTTTGCCCCCACTTCAATCCACTCACTCAATGATCAGCTGTACTGACTTTTTAGCTCCTAAATATCTCTGCAGACCTTGCTTTCTCTTCATTTTCACGGTCACTGCCTTACTCAGTATCTCGTCATTCATTCAACCATATTTGCTGTGCGTAGGTCATAGCTAGGTACTTTTCAACAGAAGAAAAGCAGTATGCTCCTAGCTTTCTGGTGTTGGGGCTTCTCTGGACTATTTACATACACTCTTGTCTCCTACCATTCTCTATACAGCACCAGGAGTAGCTTCTCAAAAAATTAAATAGATCATTTAATTCAGAGGTCAGCAAACTCTTTCTATAAAGGGCCGGCAAGTAAATATCTAAGGCTTCTAGGCCATATGTTCTCTGTCACAACTACTTAACTCGCTCTTCCAATGTAAAAACAGCCACGGGTGATACGTAAACCAATGGGCGTGCTTGTGTTCCAGTATGCTTTATTTACCAAAATAGGCAGCAGGCCAGACTTGACCCAGGGGCCGCAGTTTGCCAACCCCTGATTTAATTAACGGCAGCTTCTCACTCCTTCGGAATTAATCCGAATTCCTTCCCATGGCCCACAGGCCCTCCAACCTCATCTCAATACCGCCTGCCCTCTCTCCTCCAACCACCCGACCTTCTTTGCGGCACTCAAACACTATGCCAAGTGCATTCCCCTCCCAGGGTTGCTGCACTTGCTGTTGTCCCCATTCGGACCACTCCTCCCTGATCGCCCCATAGTTGCCTCAGTTTGAATGTCACTTCCCCAAAAGGGCCCTCACTGAAACTATGCCAATATGTCAGCACCCACCCCAGCGCCCATTCTAACTCCCAAGGCTCTATTTATTTTCTTCAAATTATTTATCACCATCTGAAAAACACCATTTGTCGCATGTATATTGTCTGTCTACCCAACCTCACATGACCTCTAGAATGTGATTCGTTCGCCCCTAGGCTCCCAGCACCTAGAACTGTGCCCAGCACTAAGCAGAGGCTCCAATCTGAAATGTGACCACCTCTAAGTCACTGGCATCCTCATTCTAAAATACAAATTGGATCATGTCACGCCCCCTGCACAGGATAGGTCTGCGGCCCCCCACTGGCTTTAGGATACAAATGCCAATGATGCAATCCGGCCAGGATAGCTCTTATCACACTTTCTGATGCTCTCCCAGCAGACTGTGGCCTCAGGGCAGCAAGGACCACGTCTTGTTCATCTTTCCTCCTCAAGTGCCCAGCACAGTGCCAGGAACACTATAGGTGCTCCATAAACACTGAACGAAATTGATCAATCAACAGGGGTAAAGCAACTTGCACAATGCTAAATTAGAATTGATAACTTGGTGAATACCAAATTTAAAGCCAACGACGCAAGATTTTGCTTTCCTTTCCATGCTTTGTAAGCAACCTGGGCAGGGGCTATGCTTGTAATTCTGAATCTGGCTTTAGATATTGTCCTGGCTTCTACCTGGCAGGCAGCCAGCTACTCACCCTACTCTAAAAGAACAGTGGGAGAGAAGTAGGGAGAGAAGCAGGGAGAGAAGTAAATTCAATCTCTCTAGGTCTTTCTCTGTGAGCAGCTCTGGTAAGGGGTTAGGGAAAAAGAGCTCGGGCTACGATGCAGCTTAGGGATTCTCCATGAACTCCAAATGTCCACATTCTGTCATCTATTAGCAAAAAACACCCAACGCTAGCTGTTTTGCTGTCTAAAATAACCCAAGGCATTCAGGGAATTTCTGCAGAACTGCCTTACCAATAGAATGGAAATTGTTACTTCTAGAAGAATTTCTATTAGCCCTTTGAAATCCTTCAACATTCATTAAGGCCAAGGAGTTGGCACCTAATTCAGTCTGATGGGTGCAAGAATAGAGTCTTTCTAGGGAATACAGACTCCCAAATCGTTCAGGTGGGACGTAGGGAGAGAATATATTACTCAGAATCAAAGGGAAATGAAAAGAGGCCAAGCCAGAATGTTATTACTCTCCTTCTCAGGTGGGGGATTGAGTTCCAGCATGATTTTATTCCCTTTGCGTGGCCTCCTCACTTAGCATCTTGGGTGTAGCCAGCGAGGTTCTCTTCTAATGTAATAGAATCTGTTTCAGCAAAGCCTAAGCTAAGCCATCTCCAGTCTCCAAAAATGATAGGCTATAAATTACCGGGTCTCCCATGTGATATAATGAAGTGCAAATTAGCACAGCCCTGAGTGAGGCTCTACGTGCTCCTCCAAGCAAATCCATCTGGCGGACTGGAGCAAGCACAGAGCAGACCTAGATCTGGGATGACTTCATTTTGATCCTAGCTCTTCATCGCTCAGCTACGGAGAGGTCCAATCACCCAACCCAAAGAGGGGAGGGGGCAATAAGGCTCCGGGTTTTCCAACCTTAATGTCTGCTTCTCTTCCACATTTATTAGTCCCACGTAAAGAAGCTAAGCAAGCTAAACTAAGGTGATTAAATAATTAAGCCTTATAGACAGGACCTCCAGAGATCCACAAAACTAACACTCAAGACAGTCAGACAATCAACCTTGAGGGTGACTTACTGACTTGCCTCTGAAGAAAGAACCAGTGATTTGTCAGGTCTGGGACCATTCAAAATTCCTGTCAAGGATGTGCCAACACAGGAGCCAAGAACCAACCGTTCAAATGAGCCCGGCTGCTAAGTCCATTCACAGGGCCATCTTCTCCTATTGTTCCATTTAACGAAACGGTAGCCCATTACCTATCCTTAAAGCCCTCTGCTCCTCCCTGGCAGAAAATCAACAGGATAACCTATAAAACACCACTCCGAAGATGCTTAAATCCGTGGATTACAAGAGGAAAGAAAAGGTTAAGAAGAAGTCGGCCAGCGACATGCTGAGCCAACAGCACACTCTAACCCGCCCCCCAGCCCTGCCTGATCCTCGGGAGGTTGATACTAAACTGATGAGACAGACCCACAGGTTCTCAGACTGAAACAGGAACTCCGGAGCTGGTTCTTCAGCAGTAAATCTTGAAAGACCGGATATGATTTTGAGGAGGACAAGGACAGTCTGAGATAAATGAAATGTTAGGAACTGGCAGAACACAGGACCCAAAAGGGCAGAAGTTAAGCTGAGCCAAGACAGAACCTTTCTTATGGGGTATGAAGCATGGGCTGGGATTACTATTCTAACCAGGGAAGGCACGGCATACACAGGGCGAGCAAAATTCAGGGGGAATCGAAGTAGAAGTGTCAGAACCAGGGGTAGAGCACAAGATTCTCAGAGATGAATCTTTACCAGAGATTCATAGTGGTTGATTGTTGATCTTTCATTCCCAGCAAAAATGTCATGCTGACTATGAGCAGAGCAGGATGTCGGCTGTGTGTGTATTGGGGGAGGGCATCACAAATGTAATTCAGCCCTAGAGCCTAGACTGAGTTCTCTACTAAAAGGAATCAAGGCTGGCAAAGAAATGGCTGATTCCACATCTGCTGCAGAATACAGAGTCTGGAAGATGGTGCTGTGCCAGAAAGCAAGAAAGTTGTCAAAGTTAAACAGGGTCATGTCAAAAGAACACAGGAGTCAACTTGAAGGGATGCCATCTGACTTAAGATGAGACATAGTGAGCACCCAAAACAGTTAATAAATAATGACTGCAATGGGTAGAAACACATGAAATACACAATAAATCTATGAGTTCGTAATGGTATTTAGAAAAAACAAAAACAAAAAAAAGTGTTGGTCACCATTGGAGATTACTAGGTTACTAATTCACTGTTCTGAAAAATGATTTTAAAAGAAGGTGGGAAATTTATCCGGTTATTTATTTATTTATCCAGTCTTCCCTGTATAAAAGTAAATGTTCAGGGACGCCTGGGTGGCTCAGTTGGCTAAGTGGCTGCTTTCAGCTCAGGTCATGATCCTAGCGTCCTGGGATGGAGTCCCACATCGGGCTCCTTGCTCAGCAGAGAGCCTGCTTCTCCCTCTGCCTCTGCCGGCCACTCTGTCTGCCTGTGCCCACTCTCTCTGACAAATAAATAAATAAAATCTTTAAAAAAAAAAAAAGAAAAAGTAAATGTTCAGGGGGCTAGGAAAAGATTGAACAAATCTGGCAAAATGGGATAACTGCTTTATCTGGGTGCTCGGTAAATAGAGGTTCCTTTTATTTCTTTTGTGTATATAGAAAACCGCACCACTGACATCACGACCTTAAGGTTTAGGCAAGACCTCTGCCTATGAGAGGGACTAGGATATAAGGGGAAATTTTAGCCCTGCTGGGCTGAGCCAACTGGAAGGATATCGTGAGAGGCCAAGGCACAGAGGCATCATGGCTGGTGCCCAGCACTTGACCTGGAACCCCAGATTTCAGGTTGGTGGGTCCACGGTTTGCAGGTGGAGAATCTGAGGCTGCTTCTAGAGCTCACTTTTCAGTCCTGAGTGGCTTAGGAACTAAAAAGTCTTGAAAATGGAGGCTTCATACAAGTTCAACCAAGAGGAGCCGGGAAAATTAAAGGCACGAGGAAGGGGGCAAGGGCTAGCGCAGACTGCCAAGAATAAGGGTAAAAGTCACACTGAATTGGTGATTACTTCACCAAAAGAAACCAAAATAGACCTCATCATTCCCCAAACTCCCCCTTCTCTGCATCTCAAGGCCACCCGCCAGCACCACCAAACGGGCAACCAGGCAGCCGAATGAAGACGGAGGACGGAGGCGTAGTCCCCATGGGTCCCCCTGTGAGCATCCAGACAGGAGCCAGCCTGGGCAGGTCGGGACGCCCCACCCTAACCACCGCTCAAGCAACCAGCTGGGAAAGCATTCAGAAAACCCGCATCCTGATACACCGCTGCCAAACAACTGAAGCAGCAGAGAACGGCCCTTCTAAACAGCAATGCCGGCTGCCAGGAAAGTTTTGCAGGGACAATGAGCAGAGGAAAAGCAGATCCCTTGGGGTCCCCTAAGATCCAGTCTCTCAGCTTCAGCAATTTCCAATGCAGAATCCATTCACCTCTGGGGCCCGTGGAACTGCACAGGCAGGCTGTCTCCTTCCATCTCCTCAAAGATAAACGAGCAGGCAAGCTGGCCAGAAAACCACTCAGGGCATCACTCTTTAAAGAATCCTTATAGGGTCAAAGAGGAATGGGTCTACGGGCTGTGTGTATTCCCCACAGATGCCGGGGAGGATGTCAGAACCCCTTTCCAGATGTGCTTAACACTCTGTGGTCACCTGCATTGCTGCCACTGAGACTCAGTGCTTTGCGAAGGCCAAGCCCAGCTCCCGGGCTCTGGTTACCATTAGCTGAGGCTGTCATCTGTACTGTGTCCCCTTACAAAAAGTCCTAAAACAGCTCTTCATCTGCTCTTCCAAGACAAGTAATGTCTGCCAAAGAAATGGGGGAGGGGGGAAGGTTGAGAGAGGAAATACAATTAACTTCCTACCAAGATGGGGGGTGGGGGAGAGGAAAAGCTGGGAAAAGACTCTATGGGTTTATATCCAAGGTTGGGTTAATATCCTCTTGCTTTGTCTAAATGAATAGACAATTTAAAACTGTTGCAAAAAAAGAAAAGGAAGGTAGGAAGCAAGCAAGCAAGCAAACGGTCCCAAATTTCAAAGCAGAACTTTTAGCATAGAAAACAAGAATTGGTAAGAATTCCATTTCCTGGTCACTGACCCCACAGGCTGCCTCTGTGTCTGAGGATCCGGGCATTCTGCATCTGATGACAGAACCCAAGTCTGAATCCAGTGTAATCCCCAACAACCCAAAACTTGTGGGGGAGTCCTCCTGACCTTGAGATTGCTCCTCTAGCTCCTTGGTAAGAATATGTGCATAATCAGGAGTAAAGCCTCGCTTGTCTCCCTTGTTGTGTGAAATCAACTACTCAAGGTTCACCTTGTACACATCCTGGGCTCCCGTGACTGACTGCGATCGGGACCTAGGCACTGCCTAAATCCCAGAGGGCTAAAAGGTAACCTTACAAAATCTGAAGATGTAAAAAGGGAATTGAATTGTGGTGCTCAGAAGCTCCACTACCCCAACCTGAAAAGAAAAATATCTACAAGTAAAGTAACTCCTGATTCCTAATTCTAGGTTTTATTATTTTGCTGTGCATCTTAGGGCACAGCCCTAAACTTCCTAGCCTTTATTATTTTGCCCACCTCATGTAAGAAAACGAAGCTAAAATAAATTTTGTGACCAAACCAAAATGAAACCCTCCAGGTAGTATGGCTACTGGAACTCAGGATACTAACCTTCCTTTGACACCAAAATAGCCACCTGGAAATCAGCATCCCCAGAGTCCATTTCGTATGAAAACTGGAAGTACACTGACATAAATGAAGAAAATCTAGAGCCTTTGTTTGGGCAAAACTAGATGCAGCAAGAACATGGGCTTTTTGCATGATTGCATCAAAGAGGTCACACTGCATAGAATTAAAAACGACACACACTTCATGTCTGATCTAAGTGCCTCCTAAACTCAAATCAGGGCACCTTATATCACAAAACAGATGGCAAGAAATTAATAAATTTAAGTCTTTTTTTTCTGCCATCCCAATTACGGCTCTGTCAGCTCGCAAACATGTTCTAGCAAATGCTGGAGGAGGGTTTTTTTTTTTTTTCCTCTCCTTAAGAGTCCTCTCTCACTTCACCCTACTTAACAAAAGACCACACGCACTTAAAAAGAGGATGGAGGCAAGCCAGCTTCAGGACACATGCTGCATGGGGGGACTGACTATCCCAAAGAGAGGGCTCTACACCCCTCTGACAAGTCCACAATAGACTAGCTAGACACGAGCGCCCGAAATAAGGAAGTCCATCAAGAAAATGAACAGTTGGCGAGATCAAGGCCTAAAGGGCTTGCAGCTGGTCTGGCCATTCATCAAAAACTCTGAATTTAAATGGAAGACACGTTCTGACTGTGACATGTAATAAAACAACTAGAGCGGCAAAGAATCTTGATGTTGGTTTCCTTTCCACCCTACATCCTCCTGCCAATGGAAGAGTGAGCGTGCCTGGGGTGTTCTTGGCACGTCTCAGGGAGTTCCCATTCACGCTGGTCAATCTTTGGAATTTTCCACATATTACAGGGTCACCATCCGTCTAACACTAACCCAGAATATCCAGATAAAAATCTCAGCTCCTTTTTGTAGTCTAGAGAGAAAACCATCAAATCGGAAAGCCTGTGAACTCTCTCAGCCAGGGGAGACTAGATGTAGTAAGGACAATGGAACCAGATGTCAAAGGCCTAATTTCAGATTGACCCCCCTAACCAGCTTTATGACCCTGGGTAACTCCCCTACTTCCTCTCGACTCTTATTCTCACATCAGTAAGACAGAAGTGGGCCTAACCGTCTCTCAGATTCCCTCCAATCCAGTCAGAGCGGGGAGTAGCACAAGGCAAGGTCAGACAGCCAGTGGGGCCTGAGCATGTAGGGAATGCAAAACCACTGGTGGTTTGAACAGAGGAGTAAAATAGGATCTAAAACTCCATTTTTAAAAGGCTGCTGCTAGCTGCTGTACTGAGAACAGCCCAAAGAAGACAAGAGTGAACATGGGAAACCAGATAGGAGGTTACTGGGACCATGCAGGTAAGAGATGATGGCAGATGGGCCCAGAGTGGCTGCTGTCTTAGACACTCAGGAGGCTAAGACACCCTCTGAAATAGGGTCAACAGGCCAGTGGGGGACAGGATCTGGAAAAATCTTGGAACTACTGCAGAAGCTAATGAAGTCAAGCGACACTAAATGCCAACATCCACTGTGAGATCCTAAGATTCAGGGGTTTTTACCTCTGTCATCTGTTGTCTGACAGGCTACCTCACACATAATGTGTATGCAGAAAATGCTGAATGAATGAATTCAGAATAAAATATATTATAAAGCCAAGCCAAGATGTGCAGTTTCATAAGTCATGCAGAGACAAAAGCATTCGGAACTAGCCATAGTTTACAAAGGAGCCCCCACCCTTGGGGGACTCTCTTTTTATAAAAAGTTCCCCTTTATAATTTACTTCACAGTAGTAAGGAGTAAAGTCGACCCAAAACTTCACACAAGGCAGCTGAGCATCTGAACAACTTGGACATTTCCCTACGGGACCATGTGTATTCTTCAAACCTCACACCACCTCAGCAACTCCCACCTAAAATACAGGGAGAAACGTTTCATGAGTAATCTCATGTTTTTATGAATACTGAGTCATGAGGGTAACTAGGAAGGTATAATTATGAATAGTAATATTATTATTTAACAAGCGAGGCAAACACAAGGCAAATCTGTGCTATTCCTATGAGACAAGCAGGTAGGCTGCCCTTGACCTGCTCCCCTTCCTCTGTAAAGCCGAGTTAAGGAATTCCTACATTCGCCCCTCCCCCTGCCCCGATACCACTGCTCTGAAAAAAAGGGTGTCAATTCCCAACTCTAGAAGCTTCTCTGTCAAGGACTCTCTGAGAGTCCTTGAGAGTCCCAAGGCTCTTAACCCACAGAGACTGACAGTGTGCAAAATTAAAGAGCAGAAAATTCTGCATCAGGGAGAAATAACGACAAAGGTGTTTTATAAACCACGTTCTGGCAGCAGTTTTCTCGATGAAGTCATTGATCATCTTGAAAGGCTAAATTAAAACCCAACATTAATCAGGCAGTAGGTGTGAAAAACATCTTATTTACCAAATTAGAAAAAGAAGTAAGAAAGAGAAGACATGTAACGTGGTGCAGACCAAACGACACCGTAAGGGAAACTGTGACATTTGGGAGACCGTGTCCTGGACGGATTTGTCAGCTGAATCGGAAATCATTCGATGTGACCTCAGACTAATTATTTAACTCCTGTGCCGCTGTCTCCCATCTGTGCCTGAGTCTCCCGCTCACTGTAAAGGACAGCAAATGATTCCAGGCCCCTCCGGTCTTAACAAGGATATTATGAAGCTGAGATCATGTCTCTGGAAGCTCCAGGGGTTTTCTGGAGAAAGACACTCCACGAACAGCAGACAATGTCTTTAGTAAGATAATTAAAGGGTCAGACTGCTGTTAGAAACAGTCCCACATTACGGAGACTCCCCAGCGCCAAGCCTCTGGAGTTGGGTGACCAAAAAGGTGCCAAACGCGGGGTCAGAGCCAGCATATTTGCAGATAACGTCCGGAGCCCCATGTGTGAACCCAATCTCACATATATAATAGCTACATTCAGATGTCTCATAAACAGTCAGTGATGCTTTTAAATCACCAGTATCTTCCCGACACGATCACAGGGTTGCCTATTAGGAGATGGCGTGCAAGGTATGAAGTAGTAAAGAGCCATGATCATGAACCCCCGGGCAAGTCCTGACCCTCAATTATTACCTCCATATTATGGGGCTCAAGACCCTGAGGCTTAAATGAAGGACCACGCGAAACGTGGCCGGCACAGCCCTGGGCTCACAGAAGGAGCAAAATAAGAGCTAAAGCCAGGATCCCTCCCGGAGCTCTACTCAGTAAATGCCAATCCTTTAATCACAGATCCAGAGAAACAAGAAACAGAAAAGGGTTCACCCGTATATATCTTATCTGTCTTTCTTTTCCTATAACCTCTCGGCTGGAGCAGGGTAAACAGGCTGAACTTTAATGAGGGTCATAATGTTGGGATGTCGCAGGTAAGCGAGTAGGAGGAGACTGGCTTGGAAGGGACCGCCCAAGACCCGGCCTACTCAATGACAGAAGCAGACCCTGTTCTTTGTCCCTGCTTCCCAAAGAATCCACAACCAGGCACACATGGCTCCAGTGGGATGTCGGGTCACAGGCTTTCTATTCCGGTGATTGTGGTCTAAGAATAGAGCATCCAAGCGCAGGGCAAATGGGACTCACAAGGACTGTGCATATCTACTCTCCAAGTTATAGGACTATTTAAAGCACAAAGCCAGCAAGCCCCCTCTGGATGGGAGGCTGAGAAGGGGGAAGAGGCAGGCTGTGTTTTTAATAGAGTCCTTCAACTTAAAAATACTCGGCAACGTAGAGAGCCCCAACTGAGGGTTCCAGGATGCATCCCCACCAGCTCAGATATCTCCCTTGGCTCCCTATCAACCACCGAGTAAGGAATGTCAAGTTCATTTCACAAATGGAAGAGGGGGAGGCCTGCAGGGACAGATGTGCACGGCTAACTCTGTGGCTAATAACAGAAACGGCCAGAACTGACGTGTGTTCCCACATGCCAGGCCTTTACCAGGCACTTCACTAACCTCACACCCTCCCCAAAGGCAGCCAATCATTTTGTTCACATTTTGCAATGAGAACACTAAGGTTCGGAGAGATGATGCAATTTACCCAAAGCGATACACCTTATGCAGCCAGGCAGGACCTGACCCCAGGGTTTCGTTTGTTTCTACTTACTCCATACCACCTCACCCCAGCTCCCTCCACTCAGCAAGGAACCTAGAATCCCAAAACATACTCCAAACGTTAGATCTCATGCCTTATGACTGATGTCATCAATTTGGTGAGCAAAGAGAGTTAAGTAGTCCAAGGCCAACAGCCGTGTCTCTCGCGACAGCAACCAGATCATACTTCCAATTAGCTAGACAAAATACATCCCACAGCGGAGGAATGGCTACTGAAGATCAGGAGACCTTCAGCCTCCAATAAAGACATCATTTCTTCTGTCCCGACAGCCTTCACTTCAGATGGCTTTACACACTCTGCACCCACAGAGACAATGACCTAGCGGGGCAAGATTCATTCTCTCACCCTCTTGTTTCCATGGCACTTACAGAAAATTATCTTCAGTGGAATCTTTGGTGCCACTGACATCACTGACGGCAGTCAGGGGAAAAGTCTCACACAAAAATTCAGTACCAATGGGTGCCTGGGTGGCTCAGTCGTTAAGCATCTGCCTTCAGCTCAGGTCATGATCCCAAGGTTCTAGGATCGAGCCCTGCATCGGGCTCTCTGCTCAGCGGGAAGCCTGTTCTCCCTCTCCCACTCCCCCTGCTTGTGCTCCCTCTCTCACTGTCTCTCTCTCTCTCTCTGTGTCAAACAAATAAATAAACTCTTGAAAAGAAAAAAAAAATTCAGTAGCAAATACAAGCCAGAGAAAGTAAATGTGATACAGTCCACACCAAACTGGGCAGGTTCTCCCAGTTACTGGGAAATGACTTTACCTCAAGTCTAAACGACTCATGGAACTCAGCACTGAGAAGGTCAGGTCTAGGGGTCTACAGGGGCTCTTGGCAGGAACTTCGGTGCTTTTCCAAGCCAGGGCTCCAGGGCCTGGCTCTGACATGGTTACCACTTCCGTGGAGAAGCTGACAGTAGTTGTCCTCTCCCACCCAGCTCTCCATCAGATGAAGACAGCTAACCGGTATCTGTCTTCTCTACGGAGACGACTGAAGCTGTGACATAGCGTGACAACTGGAAAATACGGGGACCTCACATAGTCGGAGCACATAGTTACCACGAAGAGGAACATGCTGTTACCCAGATTCGCAGTTGTCTGCAGTCCATATCTTCCCAACATTCATTTCACTCAAATCTTAACCAGATCAGGAGAGAAGTCAAAGGAGAATGAGAGGTTCCTATGCATCCCTCTCTAGGAAGAAAAAGCCTCACTTCTAAGAGGCATGCCCTGGCTATCATGTCTCCTGAGGTGGCTGAATGGACTTGGTGCTCTGAGTAGGAAATAAAGAAAGGAAATGAGTTTTGGGGTTTTTTTTGTTGTTTTTTTTTTGTTGATTTTTTTTGCTGTTTAGAGAAATGAGGAAGTAAAATGGTTTATAGACAGACCCCATCCCTTTCAGAGAGACTGCTTGGCGGTGATGCCACAATTTCAGGCCCTTCTTAAAGAAATCTCATATCAGGCTCTAATTAAAAGTAAGACTTTGGAAAAAAATAAAAATAAAAATAAGCCCTTTGGGGGTGCCTGGCTGGCTCAGCCAGCAGAGCACATGACTCTTGGTCTCCAAGTTGTGAGTTCGAGCATCACGTTAGGCATAGAACTTACTTAAAAAAACAAATAAATAGAAAAATAAATAAGTAACGACATGCCCTTTGTCGTAAATGCTGACTTGTAGCTATTGTCAATGCTAGACAACAAGCACATAAGATGGGGGCTAGATGTATGTCACCTCACTATATATACCCAGCCTCAGTAAGTGCATGATAAAGATCATTCCGGGATTGTGACAGTGACAACACAGAGCCTGGCTACTAATCCCATCACCACCCCAATGCTGTGGGAAAAGCCCTCCCTATCACTCACACGCTCAGAGAGGGAAGCTGGGATCGGTCCAACTTCCAGACATTGATATACTCCAATCAGTCAGTGGCCACTGAGCAACTAGAAAGTGGCCAGCATTTCTCTTCCTGGTCTTTAAGCTTCAAAAGCAAATCAGGTTCAACCCCAACACGAAAGACAGAATGACAAATCCAAGAATTCTTAAACTGCCAAAGAAGGTTTAGTCCAGTCGGCCAAGGCACCCCTCTCCTTCTCAGGAGCTAAAGCTCTCAGAACGAGAGGAGCTGCTCCACATTCCAAGGAGACCCAGACCATCCCTGCGGCAGAAGGAAAGCAGTGGGAAGTCCGCTTCCCCAGACTTGACCTACTCTTTCTCTCCACACCCCCTGGGAAGCGAGAGCCACCCCTCCTCTGTCTCAGTCCAAGACACAGAGAATGTAAAAATGTTCTACAACAAAAGGAAAGTCTAGAGGACACCAGTAGCTGTCACGAGTCCCCCTGTGACCTGAAGCCTCTCGGCTCTCACCCACAGCCACCAGAATCCACAATCAGAAGCACCTGGTGTCCTGTTCTTGTCTCAGTTAGAGCCCCAGCTAAGAAGAGCAGTCCATACACGCTGTTGTGTACTTACCCACCCTTTTCACTTGCTGTGTCCCCTCCTATATGCAGGAAACCCTGTTCTTGTACGTTCTCCAAGGTAAATGGAAATGTTTTTAAAGAGGCACAGAAAGAAAGTTTCATTCCCTGTCCAGTCTGCAAAAAGGCACTGCCTGGAGGAATTCCGCTCACGAGCTGAGGGTCACAGGAAGAGCTGGTGCACAGGCTTCCTCTCTCAAGCTCCAAGTGGAGACACACTCAGAAATACTAACCCCGCAGTGACATGTTTAGGATGTCCAGTCCCTGCCCAGAACCTCACCTCAGTGCATGGCCTAAACGTAAAGACCAGAAGGCCGCAAAAATGGTCTCTTTATATTAATCTGAACCGCATGAAACTACCTGCAAACTGACAATTCCATGAGATTTAACCAAAAAGGATCCTAAAAAGCAAATCAGACAGGGGTACATGGGTGGCTCAGTGGGTTAAGCCTCTGCCTTCAGCTCAGGTCATGATCCCAGGGTCCTGGGATCAAGCCCTGCATCAGCCTCTCTGCTCGGCAGGGAGCCTGCTTCCCCCTCTCTCTCTGCCTGCCTCTCTGCCTACTTGTGATCTCTGTCTGTCAAATAAATAAATAAATAAATAAATAGAATCTTTAAAAAAAAAAAAAAAGCAAATCAGACATTCTGCTAAAGAAAGAATGCAAAAGCCATTATCTCCCAGGTGGCTCCATCCCAAGACCACTTCCACTTCATCTTTAGTAACTAAAACATTTTGCAGGAACGTTAAAACCTATGGAGCACCTTGTAAGACAGGCCTGACATTGGTAATAGATAACCTTTCACTCATTCAGGCCATAGCCCGATGCATATCCATAGCCATTCCTAGCCCTCGAGAGCTCACAGAGGAACAAGAAAGTGAACAGGCAAATACAACACACTATGGAAACCGCTACACCATGGACATGTGCAAAATCAGAATTCTGTATGTAGCTCAATTACAACAATTCCCACTCTGAATACGCCTGGTTGTTCGTAGGCAGGCCTCACAATCAGACACTGCAACACTCGGGGGCAGGAACCATGTTCTCTTTGTCTTTGAATCCCCAGCACCCAGCAGAGTTTATGCATACAGTCAGCGCTCAGTGGTGTTTGTTGAATGACTGAATGACCCTTAGAGGCGAAGTGAGTTCTGTAAAATGAGGTGAGTTACCGGTATTTCTGTTAAGAACTTTTAAGGTTCTTATATTTTAGACCAGACTACTAATTATAGCAGTAGAAAGAGGATAGCAGACTTCTCATTATAGAACTAGAAAGAAAAGCAGAATAAAAAAGGGAGGGAGGGCACTAAGCTTTATAATCAAAATGAGTCTGAAATTATGAAGTCAGCCTCTAGCTGGGAGTGTGGCCACATCTTTTTTTCTCTCAATTTAACATCTTTTGATTTCAATTGATTTTCCTTACAAGTATAAGACCATCAAGACTAAAGGAAATGAAAGGTGTTTTGTGAACTGAAGCAAAGAAGACAAACCCAAACCACTCTCCCATTTGTCTTTTGCAAAGGAGGGTCCACTGGAGGGGCAGTAGGGGCGGCATTATTCCCTCTGGGGGCTGGGGTGCCTTTTATGAGTTCAAAAAAAAGCCAAAAAAAAAAAAAAAAACCCAACCTCATATGGGCACCAAAATAGGTAATTAAATGTTGAATTAAAGGATCAAGAGCCGGGGAGAGATTAGGCCAGCTGTCAGGCGGTCGCAGTTGAAGGAGGTAAAACACACACACACACACACAAACACAGTCTGCAAAACGCCTCCCAGACTTAAAAAAGCCACTTGTGTCACCTTTTGAACCTACAGAGCAATCATTTCTGAAAGAAAGAGCAGGTAGATAACTAGCCTCAAAACAAAATTTCTTCTTTCAAAGTTGAATATTTTGATGTTGCCCGAAATCTTTCCCTCCCGTCACATAATCAAAGCTGTGGAAAAAGGCAGCACAGATATCTTCCTGGTATGAAATCTCAGGCTGACTTCTAAAGGAGAGAGACTGGCCCGAGCCCCATGCTGCTTTGGAAGTAGAGGGAGTCTTTATCCTAATGAATTGCTCTCATCAATTTAACTGCACATTTGATCCCAAGATCCTCTGTGGGACTGATGACCCAGGGAGGCTCTTAACTGAGGCTGTCCCCAGGGTGGCCCAGTCCACCACAGCCACCAGCAGACAGGAAAAGACCACTAGGGAGATTCTTATTTTATTATGTAAATCACAGGAAGCCACATTTAGCTTCTCTCCCCTGCTCGGCACCCCTGGCCACCAGCAGAGGAGGAATGAGTCTGTCAGCATCAATGAAAATGACAGGGTTGGCTGCTCCGGGCTGATAACGAGGGTCCTCCACAAGCACCTAACTGAACACTCACAGTGAGGTTTCTCTCTGTCTTTTTTTCTCTCAAACCCATTTCAGTCCATTACTTCCAAGGAATGCAAAAGGCAACATAAATGGCAAAGGGTTGAAGTCAAGTTCAAAATCCCTGTGGGGAAAGCACAGGCTTTAACTCAGACTTTGGAATCCTGAAATCTCCGAGTTCCTAGGATCTATGTGTCCTCGGGCATGTGACTTCTCTGAGCCTCGGGTTCCTCTTTGTAAAATGAGGATAAAAACATCAATATCCACCTTCCAAGGCTCTTGTGGGGATTATGTTTTGGGGGAGCTGCTAAGGCCAGTGGCTTTGTGAGGGCTGTATGAGTTTATTCTAACCAACTACGAAACTGAAGAAGAGGAGACATCTAGATTCAACCTGGGCATGGACAATTTCCGCCTGTGTGCATTTCAGGGAGCCAAACTGGAGAAGCCATCCACCATAAGGGACACGGCACATTCCCACAGCCGTGATCCACACCACTGCAAAATTCCCTACTGTAGAATTCCTGAGTTAGCCAACTCTATTCCACTCAGGATAAAAACCCAAAGACTGCCAAGCCCAGTCAATGTCTCTCTTCTCAAAGAACATAAAGGAATCCAAGAAGGATCCAGAGAATTCACTCTAACATGAAATCAGCATTGCTATTAAATAAAATCGCCCTCTTCAATCAAAATCTACACTCTTGTCAAGACATCTGTCAAAAATTATAACTGCTGCAGACAAGTAGGAAAAACGGCCGCACAGCAGCAGAAAATCCCTTTGGCTGAAAAATACATTCAGAATTCTTTCATTTAACATCTAGGCCACGGTGTCTAGATTAATTTAAAGCTAACCACAAAATTAGCTACCGCTTTTCTTTTGAGAAGGGGGATTAGAGAAGGTGACTTCTAAACGCTCTCTTCTTCCAACCCAAAAAAAAAAAAAGAGGGATGAGTGTGACATGCAGACTTTGCCCTGCAGAGCACTTCTGTTTGCCAGCCCCTGGGTGTCTCTGTCTGTTTGTTGCCCTTGCTGCTGGCCCCACCCTCCTGAACAAGAGGCCCACAGACTCGGGCTTTTTCAAATTCATTTCTGTCTCGGAGTGAATCTGTCAAGACAAGGTTTGTGGTATCTGCTGGATCCCCAACCTGTGGAAAGACAAAAGAGCACAACTCCCTCTCTCTCTCTCAAGTTCAGCCCGGACCCAAAGCCATGCCAGCAGCTTGGAAAATTACTTCCGCCATCGCTGCTCCAAAACGGGGCCCCTCCCCGCTCTGCCCAGCTCCCAGCCCAGGCCCCCGGGACCCACACTGCTGTTTGTATTGGCCCCTGTAAGCAGCCTGTTCGCACACATCCAGACCACGAGAACGAGAGAGTTCAGAAGGGCCCTCCAATAAGCGAGGGGCCCGGGAGGAAAGGGACAGGCGGGATCTCCTATCCCACAGTAGCTGGTTTCCACTGCCGCTTTGGCTTCGCTTCACCACCTACCAGAAGCTATTCAAACGCTCTGAGTGGCTCTGGTTCCCAGAAAGCCAAAAGCAAGTATCAGTTTCTCCCTCCAGGCAGCCTCTTTAGATTCAAGAGCTCCTTTCCACGCCCCCTAGACGGACCCATGATCCCTCCAATAAGAAGCAGCGCCCTGGAAACCAACTACTCGTTACTCAACTGTTCAAAGAGGAGGCCTTCTCCCACATCCTCACCAGCCCCGCAACGCTCCTTGACCCTGAGGAGGAATAACAGCCACGTGCTTCATTGTGTCTGCTTTCAGAGCGGGCTGGTTAACTTAGCACCCTGCCCGGCACATCGGTTGAACTCAATAAGGTAGTTATCATTGAGATCAGTTTTATTATTCTAAAAATGAGATGTATTTATTATTGCATCTCCAAAAAAAAAAAAAAAAATCAAATAAAAACCACCAAGAAAAAGAAAGAGAAAGGAGAAAAGAAAACTCTTCCTAAAAGGCATGTCATTCTAACCAAGTATAAACATCCCACAGTCAGTTTTCAGTTTCTCAGGCAAACAAAAAACTAGTATGACAAAAAAAACCCACCCTAAACAATAAAGATTCTTATTTGGTTTGGAGTACACTATGTGCAGGGATACACACATAGATCCGTCTATCTAGAAAGAACAGTTTAGCACCAACTCTGTGTACACACTACACACATCACACACACACACACACACACACACACACACACACACTTTAACACTTTGGAGCACCTCCTAGCAGCCAGGCACTACCCTAGGCACTAGAGACATACAGATAAATAAGACCTGGCCTTCACTTACTCTGCACTACACAGGTTGGGTTGCTAGCAGGCCCTTACCTTGTGTATCCGCCCCCATACTGAGCCTGACTGATGGGAGCCGTCAGGCTAGGTGTTTTCCCGGGTCAGTAGTCTGTTCAGAACAGACATTACTTTCCGTTTGGATTACATATTAAATCATCACTTAAACTGATTAAATAGGAGTACCAAAAAAGCATTTCTACGAAAAACAAGTTGAAAGCTTTGGAAAGACTTGATGAAGACAAGTTGCCAAAAACAAACTGTTTGATGGGTTAATTAGGCGTGAGCGAGGCAATGGTAAAAAACTGGAGTGGTGGAGCTTAAAAAGTCGGCATTTTATTTCTCAATGTATTTAAGAACGCACTTCGCTTAGAGAAACTGAAATTGGAAGTCACAGGTAATGTATTAAGGATGTACTTTATGAAAGAAAGTCAAAAGAACTCCATTCAGAAGACCCACTTTTGAAGAAAAAACCCCGGCCCACATCAAGAGATTTGGAAATGTGTGTACATTTAAATATTTTTAGGTTAAAACGCTTAGGAACGGTATCTATTTTGTTTTTAAGATTCTCTGATTTCACTGGCTTTTGAGATCGACTGACCAACGACTTGTCCAACTGCCCCAGATAAGAAGGTGCTCCCTCTGTTACCTGCCTGTTTCTCTTGGGTCGATAGCAAAATGAGTTTATGTTCCCTTGGTGCAATCTAAGTAGGGAGCAGAGAAAATTGGCCTGGGATTTTATAGAACTGACCTGTTAAATACCTCCCATACAGAAAACGTGTGGTGGGTTGAATACTGAGTGTTAGCCTTATTTCCAGAGCCCTGAGATGCTGATCCTGGTAAGCATGAGCCATACAGACTACTCGTAGTCTGAAGCATGGGCCGAGAGATGAGGGATGTCCCCAAGGGCCAGCTCATCTTTGACCGCAGGTCTGGACACAGCCTATCGGTTAATTCAACACCTGCTGTTCCAGCCCGGCCTGGGATGCCATCTCTGCAAGGAGACAATGTCTCACGTGATGATTTATGGAGAAAAGGCACCAATACCAAGTATCAAGGAGTGTCAAGGGGTGAGATCCCATCCCAGGACCCCTTGACCACCAGTCTAGTATGTTTCCGTTCATTTGCATAGCGTTCTATGCCACATGACAATTCCAGACACTGAAACTGAAGGGCCGTGATCAACTTCCCACTGGAGCTTTATGCCGTCCAGATGCAGTCTGTCAAGAGAGGCTGTGCGGGGCCTCCTGCCGAGGGCACTCTGCACCAGCACAGAGCAAGGGAAAAACAGAGGCTCCAGCAGTTTCAGTGACCTCAGACATTCTTTTTTTTCTTTTTTAAGATTTTTTTATTTTTTATTTACTTATTTGACAGACAGAGATCACAAGTAGGCAGAGAGGCAGGCAGAGAGAGAGAAGGAGAAGCAGGCTCCCTGCCGAGCAGATGTGGGGCTCGATCCCAGAACCTTGGGTTCATGACCTGAGCCAAAGGCAGAGGCTTTAACCCACTGAGCCACCCAGGCGCCCATCCTCAGACATTCTTAAAAGAGATATTTAACATATAGAGAATCCCACTGATGGAGACAGAAAAATACCACCCCCCCACCCCTCCCCCTTCTCTTTGCTTTAAAGACAAGAGATTGGTAGGAGAAGAGGGAAAAGCACTGGGGGAACCTTTGTACATTGTGAGCTGAGTTTATTTTTACTCTCGCTGCCAACAGAGGCAAGGTAATTCTATAAGCATCATTTAACTTTCTCCCTAGAAACAAAACAGAGGAAGTCAGTTAATGCCTTGCATTCTCTATCTCTAATTTCCAACTCCAGTATCACTTGCTTTTCCCCGAGAAAATTAAATTGAGTCTCACAGAATGGCCCCCAAATGTGTACTTTCAAAGGCAGATCCCAAAACTGATGGGATCCCCAGTGAGAGGATGAGGAGCTAGTTTCCAGTTCAATTTGGAGTGAGAAAATCTGCGGGTCGCCTTGTCTTCATTAGGGGTAAGCCTAGATGACCTCCAGGATTTCTCTCCTTCCAAAGGAATAAAAGAAAAAAAAAAAAAGAGAGAGAGAGAGAGTTTCAATTACAGCTGTTGAATTTTAAGTCAGGTATCAGCAAGAAATTCCTAATTTGAGAGCTGTCAATCAGGGAAACAGGTTCCAAAATAGGCTGTGGAATCTTCTTCCCTAGAGACAGTTAAAAATAGCCCAGGCAGCCATCTGTCCTGCTGGGGTGCAGCCCTTCCAGGAGGCGGGTGACAAAACAAAACCCTGCTTCCCTCCCGGGGGGGGGGGGGGGGGGGGGGGGGGGTCTCCGACCCAGAAGTGACAAAGTGGATGAGGAAAAAGGGAAGGAAGCAGAAGTCCATTTGGGCCCAGGTGAGGCTGTGGACAAGGCAGCTGAGACTTCCCGTGCCAAAGAGAAGACAAGGGCTGCAAAGAGGAAAATACTGCGGGAAAAAGATAGGAAATAACCACACAGCCCAGAGCTCTGCTGGGAGAATGGAGCCAATTTGCTTCTTAGCTGTAGCAGCTCCATTTGGTCCTGGGGACTGGGAGCTCAGCCACAGATCCTTGGGGAGGGTGTTATTCCCCTCCCTAGTTCCCAAAAGAGTGTATACATATAGCCAAAGTGAAAGATCGGAATTGTCAAATAAATCCAAGATCTTCCCAGGTAACCAGCAGCACCTACCGAACAAGTCCACAAAGTTTTCTTTTAAAATGCAGTCCTTTTGTTTCCTGGGCCCTCCATAATCCCACCCATTTCCTGCACTTCTTTCATTGCTATGGAAAGCTCTCTTGGGGCATGAAAAGGAACAAAACCTCCACGGACCTTTAAACACCTAACCCCCATGGGAAATGCAAGAGACAGCATTGCTATGGCCTGTAACCTCGGCAAAACTGGAATTGTCCCTCTCCCTGAAGACACGAGCAGCCCTTTGACCCCCATCTCTGTGCAACCACCTCAAATGTCCACATTTGGGGCTTTCAACTAAGTCTTTGTTCCGCACATAGTGTCTTCCCACAGCACCCTGGAGTCAGACACGTGGCGCTGTCAACATGGGCCTTGGGGTAACCAGCTTTGCTGGTAGACAAAACACAGGAAGCCCACTGTTTTCCAAGCCCACACAGTGCAAGAGGCCCCTGTGAGGGGAAAGACGGCAGCGATCAGGGGCTCACTGAGCTGAGGTAGGCAGCACACTCAGAGCGGAGGGATGGTCTCCAGCTGCGGGGAGCCAGACGGAAGAGAGTCCAGTGCTTGGGGTTCGATTCTTTAAAAAAAGAATTTTCTCTGCCCAGGGTTGCCAGCTGAGGAGAAACCTGAAGCTCAAGCATGCAGCCTGGTGAATTTTCTCCCCTTCAGCAAAGCCAGGGAAACTTGCAAAGATAACCAGAAGAAAATCAATACGGCAGGGCCCCAGATTTAAGATGAGCTTTGGCAGAAGAGAAATCCGAGTCTGTTCTGTCCTTGCAGCTGTCCTAGGTCAGATGAGAAGAGGCTTTTACCCTCACAGAAGGTACCAAAGAAGAACAAGGAGATAGGAAAGGGTCCCATAAATCCATGGAGCCCAAAACAAATCAAAGCGACTATCATCAGAGCTAGTAGCACACGGGCCGTCTGCACACTAAGGGGCTAAATGGGAGCAATGCCACCAAGAAAAGCAGAGACCGCATTCCGAGTCATCTCCCACGGCCACTCTTGGCTAGGACACCATCTTCTATCCGCTGGTCTGGGGACAAAGCCATCAATGAAAAGGATCAGGCTCACCACCCCCCTCTTTTTTTAGAGAGAGAGCGAGAATCTTAGGCAGGCTCCATGCCAGTGTGGAGCCCAGCATGGGGCTCGAACTCACGACCTTGAGATCAGGACCTGAGCCAAAATCAAAGAGTTGGTGTCTAAGCAGCTGAGCCATTCAGAGGCCCCAGGCTCCCTCCCTGGTTTTGCTGGACGCCACACAACACCTGGCCAGAAACCTTAATTCTCTGGAATATGCTGGACACTGTGGTCAAAATCCAGGACTTGGGAACAGAACCTAACTCAGGTGCAAATGGGTGGCTCTATCCAGGACCTGTTCGACGTAGCTACAAAATCCAGGGTCTGCTCATTTTTCAGAGCTGGGACCTTCAACACCTTCGGGATCCAGTCCTGAGATACGGGGTTCAGGCTGGTTAAGGCCTTAGGGGATTACAACTAAACACCAGGAGAGCTGGTTTCCAAGGAGGAGACTGAGCAGATGATGCAGGAGTAGGGCCTCCTCTAGAGGTCGTCCCCTCCAGCAGCCCATCACCTCCCGCCTACCCCTTGCACACTATAGGGAAGCCAGTACAGACAGGTGAGCGGGCGTCTGGTTCTTCAAGCTCTCCTGGCAAGGAAAGCCCACACTATCTTTCTATAGCCTGGAGCTGGTAAAAGAAGGGAAGGAAGGAACTAACAATGGAGTAACCAACCCACCAACTTCCCATTCATTCTCATAACTCAACATGATGAGGCTGGCTGGCTGCCTGCCAGCCAGTATTCTCCCTAAAAGGACACAGCTAAAAAGGCTGTCAAATTGGAGTGTGGGACAGCAAAAGAGCATTGGACTACACATCAAAAGATTTTGGTGGGGGGTTGATTAATGCAAAGGAACATGAAGGAACTTTTGAGTACAGAAATGTTCAATATGCTGATTATGACTGTGGTTATACAAGTATGCACACTGGTCAGAACTCAACAGGGCTGTAAGTTTAAAATGGGTGCATTTTATAGTATAGAAATTACACCTCCATAAAGTTTTAAAAATTAAAAAATCTGCATTCTAAATTCTAATTCTGTCCTTATTAACCGTGCGACCTTGGACAAGTCACTTAGTCTACCTAATGCCTCAGTTTTCCCACCTGTTAAACATGGTTAATAATTTTTGCCCTGCTCACTTCACAGGATTTTAGAGGTCAAATGACATCATATATGCAAATTTACGTCACAAAGCACAAGATGCTAAACAAATATGAGGTACTTGTAGTTAATGTTCGTTCTACAACACTTGGGACATCCCTTGCAGTGTATTTCCTGCTCATCTTAGGGTCTGGAGGCGAAATTTGGATCTATTTAATCGCTGATGGTTCAGAAATCTTTCCCTTGGAAAACCTTGACCTGAGAATTCTTTCTCCTGGCTATCTGCTTGCCCACCTCTTCCCTATGTAAATGGGACCGACTGTGGGTGCACAGGCCCTTCTAGCTCCCACAAAGAAGTACCCCAACACGGGAGCACAGACCTCTGAACACAGCCGCTTGACCAGAACGCAGACGCCACGGCTGATACCATTCTGAAACTGAGGACTCTTCCCTTTCTGGGGAAACTAGTGAGTTGGCATTTTATGCATTGCTACAGAGAGCTCCTCGTTGAACGACAAAATGGGGAAAAAACACAGAAGCCTGGGCAGTTGGGTACAAATCTATCCAGCTGGAAAGGATAGCTAAAAGGGACTGAGATGATCTAATCCAGCTCCTTCATTTAAAAACAAAACAAAACAAACAAACAAAAAAAACCACCTAGGTTTTTCTCTGCGAGGACAAAAGTTCAAGGCTAAGCAAAATTTGTTCCAATGCAGGTGCTTCAACCCTTCCACAACCACCTCCCCCAATTTACAGTCACTTTCCCTAAGATCCTGTCTTTCTCCACTCCGGCAGCTAATAGCCTTAGACCCTTATCCACAGCTCTTACAGGAAACAAATGTGACCTCACACTAAAGTATAAAAAAACAAATAGCACTTTTGAGTAAGATGAGGGAAGGGACCATTTTTCAATAGGTCAAGTTAAGAGTGCAAGAGATCTCTTCAGCCCACCCTCACGCAGGGGCCCTGACAACAGCCCCCAAATCAGATCCAGGAGCTGGTTTTTTATCCAGCCTTAGGCAAATAGAGAACAAAAGCTTGAAACTTGTCCAGATAAGTTCAAGTGGGCTAACAAAGAAGCTCAAGTGGGCCTGCAGAGCTCAGGTCTTAACCACAAGCTCGCCTTATCTTCTAGAGCCTGTGCTGTAAGCGGTAGCACCGTCCCACGAAAAGGTGTGTTACTCGTCTTGCCTAAATGGAAATCAGAGCTCCAGACACACCCTGCCATCCCTCCTTGCCTATGCTCCCTTAAAATCCATGTCTTCAGAATACCATTCACTCTGGTTTCACCGGGTGAAGAGAGGAAGCAAGTCTCTTGGTCCACTTTTGACCTAGTCAAAGCCACCGTCATCTCTCGCTTGATTCCTGCCTGCAAGAGTCTTGTAACTGGCATCTTCTTTCCAGTTTTTACCCACTAACGTCTATTTCCCCCACAGCAAGAAGTGTGATCTTTAAAAAAACAAATCAGATGTGTTACTCCCCTGCTTATGGCCCTCCAGTGGCTTCCCACTGCCCTGGGAATCAAATGCACAGTCCTGGCCATGCTCTCTAGGCTCGGTGTGGTCTGACCCTGACTGCTGGCTCCACCTCCCTCCGGACCCTCTGCTTGCTCTCTCTGCCTTCTAGAAGAGCACACATTTCTGCTCCTCACACTTGCACAGATCTGTGCACCTTCAGACCTTAGCACCTGCTGCTCCCTCGGCCCCCAGACCTGCCATCGGCTGATTCTTTCTTCCCATCCCCTGGGCAGCTCAGATGTTACCTCCAACAGGCTTTCTGGGACCACACGTGGGTTAAGTAAGCCATGCCCTGCCCCCACGCCCCCCCCAAGCTGAACACACTGCCTTACTTTTTATTTCCTTCACTACACTCAACTGCCTGAATTTCCCTGCTTATGCATCTGTTTTCTGGATATTTCTCCCACTAAGATGACAGCTCCCCGAAAGCAGAGCCGTCCCATCTTGCTGCTCACTCTATCTCTAGCACCAGGACAGAGCCTGGCACACAGTAGGCTACCTGAATGAAAAAAAATGAATGAACGAATATTTTTTATACAAACTGAACAGAAGGTCTTTCAAGATCGGGTAAAGCCCTCTCGTGGGGCCCACAGAGACAGCGTCCTTGGTCATGCCTATGCTCCCAAGGAAAGCCAACACTGGCACACACTTTACCAACAGGAAAATCTATCTATAAGATGGGAGGTGAGATCATGTGCCTCCATCAGGCATCTCCCTAATTAATCATTGACACTCATCGTCTGTGATATCTATAACTCCAACTCTGACATCGATCCGAAGGAAACCTATTCATTTAAGCTGACAAAAACATGCTGTCATTTTCATTTCCATTACAAAGCATGCCAATGTAGCAGAAATATTTTGATTGATTGCCCATCTTTCTCACAACCCAAGTGGCAATTGATCAGCTTACCAAGGGACAAATAGCTCAACAACTTAAGTCAGAGGCAGGAAGTCTCTCCTTTCTTTCCTTACAAGACTTAAGCAAGATATTGAAAATACAGAAAATTACTAATACTTAAAATTTTCTTTTAGGAGACACTAAACTGTGACACCGTCGCCCTTTTCTTTGGAATAAGGTAAGATGTATACACGTGTGTATATGTATTAGTACACAACATATTTACCTACAGATGTATGTATCTATAAATTAGACAAAAGTAACTAACAGCACGTCAATATCCTACTGCAAAGCCTGTGGGACATTAACCCCAAGGCCAGGAAGGCACCTCCAACAACACCTTCAATCCTCACCCTACAGAGAACAAATGAGTTAACAGAACTAAGAGCACTTTGAGACCCTAAAAGAAATAAACTATAGAGATCCTTAAGGGGGGGGTGGGGGGGACAAGTAGAAATACAGTGTCTAAGGGTAGGGGGAGGGGATGTTGCATAAAGAGAGAGTCAAGGTGTTCATTGCTGAAGAGCCCTTCAGGCTGAGGAGAGCCACCCTTGACTCCCCCTCTGCTTCTCGCGGCCACCTAGCTCTTCTTTTCAAGGATCCGCACTGATCAGCCTCCCTCTGCAACAGCCTGTTGACTCAGTGGCCTTTGACGGCCCGAGTGCTGGGAACTGCTCGGGCACTCAGGTGCGCCGGGGCCAAGCAGGCCAGCACAGGTTTCCACCACACCCAGGCTTCAGCTGGGTAGAAAATGAAAATGGCCAAGAGTTTTAATGAGTCGTTAATGATTTAAGTATGCACAGTGATATGCTTGCAAGATAAGGCAAAAGGAACCTAACCAAGAATCCATTCCATTATACAACCCTGGCACACACTTAGAAAGCTTCTAAAAAGAAACAAAGGCTTCAAGATCCTAGGCCTCCGTCCCCGAAGAAGCCCACCATACCCTTCCTTAAAAAGCAACCTCTTCTCTTCTCTTCTCTAAAGTCTCCAGAACAGACTATTCAACAGCCTTCCTTCATACTTTCGTCCTGTTGTTTGGCAAACACCGGGTCTCTGCCTGATGTTGACCCTGCCTCTCAACCTCTTCCTGAGGACAGGACCAAACCTGAGTTGGTCCCCGTGGACAAAACTACAATAGTTGCCTTCGAGATCACCTATTTGAAGGAAAACTGGTTTTAAGCGGATTAATGAACTCCAAGCTTCCAGGTTCTCACACTTGGTATGTCTTTTTCTAAAACACCCCGATAAGATAAGAGGTGGGGAAAATGGCTCCCTGGGGTAATTGAGAAGGAATGTCATCTTTCAGAAGAAAAAAGCGGGGGGGCACCTAGGTGGCTCAGTCACTTGAGCATCCAACTCTGATCTCAGCTCAGGTCTTGATCTCAGGCTCCTGATTTCAAGCCCCACATTGGGCTCCACGGTGGGCATAGAGTGGGCACATTTCTTAAATAAAGAAGAAGAATATTTTTTTTATTTCTTAAAAAATAAAGAAAAAGAAAAAATAAAGGCCCTGACAGGTACTGGCAGACACATACCACTTTTTTGTGCAACATTTTTGCAAACAGATTTGATTTTCTTTACTCAAATTTATCCAATTTTGGAGCTTGCAATACCAAAACAGATCTATAAGGTCCTCCAATGGTCCATTCTCAGCAGTGAAATAAATTTTGTTTAACATTAGGTCAAGACACTGAGATTGCTGTAAATAAGAATGACTCACGGTCATGATTAAGATGCTTTCAAACAATCAACCACAGTATGTCACGATCACCTGCAATGCCCAGCACTGCGTTAAACACCAGTGATGGGTACCAAAGAAGTATAAAATAGAATCCTTATCATCCACACCTAACAATCTAGAGATAGCCCTCAATTAATTTACCAACAGAATTTGTTACATAATAAGAGTATTTGTAATTTCAAACATACTTCACCAGTTTCAGTTCTCAGGTGGGTAGAGAACCGACTTAGCCCACAATGTAACTGAAATAGTGAGTGTGTGCCAGTGAAACCTGATCCAGAAAACTGGCCTAGCACCAGAAATTTCTAATGTGCGAACGGTATTTTGTTAGTTACCGAGTTTCTCATATACATAAACGTCACCATGATACTGTGGATGGGTGGTGTTTCGTAGAACAATGATAACGTCTCCAGTGGCTGAGGAAACTGAGGCACAGGCCTTGAAACTGCTTCAAAGTCACAAGGCTCCAGTGACAAATCCTGTTCTCTACCCACTGGCACCAAACTGAATGAGAAATAGGTGTGGAGTGTTTTGTTTGCTTTGTTGTTTAAGACCGGTATCTGAGAAAGAAGAAATTTCATTTGAGAAAGGTGAGGAGGTAAAGGGAAACTTCTGGTGATTCAAAAGGAGGCTCAGAGGCACTGTAGAAGCCCTAGACCATGACAGCCCTGGGGCTTTTATTGTTTTCATTTCACTGCCAACCTCACAGAGAGCCTGTTCCCCCTTTCAGGCTGTCTTCACGTCTTCAAGTTCACCTGCCAGTGATTGGTGTGGGTTTTACCTATGAAGGGGAATATGCCATCCAGAAGGATCTGAGAACAGTCTCTTGATAGCTAGGTAAGCCCTGGAAAAGAGGAGGGTGAGGAAGACGATGGACATGCATATGAGCAAGACTGCCTGATGGAGAATGAGCGGAGCTGCCAGCCTAGGCAGAGAGGCAGAGGGGGCTGGGGGCTGAGGGAGGGCACAGTTCCAGTAGAGTCCATGCGGAAGAGCGTTCGGTCAGCCCTCACCACTGCACCATCAGGCCAAGGCAGCCGAAGCAGGAGGCGGGGGCAGGCAGGACCCAGCTATGCAGGAATACGGTCTCCCCCACTCAGTGATGGTCGACGGTTGAGAAGACATCTACAACGTTATCAGAGGACCACACAAATAATCACACGTCTGTGACTTCCGCAAAAATCCCTCTAACTGAATAAAAGTGCAAAGAGTCTCATCCCTCCATCCGACAACCCAGGAAACACTAAGCGCCAAGCACCACACTAGATGCCAGAAAAACAAAGGTACGCGGGGATGGTCCCCGCCTTTAAGGAGCTCACAGCTGAGCAGGCAAGAAAGATGTGTACAAATAAATAAATGCGGAACAGCTGACTGGTATGAATTTCTTTAGTTCAGTACCGACCACAGCCCTGGCACAGTAGGCTTCCAGCATAAACAGAGCCCAGTGGATTCCCCCAACACGCTCTATTTGGCAGACTAGCTATTTATCGTTTACCCATCCGTGTACAGAGCCTCACACCAACACGGAGGCCAAATCTATGTTATTAATCACATATTTGCTGGCTAAGTCACTTTCCTGATGTCTACCCTGCCCAAGTCGCTGTTTTGCTTCCAAGAGGGAAGAATGTGTGTGCATAAATCTCGCCCAGATTGTGTAAGAGCAACCTGAACTTGGGGTGGTGCTAGAAGGGTTCACCATAGATAGCATGTCCTTTCAAGTGTGGCCCAGAGAGCAGCAGGTGATTCACTCTAACAAACACGCTTGAGTCAATGTTATGTAGGTTAGTACCATGAAAACAAAGTCCGAGAGACTGTCCACCTCCTGTCGCAGCAACTGCAATCTTGGTTTATATTTGTTTGGGCTGTGTCATTTACAAAGCATTTATGAAATGGTTATCTCATTTAATCAACACAGCAACCCTCAGTTCTAAGTATTATATGGTCGTCTTTTATCTGAAGAAGCTGAGGCCAGAAGAGTTTAGGGAATTATGTAGGGTACGCAATTAATGGCACGGGTCAGAGCTGGGTCTGGTACTCAAGCCTTCCGATCTCCAGTTGGGTGTTTCATTCTACCAAATTGGGACTTAAAATTCCCAAGCCAACTGTCGGTCATGTCTGTTACTTAGAAAGAAAAGATAAAAAGGAGGACAGTAATTCCTCCAGTCTCGCTAGACCCAACACACTGGATGACAGTAAATCACAGGCCATTCTGTTCAGAATAGAAATAACACTAAAAATTCAAAGCCTTCGGAGGTGATGATGGGATACATTCAGTGCTACTGCCAATATCTAAAATATATTTGCCGATAAATAGCTTTAGCTTGATCCCCTCTCGCAACAAATCCCACATCACAATCTCCAATGAAACTCTACCCAGGAGCTATCTCACCATCCCAAAGCTATTCAAATTAAGGTGATTAGCCACTCCACACCTCGAAACGAAACAGCACCTGCACCACCCAGTCATGTTTTGCTGAACTCGGCCTCTCCCACACTCCCTGGGATGCTTTTAAAATAACTTATTCATTAGCCAGCTCTCTGTCAACCATGGGAGTTAGAGGGGGCGGAGGGGGTGTGGGGGGGGGGGGCTTCAATCCACTTTTCTCTATTTCTCAGAGCAGGAGAGATGCTCATCAGCAGAGCAGAGAGGCTCAGAACTCAAATTTTTGCTTTCCTTGTTTCGCCAGGGCTCATCCCCTACAGGGTGTGAGGAAAGAAAATGCTATTAATTCTCAAACACAAACAGTGAGTCCCCTTGAAGGAGGGGGGAACATTTCTCAAACTGAAATGTAAAAAAGCTGCAAACGAGGTCAGGTATTTGGCATGTACACCGAGGTGCCATTTATCTCCCAGTTTCTCTGCAGTGTTCCCAATTTAGAAGAAAGGAAAATGACAGATTTAATGAAGGGTGGGGGGGGAAGGGCTGGCACTGTCACTTACCTGATAAAATTCCTCCTTGAATGGAACTGTCACCTTAAACTCAGGAGTCGAAAATAACCCTCACTCTCTTGCCAAGCACAGCATCTTCTCCTGACTTCTCCATGACTATTTCTGCCATAGCCACCAGCCTTCTCCCCCCGGGGCCTGGAGCTAGGAACCTCAGGCCCGCCTGACTCCCAGCTCACCCGTGGCTCCCACGCCCATCTCTGCAGCTCAGCTCCCCGTCTTAGTAGTACCTCTGGACTCCAGTGTGGTCAAGCACGGACCGCGGGTAAAGGAACAAGCTGACTTTGGAGCCACAAAGACCTAGGCCCGAGTGCCCTTGATCAAAGGCCTGAGACCTGGGCCGAGACACCAGTCCCCTTGGATCAAACTGTCTAGTTCAGTTAACGGAGATTTGTGCTTCCCTCACTGGTGGCTCTACGAACTGGCCACCTTTAGCAACACCCTTGCAGCACCCCCCGAGCGTCCACTGCGTGGCCAGGAGCAGGCCTCCCTTGCCCGCCTAGACCCACTAGGCAGTCTCTCTGAAGCACCACCGCATCCCACTAGGCCTCCATCAGACTGCCCCTGGCTGCGGGCCTCAGCGCAGAGCCAGACTCGGGCTGACCTTTAAGATCATCCAGAACCATCCAGCCCCATCCTCCTCCTCTGTCTCAGCCTCCTCTGCTCCAACCAGAGTCCGTCTGCTCACTCACTCAGCAAACATTTCCCGGGCGCCGACCACAAGCAAACATGGCACCAGATGCCGGGAAAGGGCCGTGAGGGGCTGTCCACCCTCAGGAGCTCACAAGCGTCCCTTTGGTAGGGAGCGTGTTTCCGGGGAAAGGGGCTTGAGGTGGGTTGGAGGATGGATAAAACCATCCTTGTATTCGGGTGTAGGAGGTGATACGGGACTGGTCAGCATGGCGGGGGCTGTGGGAACACCACCGGGGAGGCGCACACACTGCCTCTGTTCTTCCCTCCTACTCTGGAGTCGGCCAAAGCCAACTCCATCAGTCAAGGTCTTATTCACGCGGGCCCACACCTCTCCATCTCGGAATTCCTCAAGTTCTTATCAACATTACTCATTTGCAGTCATCCACTGGCTGACATCATCTCTTGTGTTGCTGTCGGTTCATTTTTTTTTAATACTTTTCGTATACGCTGACTTTTTTCTCCACCAGTTTATATGGCTGGAGAGGATAAAGACTAGACTCCAGACACCCTTAAATCTCTCACGGAACCTACACAGTAATTATTTGTGGCACAGGTGATATATCTGGAAATAAGGACAATCGCAAAATCTGTATTCTTTTAACAGTGCCAAACACCTGCTCTCCTCCTCACTGCGAGGTCCTGGCTTCCACAGAGGTATCGCCGTGTCCAGCCCAAGATGACGGAGAAGACCCCTGAGCATCTCCAAAAATTTTTTAAAACATAATTTGCTAAAATTGTTGTTTTAAGCCTTAGGAAATTTTTTGCACGAGAAAGTTCTCATCCCAGGTGGCACAGTGTTAATACCTCTACTGCTCGATGGAGGGTTCGTCTGGCCCATAAATGCGTGCAAACTTGACATTCATACTAATGTGACATTACAAATTAATGGGGAAAGAGATGGACCCTTTCAATAAGTGAAACTAGAAATGGCTAGCCATACGGAATATAAAATAAAGTTAGGTCCCTACCTCACCATTCACAAAAATAAATTCCTCATTTAAATCAAGACAGATATGTGAGAAGCAAAACTTAAAAACCTTTAGAAGAAATACAGGCGAATATTCTTATAATTTCAGGACAGAAAAGGATGTATGTGTTAAAAAAAAAAAAAGTTAAAACAATTAAAAAAAAAAAAGCCAGATAGATGTGAGTATCTTACAACCAAACTTCCTATACATCAGAGAATCCAGTAAAAAGTGAAAAGATAAGCCAGCTCTGGGAGAGGTGTAAGTAACCCTTCTGTGTATCACCAATAAAGGAAGGGTAACCAGGATACATAAGAAATACATATAAAGCAATAAGAAAAGGAAAAAGAACCTAAAAGAGCCATCTCTAGATTGTGGTTCAAGAACTACTCTGGGGAAGGTTCCAGCCCATCTTCTCCCAGAATGTAAAGAACAGAAACACAGTGACGCGGCATCTTATCCCACTTCTATATGTTTATATTACTACTTATAAACTTGTTATCATATTACTATCTCAATTTATCTAACCACCACCCTGGGATGTAGGCAGAACATATAGTATAACATTTTATTGACAAGGAAATTGAGACTCAAGAAGGCAAATGATAAATTCAGGGACTGATATCCAGCACTTCCTAGTGAGAAGCAAAACCTAGATTTTCTACCTTCTAATCCATAATCTTTCCATTAAAAAACACAAGAAACTGCCTCCACTTTAAAAGGAAAATACGTGTTCACACAAAATTCTATACATGAATGTTCATAGCAGCTTTATTCATAATAACCCCAAACTGGAAATAACCCATCTGTCCTTCAATCGGTCAATGGTTAGCAAACCCATGTCCATCCCTATCATGCGATTCTAGCCAATAATAAAAAGGAAGGAATTAGTGATACCCCAACAACTTAGATGAATCCCCAGAGAATAACCCTGAGTGAGAAAAAGTCAATCCTAAAAGGCTACATACTATATGATTCCATATATGATATTCTGGAAATGACAAGGCTATAGTCATGAGAACAGACTGACAGCTCCGGGAGTTAAGGACTAAGGATTAAGGGAGGTGGGATGAGGGGATAATGGGGCGGGAGACAGGATTATAAAAGATCAACATGAGGGATCCCAGCAGTAATGAGGCTGTTCAGTATTTTGACTGTATCAGCGTCAGTGTCCTGGTGTACTATGGTGTTGAAAGACTTTAACCATGGGGGGAAACTAAGTAAAGGGTATTGCCATCTATTGTTTCTTCCAACTGCATAGGGATGTGTAATTATCCCAAAATAAAATATTTCAAAAATACCCCAAAATTTGTCAAAGGCCTAACATCACCCTGTCCTGCTGTCACACCATTCAGAGGTTAAATGACATAAAGTATGGAAAGGCACTTCGCAGACCACCAAGCTCAAGGTTAATACTAGGTACAATCACCATCTTCCACCCCAACCACTGCTCACTGTCAGACCGTTCTCTCGTCACCGGGCTTTCACAGCCCTCTACCGCAGTCCTTCATTGTACTGGTGCAATCTGCCCATCCCTTTTAATACTCTGGAGCTTCCTGAAAGCCAAAACCTTGTTCTGTATCTCTCTGTGCCCACAACCTAGCACAGAACCGCAGAGTAGGTGCCAGATAATGGGTGCTGGTGGGAACAAGTTCCTGATTTCCGTGTTTAATACAAAGTATCCCCACACTGGTAGACGTGAGGAGAGGAGGGAACTGGAAAGAACACCCCAGAAGCCTAAGCCAACGCCTGGAGAGTTTCATCAGTGGCCTCTTCCTTCCCCAAACCCAAGAACCCAAACGAAGCAAAGGTCCGTACAGA
This sequence comes from Mustela erminea, assembly GCF_009829155.1. Classification (NCBI taxonomy): domain Eukaryota; kingdom Metazoa; phylum Chordata; class Mammalia; order Carnivora; family Mustelidae; genus Mustela; species Mustela erminea. The sequence continues at coordinate 46,307,255 of NC_045630.1, read as the reverse complement.
GGGTGTGGCGGCAGCAGCAAAAACACAAGTTCAATTCATCAGGCCTTCCTTTTTATCCTGTTTCAAGCTCTGCAAATGAAGGAACAGACCACTTATACTTTGGGTCACTGGAATAAGATGGGAAGGTAGACTGCGGTGTACTCTTCTGGAAAAGATTTTTAAAAAGTTAGCTGACAGCTCTTTTCCTATGATTAGACTGAAGACTTGCCCAGAGGGTGCAGAAGAATGTACTACACGATCTATCGAGATCTCTCGGAGACCTCACACTCTCTGCCAGGGCAAACATATTTGATTTGTGGGGTGGGGAGGGGGTGCCCACACCCTGAAAACGATGCTAGCTCCTTACGCCTCTTCTGAATAGTTTTTGAGCAAAAAAAGAAAGAGAGAAAGAAAGAAAGAAAGAGAAAATAAAAGAAAGAAAAAGAAACACAAGTGAGTACTCTGTTGCTTCTAATGTTATCGGATAATTTTTCAAATTCTTACTCAATTACATATCACTCTCTTATCTGGAAACTCCAAGGCTAGATAGGCCTGCTTTCACATCGTGTCCACTGAGCCTACCGAACCCAAGTATCCCTCCCAAGGAATTCCAGCTCTCATAAACATGACATCGTTTTACATTAAGTTGTGTGTGTGTGCATGTGTGACAGAGAGAGAGAAAGAGAGAAAGTGTGTGTGTGTGCATGTGTGTGTGTGTTTGTGTACACGCCTGCACCCATGAGAGCCTGGTCTTCTAGGAGCAGTGAGGAGGAGGTGTGAGGCCATATCAGGTTAAAAACTTGGGAGAGTTCTGTTTCTACCTAGATAATGATTAACTCTTCTTGCTGCTAAACACAGAAGAGCTGGCATTTCTGGACTAGCAGTCCTGCTCCCCCTTCAAAAGAGCAAATAAGAGCTCACACACACACCCACATCTGACTCTTGAAAAGAGGTAAGTGGTACGAATCAGTTTCAGGCTTTGGCAGGGGGAGTGCTACTGAAGTTTTTAAGGAATATTACATGTGTTTAAATTGTGTCGTTAACCACCTTAAAATATCCAGATCGAGAACCTCATGAATCAAGGCAACAGACACCATCTACCCAAAATGCTTCCATGTTTGGTTGAAAATTGCTGACAGCAAAGAGTTGAGATAAGTTACATCACCACAAATCATGGAATAAATGAGAGAGATCAAGAGATACAGCACAACTGACTCCAACAGTGACTAACACACAAAGCCTATTAATGTCATTTAAAGATAAAACTTTAAGCCAGGAGTATGAGAGATGAGCAGAAAGAATCTATGGGATCTATTCTCTGGTTTCTATCCGTCCCTCGGGACAATAATCAACACGGAAACGCTACCCAGCAACTCTCTTTATAATAACCAGTTTTTGGTCCCAGGCCCTAAAAATGATGAAGCAAAGAACTAGTGACCCATCTTTCTACCTTCCCACTGAGATGGGAATACCAAAGGTGGAAGGGCTTGTCCAACATTATGCAGCCAGTCCTCCATTATCCTACAACCTTCCCTGCCTCCCTGCGAATGATCTTTTTTAAGTGCCGTAATGATAAAAATATGAGCTGTCATTATTATTAATAGTACTCACTTAAAAACAACAGACTGTTTCTTAGCCTATTCATTAGGTGAAAAGAAAACAAACATCAAAGCGAAAACATTTCAAGTCCACGTTAAAGCGTACCTCATCACAATCCCCACAAAAACCCCTTGGTGGACAAAGGGTCTAACCCGGGAAGAGCGGTACAAGTGGCAAGAGGCCATCCTACATCCTCAGAGAGCCTGGAGTCCTGGGCCCCACGGCCCAGATGTCTACGTTAACCCTATCCCAGTTCCACATCCACACGGCCTCCCCTTAGTTTGTCCCAGCCCAGATGTCAGGGATTTAAAAGCCTCCCATTTCCCTATTTCTTAAATCATAACTAAAGACAATAACCCACACTTCCTTTTTCCTTCTGCCCCATATACGTGCAGCAGCAGCCAGGCAGACGCAGCAAAGCTCTAGAACCAGGGAAAGCAAACTTCAGAGATCATAGCGGGTTTTGTTCTTACGAGTGTGCCGGCTTAATAGGGGCAAATCTTCAAGATCTTAAGTAAGCAAGAATAAGAATAAGCATGAAAGCTGGGAGGGCATTAGCAATATTCTGATTCAAGCCCTAATTTCCTAGATGAGAAAACCAAGGCGGGGGGGGGGGGGGGGGGGGGGGGGAGTCGGTGTGTCCCGGAAAGACATTTAGAACACGGCCTGAACTCCATTTTGCATCATGATCCTAGGAAATGAGAACTATGGACTAGAACAGGGTCAAGTCGCCTTGGGTTCGTTCTCCATCTCTCGTTCACCAGCTGTGTGCTTTGGAGTAACTTGGGCAGCCTCCCCATGCCTCATCTGTGAAATGGGGATCATAAAAGCAGCTACCTCATAGGGCTGTTGGGAGATTCATGAGTTAATGTACGTAAAGCATTTAGAGCTTAAACATAAGGAGCGCTCAGTAAATGTTAGCCACCATCATCGTCGTCAGTTGTTAACTAGGGCCAAGAATGACTGTCCCCACTTCATAGATGAGGACACGACGGGGTTGGAGACCTGAGGTGAGTTAGCCCCCAAATCACAGTGGTAAATGGCAAAGCCAAACTAAAACCCAACTTTCTGCCTCCAAATGGCACTCCTTCCCTTGGAACCACTCTCCCTGCACAGAATCCTATGTAGTTCAATTTGTGATGACCAAAAGGGAGGGCTGCTCCAAAATAGGTACCCCATCAGGAGGCCTCCCCAAAGAGCAGCCTACTCATCCGACAAGATCTGACCCGATACTCTCCACCCCAACAATCGATCAATCAATCAAAACACAGGAGAGAGACAACTGGAAAACGGAGATCTCTGAAGGAGCCCAACTCTCTCCCAAGGAGAAACTGTTGCCAACCCTTTAGAAGCAGAATGTATTTCTTAAAAGCTCATGGCATGTCAAGTCATGGCCAGCTCATGCTCTTGGATCCCTTTGTATTCTGTGCCTCGTCTTCCTGTGGAGCCCTGGCCACCCGGACGCCCATGGCTGGTGAGGTCATCCTCTCCAGGGAGAGCACTCAGACCCTGCCCGCCAAGCTATGATTTGAGATGCAGGATCTGGGATCAGAGAGCAGGATCTGGGATAAGGTCCCAACTTTCATCATGCCTCTCGGGTCACCTGCCCGCTGATTAGCGCATTTTCAGAAGAAAAGGTTATTTTAAAAGACTGCCTTCTCCCTAACAGATGGCATCCTAAAATACCCACAGAAATGGAGAAGGCGCACTCCCCAGCTGTTTTGCCTTCCTCACGAATATAAATTTCAAGTTCAGAACCATTCATTCATAATGTATAAATAAGGTCAAGGCTACTGAATACCCAACGACTTGAAGTCAGGGGAGGGAGGTCTCCCTGCTTCTCCCTTTGGACCTTTCCTCCCTGTTTTCCATAGATTAGACAGATGCTTTCAAAGAGCCAATAGCTCTCTCCAAACCCACGCTTCAAAAAAGTAATGCAACAGTCCCCTTGTGGAATCAACTCTGTTTTAAAATGGACCTCAACTTCCTCAACCTTGGACCTCAAATATCTGTTTAAAATAACAAATGAATCCTGGACAAATGTAGAATTTGTTTTGCTTCAATTACAGAAAACCCTACCTTTGTTTGACGCTCTGCAATTTAAGAGTTAATATTTTTCCCGGTTTCTGAGGCAAGAAATATGACTGACGAAATCTGATCAACTCAATAGAGCTTTAGGGCAGTGATTTTTAAAGAGGGTAGAGGCGATGTAAATCAAGAAAAACACCACCACCCCACACTGGGGAGCCTTCACAGGCTATACACTGTGTACTTGCCCTTCCATAATGACAATCTTCACCATGTTCTGATCCACTCTGAATTTCAAACAACAGTAACATAAGGAGAAGGCTTTTTACTGGAATAGGGGGAGAAAGGCAGAAGCACGGCTGGGTCACATCCCACCTCGACTCAAAAAACGTCTGGTTCTATTTACAAGCATTTTTTTGTGTTTCTTTGTGCCAGAAGCTGGACACATGGCAGTGAATAAGATAGGTCTATTCCCAAGGTGCTCAGTGAGTTGTAAATAAAAAGATGTAAACAAAGAGATTACAATGTAATAGAATGAATGCAGTAATGGAAGCTCCAGGAGGACACTGCTGAGGAAGTGCTCAGGGTGCGCTGATTAACCCTGTGCAGAAAGCAAGGAGGAGATGCAGAGGAATCCCGCCAGGCAGCCTGCGCACAGGATCTCCATGCAGTGAGAAGGGACAAGTTGGGAAGACTTTCTGGAGGTGGTGGCATCTGGGCTGGCTTTTAAAGGACGACTGAGCTTTCCAGGTTCAAGGGAAAGGATCCATTCCAAAGACGGGAGACAACATGGATAAAGCAAGAAGCACAGAATAATGTAATATGGGAAGGAAACTGGAGACAATTCCACTTTGTGATGGTATAAAACGTAAGCAGGGTCAGAGCCAAGTGATGGGTATAAATAGTCTTCTATGCTATGATCTTAGTATAATAGAGTGTGTGTGTGTGTGTGTGTGTGTGTGTGTGTGTGTGTGTGTGTGTTTTAAGTCACCTTGGTGGTATTGTATAAGATAGACTGCCAAGATCAAATTAAGAAACTATCTTTTAAAAATCAAAAAAAAAGGGGCACCTGGGTGGCTCAGTGGATTAAAGCCTCTGCCTTCGGCTCAGGTCGTAATCCCAGGGTCCTGGGCTCGAGCCCCGCATCAGGCTCTCTGCTCAGCAGGGAGCCTGCTTCCTCCCTTTCTCTCTGCCTGCCTCTCTGCCTACTTGTGATCTCTCTCTGTCAAATAAATAAATAAAATCTTTAAAAAAATAAAAATAAAAATAAATCATTTGTACTAGTTCCAGGTCATGTACTTATGCATTCATCATTCTATCTGATAATGTTCACCAAGAGCCACCACTTAGGGCTCTTGTTCTAAACACGCTCCTACCTGAAGGGTCCCCTATAATAAGAGCTATGTCTTTAGCATTTACAATTTGCCATATACTTGACACACATTCACAATCAGCCAGCCAGGTAGGTCTGGCTATCTCCATGTCCCAGGAGAGCACGCTTGGAGGAAAAGCTGCGTAACATGAACAAGGCCACAGGGGAAGGAGGTGACGGTGACAAGGTTCCCCCTGAGGGCCTATCCCCAAAAGCCTGGGTTCTTTGCGTGGCACTACACAACTTCCAAACATTCCCCCCAAAGTCGAGATGAGGGAAGGCTGAAAGACACATATTTGAACTTCAGGCGGTATGAGTTGAGTGCCACAGCGTTGTGTGAGTCATCCCAGAGAGAAGGGTCCTCTCTAGTCAGGGCGACGGAGGAAGGCACCCAGCAGGGTGAGATTTCAGTAGGTGAAGATGTGGAACTGGGTGGGGAGAGAGGAGCACCCCAGGAACAGCACTCAAACTCAGACTCTGGGAACAGCCCAGGTCCTAATTCCTGTCCCATCACTCACCAGCAGCAGCCCCTGGGCGAGTCACTGATTTGCCTGCGCCTCAATTTATTCATCAGCGAAATGGGATAAGAGCAGTGTATTCCTCCTATGGTTAGTGTGAGGGTTAGGAACAATCTGTGTCAAGTATTTAGCACAAGTACATGGTAAGTCCCCGAACAAGCAGAACAGTAGCTAATAGTAGATGTGTTCAAGTAGGGCAAAGAGTGCCAATAGGCCTCCAGTCCTCTCTTACAGTGAAATGAGAAAGATGGTTGATGATACAAGTGAGACTCAGACTGAGGACCAAGTTCATGTTTACCTGCAGGTTGGTCTCTTCTCAGCAGGCAATCAGTCATGACAGGAAATAAGTCATATTCAGGGCATTCTGAGATCTCCCAGGGGAGCCCCCAGCCCCACCCCTTGGCATCTGGCTCGCTTGTGACCCTTTCAGAAGAAGTGCGACGCCCTAGGGACTGGTTCAAGCAGGGTCTTTAGGAAAAACAGATCCTGTCACTCGTCAACGCCTAACGTGTCCAAGATTTTTTTGTCTTTTCTCTCTCCCTCTACCCTGTACCTTCCCCCCACAAACACACACTACAGGCTGAGGCACGGTTACTAATCCAACTTCTCTGGGAGGCTGTTTATCTTTATTCACTAAGGCAATAAATAAATAAATTTCCAGGAACCAATCTGGATTGCTTGGATCACTATTTATTTAAATAGTTTTTAAATCTGGTAATACCTGGCTTTTACTGATTTATTTTTAAGTTAATGTCATTTCTATAATATGGTTATTATATCACTCATTTAATAATATATCATAATGAAGACATTCTTGGTGATGACGGTTCTGCTCACTTATCTTGATCGCGATGATTTCATGGGTGTATAACATATGTCAAAGCTTATCTAAATGTACACCTTAAACATGTGTGGGTTATTACATGTCAATTAAACCTCAATAAAGCTGTTAAAAAAATACAATAAAAATTTAATAATCCATGTAATTATTAAAAGGTATAAAATTGCTATCCACATACAAGGTTCATATCATGAACATAAATATACATTCATAACATGAAAATGTGAACATGTATATTTAAATCTTAACTCTAAAAAGATTTATCAGGACACAAGATTATAGGGAAATGCATATACAGGTTTATAAAACTTGGGTAGAGGGTAAATAGAGATACATCGTACTGTTCATAGCAGCAGTACTTGTAATAGCTAAAAGGTAGACATCACCCAAGTGTCCATAGAAAGACAAATGCGTAAACAAAATGTGGCACACACATACAACAGCCTTAAAAAGGAAGTAAAATTCTGACAAATGCTACCACATGGAGGAGCCCTGAAGACTTACGCTGAGTAAAATAAGCCAATTACAAAAGGACAAATACAGCCTGATTCCACTTACATGTGGGACCTAGATACAGGGTGGAGGGCGAGCGGGGACTGTTTGGATGGGGACAGAGTTCAACTAGGCAAGATGCAGAGTTCTGGAGACGGACGGTAGCGCTGGTTTGCACAACGGGCATGTTCTAACCGCCCCATCTGTCCACTAAAGCATGGCTCACAGAGTACATTTTAAATTTCCCACCACGAAAAGAGAGGAAAGTTCCTACACATTACTGTAAAATCAGTAAAGGTGTTATTTTGTAATTCTTAAAAAGGTGTTTTTTTTTTTTTTTAAAGATTTTATTTATTCATTTGACAGAGATCACAAGTAGGCAGAGAGGCAGGTAGGGAGGTGAGGGAAGCAGGTCCCCCCACTGAGCAGAGAGCCCGACTTGGGGCTCGATTCCAGGACCCTGAGATCATGACCCGAGACAAAGGCAGAGGCTTTAATCCACTGAGCCACCAGGGGCCCCCTTAAAAAGGTTTTTTGAGTGTTCCACTTGCTATCTTTTTTATTTTTTAAGATTTTATTTATTTATTTGATAGGCAGAGATCACAAGTAGGCAGAGAGGCAGGCAGAGAGAGAGAGGAGGGAGTAGGCTCCCTGCTGAGCAGAGAGCCCGATGCGGGGCTCGATCCCAGGACCCTGCGATCATGACCCGAGCCGAAGGCAAAGGCTTTAACCCACTGAGCCACCCAGGCACCCCACCCCTTGCTATTTCAATCAAACAACTTCTGAGGTAACTTTCTGAGATCCCCTCAAAGGCCAGGTCTGAAAGCTGACACTGTTTACTTGCATTTTATTACCAGTAGAGATCTACACGTTGACTTCTTTTTACCTGCCACATGACCTAATACTTTCCTAACAAAGCCCTCGGAGGCCTAGGGTGGCAGGTAGGCACAATTCCCGTGCAGAAAAGGTCTCTTCTGGAAGAAGGGCTCTACAGGTACCCGGGGCAGCCCGTGTTTATCGGGAGGGAACAATGAGGAGCATGTGAGTCAGGAGCGGGGCACCTGCTGATTTAAGAGGGTGTGGACCCTACGGATCAGGGCCAGGTCCCACTGTGTAAACCTCATAGCAGAGAAATGATTGGGCCTCATCCTGGCCTTCAACCTGGACGGTTCATGACCTTGTGGTCATAACCACCAGTTGGGCTTCTCCGAAGGCATTTCTGTTCCCGAGCCCTAAGAGGAGGCCTGAAATTGCAAAAAAGCTCGTCGCAGACACTCTCCTGACGCTGCTGCTTCGCACAGCACACGGCATCCCCAGCTCCTCGCCCACCACCTTCCTCCCGGTCTTCCCAGAGCCTCCTTTCCTTCCAGAAGCTCGGCTGACAGCAGAGTCCTATTTTCCCTGAGCAAGGGAAGAGAAACCTTCCATCATCTCGCAGGAAGATGATAGCATCTGCTTGGGGATTCCAAGGAGATGTTTTACTGCAGCTTTTCACAAACTGATTATATTTAAAGCTCCCTTGGGGAGTGGGGGCTGGGAGGAAAGAGGCTTCGGAGAAGACCTTTGTTGGCACGAGTGAAGAAGCGCTCCGGCCTCCCAGGGGAACGAGCTTGTTTAAATACCAGCAATCCACATTCCCAAGTGTGCGTGTGCACACACAATGTGTGCGGAGTTTGAGTTTGAAATTTCATCTCCTGCTCGGAAAGGGTCCTAAAAGGGTTAAATTGTTCCAGGCGGAGGCCTGAGGCTTTTCTATCAAAATGCTCCAGATGGAAATTACAGAATTTCACTTCTCAGCTCTGGGCTGTGCACATATTGCCCTTCTAAGACATTTAAAAAAAAAAAAAAAAAAAAAAAGGACAAGCCCCCCAATGTTCTCAAGAAAGAAAATTTGCTCAGCACACAGTGTCACTCTGTTTCAGAGGATTCCTCCTGGAATATGTGCACTAACTGTCAATCTCAAGCTTTCTGGGCCACTAGAAAAACTCAAGGTATGGGAGGGTAAAGCAAAGGGGTCCTGAATAAGGAGAGGTCGACAGCGAGCCGGGAGACCCCGCAGGGATGGGAAACCGCCGCCAATAACCAGGCCTTGCGCTCTACCACCTTGTGCTGCTCCAGTCTTGAAAGAAGCCAACAGGCTACAGGCCAAAAGGCCTCCGGTTATGACCGTGAACCTGACCAGGGTTGTCGAGAATTTCCACACATTCATATGTATGAAAGCGTTTCATTAATTGGAAAGCGCGATGTAAAAGCATTAAGAATATTATTGCTTTCGAGTCAGACATTGAGAGGCATGAACTTTCAAAGGAATCTGAACACCCACAAACCAGAAACAATGATGGTTTTGAAGAAGGCGGCTACAGGGCAGGCTGACTAAGGAGGCACGCCCCTCATAAACGCCGGCTGGGGGAGGGTTGGGGCTGCAGCCTCAGAAGCCCTTCGGGGCACATGCAAGCAGGTGGTTGAAAGGGAGGCAAAAGCCACAGGTAGACGAGGTCCCACAGAGTCCATTTCGAGTTCACTGGATTCAAACCGTTTCTGACCAAAAAAGGCAAAACCCAGGAGGTCAGAGAATATAAGGCAACGGCGGCCAACAATTAGTCTACCTGTTCACAAAGGGAAACTGAGGTCTACAGGGTTTAAGATACCTTTCACCACGACTGGAGGAACCTAAACTAGAACTCAAGTTTCATTCCCAGACTTGTGTCCCCCCATGGAACCGCTGGCACTTTGGGGGTGAATGGGCAGTGTGGCCTTCCGGTTAGCCCAGTGCAGCAGGAAGCGAGGCCCACTAACAGGGGGGTAGCCCGCGCTACTAGTGAGCACACACCACGCTCAAGGTTTTTCTTACACCATCCCACTGACTCCTAACACCTGCCATAGGAAATGCACGGGATTTTGCTTATTTTCCGGAGAGGAAACTAAGGCTCAGACAAGTCACAGAACTTGCCCAAAGAGCAACTGAACCAAGATTTGAAATCTCGGTCCCTTCGACTCAAAAACCAGTGCTCTCAGCCACCAGACCAAAAGAGCAATTTTCTTTTTTATCTTGGCATCTGGGAGAGAAGATGAGCAGCAGTACCACTCCTGTGTAACACAGAAAAACCTGAAAGTCGGAATTCTGACCGACGGCTTCTACCTAGTGGGAGAGCAGAGCCAACCTAGAACCCGGGTCCTTTGTCTCCGATTTCGATGCTCTTCCACGAAGAACTTGGGTTCTAGAATGTTAGCTCCGTAAGGGAGGGGGTCTTTGTCTTGTTCACTGCTCTATGGCCAGTCCCTGGAACACACAGAAGGCACTAAATAAAGAGCTGACGAATAGAGCAATGGAGTCAAGTTGGCAGGGTTTAGCTGTGTGACCTTGGGAAGGTTTCTCACCCTCTCTAAGCCTGTTTCTTCATGCAGTGAATGAGGGTAAAATAGTATCTACCTTCCCGGTTGATGTGGGAATTAAACAAGACAACTTATATATTAAAGCACTTCAGACAGGCTCGAACATCATGGGCATCCAAAATGTAACCCATTACTATTATCACTACTACTATTATTCATTGACAGATTTGGGCTTCTTAAGGATTTCTTGTTTCCTGTTCTGGTCAGATGATGTTTCATTGTACATAGGAATAGAATAAAGCAGAGAATGGGAAGTCGGTCACCTCCTTCTCATTTCAACTACCACCACCTAGCTGTGTGACCTTGGACAAGCCTCTCAATTTCTCTGTACTCTCCTCCGCTATCAAATGAGGGACTAAATCATTTAAATCAGTTTTTTATCAGGCACCTTCTCTGGGTAAGACATCATGCTCGGCCACCTATAAAATTCTATGATTCTGAAGAGTGTCAATGGAAAATGTCAGAGCAGAGCAAAACAGCCTCCTGCTTGCGGCAAGGTTGAAGAGAAACCCCAAATAGCCAACTGCATTACATCATCTCAATGAGCAATGTTTGTAAATACACAACTGTTCAATTTTGAGACACTCGTGAGAAATCTTTCACCAATAGGAATCAGCAGACAAGGTTCTATTAACACCTATCAGCCCTGAACCTTCTGAAAAATAAATGTGTAAAATCACTTTGCACCTTAGTCAAATAGCGTGCTTCTCGAGAGAAATCTGGGAAAGTCAAAGTTATTAACGCTCCCTATGGCAACAGTTAAGAATAGGATATGTAAAAAAAAAAATAGAGTGACATATCTGGTTAAAATGGCAAGGGGACTCCAGGAGCAGAATACAGTCATCTGGACAGGACACAGAGGCCAGTGGCCTATTGTTTACAAAAACGGGCCCAGATTATGAACAGTGACAAGAGGCCAAGACCTCAATTATAACTCACAACCACACCTTTCCCAATCCCTGTTCAACTGAAGCCATCAATCAATCAACTCCCCCATCTCTGTAATAAACCCACCAATATCTGCAGCCAAGTGGATAGAAGGCCCCTCAGGGCACCTCCAGCAATGACCAAGCTGAAGACATTAAAAAGACCCTACAGGCAAAATGGGGACTTCAAACTACATTCCAACCTTCCAAGAGATAAGGCAGCTGCCCATGTCAAGCTCTACACTATCCCCACCCCGGGCAATCATTAGAAGGGAGACATGGCCCTTCCCAAGTCCTCTATGATAGGAAAAGGTCTCCTTGCATTGGTGCAGGGAAAGAAGGAGGGGCCCCTCCCTCTGTACTCTGAAACAAAGGAAAACCCAGAGCTCCAACCATGTGGTGTAACATTCAAGGCCACCCACCTCTCCCACTCCCCAGCTGAAGTCTCAATGGGCTGGAGCACATGGCTCTTCCCAGTAGCTGGCCAGGAAGGGACAGTGCCTTGCACAAACACATCCTGGGGCTCTGTAACAGGCGGGAACCCCTCCTGTGGGATTGACTGGTTAAAAAAAGGTTGTCTGGGAAGGGGCTCGGATTCATGCACCAAGTCAGGTAGTCAACTAAACCTGCAGACAGCTCAGCTGGTTTCTCTGGGTCCACTTTCTGCTTTACCCTTCGCATTTTTGCAGAGGGAAGTGGTCCTTTAACAAGCACGCATTCTGGAGCAGAGGGTGACAACCCAGAAGGGTTAAACAATTATGTCTTCCCATTCTCCAGAATCAGCACCACCCAGCAACCCTAACATGCCAACTCCATTCATGTTTAGGTGAGGGCGGAGACAGGGTGTGAAATGACCTTATTCTTTCTGTCCTCTCATCTCGGACAGAATGCAAGGCAACCGGAGACCTGGCGGGTACAAGGAGCACCCAAGGTGGCTGGAGACTTTCTGCAACCGATGCCACAGCAAATGTCACCTTTTGATATAGTGCATCAGGAAAAAAAAAAAAAAAAAAAACCCCTGCCTCTCCTGGGTCTCCCCAAATAGTACACCTTCTCAAGGTTGCCTTTCTCTACCTGCACTCCTCTTCAACCTCAGAAATAAATTCCCAAACACCTGTCAGATTCCAGTTGTCCTTCAAGGAAACCTGACCCAGAGACCCAGAGGCAAACTGCAGCCTTTCTCTCTCCAAGAACCTCTTGCCCCTCCCCCCACCCGATCTAGGCTTGGGGGATAGGGCTGCCAAAATCAGGGCCAGCCCTCCAGGAGCAAACCTAAAGCCCACTCTAAAAATTCCTTTCCAGAGCCTGTGGCCCCTGGCACAGTCCATCCCTCGGAGGCTCAAACCCACCTATGAAACCACCTCTGGGCTCAGCCTGTCCCCACCTGCTCCACCCAAAGAAATGAACAGCCTGCAAATCAGGATGGAAATGCAAGCCTCAATGGCCCACAGAACATATGCATTATGCTATTTTTCAAAGCCCTTACCTTTGACCTGAGTATCGTACTCTGCTATGATCTCCTTATCCTTTTTGAATTTGGCCGGAGACGTCATGTTTTCCTTCTTTCTTCCAAATTCAAATTGTGAACTGATAGATCCACGAGAAAAATCCAACCACCGAGATCAATACCTCCAACACCGCTTCTCCCAAGGGCAGAAGGGGCCCCCCGCGGTGGTCTCCAGCGCTCCGGGGAGCGCGGGTTGCGGGCTGGGCAGAAGGCTACGGCGGGCACATGCAGACGGTGGACGCTGGGGCCGGGCGCGGCAGCTGCGGCTGGTTCCTGTGCTAGAGCCGGAGCCGCAGCCTCAGCATTAGCCGGGAGAACTGCAGCGCCCGGAGGCTGGCCTGGGGTCTGACATCAACGACAGAGGCAGGGAGTGGAAGTCCTTCCGTACAACATGGTGTGGGGGGTGCGGGGGTGTGGACGCGCCCAGCTGTGTCCCCGGGAGGGAGTGGGTGCGTAACAGGGTGCCGGGGAGGGCTGGGCGTGCTTCGCGGTTTTTTTGTTGCACAGGCTCGAAGATGCTGCAAATCAAATCCCAAACGGGAGCCGCAGCAGCGCAGACTGGATCGGAAGTCGTTTGCTCCGGTTCACTTGCCTGTAAATGCAAGGAAAAGGGGAGGGGGCGATCAGCCCCAGCGTAGATCCTAATCGCGGCGGGGGTGGGGTAGGGGACGTCGTTCCAAGCCCGGCCAGGGCCCATTCATCTCGGCCAAACACCGCCCGGCCCACAAAGCCCGGCGCGGCGAGGTGCGGAGGAAGGAAGCTCCCTCCGGATTTTGTTTTAAGGCTGGAAGAAAACACTTTGGAGCAGCCGCCTGCGCGGGCTTCGGGTGGGGACTGCGGCGGGAACGCGGGGCTCCGGGCGGGGACTGCGGCACCTCGGCGGCCTCCGAGCCCCGCCAGCACTGGGCAGCTGCCAGCCGAAAGCAGCACTCTCGGCAGTGGCTCCGACGCGGCCCCTGACCCCCGGCTGGGGCAACTCCCTGGACCTCAAAAGGGATCAAAGCCAGGGAGGGACAAGCCACCCGGGCACAACTTTTCTTCCCCTCCCGCCCCTCCTCCCAGTTGTTTTGTTTTTGGTTACTAGCTTCTCTTGGCAGCAAAATGTTTGCGGGGGTGGGGGGAGACCTGCAGGAAAAAGCCTGCTCGGCACGGGGCACATCCAGGAAAACAATGTGGTCGACAGAAGCAGGAAACGGGTTAGAGGCTAGGGTCGGAGTCGGGAAAACCCGGGGGCGGGGGACGGAAGGCAGCCACCGCCTCCCCCAAGCCGGGGACCAGAGTGACTCTTAAATACCACCCCAGATATTTTTTTGTCACCCATGCCCACGGTATCTCGATACCGCACCCAGACCCTGGCTGGGGGAGGAGAGGTCGGGAGGGTCGCAGTCCCGACTCCTCGCACCGGGAGGTGCCGGAGGAAATCCCGCCCCGGCCCAGGCCCGGGAGGCGGGAGGGAAGCAGCCGGAGCGCAGAGTCGGGCGTCTCGCTCCCCACCATGCCGCCGCGACTACCCTCCCTCCCTGGTCGCCCCTTACCCTCTCCTTGTCAGGAGGCCGCTGGGGGGTGAGGGGGGCGGGCTCCCGCCGGTGTCTCCCACTTCCCGCGCCGGGAGGAAGAGGGAGCCCAGGCGGCGTGGTGGTTCAGGCGGGCAGGAAGCGGGGAGGGGGATGTGAGGTGGGGTCCAGAGGCTGCACGGGAGCCGGGGATAACTGGAGCCTCCGCACGCGCTTGGGAGGTGGAGAGAGAGGGCACAGGGAAGATTACCTAGGGAGGGAGTGGGGGTGAGGAGACTGCCGCGGGCCACGATGTTACATGGTGCGTAAGGATGTTAGCAACTTGGGGGACCCGCTATGAGTCTAGGAACGGGGGTGCATAAAAGGAGCCATTCCAGGCGGGCCGGGGACTGGGACAGGGCAAGAGCCCCGGAAGCAGGGCGAACAACTATCCTGGGTCCTGGGCTGTAACCCGGCTGTCTACCAGGGCTTGGAGACAGGGGAAGACGGTAGCCGATGGTAACGGGTGATGCCAGCGACGGTTACCCAAAAGTGGACCAAGGGTGCCCGTGTGAAGAGGACTTGGGGAGGGGGCTGGGCGAGGGCTTCGCGGCGGCAGAGTCCCAGGGCAGAGTCCCAGGCTGTGCGGTGAACGGCAGAGAGAGATGCAGTCTTGAGAAGTATTATGGGCTGTACTGGAAGCTTTGGAGAGGGTCGGGGGGGAGGGGGTCTGAAGGATTCCGGGCGGCACTGCTAGGCGATGCCGCAAGCAGCATCCGCGCCCTCTCCTTCCCGCCCCTGCCGGAGTTTGTTCAGACAGGGCTCCGGCGGCCGGGAAGAGGAAAGGGGAGAGGGAAGGAGCCTTTACCTGGCTCTGACGCGACGGGTCCCGGGCCCCCGGCTCCGCTTCCCACTCAGAGATCTCCACCCCTCTTCCCCGCCACCCGCTTCTACGCAGATCGGTCCCCTAGTCCCCTGAGGAGCCTCCGCCAACTCCGCAGGACCCCGCCGGGAAGCAGAGCCCACCCCCTTACCAATCACAGCCCGTAGTCTATCGACCGATGGGGCCCACAGCCAATAGGAATAGCTGATCCCGAGAGGACAGGAATGAGGAGGAGGAGCTGGCGAAACTCGGAGGTGTGACTAGCACCACCGAGGCGTGGTCACAAAGTAAGCTCCTCCCAGGGTTGCCTAACCCTAAAGTAGAATTAGTGGGCGGGGTTAAAATGGAACTAACAGCCAAACACAAACTCTTGAGAGAAAGCACGACCAATTGGACCGGGGTAGAAAAGAGGGGCGTTGCGGAGAATTTTAGCCAATAGAGAGTAGAGTCTGGCGGGGACTGTAGAAAATCTTCCAATAAGAAGCGCGAAGGGCGTGCCTTGACGCTTTCACTGGGGCAGGAGTAGGATTTGCCCAAGCCTCCAGGGACCGGCCAATGAGAGCGGAGGCGGAGCCAAACTCCACCAACCAGAAAGCTGAACAGATCTCGGCACCGTTACTGAGGCGGGGCGTACGGTCTCCAAGCCACTAAGAGCTCAGCAGGGGAAGGCTCCCGAGCCTTCCAATGCGGGACGCGGGCGAACTCTGGTTCTCCCAATCGGTGCGCGGCGCCGGCAATTCAAACTGACAGCCGGTTGGAAAGGCAGAGAGAGCGGAAGAAGGAGCAAAAAAACGACGCGTTCGGTGACAGAGACCCCAACGCCGGCTGAGCCCCCAAAGCGATCTCTGCCCCGTCCCGCCAACCCCACCGCGCGCTCCGGAGCGGCCGCCCGGAGGGAGACCTAAGGGGACCGCGGGGGGCGCGAGGCAGAGCTGAGGGACTGGGGACCGAGAGAAACGGCGCGAGAGCCCGTCTGCACGCTGAGGGCTGGGGGCTGCCTGGAGAGAAGAGAAGCGGGAGCTCGCGAGCGAGCAGAGCGGGGGAGGCTCCCGGGAGGACTGAGGACAACCAGGGGTCCTGGGAAAAGCTGAGGGGATTTCTGGATCCTGGGAAGAGGAGAAGGACTTCCAAAGACGAGGCGTGGGTAGCAGGGACGCTTGGCCGGCGGTCCGAGCAGGAGGACTTGGAGAGCTCCGAGGGAGGGGCTTAGGAGGGGAGCTTTCTCCGGAAGGCGCGGCTGGGGAAAGCTTAGGGAATTGCTCCAAGGGGCGGGGGCTGAAGCGTGGAGGAGCCTTTTAGCCTCGCGGCTGGGGAGCCGGCCGTAGAGAAGTTCCCGAGGCCCCTTGCAGCTCGCGCCTCCCCAGCTTCAAACCCCACTCCCTTCCCCGAGCGCCTCCTCAATAAATATTACTTTTCACCTTCCCACGGGAAACAGAAAAGAACTCATTTCCTTCCCAACTAGAAGCTTAGAAGAGCTCTAGACCTCGCGATCTAATTGTCGACCCCGGGGGAATCAAACGAGCAAAGGGGCTGCTCTTGTCTCTCCTCTTTCAAAATCCCACCCCGCATCCTTCCCGGGACGCCATGTCTACCAGCACCTGTAGTTTCAAGGACCGGTGCGTGTCCATCCTGTGTTGCAAATTCTGTAAACAAGTGCTCAGCTCTAGGGGAATGAAGGCTGTTTTGCTGGCTGATACTGAAATAGACCTTTTCTCTACAGACATCCCTCCTACCAAGTAAGTCATGCTAGTGGCGGGCAACGGTAGCCTTTAACTAAATGGGAAAAGTGTATGGTTTGGACCTCGGGGAGTCAACAAGGAGGTTATCATTTTGGTGTTCCAGCCACTCCCAAGAGTCTGATGATCCCTTTGGAGTATAACTAAGTGGGCAGACTGTCTGGACAAAGTCTGTGGTTTAGCCAGAGTGGTCAGTCCTGATGTCATGCTTCTCGTTCAATGACAGTCATGTGACCACATCCCTGAACCTGAATCCCTGGCGCTGTGCCCTGCCCAACCATCCTAATCTCACTGGATCCAGGCCAGGACTTAGACCGTAGACTCTAGGTAAAGTCTGGCAAGATATTCCGTACTGTGAGAAAGAAGAGGCCACTAGGTTTTTCATTTTTATCCATAAGGTTTTAGGCCAAAAAATGTTCATAATTTTCTGCCATTATTTGCAATTGGCAGGCTGATTCAGATTCATTGTCCGTGTGAGTCAGTGTTCTTTTCTCAAAAATCTCTCTCCTGGTGAGCGAGAAATAAATTTGTATGAGATGAAATAGAGACTTCGCCCTGAAACAATCCTTGTTCACTGTTTCAGATACTATCCATTTGCATAATTAAGTCCTCTTAAATTCTGTTTTCGGACACTACCCACTTTTGTTGGTAGAGTCCTTAAGAATTTGCTACCTATTTGGATGAATAGCGATTTTATTTGACTCAAATGTACCATTTCGGGCTCTAAAAGGTACTTTCTCTTTCCATAGTCAGCATATATATATGCCCTTACATAATTTTCAAAATTTGGGTCTTTATCATTAAAGTGAAAGAGTAATTATCCAAAATACAGGTAAACAGCTATTCTTTGGACACAGACCCAGAGGAAGCAGGCCAATAATCGTAACACTTTAAAATGAACTTTTCAATGATAGAAACTTGAACATTTAAAAAACGTACTCCAAGCTGTAAAACTCTTCCTTTCTTGAAATCTTTTCTGAGGTGGTTTAAGTGTAGTCATACAAAGATATTTGGGTTACTAGTTTGAATACGTGTGTGTGTGTGTGTGTGTGTGTGTGTGTGTGTGTTGCAAAAAGAAAAAGAACTAGACAATAAATCTAGAACCTACTATTGCATACATCCTATGAGTTGTTGTCTAGTGCTTTTCCTTTTTGTAGTGCATCCACACAGATGCACACAAATTTAAGATATTAACCCATTCATCTTTGCAATGGCTGTAGTAAACAGTAAGATGAGGGCTCAGGTATGTGAACTGTTAGAGGTAAAACCAGAGTTGAGAATGGAACCAGGTTTTTTTCTATTGTCTGCTCTTCTTGAAGGGTTTATGACTGTAATGGATTAACATGCTAAGATATGTATGATTAATGAACACATGAGATTTTTTAAAATGAAAGTTTTGTTGTATTTATGTAAGCTCACAAGTATTAACTGACTCTTACAAAATATACTATTATTCTTTTTTTTTTTTTAAGTATTTTATTTATTTATTTGACAGACAGATCACAAGCGGGCAGAGAGGCAGGCAGAGAGAGGAGGAAGCAGGCTCCCTGCTGAGCAGAGAGCCTGATGTGGGGCTTGATCTCGGGGACCCTGGGATCATGACCTGAGCCGAAGGCAGAGGCTTTAACCCACTGAGCCACCCAGGTGCCCCTAAAATCTACTATTGTTCTACTCCAGAGTTTCTTTCAGCTCTTTGGGCCTACAAAATTCATGCAAAATCACAAGCAAAAGTAACTTAATGATAAGGATATGAAAAAATTGGAACCCTTGTGCACCACTGGTAGGAACATAGAATAGTGCTGCTGCTATGGAAAATTGCATGGAAGTTCCTGAGAAACTGAAAATAGAATTACCATATGATCCAGGAATCCCACTTCTGGGTGTGTGTATATATCTGAGTGTGTGCTTATATTTAGTTATATCTATCCCAAAAAATTCATTGCAGGATTTAAAAGGTATATTTGCATGCACATGTTCTCAACAGTATAATTCACAGTAATGGAGAGATGGAAACAAAAATGCTAAATGTTCATCAACAGATGAATGAATAAAATGTGGTATATGCATACAGTATAGTATTATTCAGCCTTATTAAGGAGGGCTATCCCGCTGCTTGCTACAGCATGGATGGACCTTGAGAACATTATGCTAAATGGAATCAGCCAGTCACGAAAAGACAAATACTGTGTGCTTTCACTTATATGTGCTATATAAAATAGATTCATAGAAACAGAAAGTAGATGGTGGTTGCAGAGGGAAATGGGGAGTTGTTTAATGGGTAGAGAGTTTCAGTTTTGCAATATGAAAATGGCCTGGAGGTTCATTGCTCAACAATGAAGAACATTGCTCAACACTTAACACTTCGGAACT
This sequence comes from Mustela erminea, assembly GCF_009829155.1. Classification (NCBI taxonomy): domain Eukaryota; kingdom Metazoa; phylum Chordata; class Mammalia; order Carnivora; family Mustelidae; genus Mustela; species Mustela erminea. The sequence goes on along the minus strand of NC_045630.1, from coordinate 46,288,118 downwards.
GTACACTTAAAAAAATGACTAAATTGGTAAATTTTACATTATGTGCATTTTTTACAGCAATCTTTTTCAACGTACCTTGACTATTTCTGCACGTTTCTCTCTCCAGTGCAGTGGACTTCATTGGAAGATGCTATTTCACTGAAATCTGCAAATGTAAACTGAAGGACATCGCATGCTTAAAATGGTAATTTTTGGCAAGATTCTAGATAGCCCTGAATTTGGAAGATGGATGTTAACACCACAACACAGAGAAAGCTTCAGTGGACCGCATCAAGCACTGGTTATAACCCATGCAATGAGCCATTGAAAACCCATTTGTTATTTAGAATAATTTTTTAGAAGGGTCTTGTGGCACATTTGTATATGATTTTATCATTTTTCAGAGTACATTGACAAATCTCTGGTTCCATTTTCAGAAAAAAGCAAGATAGTTTAGGAGGGAAAAACACAGTTACAATCATAACAAATCAGGTTTGAGCTCTGGTCCTACACTTACTCTCAATGTGATCTCACGTAAACTCCTTAAACATCGAAACCCCTGAACCTCTGTTTCCTTGTCTAATTTATATCTTTAGAAGACAGAAACTATCTTCTAACTTAAGAAGATAGAAATTTAAATATCTTTTGTGTTTACGTTATGGAGTGTTATGAATGTTAAAAGGCTTAATAGGTCATAAATTATTTCTTTTAAAGATTTTATTTATTCATTTGACAGAGAGAGAGAGATCACGAGTAGGCAGAGCAGAAGGCGGGCGGAAGGGGTGCAGGCTCCCTGCTGAGCAGAAAACCCGATGCAGGGCTCGATCCCAGGACCCTGAGATCATGAGCTGAGCCAAAAGTAGAGATTTAACCCACTGAGCCACTCAGGCGCCCCTAGATCATGAATTATAACACAGATGAAAACTATTACTATTATTTTTTGAAAGGCAGGGAAACTTGAGCATTATTAGTCCCATTTTAGAGAGAAGAAAGCTGAGATTATTTTTACACTTAAATGGGGTTTGGGTTATAAATTATAATCCTAATAATTCAAATTCTTATGTGTTAATGATGATTTAAATTCATTCTTTCATTCATTCAAACTATCTATTGAAGTTCTACTATGTGCTAGCCACTGATATGGGGGCTAGAAACACAGCAATAGATAGACAAAAATCACTGACATTATATTCTAGTGGGAAGACAATCAGTTAATCAGATATTTAAATAAATAAGATATTGAATAGAGTATGAGGGATACCAGCTGGCTCGGTCAGTAGAGCACACAACTCTAGATCTCAGGGTTGTGAGTTCAAACCCCATGTTGGAGGTGGAGCCTCCTTTAAATAAATAAATAAGTAGATAGATAGATAGATAGATAGATAAAGTTTGGGGTACGCGGCTGGCTTAGTCAGTGGAGCATGCGACTCTTGGTCTCAGGGTTGTGAATTCAAGCCCTGCACTGAGTGTGGAGACTTCTTAAAAAAAAAAATAAATCATAGGGTGGAAAGTGTTCCAAAGGAAATCATTATTATAATATTATATATATATTATATATATATAATTATTATAATAAATGATAGAGAATAGTAGAGTTTGGGGGAGTAGGTAAAAGCTCTTTGAGGTAAAAAAAAAAAAAAAAACACCAACAACTCTTTGAGGAAGCTTGCTTAGGGAAGCCTTCTCATGAGAAGGTAACATTGGAGTTGAATCCAAAAGGATGAGAAGGACCCCAAGGGGAAATGTTCTAGGCAGATGGAACATCAAGTGTAGAGAACCCAAGGCAAGAAGAAGCTTAACATGTTCAAGGAATAAGAAGAGAATGGCGAGTGGCTAAGACATTGTGAACATCAAGGAAGAGTTGTATGAGTAAATTAGAGATACAGTCAGAATCCAGATAATCTAGATGAGCGCTATCCAATAGAAATCTACAAGGGTAGCTGGGTTATGGACATTGGGGAGGATATGTGCTATGGTGAATGCTGTGAATTGTGTAAGACTGATGATTCACAGACCTGTACCCCTGAAGCAAATAATACACTATATGTTAATAAAATTAAAAAACTTTAATGTTAAAAAAAGAAATCTACAAGTCATATATCTAATTTAAAATCTTCTTTAAAAAATAATAAGTGAATAAATAAAATCTAATAATAACCACATTTTAAAAAGTAAAAAAGGAACAAGGGAAATGAATTTAAGTTGTATGTTCTATTTAACCCAGTATAACCAAAATATTATTTCAACATGTAACCAACATAAAAAATTATTAATGCAATATTTTACATTCTATTTTTTTCTTCATAGTCTTTAAAATCTTGTGTATGTTTTCTATTTACACACACTTCAATTCAGTCTAGCCAAACTTCAAGTTCTTAACAGCCACATTTTGGATTAGCACAGATCTAGACCTTGCCATGAAGGGGTTTTTTGTTTTGATTTTTGGCCAATGGGAAACCACTGAAGAGGTTTTAATACGGGAGCAAAATGGTCTGATGTGTCCCTACTAGAATATTAGTTCCGTGAGTATAAGGACTTTGTCTACTGTTGGATTCCCAGTACCTACAACAGTACTTGGCACATAGTAGATGTTCAATAAACATGAGCTGAATGAGTGAATGAATATAGATGATGATTAAAGCCATAGAATTTACTCTTGCAATATAGTCTTACAAATAACTGTCAGTCCTGGTCCAAGAACAACTTGCTTTCATTTGTTTGCCTTTCAAGCAGATTATGATTAGAATCCATATTTTAGGTAGGCTGGTACCTTTTATAGTATTTTTTTTATAGGGCCTCACAAAAATGACTGACTCCCACATCTCCCAGGATGGGAACAAGCTATAATAAGAATTTTTACAACCCAAGGTATAAGTAGCTTGTGTTGTCATGTTTTTTAAGCACTAGCTAAGACATTCCCTCTATATTCACTCTATGTAATAGTGACCACATAGAAGAAAAATATCTGTGGAAACTGAGGTACTTATAATCAGATGGATACTCTTGAACAAGACAGTCAAAACTTTTGCAACTTTTTCAAGAAGCTATGGATTTGCTTTATTTCTGAATTCCTTCAAAAACACCAAAACTAAAATTAGAGCAGCCAGCCTGTGTTTGGTTTACAGGGGCTCATGCTGTCTTCCTACTCCTCCATCTGTTGAGACAGTTTTTAGGTGCTGGCACTGAACTAGAACATAGAAGAACCCAACCTGCCACGGTCCTGGGACCAGCAAAAACCTTTTACCCACAGAGCTGAGTTGATCTCATGTCTCATGTCCGCATAACACATCAACTGTGGGTGCTTTACAGAGCACATCACGACCCTAGGGCCTGGCATCTAGAAACTAGCTTAAGGAGAATGCCTAAAGGAATCCCAGGAAAGAAATGGAGAATATGTTAGTATTGTTTTACTCACCTGGAAGACCATTTTCCCATTTGGCAGTAGCACTGTCAAATTTAACATTGCCGGGGGACTCCTGTCCCAAAGGTCCTAGCAGTGGAGGTTGTTAGGAGGAAATGAGGTCTTCATATGGTCTGTCTACTTACTTTAGCACATAAAATGCTTATATGGCCAGTTATTAGGGAGTATCTAACTGGTATTTACTTTCTGTCTCAGTGGGAACATTGTAGGTTATCATGTGATCGTTCCATGTTGTTCCTGCCTTCTTTCCTGCAACAACGGACACTTCTGGATGTTTCACAGCCAAGCAGTTTATGATATTAACAGACTAGACTCTACCGGTAAGAAACAGCTGACTTAGAAATTCCCCTAACATTTATTTGTCTATCAATACCTGAGTGAAACTCCCAATAGATCGTTTTAGGATTCCCTCTGAAACCCTCTTACCTGGGTTGAAAGAGTGAAACTCGAGTCCTTTGATCCCAAGCATTCAGTTAGGGAAACTACTAGCCAAACTTCATTGCCATTTCTATTGTCATCATTGTATATCAGGCCTCAAACATGGCTCTTCTCGGTTTTTTTTTGTTTTGTTTTTTTGGTTTTTTTTTTTAGATTTTATTTATTTATTTGACAGAGAGAGACACAGCGAGAGAGGGAACACAAGCAGGGGGAGTGAGAGAGGCAGAAGCAAGCTTCCACTGAGCAGGGAGCCCAATATGGGGCTCCATCCCAGGACCCTGGGATCATGACGTGAGCCGAAGGCAGAAGCTTAACGACTGAGCCACCCAGACGCCCCTCTTCTAGATCTTTTTAAATTAATATATATATTTTTTAAAGATTTTATTTATTTATTTGACAGACAGAGTTCACAAGTAGGCAGAGAGAGAGGGGGAAGCAGGCTCCCTGCCAAGCAGAGAGCCCAATGCGGGGTTTGATCCGCAAATTTAAGGCAGAGGCCTTAAACCACTGAGCCACCCAGGTGCCCCTAAATTAATATTTTAGTTGCACTAAAATGTTGCCTTGATACATATTATAACTCCAGAGAATTTTGGAAGATTTTAGATTTGATAGTCAATTGTGCGTGCGTGTGTGTGTGTGTGTGTGTGTGTAAGAAAGCGGGGAGGGGAGGCTGGGACAGTGGGGAGGTGGGAGGGAAGATGACTGGGTAATCCTTGTATTTGGTGATGTTGCTCCAGGATAAAAACAGACATTTTGACATCTATAGCAATAAATTACGATGGAATATTATTAAAGGGAAATATTTAATACCAGTATGTTGTCCTAATTAGGTAACATACAACCAATTCTTTTTTTTTTTTTTAAGATTTTATTTATTTATTTGACAGAGAGAGATCTCAAGAAGGCAGAGAGGTGGGCAGAGAGAAAGGGGGAAGCAGGCTCCCCACTGAGCAGAGAGCCCGATGTGGGGCTCGATCCCAGGACCCTGAGTCATGACCCAAGCTGAAGCAGAGGCTTTAACCCACTGAGCTACCCAGGAGCCGGCATACAACCAATTCTTAAAGGATATTTACATGATACATTTTATCTTGTCTAGAGCCATGTGGTTTTGTTGTAGGACACAAGTTTTCTCTGTCTGGTATCTATTTACACAACAGACCAGGTTGACTCTGAGTGGGATTTTTTTAGTGGCAACTAAAGTTTGCAGAACAAATATAAAGAACTCAGCAATCCAGGTTGGCACTAACACTCTCAGATTTTTAGATGTATGTTTTAATCTTCTTCACAACCTAAAACATATTTCTTTTCTTAAGGGTGATTTGCCATCCCAGATTAAAGATCATGAACTGTAAGCTAGGTTCTCAGGGTCTTCAAACCCACCAATTATGCTTAGGTTTTTATAGACTCAGATTTTTTTTTTTAATCACCTGGCGTTCAATTGCAGTTCTCAACCCATCATTTGCAAGTCTTAATTTCAGACTCTGGGATGTTAAGAGGGCCATTTTTGAGGAAGGAGTTATCTGAATTCCCCTGCCATATGGGCTCCTAGCTTGGGCTTCCAGTTTTATATTTGTGTTGATCATGGGACACATTAAAGGAAGTTTCTGCTTTGATACTATTTTTCCTGCTTCACAGAATTCAAAACACAGGGTGGAGATTTTTCCATTTTGATTTACTTTTTAATATTGGTCAATTTTTCAAAGATAAAAGCCCTGCATTCTTCCATTTGCATTGAATCTAATCCATGAGAACAGATGTATCACAGGATTTCCTTCCTCCCTTAACAGAGAAAGGAAGGTGCTCCTTCTGTCAGATCCAATCTCTTAGTTTATTTTTTCTCCTTTGAACCAATTGTGCCAAGCTACTCATGTCTCTTGAGTATTCACTCCAGAAATATCAAACTTCTCCTTTGTAACCCTAATATTGTGATTTAAAGTAAAACCTTCTAGAGGCTTGGTATAAAACAGGGTTCCTCATGATGTTGGGACTGTCCTTGAATCACCTGAATCAGCAGCATCAAAGGAGTGCGTACACAAGCTTTATGAAATTCTAGAATATTTAGACTGAAAGGGCCCCAAGTCTATGTTCTAGACTAGGCTTCACATGTTGACCTGATTTCCCAAAGCTCTCCTGGGGATGCTTGAGAGAACTCAGTTCGAATTCCCTGGGAATGACAAATGTTCTCAAAGGCAAGTTGACTACAGCCTTCATTTACCCTTATGGGTTCTAACGATCCCTTAAGTTTTGGCCTGGTAATTCCTTATTATCTTGTTATCTCATCAACACCATATTACCAGAAGCAGAATGCCATTCATTCTTGGAGGGGAAATATTTTTTATTATAAACAGCGCAAACACACATACACAAATTACAGAAAATATGAGAGACATCTGTATCCACCCCCCAGCATGAAAGAGATGCTAACTTCTTGCCTGATTAGATTCTAATATCTCAACCAAGAGAGACAGTTGATTGTTTCCACTGTTTCAACAATGCAACAGTACACCTCACTGTACATGTCTCCTTGAATTCCTATGCAGTATGGGAAGTTAGGAAGCAATGAGAGATGCGCTCTATTTGCTATATATGTATATATTTGCTAAATACACATTTAATTCACAGAACAGGATACAGAAATAAAAAGAAATGAGCTAAATCTATACACAAGGATATAGGTAAATCTCAAAAACATAATGTTAAATGAAAATAGCAAGTTAGAAAGGATACAGATAATGCCACACTATAAAAAATTTTAAATACACCCAAAAAGTAATATATATTGTCTGCAGTTGCATATATTTGTTGTAGAGGTAGCAAAAACATCCATGGTATCCTGGTAGTAGTGGCTACTACCAGTGACTAGATCCAAACCAAATCTCCAAATACTGGCTCATTCCATTCTACCGTGTGGCCATTTCCTTGTTGGACTCCATTGGCTCTCCTAGAAGTCAACTGATAATAGTATTCTTCCCAATTTAGGCTTTCAAGTTATATGATAGAGTACATGCCCAGAATAAACCATCTCATGCTCCTGTCATTTTACTACATACCTACGTTAGGTTCTTCAGTAGGAAATCTGACTGTCCTTTCATTATGAGGCTTTAGATTGTTGTTGTTTTTTTTTTAAAGATTTTATTTATTTATTTGACAGAGAGAGATCACAAGTAGGCAGAGAGGCAGGCAGAGAGAGAGAGAGGAGGAAGCAGGCTCCCTGCCAAGCAGAGAGCCCGATGCGGGACTCAATCCCAGGACCCTGAGATCATGACCTGAGCCGAAGGCAGCGGCTTAACCCACTGAGCCACCCAGGCGCCCTAGATTGTTGTTTTGTTTATTGTGTTGGCAGCTACAACCTGGTCCCAAAGTTCTACCTTCATACCCCCGAAACCAAAACCCACCTGTTGTGAGGATTGCAGTTCAGATGATAACTGGCTTCAAAACCTTGCTTCTTTTTAATCATGAAAAAGCCACCAGCTACTTCCATCCTGGTTGAAGAAATGAAGAGACTTATTTCAAGCCTTTTCCCTGGACCCTCCAAAGAGACACTTGATCTAAAATAATCTTATGAGATCTCCATCCTTAAAAATCATTAAAATAGATTTGGAAATTATTAGTGTAGAGTGATTATGCAATAATATAGCTGGGGGCAGTGTTTAAGAAAATGGACTCTTAAGATCCTTTGGAATTCAAAGTTTCTAGAATTCAAGCCCTTTCTTCAAAGGACCTAAAAAATGTTTATGTCCTAGGTGAATGATATTAGATAATTTTTTAAATCTGAGGTATATTTTTTAATATCTTTTTACTGTTAACACTATGGTTTCATACAAGAATGTTAACCTATAAGGTTTCCTACAGCATGTTCTGAGGTGTGATAGCAATCAGCACTAAGTAATTTTATGATTTTTCTTTTCAGGTGTAAACTTCCTACTGTGGGGCAACTTACCAGAGATAGAGGAGAACGCAGACGAAGACTCGTTAGATATCTCAGCGGAGGACTGGATTCGATGAAGGGGAGGGATAATGACATGTGTAATATTCAGACTTTTTCCTATTTAAAATACATATTAATGGATTGACTTTAGAAGTATTAGTAAGGATTTATTACTGATTTCTCTTTTGGGGGGAAAAATGAGACATCTGTTGATTTATTTATTTACTATCTCAGACTCATTACCTGAATTTAATTTGAGCCACTGTAATTCTTTTCTTCTATTGATTCCTCTTCCTCTATACAACTCTCCATGCAGTAAAGGTGTATTCTTAAATTCAGACTGGAAAAGATTATTACATGTGTCACTCAACTACCTCACAATCTTGGGGAATTTTTCTTACAACTAGATACCAGATACTCTTAATTTTACATTCTTGAATAAGGGGCGTTCGTACATATTCATGTGTATATGTCAACCAAGCATATATCTATGGGTATTACCATGCATACATATTTTTTTTAAAGGAACCAAGCTGTTAGGTTTCCATAGATACTGGTTCTCCTGTGTTATACTGGTGAAAACCCCTTAAAATAGAGCAAGACTTTGTGAATCAGCAAATAGAATAAGATGAAAGTTGAAAATCTATGGAGAAATCCTCTTCATTCCTCAGCACGATGTTAGATAAATGAATTCGGCACAACAGTATGTAACAGTATGTAAACAGTATGTATACCAACATTATTTACATTCTTCTAGAGTCATAAGGTTATTGTGTTATAAAAGCAGATCAACTAAACCTCCATCTTAAAATTATTCTCTTCTCTCGGACTTTCTCTGTAAATAGCAAATTTTAAATGAGCAGTCTCTGTTCCAACTCTTAAATAGAAAAAAACTAAAGAAGGCTTTTCTTAAGCCATTGTATGTTATAAAGAGAATTTTGTTTTTGTTTTAAGCTGCATTCAGAGCCACACAGAAAGGGATGGTGTTGGATTGTGATTTTAGCAATACCTCAGCTGTAGGCATTTTGTTAATAGCGATACCAAAACAGTCTAAGTTGCGTTTCTGTAAATAAAGTTTTGTTGTAAAAATACCAGCCTTCCTTTCATTTTTCAATGTACCCACTTCTCTTACCTCCAAATGGAAAAGTAAAGAACCCAAGAGCTAACACTGAGTGCTCACCATGTACCAGACACCCTTCTAAACTCTTGACAGATTTAATTCACTTATCCCACACCACAAACCCACAAGGTAGATTTTAATATTCCGCTTTCATTGATGACACAGCTGAGGCATAGAGAAGTTAAAACAGCTTGTCCAAGGTCACATCACCAGTCAGGGGTGTGGCCAGATTCAAACACAGACAGAGAGACTGACTCCAGAACTCCTGGTCTTACTCTTTATGCTCTACCCCATATGCCCCTTCAGACGTGAGTCAGCTACAATTTTATTTAGCCGCAATGCCTGCTGGGTAACAACGGCCTCGTTATGTACCCTGGGAGGGGGCCTCCATGGCTGATTTCAAGGTTGAACAAACTCATACTGGGTCATAAGGTAGAAGCGACCTGTGGGCATCAACACAATCCTTTGCTGTGAACAAACATCCAACTTCAGGAAATGCTATTACTAGTACTTGGAAAATTTTTCCGAATGTCTTTCACACCGACTAATGGTCAGCCCTGGGATGCTGTGGGTGAATGTGGACCAGATGTGGAACAACTTGGTTTTGGATTTGGATTTTTTTTTTTTCCTTTAACCTCTCTTAAGGATTTTTTGGAACAAGGTGAAAAAATAAACTGATACTACATTATATACATTAATTTATATATATATATAAAAACAAGTTAACTTGTTCAATTAGAGAAGAAAAGTTTAATGCTAGAAAGAAAGTGGCAAGTTTGAAATTCGGCAGAGTTCATCCAGTTTCCACTGTGTTCCTGCTTTTGAAGGGGGCTCTTTGAAGAGCAAAAACAAGGTGAGGGTGCACTGATGAAAGCAAACCCCAAACGTAATCCCATTCCAGCTGGAGAATATTTCAAATTATTCAGCTACCTTTTAGCTAAGTGGGTCATAGGAAGGGCAATTCTAAGCTATAAATGAATTAATAGTGTTTTATCTGAAGAAACATAGTCATGACACTGGTTTTTATTTTTGACACTGTTTCTTAACAAAAGCAAGTTACATGCACTCTGATAAGACCAAAAGCAGAATCATACATGAAGAATTAGTACATAGTTCCTAGTCCTAGTTCCTAGTCCTAGCATAATTCGTAGGCCTAGAAAATCCATTTCTGCCCTCTTCTAATTTTTAATTCAGTTCAACAAATCTGTCTTGTGTTTGTACGGTGTGCCAAGAATTGAACAATGATGGGCTCACACTTGCGTTCCTGGAGAACGCAGTGAGTTGGGAAGAGGATAAACCTGATGCATCTACCTAATGCGTCAGGGTAAGTGATTTAACAGATACATGCTCAGAGTGCAATGACACCATAGATGAAAGAACAATCATCCTGAGTAGTAGGAGAGAGTGGGAGTTGAGAAAGCTACAGACAAGAAATGATACTTTTGCCAGGCTTTGAAGTACAGTTAAGGGTTTGCCAGCTGGGATGAGAGAATATATAAACAAATGCACCAGCACTTAAAAGTATCTGGCTTTATTTGGTAAATTATAAGTAGTTCCCTCTACGTTCCAAGATATATGATAAGAATTAATCAAGGGGGGGGCACCTGGGTCGCTCAGTCGGTTAAGCGTCCAACTCTTGATCTCTGCTCAGATCTTTTTTTTTTTTTTTAAAGATTTTTTTATTTATTTACTTGACAGAGAGAAATCACAAGTAGATGGAGAGGCAGGCAGAGAGAGAGGGAAGCAGGCTCCCTGCTGAGCAGAGAGCCCGATGCGGGACTCGATCCCAGGACCCTGAGATCATGACCTGAGCCAAAGGCAGCGGCTTAACCCACTGAGCCACCCAGGCGCCCTCTGCTCAGATCTTGATCTCAGGGTAGTTAGTTCAATCCCCATGCAGGGCTCCACATGGGTGTGGAACGAAGGAGGAGGAGGAGGAAGAGGAAGAGGAGAAGAAGAAGAAATTGACAGAAGAAGCTACCAAGGAAGGTTGAGATGATGTCGTGAAGAATAGTCTACACCATTGCTCGGTTTAGACTTACTCCAGGAGCACTGTGGAGTGATTAAGGTTTTGAGCAAGAGAATAAAGTGATGAGATTTAAGATGATCGCTCTGAGCATGAAGCGAAGTCAAGCTTAGTTCTCCTGGTGTCCTTTCCTGGATACAATTAACAACTCAGCCATGGAAATTATATTTATTGCCTTTACCCTAAGAAGTTCATTAAGTTCCCCGAAGTTCTTGACTTTCATGGAACATCTGGTCTGCAGTGGGCACCGCCTCTTTTTTCCCTCTTCCATCCTGTCGTTCCTAAAGTTCAAGGAAGGGACAGTGACTCATCAGCTCACCCGCTATGGCTTTTTTTTGTTTGTTTTTGCTCCTCTATCTTTTTCCTCATGTCAGTTTCTCAACCTCAAACTCAGGCTCTGTTGAGGCATCTTGGGTGGGGCCTAATCTTAAAGCCATAATATTTTATTTTATTCTTTTCTTTTTTTTTCTTTTTTAAAAGATTTTATTTATTTATTTGATAGACAGAAATCACAAGTAGACAGAGAGGCAGGCAGAGGGAGAGAGGGGGGAGGCAGGCTCCCTGCTGAGCAGAGAGCCCGACGGAGGGGGCGGGGGTCAATCCCAGGACCCTGAGATCATGACCTGAGCCGAAGGCAGATGCTTAACCCACTGAGCCACCCAAGCGCCCAAAGCCCTAATATTTTATTTTTTAAGATTTTATTTATTTATTTGACAGAGAGAGATCACAAGTAGGCAGAGAGGCAGGCAGAGAGAGAGAGGAGGAAGCAGGCTCCCTGCTGAGCAGAGAGCCCGATGTGGGACTCGATACCAGGACCCTGAGATCATGACCTGAGCCGAAGGCAGCGGCCCAACCCACTGAGCCACCCAGGCGCCCCAAAGCCCTAATATTTTAAATAATCCCTGGTCTTCCAATACTACTAATCTAGGGAGAGTACCCTACAAAGAATTGCTCTTTTGACCTCTGAGTCACCCATGACTGATAAAGAGTAATCTATGTTGTTTTTCCTCGGTGAGGAGGAAGTGACCATAATCTATAAATCGTGATGTATGAGAGAACTAATTAGAACGTAAGTGGGGAGTGGGGAAAGTGAGGATATGGCTCCAACAGTCCTGCTTCAGGGGTAAATTATTCGGTGAGGGCTTTCCCTATTTTAACATTCATGCTTATAAAAGGAAATAGTTTCCTTTTCTGCTTTTTTTTTTTTCTTTACTTTCAAAGCAGCCTAACCATAGTTTCTTTCTTGCCTGGTATGGAGCGTATGCCAAATCTACCCTAAACTGCACAGATGGAAAAAATTAGTCTATGTCTGTGGTACCTCTGGGGTTGAATATTTTTAGTACTTACATCGTTAGCTAAAGCTTTTTTCTTCCAAGACTCTCATAGAATCATTTTATTGTCATCCAATGGGTAAACGTACTGAGATAAAAATTAATAATATCATGTGTTTGTCTATCCCTTTATAATTTATTGTGAGCTTTCACATACACCTTGACGTAATCCTCAGAATAACCTTGGGAATTATTCCCATTTTACAAATTAAGAAAGAAAATCTTAATCTCAACACCCAAAGAGCTGAAAGAATTTATTTTCTTTTAATTAAAAAAATTTTTTTAAGATTTTATTTATTTGCAGAGATTACAAGTAGGCAGACAGGCAGCAGAGGTAGAGAGGAAGGGAAGCAGCTCCCGTCTGAGCAGAGAGCCCGATGTGGGGCTCGATCCCAGGACCCTGGGATCATGACCTGAGCCGAAGGCAGAGGCTTTAACCCACTGAGCCACCCGGGTGCCCCGAGCTGAAAGAATTTAAACTGGAGGGGCGCCCGGGTGGCTCAGTCAGTTAAGCATCTGCCTTTTGACTTAGGTCATGATCCCAGGTTCCTGGGGCTCAAGCCCCACACAGGGCTCCCTGCTCAGTGGGGAGTCTGCTTCTTCCTCTCCCTCTGCCCCTTCCCACCCTGCTTGTGCCCTCCCCATCTCAAATAAACAAAAAAAAAATCTTTAAAAAAATGTTTTTTAATAAAAATACAATTTTAAGAATTTAAACTTGAATGCGGTTCTTCTAATCTTAGTTTAGGGTTCTTTCCTCTTTCCCTAGATTATTCTAAACCCAACATCCATTTTCCCCCTTGCTAGCTATAAAAGGTTGGACAAATTCTGTTTGACGTTCAGCCTCAAAGCCTAGCTGTTGTCATTAATTAATCCATCCTCCTAATGTTTAATGAGCACCCACTGTGGGAAAAATAGAAGCCAAGGTCACAGAATCTAAATAAGACAGCTCTTGCTTTCCTGTGACGTTAACTTTCCTTCGAGGAGGACAAAGAAAGTGAGGTAACATTTGCTGAGGGCTTACTATTCTAAGGGCTTGACATGTAACAACATAAGAGGCAAATTCTATTACTCTATTCACCACACAGTTCATGAAACTAAGGTACAGAGAGGTTAAGGAGCTGGACCATTGTCACACAGCTAGTAACTGACACTCTAAGATTTGAAGGGCCTAGAATTAATGAGCTTAATGACCATGTGTCCTTTCTGGTCTTCAATGTACTTGTCTTCCATCCAAAAACGTCAAGTTTTCTTTTTTTTTTTTTTTAAGATTTTATTTATTTATTTGACAGACAGAGATCACAAGTAGGCAGAGAGGCAGGCAGAGAGAGGGCGAAACAGGCTCCCTGCTCAGCAGAGAGCCTGATGTGGGGCTCGATCCCAGGACCCTGAGATCATGACCTGTGCCAAAGGCAGAGGCTTAACCCACTGAGCCACCCAGGTGCCCCTCAGAAACGTCAAGTTTTCCATTAGCAAGCTTCCTATACACATCTTTCCCTGTTAGACCTTAGCTGCTGGTTTGGTTTCTTTTTTTCCTTTTAATTAAAATGATATCTCCCTTCTTGGTAAGGGAGACTTGGTGTGCCAGTACATGATAAGAATGCTAGTCTTATACAATCTGGAAAAAGGGGGGGAAAAATCTTAGGCAAAACTCAATTTTCAGCTTTGCTGCACTTCTACCTGGAAATGAAGTCTTTTTCACTAATTCAGATTTTTATCTTAAAAGCAACAAATGTTCACTAAGGAGTATATACCTGTTCTTTAAACTTTCTGTATGTCTCAAATATTTCATAATAAAAAAGTGAATTAAATGATCATCTGTACAAATGGCTCCAGCTTCCACCTTCCTTAAAAGTTCGTCTTAAATATCTATTTATACGGAATTTCAGAAGCAGCGTTGCCTCTGATTAGCACTACTGAATCTTTGTAATGAGATTGGGTATTTATTTTGAGGGTATTAAAACGGATATTAAATCCATATTCGAGGGTCACCTATGGCTCAGTGGGTTAAGCCTCTGCCTTCAGCTCAGGTCATGATCCCAGGGTCCTGGGATCGAGCCCCGTGTCGGGCTTTCTGCTCAGCAGGGAGCCTGCTTCCCCCTCTCTCTCTCTGCCTGCCACTCTGCCTACTTGTGATCTCTGCCTGTCAAATAAATAAATAAAATCTTTTTTAAAAAATCCATATTCGAGTTTTGCCTTAACTTGTGTAAGAGTGGGATGACAAATATCAAAAGATTAATTGGACCTGCCAGATATGGGCACCATAGAAGTTTGCCCACCACAGTCCATCTCTACACCTCTATTCACACAACCCACTTCCTCTGGAAAAGGGCCTATGGTAAAAGAAGGCATATGGGAATGATTCACTTGGGGAAAGCTGTACCCAGAATATCAAAACAGTTTGCTTTCTGTCTCTACATCCTTGCCATGATTTTTCTACCCAAAAGAACCACCTGCTATTATGGCCGTGACACCTGAAAGGCTTTCTGTATATCGCAGGAGATTGCTCATGTGTGGGTGGATTTTCAGGCTGCTCAGTGGTATTTCATTAAAAAAAAAGGTTTTTCGGAAGAAATATTCTCAGAGACTGGAACGCTGCCTTGTCTTATCGAAATCGCTGTGCAGCCTTGTTCACAAATACCTTAAAACATTGAGCTACAGATGGAATTCAGGAGAAGACACACTGAGCTAATTTCCTTTGCACGATGTTACCCAGAGAAATCAAGCTGTCAGTATCCTGAAGAACAGCCCTCAAAGAGAGATGGCCAAAGCCATGGGAAGCCGGAATGATGGAAGAGATTGCCCTTCAAGGATTTCTTCCCACCCTCCCAAATTTATCTTTTTAAATGAAAATTCATTACCAAAAAAAGGGCTCAGTGTGTCTGATTCAAGATGGTTCTACAGTAACGGTAAGGGAGCAAGTATTAAGCTGAAAGACAGCTTAAATTCTATTTGCGTTTTCTCTTTATTTTCATTTATTTTAGAGAGAGGGAGTACATGCGTATGCACGTGCAAGTCGGGGAAGAGGCAGAGGGAGAGACTCTTCAAGTACGGCTCGATCTCACAATCGTGAGATCATGACCTGAGCCCAAATCAAGAGACTCATGCTTAACCAACTGAGTCACCCACATGCACCCAAAAGTCTTTTGAGTTCTACATCTTTCTCTATATTCCAGGATGTAGTCAAAAAGGGGAATGACAGAGTCAGGGTTCTAGACCTACAGAATAATATTCTCTGGGCTAACTAGAGACAATCATCTCTAAATTGTGCCTTTCCTTTATCAGACTTTAGTTTGATCATGTAACAAACATTTAATGAGCATCTCTTTTTTTTTTTAAGATTTTATTTATTTATTTGACAGAGAGAGATCACAAGTAGGCCGAGAGGCAGGCAGAGAGGAAGGGAAGCAGGCTCCCTGCCCGAGGCAGGGCTCCATCCCAGGACCCCAGGACCATGACCTGAGCTGAAGGCAGAGGCTTAACCCACTGAGCCACCCAGGCGCCCCAGTGAGCATCTCTTAGGTGCAGATTTTGCATTAGGTGCTATAATAGTGAACAAAACATCTTTAAAAATCCTTCCTTCTGTGCTTTTCAGCAGTGCACAGGCTAAAAAGCTAGGAAGTATTTTTTCCAGATCCTCTCACCACCAAAAGTTCAGACAGGATTTACCATTTGCCAATCTGATGCGCTCACCTAAGTCTGATGAATTCAGAACTAGCTTAAACAAGGGAACAGTGGTGACAGCACCTGAACTCTCCATTCTGCTAACGTGGCGTGACCATGGTACGGCTCTGCAGCTGGCAGATCTTCTGATGATTTCCTGAGGTCCAGATCATAACAGAGGCGGTGTGTTTCTGGTGCCAGAAAGCGGTGGGTGGCTTCCTGACCATTAGCTTCTAGATTATGGCAGAAGTAGCGACATGTCTGGCAGGCCAGTTCTGCGGTATCATTCTAGAAGATACCCTGGGAGGCCTAGCCTAGAGCCTGCCCCTATAGTGCTCCAAAGGTTTTGCAAGCCCTAACTTGGCTGACATTTCAGGTATCCATTGCTGTGTCATGAATACCCCCTTCCCCCCACCAAAAAACTTAGCTTGGCTGGGCCTAATATTCTGCTGATCTCCTCTGGGCTCACATATGTGGGTGCATTTGACTGTCAGCGATGCCAGGCTGGAAGGTCCTAGATGGCCTCCTTCCCATGTCTGGGATCTTGCACGGATGCCTAAGTCAGAGCCCTATCTCTCCATGAGGTCTCTCGTCACTCGATTGTCTAGCTGAGCTGCTTTCTATGAAGGCTGCCTTCCAAGAGGGTAAAAAGGCCTGGCAAGAGCCTCTTTATGGCTAGGTCTGAGGGCTTGGGGGTCATACAGCATCACAGCTGCATCATTCTGGTGGTCAACCAGAGGGCTGGTCCACGGTCAAGAGAAGGGAAGATCAGACTTCATTTCTTTTGGGGGGTTGTGGCAAAGCCACACTGCCGAAAAGGCACGTGGATGGAAAGGACCACTGTAGCATCCATCTACGACAACTGCATTAAATCCCTTTCTGTTTCAAACCCTTAGAATGGCTTCTGCTATTGCCACTGAACTCTGACAGATCTAGAAAACCAGCAGAGAGACCAAGTAGCCCACAGGGCAGAGAAGGACCTGGCAGAGCTCAAGGGACTCTGATGGACTGGAAGTGAGTAGAAGAGAAAGTGAGGAAGATACCAGGCATGGAGTCAGGAATGACTCCAAGGTTCTGGCATGCGTTGTGGTGCTATTTACTGAGATGAGGAAGAACAAGTTCAGAGAGAAAATGCAAGAGTTTGTTTTTGGATGCGCCTATTAGACATCAGTTTGGCAATGAGATATAGAATTCTGGAGCTTGGGGGAAGAGCTGTGGGCTGCAGATAAATCTGAGATCCATTTGCATATCAAAACATTTAAAGGCATGAGACTTGATGTAATCAAGGGAATGAGTGTGGATAGAGAAGGGGTTGAGACTTGGAGCGCAGCACAGTGAGATGGGGAAGAGGAGTAGAATCCATTTGAGTATATCTGGGAGTCCCTGGGGACCCTGGTTAACAGTGTGAATTCCAGGATCCTACTCCCTCCAATTCTGATTTGAGCACATAAGGAGGCCTGGCAGTCTGCATTACTGGCAAAATCTGTAGGTCATTCTGAAATGGGTAATTCGGAAGTGCTCTTTGAAAAACACTGAAATAGATTACGATCATCTTAGGAAACCTCTTATGGGTCCTTAAGTTCAAGGATACTTCTTTTCTTTCTCCCCACTTCCTCTCATCAGTCATGCATAGACTTGTTAGATGCTCACAGGGGAAGTTGGACCTTCTCTTTTTTCTAAACCCCTTTTGTAAGAGGGTGGTGGGGAGGGGGGTAGGGAGTGAACCATAAACTCCTGCCAGGGAAAGGAGAGAGGGTAAGGCCTGAGCATAGTGTCTTCCCTCCCAAAGGAGCAGACTGTCCTTTAAATACCCAGTCTGATGCCCAGTAGTAACACTTCATAAAGCAAAGAGCAGTTGATGAGAGCAGAGTCAGTATCTCTTTGTCTACAATTACAAGTCGTCTAGACTCCTTCCATATCTCAGGGAGGGCCCAGCCGTCCTACTCTTCCCGGTGTTTCCTGGCAGGTTTAGAGAAGATTGGATGAAAAGCAAATGCTTAGCAGCCTGCTCTAGCTTTTCCTCTCCTGTCTATCCAAATTAAGGCTGATTAAGCCTCTCTACAGAAGAGAGTAACCATTCCTGTTTATAGCGTCATTGATATCAGACTGAATTCTTACAGACGGTGAACCTGTGTTTCTCAAATATAAAGATATGAATACATTTCCACTTGAACCTCGTCTGGGACTGGGACTCAAATGCTGTTGCTGGTAAAAATTGCGTGGACATAGCCACCCTCTGCAGTTCAGTGGTTGCAAGGGGTCCTGAAGCGGCCAGAGCCACGTGCTGTGATAATGATTGCATTGATTAAATGCCAATTACTCCTGGACACTTTTCAAAGGCCTCTGCTGCAGAGTCGAAACTGGGCTTTCTGTCTGACATTAGATCAGATCTCCATAATCCTAGGTGATAGCTGTTTTGGGATCTCTAGCAATTACTTGTGTCATGTGCTTTAATCAACAGCATGCTTAGCATTGTAACAAGTCTCCACACCCACTGCGAAGCATTACTCAGCCTCCATCAGCCTCCATTTCCCCAGCCCCCACCCTGCTCACATGAACCTGAGCTTCTGACCCATAGATGATTAAGTCACTCTGGTGAATCATGCTCGTTGGGGTGGGGGGAGCCTTCCAGCCAGAGCCAGGCCTTCACCATCAAGGGCCTGCCTGAAAAGGGAGGATGGATCCTATCAGCCCAGCCAGAGGTCAAGTTACCTGTCTCACTGTTCCACGGGGTATCAGTGTTCTCGCTGGCATCCAACCAGCAATTAATTCATCTACTCAGCACAAGCTTCCATTAGCCAATTCTTAGGAAAGGTCAAAGCTTGTGTAGTATCCCCCAGGAAGTTCTTCCCAACAAAGCTTTAGCCCAATCACCATCATAGGCTGATCTTGCCGCCATCTTTGAAATGGCCGGCAGGCTCTGACAGAACATGACCAACTAAAGTTGGACTAAAAAGGTGACTCAGTCACCAACTTGCTGTGTGACCACAGGCATCTCATTTCGGAGCAAGAGGGTCAAGCAATATGTTCTCAGAGATCCCTTCCGCTTCTGGCATTCTATGGATTAAGTTTGTTTTTTGCAGAGAGCTCTTTAATCATTTATCAGAGGTAATTCTACTAGTTTGCTTGGTCTGCCATAACAAGGTACCACAAACTGTGTAGCGTAAACAATAGAAATTTATTGTCTCGTGGTTCTGGAGACTAGAAGTCCAAAAGCAAGATGTTGAGAAGGTTGATTCCTTCTGAGGGCCAGGAGGGAAGGATCTGTTCCAGACCTCTCTCCTTGGCTTGTAGAGGGCCATCTTTGTCTTCACATGGTGTTCTTCCTTTTATGCATGTCTGTCTCCAAATACCCCCTTTCATAAGGACACCAGTCATTTTGGCATTGGGCCCACTCTGATGGCCTCATTTTTTTACTTGATTACCTCTGTAAAGACTTTATCTCCAAATGAGGTCACATTCAGGTACTGGAGGTTAGGACTCCAGCACACGAATATTTGAGGGGACACAATACGATCCATAACAGCAATTAAACATCAACTATATGTAAGAAATAAAGAACAAAGACTTGATTGATTTTAAGGCTGGTGACTGACGGGCAGGGTAGGCTAGCAAATAAGTATAGATTGTTGAATTTATTTTGTATACACTAATGATTTAAGTCTACAGAGTGTACTTACCTTTGTCTCCATATATGGATTTTTGTAAAGAGTCAGCTCTGACTCCCTTTCTATCTGAAATCTTTAACTTTCCCAAGCTTTATAATATTCGTTCATCTGTTTTTATAATTGAATGTGAAACTTCTCAAAAAAAAAAACCTTATTTAACTAATTATTGTTCAAAGGAACCCCATGGGGATTAACAAGTAGGTAGGCCATTATTTAATTAAGTGACCCTGTGGAGGTTTGATTGAGTTTGGCCATTGGGGGATATAATTATGAGTAGAATATGTTCTTCTGTGCTGACGAGCCTTCTGTTCCTATAATGCTGTACGATTATATATATATATATATATATATATGAGAGAAAAGGAATGCATTAGATTCTGCTGACTCACAGCTTGAATGGAAACAAATAAAAGAGCTCATTCAACATGAACAAGGACAGATGGGGGGGTAGAACAGGGTCTCGTCCCTAAAGAACCTGACAGAAGTCCAGATTTATCAGCAAGGGTATGTTCTTCCAATCAGTGGTCTCTTTCCAAATCCTCTCTAACCTGGAAATCCACTAGGTGGAGCAGAGGACCGCGGATTAGCTGACCAGGAGCCTTCACAAGCAAATATGACCAGCACTGCAGCCATTTCTTCTCCTCTACAAAGGCTACGGTAAAACTGGGTAGCGGAAACTGCTTAAGATCAAATGTTCCCTGCTCATTAAAATGGAAAGTAGCCCAAAGAATAAAGAAACTCGGATTTGCTGAGTTGGACATGATTACTTAACACACACGAGGCACACCCATCTTGGAGACTTTCCCCATGGCTTGGCTCTCTCTCTACACATTTCCTTTCTGCTTTCATTGGTGGCAGATGGAATTTGGGGCAGACCTCTCACCCAGGCTCCTGCAGTCAAAAGATCCTATGCTCAGATCATACATCTTCCTTTTCCTGCCTGCTATAACCCTGTTAAAATTCTATCAACCTGGTTTCTATTTAAACATTGTTTCTTTGATTCCAGGCCCATGGATTCTAACACTTCCTGCTTTGGATTCCAATCTTGTCTTCTTTTTTGCACTTAGAGGCTGGTTAGCTGAGCAGAGGCTGGGAACCTATCTAATTTTTATTTGAGGATATTCAAGGTGTAAAGGGGAACTATCCTCATTTCCATTTAGGTTTTTGTCCCTTCTGCAAAGTATACTCTGTGTGCCTTTGCATTCATACTGTGAGTACTAACTGTCTCATGTCTCAGTCTAAATTTGTGCCAATGGGAGAACATAGTTTTATTGATCCACTACAGTCATCATTCCAGAACGACACAAGTTCAAACACCTGAAGATGGAAATGATGAGAGAGATGAACTCCCAATTCAAAAGTATTGTTTTTTCATGACTATGACTCTGTGGCAGGATAATTTATTGACATATGAATTTCTTGAATTTCTTTCCCAATTTTTCTCTTCCCCTTTTGTCTAAGCAAGTTAGAGAGGCCCTGAGTAATTTGTCACCATACAGATGTTTTGCAGAATGATCTTGCTGTCTTTAGATAAAACCTGAGCTCATTGAAGACAGTGTTCTTCATGCCTTTGAAGGCTGTGGGGAAAGAAAAGGAACCAATTTCCTGAGAATATAAAGATGTTTGCAGCTTGGGCAGGAGAGTGGGCAGGACTCCATTCTGTGGCTGGAGAGTGTTGGTCTGGGTTGGTGGATATCTTTGGGGTCATCACTGAGGGTTGACTACTGGCAGGGTCTTTGCCAGGCCTTGCTGCCCAGTAAGACCTCAAGACCTTGCATAACCCTTGGAGGGAGGAGCCCCTAGGAATGACTGAGATTATATTTTTTGCCAATAAAGGTGGATGGGAACTAAGAATCAGATGTAAGTTGATTCAAAGAAAATAAAGAAGTGAGTATTTCTTGCACCTCTGAGCATGTTATCTTAGTTTTATACTGGCTGCACTATAATTAAGAGTTCATTATGGAGGTCTGAGATTATACAGGAGTCTAGTGGCTAAGAGACTGGTCTCTGGAACCAGAATGCCTGGGTTCACATAAGCTCAACAACTGACAAGGTGTGAATTCTTGGGCAAGTTACTCAGTCCCTCTCTACCACAATTTTCCTCCTCTGTGAAATGCAGATAATAGTACCCATTTGGAGTGCCTGGGTGGCTCAGTCAGCTAAGCATCTGACTTCTGGTTTTGTCTCAGATCATTATCTCAGGATCCTGAGATCCGCACTTGTTGTGGAGCCTGCTTGGGATTCTCCCTCTCCCTCTCCCTCTGCCCCTCCCCACTCACTCACTCTTAAAAAAACAAACAAATAAACAAATAAAATCCACCTTACAAGGTTGTGGTTGAATCAAATAAAAAAATGTATGCTAAGTGTTAGAAAATCAGTACCTGACATCTAGCAAAATTCAATGAATGTAAGATATTATTCCTATGGAATTTCTGTGTCACTATTGTGGCTGTTGAAATTTTAACTATCTTTGAAGATACACTACATACAAATGGTACGAAATCCAAATGTCTAAAAAAGGCATAAATGAAAGATAAAGATGTAAATGAAAAACAGTTTTCTAATTTCCCTCCCCATATGCAGCCTGCACCAGTAATTTCTGTGTATTAAACAAATGTGGTTCCCAACAAATGTCTCTGTACCATTTCCCCCCTCAGCAATACATGGTGGAGGGTCATTGTTTAGTAATATCCCATCGTGTGAATGCACTCTAGCTTACTGTCTCATTTAACCAAACTTCTTCATGAAGGGATTTTTTTTTTCTGTGTTTGTTTATGGGCTTGATTGTTTGTTTTGCTCTCATAAATAATTCTGCAATAAATAACTTTATCCCTACATCTTTGAGCACATCTGGAACATCTGTGGAATAAATTTCTAAAAGTGGAATCACTGAATCCAAGGCTTTGGGCACTATAAAATTTGGTAGTAGATACTGTCAAATTGCCCTCCCTACACAATGATACACCCACAACCTTTGTGTGGAAATGCCCACAGAGGAGGTTGTTCATTCCCCCCCCCCTTTTTTTTGCCAATCCACCAAACATCCGCTTATAATTTTTGTTTGCACTTAAGAGATTAAGCATATTTTTATATTTTAAAAATCTCACTTCTAGTTCCTTTTTCAGAAACAGTCAATGATCAAATGGATTGTTCAGGAGCAAAAATAATGCATATGCTTGTTTTACAAAGATCCTTTAGCCTAATCTCCAGAAAAAAATTATTTCTGCCATCACAATCTACCTTGTGAAATAAACAGGTAGAAATAAACAGGCTTCCCCCACTATCTGAAACAGAGCTTTCTTACAAAACCTTTTGTAACCTGAAATGGGGTAAAGCAAAGATGTAATTACTGTTAATTTATATGGAAAAAATTTTGAGCATTTTCAGACCCCCAAAATAACCAGCTTTAGGGTTTTCTGATACCTTGACATACATCTTGCTAACGGAGGCACAAAATAAATGGAGATAAGGCAGGGATACTCACAGACCCAGTTTAGAACTCCAATGGCTGGACGCTGACGTGCTGAACATCGTTCCAGGGGAAAGGAGTGAGCCAGGACCCCCTCAGTGCTGTTTCCGGGATGCCCACTGCCTCTGTAAGGGCTCCCAGTGAAATGTTATTTTCACTTTCCAGCATTTTTTATAAAACCAAAAGTCCTCTTTGGATTTCTTTCAGTTGGCCAAAACAGGTACTAACATCAATCTTTCATAAAGGCAAAGTGGTGTGAGAGGAACTTTTAAAAAGCAGGGGCTACCTGTATACTCAGAATTCTTGGTGGCTGTCCCTCAATTCCACTGCACCAGCGACAACAGGAGAAGACTTTGGTTTCCTTCAGTGTATTTGGTGGCGGAAGCTTCCCAGGGGTCGGTGGATGGAAATGATAAGATGCTTCCTTGGAAAGGTTCCTACAGGCTGTCACCTGCTCCGAGAACCTGGATTATCCAAGAGCAAAAGAATCTAAGCAAATCTTTTACATTCAAGACACCCCACGGAACGTGTTCAGAAGGGAGAGCAGCAGAAAAATAAAATTTTATAACTATTTTAAAGTATTTTTTGAAGATTTTATTTATTTATTTGAGAGAGAGCAAGAGAAAGAGAGAACACAAGCAGGAGAGGGGCAGAGGGAGAGGGAGAAGCAGGCTTCCCGCTGAGCAAGGAGCCCGGCGTGGGGCTCGATCCCACTTCGACCTGAGCCGCAGACGCCCCATGTCTGAATAACTTTAAAATGATTCTTTTGTGCCATTACACTTCTTACAGTTTTTTTCGTGCAAGTAACAAGTGAGATGAGAATGGATCAATCAGATGTCGGTCGTTTATTAAAACACAAAACACGTCAGGGAAACCATGAGCTCTGTTCTCTCCGCTGTTATCTGGGAAGGAAGACACTCCAGAAGAACGACACAGTCAGAGCTCACAACAATCCAAGGAAGAGGGGGAAAATGGTCCAAGGAGCTGTTCTGTCTGACACACACTATTTATTTTCCAGAAAGGAAACATTGTTAACTAGGAAGTCAAATCCAAATTTAGGGATTTAATTAATCTTCCACTAAAGAGTACATTTGAATCTAAAGGCACCCTCTCTGTCACTCTGAGTATTGGCATACCCGGGTGTGTGATTTGTCTAAAGGGTGAATTGTTATTCCAACTGCGACATGGACAGGACCAAACATTTCAAGGATCCTTCAGTTCATCAACATATAGATGCAGGAATCTGACGTAGGAGCCCCCCAGTGCCTTCTCCAAGGCTACACTGTAGAAAGCAGGTGTCATTGCTAAAATGGGAAAGCAGGGCCCTCACCATGGGTCAGTATATGGCTCTCTCTATCAGTAAAACCAGTCACACCCTCATACAAGGTTTCTATATCAAATATATATTAATATACACATCTGTATGAGTCCGCTCAGGCTGCTATAACAAAATAACATAGATTGGATGGTTAAACAATGGATATTTATTTCTCATGGAGATTTATTTTCTTCATGGAGGTTGGAAGTCCAGGATCAAGATGGCAGCAGATTTGGCTCCTGGTAAGACTCTCTTCTTATTTTATAGATGGCCACCTTCTTGTTGTGTCCTCATGTGATGGAAAGAGCACTCTGGTATCTCTTCCTTTTCTTACAAGGGCACTAATGCTACCATAAGGGCCCTAACCTCATGACCTCATCTAACCATAACTACTTCCCAGAGGCTTCTCATGTAAATACCATTGCACCGTGGGTTAGAGCTTCAACATATGAATTGGGGAAGAAGACACAATTCAGTACATAGCAATATATATGTAATGTTTGTTCCTGTTTGCCACTTCCCACCAGGAAGTAAGCTCCATGAGAACAAGGACTGAATCTGTCTTATTGATCTTAGGGTTCCCAACATCTAACGCAATGTCACGTATTAAACCTCCACTGTATTCAATAAACATTTGTTGAATTAATGCATTTAGTGAGTGCTTTCTATGTGCCAAGCACTTTACATTAATATGTAGAATCCTTACAAAAACCTTCGAAGGTAGGTAAGATTATTCCCTCAATTGACCTGGTTTCACAGAAGACAGAGCCAAGTTTTGAAATGACACAGCCTGGGATCTAAGCCCAGTTTCTTATCCATTATGCCATGAACAGTGTAATTTACCGTGCCCACCCCCAATTAGTCAGAAGCCTGAGGAGTTAATAACTTACATGAATTTAAAGCACAATGCTGGCTAACACGTTGACATCGTATCCTAATATTCCATCATTTTAGATATATTTTTGACAATAATGCCTTAAATTCTCTAACTTGAAACCTGTAGTGTTGGTGGGAGCAGTGTTTCCATCCCACTGTTGTTGTCCAGGTTAGTGACGTCTAACTCACTCTGGTTTGTGCTTCAGGAAGCCAGGGAGAGGGGACCCCTCCTCCTGATATTATTATTGACCTAATTTTCCATTCTTGGATAGTGAGTTGAGGCTTATTTTCACTTGAAATATATAAGTGATCAAGGTATACTTCCCCTTCCTCTTCTTTTTTTAAGCAGTTCTACTGAGATCATTTATATCCCATAAAATTTACCCATTTAAAGTGTATAATTTGATAGTATATTTTTGGTGATTTATGCAATCATCACCATATCTTAATTTCAGAACACTTTCAACACCCCCAAAAGAAACCTTGTCCTCATTAGAAGTCATTCTGCAAGCACCACCTTCCCAGCCCTAGACAACCACTAATCTATTTTTTCTCTCTAGATTTGCCTATTGTGGACATTTCCTCTAAATGGCATCATGCACTGTGCGGTCTTCTACGACTGTCTTTCTCACTCGGCATGATGTATGTCTTTGGGGTTCATCCATGTTGTAGCACATTCTCTTTACTTTATTTCTTTTTATTGCCTACAGAATTTCTTAAAAAACAAAAACACACCTTCCTTCACACACAAATTAGTTCTGAATTTGGGCTGACCTCTCCAGGGAGCCCAACCCTGACCACAGTCTGTTTCCTGGTGAACCAGCTTCAACATATGACAAGGGCACCATCAGGACTGGAATCCCATGCAATATCTAGTCCAGGAGAGATGGACCCTGGGGCTCCTCTCCTGGCCAGGGTCCACAGACATCCCAGAATTCCTTGGAGGGACAAGGTGTGGCTCTGTGGGTGGCCGGCAGGGAATGACTTTGGGATCTGAAGAGACTAAGGCTGATTGTGGCCCGTTCTCTCTGTTTTGCTTTTGTTCTTGTGCTGAATGTAGATTCTTAGATGAAAGGTTTTCACTGAAAGCAACGGCTCCTCCTTCTGAGAACCCATTGAAGCTCCAGAAGTTTCTGCTACCAAAAAGCTTGATTTTGCTGCCACCTGCTGTCCTTAAGCCAGAAACAACTTTGGAAAAGATGAGGCGTCATTTTGAACATGGTTCAGCAGGCAAGAGTTCCAGTCCTCATAAGAGTTTCCCTGGGGCTATGCTTATAGGTTTAGGTGTCTTCTTGGTGACCCTGTTTTCATGTTTTCTACATCTTGTCTGGTTCCTTGAAAATGCATCATAAGAGGGTTTCTCTGAAGTTTTGTCAGTAAGAAAAGTTCATACAAACTTTTTATTTTTTATTTATTTATTTTTAAAGATTTTACTTATTTATTTGAGAGAGAGAGGACGGTAGTGGGGAGGAGCAGAGGGAGAAAGAGAAGCAGACTCCCCGCTGAGCGGGGAGCCCAATGCGGGACTCCATCCTAGGACCCTGAGACCATGATCCAAGCTGAAGGCAGATGCTTCACCGACTGAGCCACCCAGGAGCCCCCAAACTTCTTGCTTTTTAAATCAGACCTCAGGCCTGGCAGCAGTGACAGTGGCCAAGGATCCTCCGCAGATAATTTGTCAGCAGAGCATGAACATATGGGAGAGATTTCCTCTCGACTCCAGAAATAACGGAGGCAATGGAAAACATGGCACTCGGGCTCTGCTATTAAACGGCTGGAACCAAGAGGTCAGCATGTTCTAGCACTGATGTTAATGTGACCTCACGGGTATCCATGCGTGGGAAGCCCAGGGACACTCGGCTGGCATGTACACGGGGACATTGAAGCCCGGAGAGTACATGGGTGACTTGCCTAGGGTCACCCAGCAAAGAAGTGCTAAAGAAGCCCAATGCCCCATATTCTTTGTAACCTTTCGAATCTGGTTCCCCAATGGGATCCTGTTAAGCAAACCCTGAAGAAGTGACTTCATGAATTTTATCTATGAAACAGGACCTAAAGGGAGTTGAGGTCAACTCCCCACAGCAGGATGTGCAAAGTCTCAGGGGCCTCAGGCCAAGTACTCACTCCAGTTTTCACAGGCTGTTCTGTGAAAGAGGCCTGCTGCCCCCCAAGCTGGCCAGCCAGCTGGCAACCCTGTCTCCCCAGGCCATGGGGAAACACAGTGCACCACACCTGCACTTTCCTCTTGGTCTTCTTTGGGCCCAAGTGTTATAAAGACCCCAAAATTGCCTGCCTCGGGCTCCATTCAGAAATCTCGTGCATCATTCATTCAATCTTCCAGCCAGTAGATGATACCTGAGTTCCCATTGTGCATCCCAGGCACTGTCCGAGGCTTGAGAAGGATAACAGGATAAAAACCTGCTGGTTCTGCCTCTAGACGCTTCCAGTCCAGTGAGGGAGGCAGGCGGCCAAACGGGTGTTTATAGCCCAGAGTGGTAAGTGCCAAGAAGAGGGAAGCTTAGGACAATGGGACCCCAGAGGAATGGCAGGAAATGAAAACTGAGATGCTCTCATGGACATTTTCCTTGAAGAGGCAACATAAACTATAACCTGAAGCCTAAGGATGAGTTTGTCCCAGGGAGGAGTAGCCGTACACCTCAGATGAGATTCGAAAAAGCTCACCGTGAATCAATGGTCGCTGCATTGTGGTTGCAGCTGCAGAAGATAAAACCAGAAAGGTAGGAAGACTCTAGATCATGCGAGACCGATACATGCTAATCAGACGATTCCTGACCGACCCGGTTAAGACTGCATTTCAGGGGGGCAGGAGTTGAAACTTGGCTTACGTGACACCCTCTTGGGTCTGTGGTTTAGGTTTCTTTTTAGTAATCTTCACACCCAGATTGGGGTTCGAACCCATGACCCCGACATCTGGAGTCACACGCTCTACCACCTGAGCCGGCCAGGAGCCCCAGGCCCTGTGGCTTTTCTTTTTAACCAGTACCCACCCATTACCAGTGCACAGCAGGACAATCATTTAATATGACAATAATCAGCATAATAGAGCAACCATACACCGCTCTTAAAGAGACGTGAGACATACACAGGTGACGCAATCTATGGCACAAGGCACATTGATGAAGGCAGAATGGTGGATCTGGCTGGTAAGCAGGAATTGTAAGAGGTGAGCACAACATAGATGGGCATAGCCCGGAAGCCTTCAGAGATCCTGGAGCCACACTTGCGCTGGGCTCTGGATGGAAGGCTCAGGGCACACTTCTCTAGGCACTGTCTACACGACCACAGCCTCTGGCTACTCTGGGCTGGGGGTCCTTCAAGGAGAAGTGGCCCATAAGATGGGATTCTTGCTAACATGGGTTTTGCGTGACTTCCAAGAGGGGTCTGTCTATTCCATAGTGAACGTCTCCGTTCTCACTCCCACCGGGCTGCTAAGGGATGAGGCCCCTGTTTTAACATTTAATCTGTTTCCTCATCTCTGTTTTATGGGTTGGTTGAAAGCAAAAGCTGCTGTCACTTTCTTTTAACTAAAAGGTCGCTGGTTACAACCGGAATACCATATGCATTAGCTAAAGATAAGGCCCCAACCGTTTTGTTTCTAAATGAACAAATATGATGAAAGATGACAGGCTGCTATTTATAAGTACTTTTCAGCAAATAACACGTCCTGGGTATAAAGAGTCTTCATTCCCAGGAAATGAAAAGCCAAATGGGATAGGCTATCGTAAGGTCCACCCGGGACTGCTTGCCCATGACCCTGCAGGACAGGTTCTAAGGTTCCATTTCCAGGCTGTAAGGGGCGCTCTAGTCCACTCTGGATTTCTTCATCAGCAGAGGCCTCTGGTTTCTTGGTTTGGGTCATTTCATGTTGTTTTGGGGGAGGGGGGGTTAGAAGGCAGCCACTCAACATGAACCTGGCGATCCATTGGTTGGTCAGTTCAAGCATGTGATGGGATTTAAACATCAAGCAAGCGAAGACAGGGTGGAAGCGTGACTTAGCTGGATCTCAGGAGCGGGTGGGTCTGGGATTAGCTATCACCATTCCAGCTGTGATGATGTCACAGGCCGATTCAGTACGCTATGAGAGGTTAAAATTCACGCGTCATCCAGAGAAGAGCAAAGCAGTGTTTCCTGACCAGTGGCTTCTGACACCTGCCAGGTTTGTTATGTTCTCCCAAGGGCTTTCCATACTTAAAGTGGGATTGGTATCAACTTCATTTTTTAAAAAATTCTGTAAAGGTTGATGAGTTTCTCAAATGTAGAATGGGAGAATAAAATTGCAAGCCTTGAATTTCCATGTGTATTTTAACAGGCACGCCCCAGACCACACACTATAAAGCAGGTCTTTGTTTAAAGATTTCTTTGTTGACTAATCATTCCCTTTACTGCAATTAATTTAAAGTAAATTAAGAAGCACACATCATTTGTGGAATGAGGAAAAGCAGGACATTGTTACAATAAAGCGTTGTGGTAAAATGAACATTAAATTGCAATCCTCAATCATGTGCTGATTTAAATACTCGTATTTAAAATCATGTCGTTATTACATACTTTGAGTAGTAACATATATCATTCCTTTCAGGCATCTACATGCTTTGGGAACTCTATACTTGGGAACTCCCCCATGTAGTGAGTCCGTTTTTTGAAAATAGAAGCAAATTGAGGTGCCTGGTTGGCTCAGTGGGTTAAAGTCTCTGCCTTCCGCTCAGGTCATGATCTCAGGGTCCTGGGATCGAGCCCCACATTGGGCTGTCTGCTCAGTAGGGAGCCTGCTTCCCCATCTCTCTCTCTCTCTCTCTCTGCCTGCCTCTCTGCCTACTTGTGATCTCTCTCTGTCAAATAAATAAAGTCTTAAAAAAAAAAAAAAAAGAAAATAGAGGCCAAGTTTCCCCAGCTTCCCTTAAAGCAAGGTGTAGGCATGGGCACAGGCTCCCCCCATCGGTGCTCCTGTGTGGGACTTCAGTGTGGAAGACAATGTCATGAAGATGGGGCCAAGAGGGGGACCCATGCAGGAGAGAGGGTAGGGGTGGCAGAGACATCAGGCCTCCAGACCAAGTAGATGCAGGGGTTTGGGAGCCTGTCACTGCCCGGCATTCGGCCTGTCCAGTGGTGGGGACAACAGCAGCAAGATAAGTTCTGGCTGCCCACACTCTGAGCTTGGTTTCCTATCTCTCTCTCTTTCTCCTTGAGACCAAGCAAAGGACCTCATAGTCTCTAAGGTAATGGTCTTTAAGTATTTTAATTTATGTACTTCCAAAATAAATGTAATGAAGCTGGTTTTTTAAAGTGCTCAGGTCATTACATGTTAGATGCATTTTAGGAACGTTTTATTCTACATAAGTAAACATTCTGCTGTTAAGAGTGCAGGCTAATCTACCTCGCGGAAATAAACAGCAAAAGGAAAAGAAGGTTTTAAGCCACTGATAAGCGTGGTGCTTACAAAAGACATACTAATTCTTATTTTAAGTGCATTATTTACAGTTGAATTCACAATGTATCTCCATCAAGTTCATCTAAGTCCAATTCTTACATAGTCCAGACGCCTGGCCCAGCAGAGCAGTGGTTGATAAGGGATAGTGGGAGATTTTTCACCCAAGTGAAAGCGGAACGTGGGTCTATGAGATCAGTAATCTTTTGGCCAAAATAAATAAAAAATTTTTTTTCCACAAGTCTCACTGAGTGTTTAAGGAAATACAGAGTGCCTCTACTTAATTTCCAGTCCTTTCCCAACTTGAAGATCTAATGCTGACACATGGAAAGTAAATGTGGGGCTTCTCGTCTTCTCCTCTTGGACATGACACAAAGTGTTCAACTAAGGTGTGGTCGAATGCTGGTGACATTTTGCCGCATACGCTGCCGCATACGCCTGTTCTCCAACGTAGCTGGAGAAATAAATACATTCTGATGTCTTAATTCTAAGATGCATAGGAAGACAGACAAGAGTTAGGAAGAGGGGACGGGAGGGAGGGGGGGAGGGGTGGATTGCCTTGCCATGAGTTTGTTACCTGAATGAAAAGGCTCTGGTAAGTTCAATAGTTTGACCCTCTCAGTTTTGCTCTCTTAGAACTCTAGTAGGATTGCCTTCTTTGACAACAACCAAGGGGTGGAAAAGGCAAGATCATCAAAGAAAACTTGCTGTCCTTCCTGCCACTTCATTCTATAACATACCTGAATTTGGGACATCCCAAAATACCTCCTTTCTACACTATGCCCTTATCGCCCTCCTCACAAATATGGATAAGACAGAAAAAGATACACAGCGCTAGGGGTAGGATGACAGTCTTGGATCAAGGAGCCTTCCCTAAGTACGATATGCTGAGTTTTCTGCTACTACGCTGGAGTTTATTCCCCTCAGTGCAATGCTCCAAATTCAGTTCAGGAGGAGTGTTAGTCACTCACTCATTCATTCATCAATTCAGTCATTCTGTTTCAATAAAATGGAAAATAGTAATTACAAGCGAGGTAAGCCAGTGTGGCACCTTGACTTCAGATGCACTGGAAGGCAGATTAATCTTAAGAAGGAGCACTTTTAGGGGTGCCTGGGTGGCTCAGTGGGTTGGGCCTCTGCCTTCTGCTCAGGTCATGATCTCAGGGTCCTGGGATTGAGCCCCGCATTGGGTTCTCTGCTAGGCAGGGAATCTGCTTCCCCCTCTCTCTCTGCCTGTCTCTCTGCCTACTTGTGATCTCTGCCTGTCAAATAAATAAATAAAATCCTAAAATAAAAAAGATTTTAAAAAATAATAAAAAATTTAAAAAAATTTAAAAGTCCAAGATGTGGAACTTATCCTCCAAAGCTGGAAACTAGTGATCCATGTATGGGATCTTAGTCTGTAAAAATTGAGCACAGCCCTACCAACATGGAAACTGGCACCCCATGGGTAGAGTCTGAACCTCCAATTCCGGAACGTGTCTTGATATATGTGGGCTATTGTCACTTTAGGTATGACACATGGGAATTCAAGAATAGAAGTTTGCTTCTCAAGAAAATTAAACCTTGCCCTATTAGCAGGAAAGTTGGTATTCTATATGCAAGATATGCAAAATCTTATTGTAGATATGCAAAATCTTAATCTACAAGCTGGGAATCTGGCACTTTTTGTGTGGAAATCAATGTCTCATCATGAAAAATGACCTAAAAGGTGTGGTGCCTGGCACTCCACACACGGAAGCTGGTGTATGAGTTATGGAGGGAGGTTCCAAGGGCGTGGAACCTGAGCTCTGTGTAGGAAATCTGAACTTCCGGGCTTGGTTTAGATTTTTTAATGTGTGGATTCTGCCTTTTCATGCATATGATCTGGTCCTTCACACAAAACCTGGCCTTGTAGACATAAAGTTTGGCCCTCCAACTATGAAATCTGACTTTCTAGGCATGAAAAGTTTCTCCCGATGTGAATTCTTGTCTTACAGGCCTAGAATCTGGCTCTCTCGTTGTGGGATCTGGGCCTGGATGCGTAGGGGCCTGCTAGATATGGAATTAGACTTTCCAGGCTTGACATGAGTATGGACCATCTTTCTCCAAGCTAGAAATTGACCTGGGAGTGAAATCAGAACCTCATAAAATGTCATCTAGTCCACAAATGAGAAAATCCAGGCTTAAAGTTAAGCGGCTTGCCCAAGTTTTAGCAATTGGTTTTCGTTGGATCCGCACCTCGAGCCCGTCTGCAGATTTCCAGGCAGGGCTCGCTGCACCAGACCATCGTTCTGCTTACAGTGCTCTCTCTGCGGTGGTGTGGAAAGGAAAAGAGAACTAGACAAGGGTCAGAACACCCAGTGTCAGCGGCTCTGCCCATCTGCCTCTGTGTCCTTGGCGATTGCTCAACCACAGAATGTTCCCACCCTCCATTTCATGCAAAGATGGTCGCAGAGACGGTTCCAGCCCTGGCATTCTCTTCCCTGCCCCCATTTTGTGCTTCGGTCTAATAAGAGCCTCTTCCCCTTGTCTTCAGGCTCTGTGAGGCCCAATTAATCCAGGGCAAACTGGGCCATCTGAGCGAGGAGCAACCTGAAGACTGGCTTTGAACATGACCCGACCCCTTCTACCTCCTGTGGCTTCCTCCCTTATTTTAGCTGTTACCCAAGGAAGATATATTTTTTTTTTACTTGACGTTTCCCATTCAACCTAGAAAATCAAGTATCATTTTAACAGGCCTCGGCTTTGGAAGTTAGCCTTGCAGCTGCCTGGGGTGCCTCAAGATCTCTTCCTAGTCAAAGGCCTGCCTTGTTCTCCATTTTACAGCTCTGCTCTTGCCTCTTCTGTTTCAGTAACAGGGCTTGGTTGCCAGGGGACTCAGACCCGGCTGCTGCCTGGGTGTGAGCAGAGGAGAGTTGCAGGCCCGGTTGACTAACCCAGGGCTGGAGGACGTCTTTAGAGCATCTCCTGTCCTTTTCCCCAAGGGCAGCCAATTTGAACTCTTTGTCCTTCATATATCTGACAAATAAATGTCTGATGCTTTGTGTGGATTTTTCAATTTTAGACGTCTTATTTTTAAAAAATGAATCCCGGTGTGTTAACATACAGCGTTGTATTCATTTCAGGTGCAAAATACAGTGATTCAGCAATTCCGTATATTCCCCAGTGTTCATCAAGATTAAGTGTGTTCTTAGTCCCCATCACCTGGTTCACGTCCCCCACCCCACCCCCACCGCCTCCCCTCTGACAAACATCTGTTTGTTCTCTATAGTTAACAGCCTGGTTTGTGGGGGAGGATTTTTTGGTTTTTGGTTTTGGTTTGTCTCTTTTTTTCTTTCCCCCTTTGTTCATTTGTTTTGTTTCTTTTTTTTTTTTTTTTTTTTTTTTTTTTTTTTTTTTTTTTTTTTTCTCAAAGATTTTATTTATTTATTCAACACAGAGAGAGAGATCATAAGGCAAGCAGAGAGAGAGGGGAAGTAGGCTCCCCGCTGTGCAGAGAGCCCGATGTGGGGCTCGATCCCAGGACCCTGAGATCATGACCGGAGCCAAAGGCAGAGACTTAACCTACTGAGCCACCCAGGCGCCCTGTTTTGTTTCTTAAATTCCACATAGGAGTATCTTTCTCTGACTGGCTTGTTTTGCTTAGCATTAGACTCTCCAACTCCATCCATGTTGTTGCAAACAGCAGGATTTCATTCTTTTTTATGGCTGAATAGTACTTTATTGTATATATCTGCCCCATCTTCTTTATCTATTCACCTATCAATGGACCCTTGGGCTGCTTCCACAGTTTGGCTATTGTCAGTAATGCTGCAGTAAATATAGGTTGAATTAGTGTTTTCTTTGGGTAAATACCCAGTAGTGAGATTACTGGATCTATGATAATTCTAGTTTTAATTTTTTGAGGAACTTCCATACTTGGACATGATATATTTCCGGCGGTGGTAGATGAGTCTTTCCCACACTTACACATTCCCAGCTTCTCTCTGGCTTCTGCCATAGTGTTAGGTTTTTATGACCCTGAAAGATTGCTGACCCCAGGACATGGAATGTGCTCTGATTACATTTTCTCTAGTTTTTTTCCCTCCTGAGTTTCTGCATTTTTTTTCTTTATCCTCACCTCTCTTTTTTTTTTTTTTCCCCAAATCGTCATCATCTCCCTTATTCTTTTTTTTTCCCCCAAAGATATTTATTTTAGAGAGCAAGACGGCACATGGGGGCGGGGGGCAGAGGGAGAGAATCTTCAAGCAGACCCCCCGCCGAGCACAGAACCCACCGTGGGGGCCCAGAGGTCATGACCTGAGCCGAAAGCAAGAGTCTGATGCTTAATCCACTGAGCCACCCAGGTGCCCCCATCATCTCACCTACTGGACCTCATGCCTTTCTTCCCAGAGGTGGAGGCCGAGTCTCCTGTTGAGACAACGCAAGTAGGTAGTGCATCTCTTTCCCTTGCAGGGGGCAGGGCTTCTCTTGTTCCCAGCACCTACCCCAGCACCGCTAGTGAATGTTTACTGAATACCTCACCGGGACCCATCTTCACACATTTCACCCCAGTTCTGCCTCCTTCAGGCTCCAAAGTGTCCCCGGCTAAAGCCCCTAGCACAAAGTCCTCCCTTATAGACCCATCATCGACAGGGAAGCAGTGTGCCGGGGACGGGCAGCCCGGGCCCCTGATCTCAGCTCTTGCTCTGCAAGCCTAAGCAGGCCTGCCCTCCTCGGAGCCAGCCCCTGACTTCTCTCCTTCCCTTGCATGTGGGACACTATCCCGGTTTAGTCCACAAACACAAGGTTAAGGTTTTGGCCACGGAAGGCCACAAGAGGTATATTCATTTACTGAAGAAGAAGAAGAAGAAGAAGCATTACTCTCAGCTCATATACATTCTGCAATGATTTTCGAGTGACAAAGAGTAAATGGGTGCATCGAGAGATGGCCACCTTCTCTTGCCCTGAGGGCATCGGCACCTGCTGGCTCAGGACAGGCTTTTCCACAGATTGTCCATGTTGCTGCCCCCCCACCTCAGGTCTCTGGATACCTGCCAGAACCATTTCACGCAACCCTCCATCTGGGCAATAGATGACAAATCCCCACACAAGGCCAAGGGCGACGGCAGATGGCCGTGCACCTGGGACCCCCGAGTCCCCGGGCCACGGGGCCTGGCTTTGGACTTCCCTGCTTGGCCGGCGGCCCCAGACTGCCCAGCTCATCTAGCAGGGAACTGCAAAGCTGCCCCCTCATTAGAACGGCCTCTAGCCCCAGTCCACACCGAGAAGAGGCAGAGGTGTGAAACCAATGTACGTAACCCAATATCTGGGGAATTAGCCCACGCGGGGCACAAAGGAGATGCGAGCCCAGCCACCTTGACTCCGTGTGATGGGCGGTGACATCCCCCCTCCGCATAGAGCTGCAGCCCCTCCGGAGCCTCAGCTGCCCGCGGGGGACACGTTCTTGTGATTTCTCAGTGCCTGAACCCTTCACTCTCACGTGTCCTTGGTGAAGGACCTGAGCCAGATGCTTTCTACCTCCATTTCCACACAACAGTCACCAAAATATTTTAAACATATATAAAAACGCAAACAGTAATGTCCCCCCGCCCCAGTGGCTTGCCATTGTACTTGGATGACGACCCTAGCTCGTCCCCGGGGCCTGGGAGGCCCTGCTCGGGGTGCCTGGCCGGGCTGGCCTGGCACTGTCTCTCCAGAAACGCTCCCGTCTGACAGGAGCAGGGATATGCGTCTCTCCTCTTCCGTTGGGTCTTCTCTTGGCATTGATGGTAGGAAAGAGGGGTGCTCTATAGTAGGGTGGCCACCAGCCCAGTTTGTGGGATACTATCCTGGTTTTACTCCCACGTCCCAGGAAATCCCTCAGTTCCAACAGTAGGGCAGGCGTCCGCTCCCCTTCGACTCAAACACCAGATCCGTCAGACAAGTTGGATACGTTGTGATGAGTGCATTAGCGGGCTTTGAAATGTTCGTTTGATCCAGCACCCATGTGATGGCTCCCTAGGTCCTGGGGCATAGACGTGTGACTGTCAGAAATGCTCGGTCACCATGACTCCCACTCCTGATGTCCGCAGAAAGCAAACACTGCGGGGCAGTGCCCAGAGCCACCTTGCTGAGTGCTCTACTTGGATAATGTGCCTTCATTTTCCAAAGGAGGGCACCAAGGCAGTTAAGGAACAATTCCTGGAGATCCACGACCACCTTCCTGGACACATAAATGCTTTGGGAAAAAGTGGAAACAGAACTTTCCATCCAGCTCTCTCACAGGCAACAAAACAATGACATAACTCCCAGGTTGCAAAGCCTTCCTAGGAAGCAGTGGGAGCTCACAGCTCACATCTTTTTTTTTTTTTTTTCTCTCTTCAAAATGTATTTACTTTCAAATTTTCCAGTTAACTGGGCAGGGTACAAGAAAACCTTGAAATTTGGCTTCAGGTGAAAGTCACAAGCCTGTGATCATCATCTAGTCCAGATTTCCTCTCAAACCAACATTTACAAATGAGTTTAAAACCTCAATGTCCAAGGAAGTGAAAGAGAGAATCTCAAGCTTCCTTTTAACTCCAAGTTAAAAGGAAGTCCCTGCCTCTACCTCCTGACCCTCAGCCCATGGCCTCCCCTCCCCCTCCGCAGGCCTTGTCCGCTAAACCAATGTCTGTGGCTCCCAGACCTCTCCTGCTCAGACACCCACCTTCTCAGGTAAAATTTTTCCGGGGCCCTTACTATCAGATTCTTTGGAGATGTCGCCCCCTTCTCGCGACAGCCAGTGTTATTTACTACCACCATCTTCCTTGTTTTGGAAAAACTGAGTAAGCACTGTCCCAAGTGTCCTTCCTTCATTCTGGTTGGGTGAGCACAACCTCAAAATCTACAGCCTCTGGTTAGATCATCTCTTTTTTTTCTCTCTTTCAAAGGCCTGGAACTCTCTTCTTCTTCTTCTTCTTCTTCTCCTGCTCCTCCCCTTCCCCCTCCCCCTCCCCCCCTTCTTCTTTAAACCACTTCATTGAGATACAATGAAGTGTATCTTCTCCAAAAGTTCCCTCCCACCCTCTTTATTAGTATCATTGTTATTACTCTTATTATATTATACTTCACTAAGACCTACCCTCTTGGCCAAAGTTGAGGTCTCCAACACAGTCTTGCTAACTCTCGTCTCAATGCTGTACAGTAGATCTCTAGGTCTCCTTCATCTTGCGTAGCTGAAACTCGGTACACTTGACCGCTTACCTCCCACTTCCTTTCCCCTCAGAACGCCTCTTCTTTATATTCTCAGGAAAGAGAGACGGCAGGACTGCGACATATTTACGTGGAGGGGGAAGTTTGCAAATGTTTATTTGCACATCTGTCATCCTGTCAGGAAAACGCCTGCCAGAGCCGTGTATCCTCTATGCTCCCTCCATCCGCCGAGACACGGAGGAGCGGTCTCTCTGGACAGGGTATGGGCTCTCCTTCCCCTTCCCCAACACACTCAGGTGCTTGTCTCAGGGGAGACCAGGTCAACTTATACTTACGGTTACTACGCTGAATTTTATCTATAGAGGTCTTCACCAAGTAGTACGGACTCGGAGAGAAATTAGGACTTAAGTCCGCCTGAGTAAGTGAAGGCAGGCGTCATGGAGGAGGTAACTTCAGAGCTGTGTTTTAAAGGGTGAGTGGAAGTTCTTAGTGTTTTGCAATTCCCCTGCGTTAAGATTTTGCTATTGATTTATAGCTTTTCATGTTTCCTGAGAATTCTGTACAACCCAACCTTTCAAACTTTATTTAGTAAATTCTGTGACCAAATTCTAACTAGTGAGGGGATGACAGAAGGGTGGATGATAGCATCGTCACCCTGTGGGAGCTAACCACTGAAATAGTAACAAGTGTGCCTACCTATGTGACAGGTCACTTTTCAAGATCGGTTTAAGTCCTAGACTAGGAGGCACAGCTGTTTCCTTCACTGCTCTACCTCTGGTTTCAATACTGTTCTTGACCATCAGTAGGTCCTGCATAGAGGCTGGCTGGGTAGAGGAATGCTTAGTGTGAAGGGAAGATTTGATCTGGACATGGTGACCGGCCAGGACCGTGTTGAACAGGCAAGGAGGGGAGAGTGTCTACTGTCCTACATGGTTTCATCTTTCTGATGGGCAAGTTTGTGTCACCAACTGAATCGCGAACATCCTAGGGAGGGGGCTTTGGTTCATGCATCTCTTATATTCAAAGGTAACTAAGGTAGTTTTAAAAAAAGATTTATTTGTGTATTTTAGAGAGGGAGAGAGAGCACGAGAGAGAGAGAGAGAGGCAGAGGGAGAGGAACAGAAAAACTGAAGCACGCTCCGCACTG
The DNA here is from genome assembly GCF_009829155.1 of Mustela erminea. NCBI lineage: Eukaryota > Metazoa > Chordata > Mammalia > Carnivora > Mustelidae > Mustela > Mustela erminea. Next base: position 46,249,136 of record NC_045630.1, on the reverse strand, counting down.
AGTGTGGAGCCCACCATGGGGCTTGATCTCATCACCCTGAGATCACAATCTGAGCTGAAACCAAGAGTTGGATGCTCATCGACTGCACCACTCAGGTGCCCTGGGGAACTTGGTACTTAGTAGATAGCCATAAAAATTAGTTGGATTCAAAGGCAAGCTAAGATATTAAAAGACTTTAACTGAAAAATTAAAAAAATATTACTGGTGGGAAAGGATGACTGCTTTTTTTTTTTAAAGATTTTATTTATTCATTTGACAGACAGAGATCACAAGTAGACAGAGGGGCAGGCAGAGAGAGAGGAAGGGATGCTGAGCAGAAAGCCTGATGCGGGGCTCGATCCCAGGACTCTGGGATTATGACCTGAGCTGACGGCAGAGGCTTTAACCCACTGAGCCACCAGGCACTCCAAGAATGACTCCTTTCAAATGTTCCTTAGTTTTCCTCTACCCAAACTAGGTTTATTTGTGTCTGATTCACATATTAGTGGATAAACATGCCCTTGCAGATATTTGTGTATATCCCCTCCCCTCTGCGTGGAGATTACGATTCTGCAGTCGAGCAGGACAGACAAGACAAACAAATATCCTCATTTGGAGAATAACTTCAAGAACTCAAAAGCACATTTTGGCAGGTTCATCTGGGCTCCTGTCCTGGAAGAGGAGAAAGGGCTCAAGCTATTCTCGATAGCTATGATGATTAAGGTTCCCTGAAAAGGTCCTAGTGCTTCTCACATGGGCTTGCGCTGCTCAGGCTCCTGTGACAAAGCGTCTTCTGCTTGCACATAGGCTGCCTCTGGGTCAGAACGGCTCTTGCTTTGCTACTGACAGGGCTGTGGTGCAGCTGCCTGTGGTCCTCTTGTTCTGGTAACGCCAAACTGTAATGATGAAAATTCTGGAAGGCCATTCCTCTGAGGTCATGTGCTTTAGAGTTCACCTAGAACAAGCAGAAGTATGACCTGAGCAGGGGAGGTTTCAAAATTCATTGGCTCTGAACAGGCCAGTCTGCCCTAGGAATAAGCCAGAATGAGGTGGGGTGCACAGAGCAGGATCTAGGTACCTGGATAGGAAAGAGTGACAGTGTTAGGTGTGTGAGTACCTAGGGGAGAAACGACCAAGTGGACACAATGTATTCCAGGTTCTGGAAAATTCCACGTTGTGAGTCCAGGTTCATGTCCAATGGGAATAAAATCTCTCTCCTTCTATAACTGTTTGACTCTGCCAAACCTCCCTGCCCCAATCCTGAGTTCCCACGATCCCACCCCTGGGGTGTCCAATGTCCCTTTGATTTAAGGCAATTATGGCAATAGGCATTCTCTTTGAATGTACAAGAGAAGTGATACCTCATGGAAATGATTTTCAAAATTTTTTTTTGTTTTTTGTCTTAACAGAAAACCCCTTTTGTTCCTAATAATAAAACCTGCTCTGGCCAAAACAGGCCAGGGGGCCTGGGCCTTCCCCTCATGCTTACTTTGCTGGGGCTGGTCTCTGAGATATTTGGGCAGAAGCCGGAGGACGCTGGGAACACGTTGAAAAGGCTCTGCTGCCAACAAACCAACCACACAAACTCATTTGTGGGACCATCAGGGAAACTGGGATGTAGACTGGGCATTAGATGAAACAAAGGACTTACTGCTCGTTGTCTTGGGTACGATACGGTGGTATGGCTTTGTGAGAAAGTCATTGGTATCCTAGTTATGGGAGAAATGTCCTTATTTTTTTAAAGATTCCTATCATGATGTCTGGGGTTTGCATAGAAGAAGTAAACGTGGAAACATGAAAATAATGTTACAACCAGGTGGTACTATCATAATATTCTTTCCGAAAAACACGAAAGTGATCTTTTTGGCTATGCCAGACATGGGCATCACAGAAGGAAGGAAGAGGTTACCCACTGAGTTCTCCTCTGAGGCCTCAGAGGCCAGGAGCAGAGCAGTGCCCAGAGGCCATGTGGGGTGAGGGGGGGGGCGGTGGTCTGGCATCCCCTCCAGCCACTCACTGCCCGCAGTGTTGGCAGGACACCAGACGACGTCCTGAAGCTCTCCTGAGGTAAAGGATGCACAGCATTGGTTAACACGAAGTACTGAGCCCCAGGAGCGTCCTTGTTGGCCGTGGGCCTCTCCTGCCCGTCTCCTCTGAGTCGGCAGGAGCCCCTGGGCGCCCTGCTCTCACCAGGCATCTGAGAACCCACAGGAGAGCTGCGTGATCACCGTCTGGCTTTTCTTCATCTCCTGGGTATCCAGGGATCCGAGGAGAGCGGCTCTTGTCACCAGGGAGCTTCCAGAGGCCTGCTGGGACCAGACTGCCCTTTCCCTTCAGAGACTCCCCTTGGACGGCCGCCGGCCGGAGCCAGTGCTATTCCCGATTCTCCTCGCCCCGCACTCTGCTGTCGTCAGCCTAGGAGCCGACTTGTAGAGCCTGAGAGGAAAGGGCCTTGTGGAAGCAAGAAATACAGCTTCCCAAGCAGAGCAAGAGTCCCCCGGGGCGTCGCTGATGGGGGCTGGGAGGGCGCGGGATTCACCCGGCTTCACCGACTTCCGCCAAAATGTTTCCTTTTGAAATCCTTCCCACAGACATTTAGAGGGTGTTTCTCTGTGTCGGGCACAGCACAGGGCGCTCCCCAGGGTCGGAGGCCAGTAGTATCTCCCAGGGACAGTGAGAACTCAGGAGGAAATGTCCAAGTGACTCCTGCAACCAGGGACACTTAGAAGCCCTGGCCTCCAGCTGCAGACCTGCGGCTGACAGGTGACACCCCCAGCAGGCGCGTCTCTCTGCGGCTGGCTGGTGTCACCCCAGACGGGCCCATCTCCCTGCAGGGTGAGGTGGGGGCTGGCAGGTGACTCTGCCCTTCTGTGAGGATTCTGCTCGTCAATATCCCGCTCCGTAGCTGTCCAAGGTCAGGAGCTCAGGTCTCTGGGGATACAGGCCTGGGCTGCTCACACCTCCCAAGAAGCAGGGGTGCCGGAGGCCAATTTGCAACTGAGTAACGAAGGAGCACGGCTGGCCGGTAACCAGGATATTCACACCTGCCTTCCGAGACACCCATTTGCTGGAATGGAATTTATAACCAGGACGTTGCTTGGTGAGCCCAGAATCAGCCCAAAGAGGGGGCGGACAGAGAAGGAGGTTTTACTCTGTGAAGAGACAGAGGAGGAGCCCCGCTCAGGCCCCCCCACACCTAGAACACTTCGAGCCGACTCTTTTCATGATAAAGTTTCTTTCTGAACACCTATTCATTTGTTAGCCACATAACAGCCTTTGGAAAGGTTACAACTTTGCCGTAAGCGTGCCGGGGCTAGATTCTGTCAGTCAGTCAAGTTGAAACTTGGGCCTCGTGTGGCCTCATGTCATCCCACGATGACATGTTTTAGAAAGTGCTGGCTTAAAAAAGTAAAATAAGCAGCAAAAACCAAGCAGATTTTTGATGGTGTTTCATGATAGGACTTCACAGGGCCCTTCAAGTGGGGAGCTTAGTCGGTTAAGCTTCTGCCTTCAGCTTGGGTCTTGATTCCTGGGATCCTGGGATTGAGCCCTGCGTGGGCTCCCTGCTCAGCACGGAGTCTGCTTCTCTCTCTGCGGCTCACCCCCTGCTCATGTTCTGGCTCTCTCTGGCTCTCAAATAAATAAATAAAATCTTTAAAAAAAGTTTTTTTAAAGAACTTAACAGGACCTTTTAGATATTGATAAGATAGGTAAATACTGATAGATACTGATGTCTATTTGGTTCTCCAACTCAGTCTCATTGCATGGTCCAAAATGAGTGTCTAAAGATGGCCAAGAGTGTCCACTTTCAGTTGCTCTTCTGGCTTCATGTTCGTCTCTGGCTCTTTCTGACCTCTCCCCGGAGTCAAGGGGTACATTTTTCTGACGTCTCAGAGGCTGTGCACCCATGCTGACAGCATTGGAACTCAAGGTCAGAGACCGCCTGTCCCCCTTCTGGAGGGATGCTCCCATTTCTTACCCAGCTCAATTTTTTAGGTTCTAGAACAATTCGTCTCCATCCAGAAGCTGCAGTTCCTTTTCCCCAGTCAGTCTTCCCTCCCACAAGGACTTCCTTCCTTCTTGCTTTTATCCCAAGTTCATCATCCCATGTCAAATCTGCCTCAAATCTCATCACTCCCACCCCCTCCCAAAGCACCTCCTGACTTCCTTCCACCCGCCCGGCCTCACTCGCTGGTTCTGATAACCTCCCAGAAAGGCTAAGCCCGTACGGAGGGCCCCGCAACGCAGAAACCAAAAAGATAAGGAAAGCACAGCTCTGGTGAACGTATCCCGAAAACTTCAACTGTAGAATCTGGAAAGAAGTTTTTTAAACGTCGACATCCACATGAACCTTCAGTGTTGTTTATTTTGGATTATACGCGGAGAAGGCAGACCATCCATCTTCTTTTCAGGGCTTGGGGCCTCTGCCAGTGTAAATGGAATCGCTATTTTTGGACTATTTTTATTTGTTTGTCATCTACAGCTTTCCAGCGTCCACAAGGAATTGGTGACAGCCTCCCATAAAAGAAAACACATCTATGACGGGGACTGCCATGTGGCATCTGTCCCTCCCGTGCGGCGTCCCTACCCTTACCTCCGGCCAGGCGTAGTGCCAACACCGCTGAATGACTTCCTGTTCCCAGCGTCCCTCGCGAGGCCGTCCTGGGCACAGCTGCCCGAGTCATCTTCCTAAAACACACAGTAATTATATTACCTTCCTGCTTTGGGGTCATTTCCACCTGCGTGGCAGGCTGCCTAAGACATAAGCTACACTTCTCTGTGTTTCCAAGGTCCTGGTGACGCTCAGACTTCAGAGGGGAGCTTACTTCAAATGTGACCACCTGGTTCTCGTCTCCAGAGACGCTCGCAGATGAGACCAGGCTGAAGTCAGGACGCTGCCTTGGATTTCCAGGCTGGTGCCTGCAGCAGTCATGGTGCTGGAGGTCTATGGACTACAAGCTGAGAACTGTTTTCTTGGAAATCTGGTCAGGACATAGGTAATGGATAGAAGTTGAGTTGAGTTGTTCTGAAATTAATTCACTTTATCTGCCCTGAAAAGATTTTATTTCCTTTCTTAAAATACTTATTTATGAGACACACACAGAGAGAGAGAGAGAGAGAGAGAGAGAGAAAGCACAAGCTAGAGGAAGGGCAGAGGGAGCAGCCACTCAGCAGAGAGCCCGATGCGGGGCTCGATCCCAGGACCCTGAGATCATGACCTGAGCCAAAGGCAGCTCAACCAACTGAGCCACCCAGGTGCCTCAAAAGGATTATTTGTCCCCATTTCCTTCTCCCCAGCATCTGGTAGAGTGTTGATTAATCTCGTGCTGAAGTGATTTTTTAAAATATTCGGAGAAGGGAAGAGGAGGAAGGGGGCATCTCCGTGGCTTTCCCTGCACCCCTGGGGTGTAGTGAGGTGACACTTGGGAGACACATGGTATCTGTGACATCCAGCTGTAAGTCCCTCCCGTCTCTGCTTGCCCCGTCACCATTTGTCCCTCCACTGCACAATTCCAAAAGTAGCTATAGTTTGTGGAAATATATTTTAGGCCCTAATCTTCCATCTGAATGTTCACTTTTTAAAAAGAGAAAAGAAAGCCAGAGCCAGAAGGAACTGCAGAGAGCAGCACTGGGCATTTTCACTGAGGACTTACTATGTACTACGCTCTGGTAAGCACCGCGCACGCATAATCTTTAATCTTCACAATAACTTGCAAGGGGGTATTAAGTGTCCCCAATGCATAGATAAAGAAACTGCCTGCTTACCTTCCACGACATCACAATGACTCAAGCAAGGGCAGTTAGGAAAAAAACCCCAAAAACCAACCAAACAAAAAAAACGGCATAAAGACATATCCTCGTATTCCAGAGTCAACCCTTAGGCACGTCTGTCATGAAGCTCCAAAAGGAAAGGGCCAAAAGAGGGAGGAAAAACTCAGTCTCAAGGTACTTCCTAAACAGGTAGGAAATGGCCCTTCTGTTCCTAAGTGTTCACCGACTGACTTTTTCTTGCATATGTACCCATATCCCCCAAAAGGAGTGGACGTGTTGGGGGCTCTGTAGTCTGTTCTATTTATCACCAGCCAAAGACGAGTTATTAAAGGTACTGGCCCTGCCTCAGGCCCTGATTCCATTTAACCGATCAAGTTTCTGTATCTCAGGAATAAAAATACCTCTCTGGCTCAGACCAGCCATCTGCAGAATTTCTGTCATCTCAGGCTTGAAATCTCTGCTCATCTTGGGGCGTCCTCCTCACCTATACTTCTGAGCTGTCGTCTTTTTGGCCACCTGGTGAGGTTCCCTCTCTGGGGTTCCCCATACTCACCTGGTGGCTCCCAGATGCTTCCTGGCGTCTCCTCCTACCCTTCCCACTCCTTCTCCCCTCCATGCCTCACCCCACCCTGGGCTCTCCTGTCACAGGACTGACATGCTCAGTTGCATGACAAGGATGTCACTCATGCCTCCAAGTGGACATGTTCACTTCCCTGTTTGGCTTCCAGAGTGACCCCCTGAGTGCTAGGATCTGTCACGAGGTGCCCAGCCAGAGTGGCCTCTGCTCTGTGTTCTCTAGCATGTCTGGCGGTAGGGCTCTTCCATTTAACTTACTCTTTGATTTCATAAATATTCATCTCCCGAGGATCCCTGCCTGCCCAGCTGGCTTTGGGGCCCACTCTGCTGTGCTGCTCCGAGAGGCTCATACACATGCATTGACTGCCACTCTTTCCTCCTTTGAGGAGTTCCTTCCCATGGGGGACAATGTCTGGGAGCTTGGGAAAGGTCATCGATCCCCAGCATCTCGGGGTCTGAGTCTTGCAAATAGCCATCAGTCCCAGTGGGTCTAGCCATTAACGCTCCGTGAAGGTCCCCAGCAAACAGAGCCTCCAGCCTACCATTCCACACCCAGGCCACTCAGCCCAGATTGGTCATGGGCATACAAATGTGTCCCTTGCTGTATACTTACTGAGTTGCACTGCTAGCACACAGCCTATGTTCTCTGAATCCTAAATTAGGATGCGTGATCTAAGAAGCAGACCATTTAAATTTGAGTATGTCTCAGAAAGCCTGGGACATGTGGCCTTTAGTTAGTTAAGCCACACAAGACAGCTATCAGCAGCTCTCTGCAGCTACTGCTGCATTTACTGCTCGGGTGGGGAGGCATGGGCGACCGAGCAGGACCAAATTCCTGGCAAGACCCGTTAACCTGCACAGTTCGGCTGGAAAGGAGAGACTTTTCTGCAGTTCACGGCTGGGGATGAGGGGAGCCTTGAAAGCTGGTAGGGCTCAGATAAGTCGGGGGGCAGGGAGACAGTGTTTTCAGGTAAGGAGAGCATCAGAGCAAAGGCGTGGGGATGAAGGCGGCCATGTGGACAGGAGAGCCACAGGAGGCCAGCCTGGGGAAAGCAGAAACTTCGTGAACAACAGTGTCAGAGGCCAGGCTTGAGAAATTTCATGTGACTTAATCAGCAGAAAACCAGGGCGCTTGGGTGGCTTAGTGGGTTAAAGCCTCTGCCTTCAGCTCAGGTCATGATCCCAGGGTCCTGGGATCGAGCCCCGCATCAGGCTCTCTGCTCAGCGGGGAGCCTGCTTCCTCCTCTCTCTCTGCCTGCCTGTCTGCCTACTTGTGATCTCTGTCTATCAAATAAATAATTAAAAAAAAAATTTTTTAAAGGCAGAAAACCATGTGGCTACATGCACAGGGAAGGGTTGTGATGGGAACAGTGGGATAGGAAATCAGGCAGCAGAAAACGTGGCGTCATTTGAGGGGCCTTCAGAGGCCAAGAGATCTGCTCGGGACTTCTGTACTTAGTTTGCGAGCAGCTGAAGCATGTGCTCCTCGGGGTCTGGAGAAGGTTGCCTGAATGCTGAGCCCACACACTGTGTGACGTCCAGAAGCCCTTGCTCAACCCCGGGCAGCCTGGCTTCATGGTGGAGTTCTGGCCCACAGCTCATTCCACGTCTTCAGCTCGGCCTCTACGGTGACCAAAATAAAATATGTTCAGTTCAGGCGTGAATTTAGGTCTGGCCCTGGGCAGGGGATATGGGTGAGAGCCAGGGTGGGAGGTGTCTTACAGATGGGCATGGCCTTTCAGGATGAGCTCTGTCACCTCACGTTCCCACAATACCCTGCGGTCTCGTCCCTCGTGTGACATGCTAATGTCCTCTGAGGGTCAGCTGCCAAGACCAGCCACTGATTGGGACTGAGGCTCATCTGGCCCCATGACTTTGAATTTTTAGCCCTCTTGACTCTGAATGTTCAGAATCAGAGCTATTTCTTGGGTTAGGTCCTCTTTCTCAAGTGGCCTGTTTCAAATATAAGCTACCTCCCAAGAGGGGTAGCATTTGGCTTTAATGGCTCAACATGGGTCAGGATAGGGAGGAGTTGTTCCACCAGGGAATCATAAAAGAGGCACTGCAGGTACCTGAGAGCTCAACCAAGTCCAACCACCCCGGCTTACATGAGAGGAAGTTGAGGCCAGAGTGAAGAGGGGACCTCATCACGGACATACCGAACTACTGATGCTAACAAGGGAAGAGTGGGTTTCCCAGCTTCAGAGCCAATGATCTTTCTTGATCCATCTTTCCAACAAGTGTTTATGGAGAACCCACCATGTGCCAAGAACCATGGTAAGAGCTGGGGATGCTATTATCAAGGGCGAGAAATAGACCCCTTTGGTCATTTCGTGCTGCCTACCTGTACACGTTGGAAATATGAACAAACTCTCTCCATTGCCCACCTACCAGTGGGGCACAGAATAGGGACGTGTTGATGAGTGAGAAGATAAATGGAGAGGAGTGTCTCTAATGTGTACTACTGTCTACCCATCCACCAGCCCAACCTGGGCAGTAAAGCCGTGGGGGTCCCTGGGCTGCCGGGTATGACGTTAGTACACTGGGAATGTAGAGGGAGGGTGGGGCAAGAAGGAAGGGAAAAAGAGGACAGATCTCTGGAAACAGGCTTGTGAGGGCCCTGAGAACAACCTCCGCCCTGGCCCCACACCTTGCATATAAGATGAAGCAGGTGGTGGGCAGGTACACGGGCCTTCCTAAGGATTCATCTTGAAACTACTTCTCTGGGGATGGGGAAGGGGATCCCTGGAGGAGAAAATGGAACTTGACAGTTGTCCCCCACCATTCCCCACCTTGGGCTCAGCAGCTGTGTCCCTCCTAACTTCTGTCCCCACCCCAGGGCCACTCTCTCCACAGCTCCTAGCCTCAAACAGTCAAACCCACTAAGTCAGCGGGGGACCAGCTTTCCCAGAAACTAGGAAGCTATGTTGTGCACTTGATTCTCTGGGAGTCATTGCCATCATTTTATTAAATTTCAAGAACACTTAATGAGATCTGATAGCTACAATGAGCTTAAAAGAAAAGCTAAAATTTTCTCATGAACTCATGATAACAAATAGGAGAAGTTTCAACCGTCCTGCAGAGGGAGTCAACGGTGGTGTTATTTGAGTGTAATAGAGTCATCTCCTGTTCTAAGAAGCCATGCCAGAATGCTAAGCAGGCCTTGGAGACTTACTTAATCCCAGCACCAGTGACATTGTCCAGCACTAACTTGGAGCTGTGCTCCGCCCTGGGGCTGGGCAAAGGGAACACCAGACCTTATGAAGGGTCACTCATTTTTAGCTGCCTGCTATGTTTCTTGATACCCGGATGTCTGGACACTGGATGTCCTCACCTGTACTTTGCACAGCCACATGTTCAGGGAGATGTGGTCTGAGAGGTTCCCAAAGAGCCTGGCCTAGTGGGGCTGTTGGAATTCTTAGTGGCATTAGAGTCACTCCTTCCGTCTACTCTCCAGAAAACGTCAAAAGGCAGATTATATACTATGCACATCATTTATACTCCTTTTTCTACTCTAGGGGATATTTCAAATTTTCTGCAAAAAAGTTGAAAAAAAATGAAGGAACATTAACCAGCAGAGATATTTCATTTACTCATTTGTGCCCATTAAATTGTGATTCATATTTGACAAAAGTTTATTGAGCTTCTATTATACACCAAACACTGAGTTGGCCTTATCAGCTTCAGGGCTGGATCTTTTGCTTCTCAGCAGTGGATGAGATCTTTGGGATGAGCCCTGAGCATTTACACTTTGATCGGGAGATTCCCACATACGGCCGGAGTGGAGAGCCACCACCCTGAGAGGGTGATGGGGAAGAGCGTACATGGGTGGGCTTGGGTCCTGACTCTCACCTCCGATATCCATGTGATGTTGAGAACCTCATTTGTGTCTCTGGTTTTCAGGTTGGACTTCCTTCTGGAAAGTGAGAGAATGGAACTTGATTGTCCCTGAGGTCCTTTCCATTGCTCCTCAGCCTCTTGGTCTGAACCAAAAGAATAAGTCCCTTTCAGCACCAACATTCTGTGACTATACCAGCTATTTTACGGCAAGGGGAATAAATAGAGACTTTCTGGGAGTCCCTGAAATCAACACTGATTAGTCTACGCTCCTGTCCTCTACATCCGCCCCTTTTACTCATTGGCTTTCCATAAATCTTGGAGTTAAACCAACTTAACAGAAGATGGTGGCAACAGCAAGGCCCATTCCCGGCTGTAAAAGATGCATTAGTCCCAGTAATGGCCCATCTTCCCCAGACCACTTCCTCCATCTAGACGTTTATGGGACTGTGAATCAAGGGTTACCCGGGTAGGCAGAAAGGCCAGTGCCTGATGGATGATGAGTAGGACAAGAAGGGACCAGGCCTCTCTGTGAAATCCCAGCTCTAGCAATTAACTCAACGTGTTCTGAGTCACAACCAAGAAGAGACCCCTGCAGGCCAGGCACCCAGAGGTTGTGAGAGAAAAATGTCCTTATCCACTTTCTTCCATCCAGGTTATGCTGTGGCGTAAGAGAGACATACACTCCTCTCTTTGCTGGCTAGTAATAATGCAGGAAGGATTTTGAGTTCACCCTTTTGGCCAAAATGGAAGATTATTAAGAGAAGAAATATTTTTAAATATATAAAGAAAATTTTCGGGGCACCTGGGTGGCTCAGTGGGTTAAGCCGCTGCCTTCGGCTCAGGTCATGATCTCAGGGTCCTGGGATCGAGCCCCGCATCGGGCTCTCTGCTCAGCAGGGAGCCTGCTTCCCTCCCTCTCTCTCTCTCCCTGCCTCTCCATCTACTTGTGATTTCTCTCTGTCAAATAAATAAATAAAATCTTTAAAAAATATATATATATATATAAAGAAAATTTTCATTTTTCATGATAGCTCTATTCCTGAAAACACTGTGTTTAAGTTGAATGTGTGGAAATGGAACATTTCTTTCTTCTTTAATTGAAGTGGCACCTATCAATTTTGATTCTGATTTCTCTGCATCTTAGTCTACTAGTCAGTAATGTAGAAACGGACATTTAAATCCTAGGAAGCAAATCCTTTTGTAAAGGATTAGATTTAATTATTTGAGAAGTCATCTCTTTTTCAAATTTTAAAATAGTTTTGGTGAAAGGTTTTACAAAACTTTATTATTCCCTAAAGATTCAACTTTCAATTTATACAAGGTCAGTTTCCAGTGGGGACCCATAAGTCACTGTTCTCATTACTACATTGGGAAGATGAGGATACAGGAAGTATGTAGGTGGGTTGTAGGTCTGTTTTGAGAGATTACTATATGCTCACCTACCAAACAGAAGGCCAGAAGGTAATGCTTAAAAAGCAAAACTGAAAAAATTGCAATGTATGTTTGTTACTTAGAAATATGGACGTTGATAGCAAATATAGCTAATGATGAGTTTTAAAAGGTAGCCTCTACAAGATGGGATTGGGAGGGAGACAAACCATAAGAGACTCTTAATCTCACAAAATAAACTGAGGGTTGTTGGGGGGAGGGGGACAGGGAGAGGGTGGTTGGGTGATGGACATTGAAGAGGCTATGTGCTATGGTGAGTGCTGTGAAATGTGTAAGCCTGACGATTCACAGACCTGTACCCCTGGGGCAAATAAAACATTATATGTTAATAAAAATAATTAATAAAGCAAAACAAAACAAAACATAAAATAAAAGGTGACCTCTGTCAAGAAATACCATTAATCAAGTAAAAAAATCAATGACAAAACAAGAAAAAATATTTGCAATTTGAATGTCAGACGAGGGTTCATTAATGAAGTATATAAAGTTTCCAAAAGAGAAAATAAAAAGATCAACAATCACAGAAAAATTCACTAGAGATATCAATAACTATTAGAAAAAGAAATAAGAATGGCTCTTGACAGGGACACCTTGGTGGCTCAGTCAGTGGTGCATCTAACTCTTGATTTCAGCACAGGTCGTGATCTCAGAGTTGTGAGGCAGTGGGGAGCCTGCTTCTCTCCTTCTCCCTCTGTCCTTTCCCCTTGCTTGTCCATGCTCACTCTCTCTCTCTCTGTCTTTCCCTTTTTAAAATAAAATAAATCTTAAAAAAAGAATGGCTCTTGACATTAAGACACTCAACTTCACTCATAATAAAAGGCACACAAAATACTGAGATACTGTTTTTATCTTACCAGATTGTCAAAAAATCCAAAATTTAATAACACAGTGTTGGCAACACTATGGGGAAATGGGTACCCTCATACATTCCTAGTGAGAATGCAACTGGTCCACCTCCTAGAGAATAGAATTTGACAGTATATAGTAAAGCTGTTAATGTAAATACCCTTTAACCCAGCAATCTCATTTCTAGAAGCCTACAACAAAGATATACTGGCAAAGTATAGAAGGAAATATACAAGGCAATTTATTGAAGCACTATTTGTAATAGCAAAACTGGATTCAACAAAAATCCCCATCAAAGGGGATTCAATGCCTAGAGTTTGGTAAATCCACAAATTGGAGTGACAAGCAATTGCAAAAAGGAAAGAGGAACAACTATGTTCTCCTGTGAAGTTCTATTCTCTCTACTTTTGTATATGGTTTAAAAATTTTTAATAAAAATCTTTAAAAATAGAGAATTACTACCTCTAGGAGTTAAAAAATAGAGTAGTTCTGGGGGGGGATTGCTTTTTTTCATAACCACTGTAGAATTATTTGACTCTTTATACTATGTATGTGTAAAAATAAGTATATTTAAAAATTAAAAGTGAAGAAGACTACCATAAACACAATACTTAATGGTGAAACTTTAAAAGCAGTCTCATTAAAGTCAGAAATATCAATGATGCCTGCTTTTCAACTTTGTAGTAGAGTCTTAGCCATCACAATAAGACAAGAAAAGGAAATGGACTGGAAATAAAAGACCAAGAATGATCATTGTTTGCAGACAATATTAAATGCACAGATAATTCAAAATAATTTACTTATAAAAGTGTGTGACAAAATTGCTGAACATAAGAGCAAGAGACAAATATCAGTATTGTTCCCATAACTAATCAGAAAATGTGATAAAACAAAACTCTGTATATAATGGCAACAGAAACTGTTAGGTATAGAGAAAGAGCTCTATCAAAAGATGGGACATCTACAAAGAAAATTATGAAACATTATAGAAGGACATAATAATAGATCTGATTAAAATAAAAAACATGAATTCTCCCCAAATTATTTTCTAAACTCAATACTTCCAACCAAAAGCTTAACAGAACTTTTTGTGGAACTAGAAAAGCTGATATCAATTTCACAGCTTTTAAGACCGTGAAAAGCATTTTGAAAATAAGAAAAAGAGGAAGGCTTGTTTTTATCATATATTAAGGTTTATTATAAAGCCTTAGTAATAAAATAATGAAATAGTTAGAGCAGGGATAAAAAATAAACCAATGGCACAGAACAGAGATCCCAGGATAAGCTCACACATATTTTGAACTCGATATATTTATTATACAGGTAATAATTGAGAAATGATGTACAACTCAATCAATGAAGAAATCGCTTTGCCATGTGGGAGAAAAAATGAAGTTGGGTTTTACCTGACACATACACAAAAATAAGTTCCTGGTGGATTAAAGACCTAAATATGAAAAACAAATGTTAAACATGTTAGAAAGAAATATAGAGGGCATATCTCTGTTATCAAGATAGGGAACACAAACCAGTAAAGCAGGAATGATTAAAGAAAGTATTGATGACATTAAAATCGAAATTTTCTGGGTCACAAATGACCTCTTAAACAAAGTTAAAAGATAAATGGCAAATAGAAGAAAATATCTGTGACTTACCAGAATACATAAGAGTTCATATCAGAATGTGTAAAATGTCCTGCACATAAGTATGAAAAATATCCTGATCAAAAATGATGCAGAGAATAAGAACAATTCACAGAAGAGGAAACCCACACTGCAAATAAATATATGGAAAGACACCCCAATAATCAGGAATCAGAGAAAAAATAAAAGCAAAATGAGATTCTGTTTTACACCAATCAGATTCGTGAAAATGAAGAAGTCTGACTGTGAGTCTGTCAGGAAAGCTGCGTGTAGCCAGTGGGAGAATAAATCAATACAATGAATTTAGAGATAAAAGTTAGGATATATCTCACCTAATTGAAAATTCGTACTTTGTATGACCCAAGACTACCAATGCCCAGCATACACTTCTGGAAGTACACCCCAGAAAATTCTCATATACGGATACAAGGAGGCATACATAAGAATATTCGTTGTAGCATTTTTAAAAAAATTGCAAAAAAGGGCGCCTGGGTGGCTTAGTGGGTTAAAGCCTCTGCCTTCGGCTCAGGTCATGATTCCAGGGTCCTGGGATCGAGCCCCACTTCGGGCTCTCTGCTCAGAGCCTGCTCCCCCTTCTCTCTGCCTGCCTCTCTGCCTACTTTTGATCTCTTTCTGTCAAAAAAATAAATAAAATCTGTAAAAAAATAAATACACATATTGTAAAAAAAAATTGCAAAAAAAAAAAAGGAGCTGGAATGAAACTCAATGATAAAAATAGGGTTCAGGAAAAATAAAATGTATTAAGTTCACGTGCTTGAATACCATGCAGTAATTAAGCCAAATGAACTAGATCTGTCCTATGTATGATCATGGACAGATCTCAAAAATCAACTAGAATTTAAAAAGTGTGTTCTAGCGTGGTATTTCTAGTATGGTATCAGTTATATAATACATAATGTTTTAAAAACGTGTAAATATATGTAACATCAATGCATATATCAAAGAAAAAATGGGAACAAGAAAATGGAGACCAGCTAGGCAGCCCTTTATAAAAATTTTGCTGTGAAGGGGAAAGACAATTATAGCGAGGGGTGGGGGTATAGTGTCTGAGGAGGGTTATGACTTGTTTTTTTTGTTTTTTTTTTTAAAGATTTTATTTATTTATTTGAGAGAGAGACAGTGAGAGAGAGCATGAGAGGGGAGAAGGTCAGAGGGAGCAGACTCCCCATGGAGCAGGGAGCCTGATGCAGGACTCGATCCCAGCACTCTGGGATCATGACCTGAGCTGAAGGCAGTGGCTTAACCAACTGAGCCACCAGGCGCCCTATGACTTGTTTTTTAATGAACAACACTAGAGCTTGTTTGTCTGCAGACAGAGACGAACCAGTAAAGAGACTTAAAATTATCATTCACAGAGACCAAAGTCCTGGAGAAGGTGGATCCTGGGCTGAAGTCCACGAGAGAACCCCACAGTATTTTGGGGAGAGATGGTGTTTGAGCGATGGCAGTGGGGCGAAGTGGAGTTTGTAGGTGTCTAGGAGGGGGGTCTTTAAGAGGTGATGCTAACTGCGTGGGTGGGTGACACTCTAAAAGGGCATCTGGTTTGATTCAAGAGAGGGACAAGAGGACCTCTGACCAAGGATGCTCCCCGTGCTCTCGGAGGGTGGCAGACTACGCTGCTGTCACTCCCAAAGAACTTGGAATCTGTTCCAGAGAGAATCCCGATAATCTACCACGTGTATTTGTCCCTGGGCACCAGTGCCTGTCACATACTGGGTGTTAGGTCCACTCTGGGAAAGGCACAGGGCTCAGGTTAGTCCTGCCTCTGTGATCTTCTGGTTCCGGAACCTTCTAGAGCAAGTCCCACCGCTTCTCTAGGCCTGTTTTCTTCCCCCTCAGGGTGGTTAACTGCGTTTGTGATTTTGCCCATGAAGCACTGTTGGGGAGGCCGCGGGTTAAGACTTCTGGGGACAGGGACGCCTGGGTGGCTCAGTTGGTTGGACGACTGCCTTTGGCTCAGGTCATGATCCTGGAGTCCTGGGATGGAGCTCCGCATGGGGCTTCCGGCTCCACGGGGAGTCTGCTTCTCTCTCTGACCTTCTCCTTGCTCATGCTCTCTCTCATTGTCTCTCAAATAAGTAAATAAAATCTTAAAAAAAAAAAAAAAAGACTTCTGGGGACACACACAGGAATTCCTCCCGTGGGCTGCTCCCACCCAGCGCCCCAGGCCTCCAGGTCCAGCCCCTTCACCCCGCGCGCCTGTCCTATGCCCACCACCGCTCCCTCTCCACACGCGTCCTCCCTCTTCCTTCCTGCCTTATGGCTCCAAGTTTCCCACCAGTGGCTGCGGTCAGGCCTCCGGCCAAGGCTTGAGGGCTCCGTCTAGGGATGCCAACTCGCCCACCCGGCCACCCCTGCAGATTCTGGACCCTTCGTGAGCTAACAGGAAGCCTGGGTCGGGGACACCTCTAACAGCGCTGCCAGCCTTAGGGCCCCGCCTCCGGAGTGACACCCCCCCCCCCCCCCCCCCCCGCTGCATGTGCACCTGTCCGAGGGGCTCCGGGGTGCAAGCAAAGTCTCTACGGCCCGAGGGTCTGGCAGGCCTGTGAGTGCTTGTCTTCTGCTTCTCTCGCTCTGTCGCTGCCTCGCTGTCCCTTCTGTCGCCCCAGCCCCGCCCCTCTTCCCAGCCTCTCGGTCCTCCTGCCGGCTGAGTGCCGGGATCCTCACTCCGCCCTCCTCTGCAGGAGCCAACCAGCGCGGAGGGGCCGCGGGGCTCCCGCTGCAAGCGCATAAAACCCGCTTGGCTCCAGCCGCTGCGCTGGGTACCTGACCAGGCGCGGTTTTCCCTGGGGCTTGCAGTCCAGAGGGCGGCGCCGCTGGCCTCGACCTAGCCTCCAAGCAGGCTTACGGACATTACTTTCCGCTTCCAGAAAAGTTGGGAGAAAGTGAATTTGGGGTGGATTGGGAAGCGGTGGCAGCTCCTTCCCTTCCCCGAGTCTCACACTGCACACAGCCTCATTTCCTGACAGCCTGTCTCCCTCCCTGATCCCTCTTGCCCTTTGCTCCTAAGCTTGCCCCCATTGTGTGATCAACATCTTCTCCTTCCTTATCTCCCTGTATCTATTTCTCCCTATTCTCACCTTCTCCCTGTCATTCCCCCTTCTGCTTTCTCGCCAACGGAAACCTTCCCCTTCCCACTCCATTTCACCCATCAAACCCCTCCACTTGCCCCCACACTGTCCACCCCTCTCTCTTCCCCTCCCCATCCCTCCCAGCAAAGTCAACCATGGATTCTGGGCCTGCCTGGGCTGCCAACCCCACTCCCCGGGGCACCTTGTCTGCCCCCAATGCCACCACACCCTGGCTGGGCCGGGATGAGGAGCTGGCCAAGGCGGAGATCGGAGTCCTGGCCACCGTCCTGGTGCTGGCGACAGGGGGCAATCTGACCGTGCTGCTGACCCTGGGACAGCGAAGCCGCAAGCGCTCCCGCATGCACCTGTTTGTTCTGCACCTGGCCCTGACCGACCTGGGCGTGGCGCTCTTCCAGGTGCTGCCCCAGCTGCTGTGGGACATCACCTACCGCTTCCAGGGCCCTGACCTCCTCTGCCGGGCCGTCAAGTACCTGCAGGTGCTCAGCATGTTTGCCTCCACCTACATGCTGCTGGCCATGACGCTGGACCGCTACCTGGCGGTTTGTCACCCGCTGCGCAGCCTCCAGCAGCCCAGCCAGTCCGCCTACCCACTCATCGCCGCCCCCTGGCTGCTGGCTGCCGTCTTCAGCCTGCCTCAAGTCTTCATCTTTTCTCTGCGAGAGGTGATCCAGGGCACCGGGGTGCTGGACTGCTGGGCACACTTCCGTGTCCCTTGGGGGCCTCGCGTCTACATCACCTGGACCACCCTGGCCATCTTTGTCCTGCCCGTGGCCATGCTCACGGCCTGCTACAGCCTCATCTACCGTGAGATCTGTAAGAACCTCAAAGTCAAGACACAGGCCCGGAAGGTGGAAGGAAGGGGCTGGAGGACGTGGGACAGGACCTCACCTTCTGGCCCAGCTGTGGCCACACGGGGGCTGCCATCCCGAGTCAGCAGCATCAACACCATCTCCAGGGCCAAGATCCAAACCGTGAAAATGACTTTTGTCATCGTGCTGGCGTACATCGCCTGCTGGGCGCCCTTCTTCAGCGTCCAGATGTGGTCCGTGTGGGACAAGAATGCCCCTGATGAAGGCAAGTGTGTGTTGGTGGGGGAGGGGGAGTGGAAAAGAACAGGGAAGGGAGAACGGCAGGCTTAGGACCGGGTTCTTCTCAAGCTTCCCAGGGCCTGGCCGGTAACAGATGAGCGAAGGAATTATCAAAGGTGATGCCTGTCCCCTGCACAAAGGGGCGGCTACAACTCCCATCCAGCCCTCGGATGTCTGTGAATATCTTTTATGTAAAATTTCCATAGTTTAAATTTTGGGAACCTATTTAAACATTTTAAAATATTACGTGGTCTTAGCAAAATCTGACTGTTGGCAGATTTGGCCAACCAAGTACCTCCAGTTTCAAAGAAGAGCATTAGAATCAGAGAATCACTGGGTTGAAATTTTCAAATTGTCCGGGATGACGATTGGCGAGCACGGCCGAGAGCTGTGTCTCTTAGCACTCTCCCCTCCCGAGACTGGGCATGACTTTGAACTCCTTCTCAGCAACCGCTTCCAATTAATTATCCTGTTGGCACATGACAACCCTGAAATTTCAAGTTCAACCCTTTCATTTTGCTAAAGGGCAGAGAGGCTCAGAGGGGAAAGGTGACTTGCCCAGGACACAGGACCCCCCAGGACATAGCCATGGGGTAGCAAAGTGAAAAGTTGGAAGTAGGCCTGCTATCCCCTTGTGTCTTTTTTCCCTCACCTCCTGCTCTGCTCATAATCCTGGATCTGGACATGGCGAGCAGCGAGGACTTCTTCCTACGTGAAAAACAAAATGGGTTCCTGGGATCTTCCATGAAGACCATGTTCTAGTGGGCACAAAGGAGGCCTTGCTACTGTAATTTTTCTGGCGTGAGGTTGAGGGAAACCTCCTGAGGTTTAGACACTGCAGGACAGTCCAGCCTTCTGAGGATGAGTGTGTACTCTGGGAGGTAGGGCTATGTGTGGGAAGCTTAAATGTTGAAGACAGTGTTCAAAGACGTCCCTTCCTGCTCCCCTAAGAAGAGTGGGATGTGGGGACAAGAGCAAGTTAACTCGTCTGCGTGTTTGTGAATGGGGGTGTCTGGCTTCTATGCAGTGCGAGTCATGTGCATGGCCCGGGATGTATAATGGGTGCATATGTAACCCTCCCAAGAGAGGTCATAAGCACAGGTTCTTCCAGAAGCTTCCTGAGAGTTTGCTGACCAGCAGACCCAGGCTACCAATTCCTACCAGCTCTCAGTGGATCCCCATTGCGGTGTGCTTTTGTTTCTAATCTCATTTTGCTCATCTTAGGACACACTCAAGACAAATACTTTGTTTTTCTGGAGAGACTAAATAAGGGCCAGACTGTTCAAGAATTGAACACAAGCCCGCAAGAGAAGTGTGAAAACAACACCAACCATTACGGTCCCAATTTGTTCCCTCTTTTGGACATCCCTCCAGACAGGAGGCTATTTGCAAATTACCCTTTAAGCAATGAATGCATTGATTCTAACTGACCATAGGAAACCCACCCACCCCCACTCTAGTCAAGCACAGAATAGAAGAAAGAAGAATAGTGCCAAACACATTTGGTCCTCGGTGCTTACCGGAGGCCTTCTCTGCTTTATGTCTGAGTAACCTGAGACTCAAGGAGGTGAAATAACTCATCCATAGTGCCACTGCTAGTAAGACATGGTGCCGGGACCCGAACCGAGGTCATTATGGTCCGAGCATTAGCCAAGACCTGGCTTGACTTCCAACAATTCAGCTTAGCCAATGGCAGTGGGGGTGTGGGTGTGGTGGAGAGTCATTTGTCCCTTCATCGAAGAACCTCCCAGAAGATGGAAACCCTGCCACCCCGTCGGTGTGGGCTTCCCTACTTGCCCCCCATGTCACTACCCCTGAGCCTGCCCCTCAGTACGTCCCTACACGCCTCACCTGCCTAGTGACTTAACCACTAACCCAGAGTTGCTCTGAGCAGGGAGGGCAGGAACAGTGTGTTACCTTACAAGGCAACGTGCTCTCTCTGGAAACTGGAAACCCTTTGAGGCCCTTCTAGTTGGGCTGAGATCCGCCATTACTTTAAACATGCTTTCCAGGACACCCAGTTCCTTTCCAAAGCATTCCGGCTTCCTGGCCTCCTGTCTGTGAGTCTCTGGTTGGAGCCCATCTGCTTGCCCTTGCTCTGCCCCCGACTGTCTGCTGAGGTCCTGCCAGGAAGCAGTCCGGGTCAGTCCGGGTCTGCCCTCTAGGCCTGAGTGGTGGACGCTCTGCAGACCCTGGTGCTCGGGCCCCATTTCCAGCTCCTGCACTGGGCCTGGCTCCGAGGGGGCCCGGTCAAACAGATGTTTCCCAGGTGAAGGCACTCATGGAAACCCTCAGTCCCTGTCCTCAAAGAGAGCAGGGATAGGGTGAACACCACCCCCTTAGCCAAAGCAACTTCCCACATCTTCTGCAGCTTCTGGTGTTGTAAGCTGGGGAGCAGGCCCCAATGTAGGGAAAATGAAGGAGGCTCCGTTCGTTGTTGGTCCCTCCTGCACGTCTAGGTGCTCCCTGCTGCCCTTGACTCTCTGCCCTACATGGGTCAATCCAGGCCCAGATGCCTTTAGCTTCTCACCATTGTGCTTTATGTCTTCACCCCAGCGTCCTGACCCCGCACCTTCCCTTTGCTGGGACCATACCCCGGAACACAGCTATGGGCCAGGTGCCCAAGGAACCAGAGTCTCTGAAGGTCTCATCGTGCTTTACAGAGTAGGCAGTTGAGTTTTGCCTTTGAGTTTGTTGGCTGAAACTGCACAAGAGTGCAGGTTGGCTGCCTTGGAGTCGGTGGGGTCGGTCGGCTTCACGTCTGTGCCACAACCCCTAAGATTCTGTAGAGCTTTGACCTTGCTTTCAGTGATTCCATAGCCTCTGCAGAAGGTTCCGCAGTGTGCAACCTGTGCCACGGTCAGGACGTAGGGCAACCCACAGGCAGTCAGAGCCCCTCCCGGAAGACGTCCCACTGGCCTGTGGGGCTCCATGTGGTCATCAGAACGAATTTCGTGTCTGGGAGAGATCTTATCAGTATGCACGCTCCCATTTTGACTGTCCAAGAGAAAAATGAGTTTTTCCCTGCAGGACAGTGCATTCCTTGGGTACAATCCCTGAGGATACGAGCAAGTATTCGTCTGGAACGGGATGCTTGGGGGCCCCGTTCCTAGCAGCTGCCCCTCCACTGCAGTCAGAGATGAGGCCGTGGGACCTGCACGGCGGCCCATGAGGTTGATTGCCCTCCCAGGCCCCCAGCAGAGGCCTGGCACTGTCAGGGCTCCCGTGCCCTACTCCTGAATGGCAGGATGAACAGCGCAAGACAGTGTGCACCCATATCTTCGACATAAATGAGAATGTGGGTCAAAGGGGCCTGAACTTGCTCTAAAATCATAGTTATTTTCCATTAAGTGAGGCAACTTCTGGGTTTTGGAACAATGACACCGTCTCCTGTTTGGACTAGTCCTGTCCCTGACTCTGTGTACACCTCAAAAGTCAACCTTGGAGCAACCTTAGCTCATACCCTTACCCTGTGGTCCCAGATGAGATCCAGTGACATCTGCGTCTGGAGCCGGAGTCCCAGCTCCAAGTCCCGCTGTGCTCCTTTCTGCTTCCAGAACCCGAGGGAGTCCTTTCTCCCCTCTGGGAACTCAGTTCTGCACAGTGGGGGCTTGGAATGTCTCCCAGGTCCCACCCAGCTTGGTAATTCTCAGGCTTCTTGTGTTTCTCCTTCTGCAGATTCAACCAACGTGGCCTTCACCATCTCCATGCTCCTGGGCAACCTGAGCAGCTGTTGCAACCCCTGGGTCTACATGGGTTTCAACAGTCACCTGCGACCGCGCCCCCTGCGCCGCCTGGCCTGCTGCGGACCCCGGCCCCGGCCCTGCCCGCAGCTCTCCAGCGACAGCCCCTCGGGACGCCACACCACGCTGCTGACCTGCTCCAGCGGCCTGCCCACCCTGACGCTCAGCCCCAGGCTCCGTGGGGGCCCCGGGTCCGAAGGCTCCCGGAAGGGCTCAGTGCAGGTGCATGGCAAAGCCTCCACTGAGACCATCGCCTTTTAGGGAACCGTCGCCCGAGGGGCTAGCGAGGATCTCTGCCTGTGTCAGCACTGGCTGTAAAAGCTAGGAGGGCCCGGGTTGGAGTTAGGGGGAGCCCACTTTGAGGCAGGGTCAGGGGACCAGAATGGCTGCCCTACCTTTGGTGTTACTGGTGCCTCTGGTATGCGGGCAGACCCTCGTTTGCTCCTAGTCTCACACCTTGGGAATCGGGGAGAGTCAAAGCTTCTGCTTCCCTGACCCTGCGCATTCACAGCGTGCCTGGGAACCCACCCATGTGGTCCACGTGGTGCCCCAGGTCTCAGGCAGGCTTAGGACGGCAAGAGGGGGTCCAGCAGGGGGCAAGGACTCTGGCTGGTCTCCCGCCTTGACCCTTTGTCCCCCTCCTACCCTGAAGAGCACACTTGGTGCAACCAGGAGTGGGGAGAAGTGAAAACCCCCGGGAAGGGTCCTATTTCTCTACCCAGATCCTGGATTTGTTTGTTTTCTACGGGGAGGCTTCTTTCAGGAAGGAAACCAATGAGGAGGAGGGGTACGGCAGGTGCACCAGCTTTGCCCGCTGTGCCGGCCTGTCTGCTGAAGGGGGATGGGGGGCTTAGTGCAGCACCTGTAGCTAGGAAAAATCCATGGATGCTAGTGTTTCTCTCCCCGCCCCCCATCATTCACCTTTATAGGATGGGTGCCAGGGCAAAGCAGACCCTCAGGGGTGGGGCACGTTGGGAGAGAGCCGGTGAGAGTGGGAGGAAAGAAGAAAAAAATGAGCCCAGTAAGAGAGTGGATGAAGTTTCTCTGAGGCAGCATGGCTTGCTGAGTCTCCTTCCTCCCCCAACGGACCCACACGGCGCCTTCCTCTGGGACACCCAGAGGAGACATCCTTACAGAAAGTCTGGCTGGATCTATGCTCTGGATTTCCCTGAGGCTTTTCACAGCTTTACTGCGAGCCATGCCTGCCGTGATGAAGTCGGGAGCCCAGGGTTTGAGACTCAGCTCTGCCTTCAGGTGCCTGTGTGTCCCCGGGCAAGTCCCCTCCCTTCTCCGGGCCTCTGTCTTCTCGCCCGTTAGGACAGAGATGATCAACTTGCATCATCATGTGCCTTCATCTTTTCCATCTCTACCCTGTCATGACTTTGCAAGACTGGGCGTGGGGCTACAGTAGAGCCTTTTCTAACCACCAGGCTCTAGAAGAAGAATTGCTGGATTTTCATGACAATGACATTTATACCCTTGGACTCAATTCTGGTGACTGTGGGTCCTGCCGTGGCCGTGCTGTCTACTTTTGCTCTCAGTTCTGTGATGTTGAAACTAGGAGCCGCAGCCAAGCACGTGGACTCTGGGGCTTTGCCCTGTTCCTCCTCATTATCTCCAGTGGGATTGAGACCCCGGGGTGACTTCCCCTCCCAAATTTCGGTTCTAATCTAAGAGATGGAAAGAGCATCAGATGGAAAGTCAGGAGAACCGTGTCTCGGTTCTGCCACCACTGATGGCCACCGTGGGGAGAATGCTGGTTAATCCTTCATCTCTGTTATGAGGGTCAAATAGGACTGTGGGTGTAAAAGTGGTTGGTAGACCCAGGAGCTCTCTGCTAGAAGACAGGGCTGCTGATGCAATGAAAAGCTCCTGAGAACAGCCCCAGCGACCAGGTTGACTGCCCTCTATTCCTAGGGAACTGCAGGAAATGGCTGTAACTTTGAGCTTTAAGAGGTCTCTCAGCTCTGAGAAGCTTCCTTCGGCTTCCTTAAAAAGACCCTGAACTGTGTTGTAAATGAGCAAAGTGTCCCTAGCCTTCAGTACTAAACAACCGGGCAGTGGGACCTAGACCTAATGGGACCTAGACCTAATGGGACCAAGGCTCAAGGCAGAGGTGAGGGCCCACAGTCTCTCTTCACCACGTTCTGTCGCCCATGTCAGTCCCTGACACCCAGCCTCTTCTTCCTTGTCCAACTGTCCTGGTGGAGCTGGGCTTAGGAGCTTCCCACACCAGCAAGTGCGGCAGAAGTTTCTCCTGCCTGTGCGTGTAAGCCACCCCCCTCTTCACACCACAGGTCCGGTCCCTCGTGCCCAAGTCAATACCGGGTAAACTGTTGCTCATCGTGATGACTGGGAGGTAGGAGGGACACCACCTTTGTACTCCAAAGACCTGGGTTCGAGTGCTGCTCTTGTTCCTCTTCTATCTGTATAATCTTGGGCAGGTCCTCAAATATCTCTGAGCCACGGGTTCCATATCAACTAGAAACAACAATGCCTACCTTTCCGGGGGAGGGGAGGGTGGGCTGTAAGACAGTAGACAGTAGAACACTCTACAGGGGGGATAATGACGGCCCGGCTCCAGATTGCTCCTGGTGAGTAACCTCCTATGGGAAGCATGAAAGAGGGTCTCTGTCGTCTGGGGTTAGTCTCACTTTGACAGCAAACCCCGGGAGAGATAGAACCATGCTGTCTCTGGGCTGGGCACTTTGATGAAGTGTTTATGCCTTCCTGTGGACTCTGGAGTATAGTGCTCAGTCCCAGAGAACCTGCATGGAAGCAGGGAGGTAAGGGGTTGGCAGGGCGGAGAATGGCAAGAGGGAATTGGTTGATTGAAGGTTTCTCAGAATGGTTTTTTATAGGCCAGTGAGTTTCCGGATGTCCAGGTCTGTGTTTTGTATGTAAATGGATCTTTTGTTTATCAAGGGGCTCTAGACTCAGCCCAGGCTGCAGTAGCTTACTGCTGGGTCAGGAATCTGGAGATGGGGTTACAAGTGGCCCATGAAACTCCATAACCAGGATGTTTCTGGGCGTGTTTGTTTCCTAGGAGCGGGGACAACGGGATATTCAAGCTGAAATAAGATTTGCTCCCCTTGAGTCGGGTGGCGATGGGGAAGAGAGTTTGAGGGGCTGGGGAGGGATCTTCACCCACTTAAGAGGAAAACATGAGTGTCCTGGGATTTGCCCTGTGGATCACAAGGTGGCAGTATGGAGCTGAAAGTGAGTCCGAAGTTGACCCGACCCACAGGGAAGCCTGCCTCTCTGCTCTCATACCTGTTACCTTTCTCTACAAGTTCTGGAGTTTTGTCTCCTCCATTTCACCCAGTTCTCCGGAGATAACCTGGACACATGCTTCTGAGTTCATGGAGGATGTATTTGTCAAGAAAGCACAAAGAAGGGCGCCTGGGTGGCTCAGTTGGTTAAGCGACTGCCTTTGGCTCAGGGCATGATCCTGGAGTCCCGGGATCGAGTCTGACATCGAGGCCGACATCGGGCTCCCTGCTCAGCCGGGATTCTGCTTCCCCCGCTGACCTCTCTCTTAAATAAATAAGTAAATAAATAAATAAAATCTTCTAAACAACAACAACAAAAAGAAAGGACGAAGAACAAGGTCACGGGGAGGGACTGCGTGTAGAGACTGTTGCCTGAGAAGATGAGTGCTTGAGAGAGCGAATGGGACCTCAAAAACACAGAGGAGCTGAAGTTATTATAATGTGCTCAGTTTAGAGGCTGGGCCTTGGGGTAGGAGGCCTTTTGAGAGTCCCCTGAGCCCAGAAATGCATCCTGATCCCAGGAGCAAAAAGCCCACTGATGGTGGGCATAAAACACCTCCTCACCCTAGTGGGTCTCGTTGGCCGGGAACACAGCATCGCTCATGGAGTTCGGCTGTGGTTGTAGTGGGCATTAGGATGCTAGCTCCGTTAGACCAACCTCTGTTGATGACAGGTCATGTTAATTCTGGTCCACTAGAGAGTCCCAGTTCATAACTGGCATGTCATCAACCACTCGTTGCCGGTAGCAGATCAGTTTCTCTGTATCTTGTAAGAGAAAGTTGAAGAGATTTTTAATTCGGTCCACACTCGCGGGGGAATCCAGAGTGGGGCGGCATGGTCGTTCTTGGATGGCTAGTGTATGACATGGAAGAAAGTGACTTCGTTTTGCTGAACACTGAGCTCCTCAAAAGGTGATTACTCATACAGGCGACCGTTCGTACACATTTACATAGCTGACTTTCCAAGTTCACGGGGGTAAAAAGGACACTGTATTTCCCGCAACATGGTATAATGAACTTGTGGGTCACTTCACATTGTTAGCTGGCCTCAGCCATCAGCGTGTTGGCCCAAACTCCTTAGGACGGGAAATCAGCCCTCCTCTTCCCTTATCAGGGCATCTGAGAAATCATCTGCACCATCGATGGGCACCAATCTCCATTAGTCACTGGGCAGTCTCACGTTCCTCCCTAGTTAGAGACAGGACCCTCCGAGAATGGACCAGCAATGGGGGCGGGGGCTAATTAACCTCCAGGATATATTTATTTGCTACAAGTATCATACCTTGGAAGCCAGTCATAACAGAGTTCCTTACAGACCTTAATGAGATGGTCAGTGGCATTCAGGTCTCTGTGTTCACTGACATCAGCTCCCCGCTCCAGGCGGCCCTGGCACAGACTCCTGTGGTTCAGGACAGGTCAGTTCCTGGAGCATTTATGGAAAGCCAGCGCTGGGCAGGCCTGCTACCTTTCCTTCTGCCTCTTCTCCCTTCAATTGACTTTTCAGCCTTCATTCTAAACTGAGGTCAGAAGTCACCCTTCTCTGGGATATTTTTGCTGACGATGTCTGATTTCAACATTCCATACCCAATCTGCCCAAACATTTATAAGGTCTGTTTTCATTGCTCTGTGTTCATTTCCTTCTGTCACATGTTTGGTACAAGCTCTTACCTGTCCCCACAGCTGGGTCTAAGTGCTTTGACCTCACCCACCCAGATGTTCAAGTGTTCTTTTAATGTGTGGTTCTCTGGATTCCGGGGCCCTTCCAGAATCCTGCAGAAAGGAGGCCCTCTACCTGCACTATTTCATTTGTCCCCTCTCCTGGTGTGGGACCTGTCTCCGCGGTGGGCCTGCCCAGCCTCCCTTGGGTGTATGATAACTCATCTGAACCTCTTCCGCACACCCTTAAATTCTCTTTTTTATTTTCTTTTTTAAAAAGAGATCAATAAGAAGTGGAGTTTCAGTTCTAGATACAAAGACAGTGTTGCTGGTGGTGATGTTGTTGGTGTTTCTTCCTCATTCTGCCCCTCTGATCAATAAAAATTCTTTTTCCCACTAAGAAAAGCGCTCTAAGCAGATGTCTTCATCCATTCCGGTTACCATAAAAAAAATGCCACAAACTGGGGGGCTTATAAAGAACAGAACTTTCTTTCTCTCAGCTTTGGAGGCTGGAAGTCCAAAATCAGGGTGTCAGCGAGGCAGAGTGACGACTGTCTTCTGGGTGGAAGCCGTCAGGTGGGTTGTATTCTCACAAAGCAAAAGGAGCTAAGGAGTTCTGCGGGGTCTTTTTTTGACAAAAGCACTAATTCCATCCAGGAGAGCACCACCCTCCCCATCGAATCGCACCCAGAGGCCTCACCCTTAATGCCACCACCGTGGGGGTTACGATTTCGACATAGGAATTTAAGGGGGCACAGACATCCGAATTGGAGCGGGAGAGGAACCGCAATGAGAGCCAAGCGGTGGAGGGATGTATGAACAGGCAGAACTGCGCGGCCCCAGAAACGCAAACCAGAACCCCCGTCTTCAGATCATCTTGGGGACCAGGAGCCTGGGAAGATGAAAGCGGCCCACTGCGCTCCGTGCCAGGACGCAAAGGGTCGTTTGCTGCCAGCAGGTGGGGCACAGGTACCGATAGAGTCCTCTCGAAGTCCTGCATGCCCCTCCTCCGGGGTTGGTGAATTTGGTTAGGGGAGGTCCTGGGGCGTCCACTGTTTGAGATGTTTAGCTGTTGTGAGCAAAAAAAAAAAAAAATTTCACTTTGTGGCTTAATTGCCTGTTGGAAAAAGTATATGGTATGTGTATCTCATCATCAATTTTAGAACATGTGAGGTAAATCCTCTGAGGTTTTGTAGCTACAAATGATGACGAATTTTATCCTCCTTTCCAACAGGGACAGTCCTTATTTTTGTTGACTCTGATGTTTCACCGATGAGAACTTCTAGGCAGTGTCAGAGGAAGGAAATGACAGGCTTGTGGACACTTTTACTCCATTCATGACTCAGTCAAACTGTGTCTAGGACCTTACCCATAAATACCACGGCGTCGGCTGATTTGAGACAAGCTGGGCTTCACGCAGTTAAGAAAGTGCCTTTTTATTCCTCATTGTTTTAATACAAACAAAAACAACAAACCAGAAAAGAAGATTGCACTTTATTGGGTTGAATTGGGGGAGAATTTTTTGTCCCCTGGAATCACAGATTGGGCTGCTAGTTGGTATTTACCAAGGCCCTGTCAGCTTTCGTTCCTAAGAAACGGGGAATTCAAAGGTTGAATGATGGGGAGCTTTCTAAGTGACCTACTTTAAAGTGCTGAGGGCAGGGTAGCACGACTCAGCAAGATGCAGCTCTGGAAGGGGGCCGCTCGCCGGGTTGGGCAAGAGGAAACCAAGACCATTTTATTTAAAACTTTTAAGGAAGTTGCTTGTTGCCAAACAGTAAAGAGCTCCAAGAGTCATTTAATGGTAAGATTGCCAAACAGAACTCCAGTACAGTTGACTAAAAAAATTTTTTTTCACACTTTTCTATGGAGAAAGACGTTCCTGCTTTCTCTACTGATATCTCCCCTCGTCCATACTGATCGTGGAAGTTCTTCCTGATAGCTGATCTGGCTCTTTCTTGCTGAGTGAGCTAAAAAAAAAAAAAAAGTCATTCCCCTGCAAGGTGAGTGCGAGAATTTCTGGAGAACAGCACCCCCTTAAAGACCTAGACCTCACAGGGCCACCTGCGTGTACTCCACCGGCTCAGAGTCATCAGGCTTCGCAAAAGCCCAGAAATTGGGTTTGTGGCTTTTTGGATTGACGTTCACATAATCTGTGGTTTCCTTGATGTTCTCATAGTCCAGGGAAGATTCACTTTTTAGTCCTTTGGTGGCGGAAAAGACCACTTGTGCATAATTCATATTCTTCGTGGCCTTAGAGGGAAGAAAAAGCAGAGGCATGGGAGTCAAGATTCCTACCAAGGTCAGAGGAGGGGAGAACCCCAGGACAGAACTCTCACTCAAGGAGGCTTGGCTCCCCAAGCTCAAGCTGCAAGGGAAAGGCGCCCGGGTTGGAGAGCAGGGAAGGGGGAGATGGGGAGGGCTGCCCGGGGCTCGTGCCTCCTGTCTGTAGGGGATTCATGGGTTTAAGCAAAGATGTGGAAACTGAATCCCAGTGAGGTCAGGACTCAAAGGGGACTTTGGCTCAGTGACTGGGGTACGGGGAGGAGGAGGTGACCCATTTGCACTTGCCTTTTTACCCACTCAGACCCCCTTTTGTGTGGAAGATCTGCGTTGCTGTAAGCCTGCCCGCACCCCCCCCCCCCCACCCATCCCCTAAGGATGTTCAAGAAGCCTGCCTGCCCTGCTCCCATCTCTGTAGCTGGGGCAGCCTGGGTGGTGCTAAGTCTTGTGCAACAAGGACCCTAATGGCAAAGGATGGGCTGGGCTTGCTGGGGGCGTCTGTTACCTGACAGGTTGGAGACGAGCTGCCTGAGCTGTTCGAGCTGTCAGAGCTACCGGAGGATGTGTTGCTGTCATCTAGGGAGAAATAGAAACTGTTCTTCCAGGGAGATCCAGGGAGTGTTGTGGGGGGGATGGACACAATGGAAGGGAGAAGGAAACAAAGACAGGCAGAGCCAGCCTCGCGAAGCCGAGCGGGGAAGAGAAATACAGAGCCCCCCTAAAAGAGAAAAAAGGAACTGAAGAAAGGGGGAGGAGAAAGGGTCCCCCAAAATAGTCAGGAATGCGCCCAGGAGTCCCGGCACCACTGCTCTGTCCAGTTCCATCTAAAACCAGTAGCTGACACCCTGGGGCTGGGCTGTGTTGGGAGGGGCAAGCAGAGACACACGGACACAGAGCAGCCCCTGGCAAACAGCTCGGGGGCCTCCGTGGTGACCTCACCGGCGCAGGCTTTGATCTAGACCCACCGCTAGCTCTAGGCAGGTGACATCCCTCTTTGTGTCTGGTTTTGCTTTCCGTGAAGCAAGAGGGTTGGATGACACCTCCCAGGTCCCTAAGAGCCAAAGTGTCGCTGAGTCTCTGGCCAGGGCTCCAGTGAAGCTCTCCGGCCAGGGTCCCAGTGACACCAGGGCCCCTTCGCTCCCACAGAAACACTCAGTTCACATGAGTGCTCTCTTCTGGTCCCCACAGGCTCTTATCTCAGCGCCGGGGGGAAGCCTGACCACCAGATCCCTCCAACTGAAAAACTAAAATTAGATGGAGCAAATGCAAATCAGCCAAGCGATAAACCATAAGAAACAGTGTGATCTCTGGGGAGTGAGTAGAGCGGGGCTGTGGTCTTGCTGTGGAAGCAGCCATTTCCACTGGTGTGAACGGTGGCCTGGTGCATCTCCCCAGCCCTGAGAGAAAGCAAGAGGGTGGTGTCCCTGTTGGTTCACTCGCCCGTGGGGAATGGGGATTTGAACCATCACCAAGACTCGTGTTTATTAAAACACCCGGATCCCATGGCCAGAGGCGGTTGATATCTTGGCCGCCCCACTGACCGGCGCCATAGTATTACAGAGACAGAACAGAGACAGCCCCAAACCCCTTCTGCAGTGGCTTACACTGGACCAAACCCAGATCCACACAAACCCAGCGAGATGCGCCCCGTGTGATAGGAAGAGCAGCTTACTGCAAAAGGTAGGCTTGGCAAGGCCTTCCCTGAGGTGGGTGCAAGAAATCCTCCTTGGGCAGACGGGGACAGAGCAGGGCCACTGTAGGGCGGCTCCCTGGGCGCCCAGACAGAGCAGAAGAAGCTTTAGGACAAGTTCGCTCCCTCCCACCCCCGCTTCTTCCTCCCCATTACTCACGCCTATAACGCCTATAATGGGGCTCAGACACAGAGTTGCTGGGAGTCTCCTCCTTGGCAGCAAGTGGCTGATGGTGGGCAGGGCTGGGGTTCGGGGCCTGGAGCCTGGCCCCTTTCAGTAGCCGCTCACTCTCCTTGGCTAAAGGGGACAAGGCAAGGGTCAACAGTGGCAGCTCTCTAGGTCAAGCAAGCACACACTGTCTCTGAGCACTGCCCTCAATAGGGCAAAAACATTTGGAGGGACCTCTTCAAAGTTCAGGCCTCCATTCAAAACCCTGCAGCAGCCCTCGCCTAGCTCAGAGTACAAGCTGAAGTCCCAGCCTCCAAGGACCTCCATGGCGTCACTATCCCTCTCAGTTCCAGCCACCTTGGCCTCTCTGCTCCTGCTGTTCGCTACCAAACACCTTTCTGCCTCAGGGCCTTTGCAGACGCATCTCGCTGTCTCAGGGCCTTTGCAGATGCATCTCGGATCCCTCACTTCCAGAGATTTATATGCAAATGTCGGCATGTCAGTGTCAGTGATGCTGGCCATCATCCCTTTCCTATCTCCTGGCCTTGCTTCATCGTCTTCTTCCCTAGCATTCACCATAATCCAACACGCGTGTGTATTACCTGTTTATCTGGTTTGTTGTCTGTTCCCCCCATGAATGCAAGTTATAGAAGGACGGGGAATTTTGTTTTGTTCCCTGTTGTGATGAATGAACGAATGGCTGGTTGGCCGGCTGGGATGGATGGCTGGGATGGATGGCTTGAAAAGCCTTTCATTATTTACTTCCTTTATTTCTTTATTCTAGACTGCCTTTATTTTACTTTCCCTAATTATAATGCCATCCCAGAACAGAACTTCTCTATTTTCCATCGAGAATCACTTCAAGAATGCAAGCCACTCTCTTAGTCCAGTCATACCCAGAGCCATGTCTTCGCCCTTGAGTCCTTCCGCGGCGATGAAGAAGATGAGTCAGACCCCGGCTGAATGCGCCCACCCCCGAGAGCACTGCAGGAGCTGGTCTCTGGGTAGAAGGTCTGGATAGTGGAAGGACTGTGGGCCGCCATCCCCAACCAGAAACAGGTCGGGTCAGAGTGGGGATTCCCCAGGAAGGGGTGATCTGGCCAGTGGATTCTCAAATAGGTATTCCAGGGGTGTTCAGGGGCTTGTCTTGCTGGAGGCTCGGGTATGGTCCCTGCAAGTGGCTAGGAGAGAAGGGAATGCAAGGCCACCTACCCATGTGCCTGCTGAGCAGGTAGCTGATGGCCGCAAAGAGGCAGGCCTGTAGGATGAGGGACACCACTGCAATCACTAAGCCGTGCCAGAGCTTCATGTCTCTGTTGGGACAGGAGAAGGGTCGGAGTCAGAGGCTGCAGAGATTCTCATAGAGCCACACACCCATCCCGGCTCCCAGCCAGAGACAGCCCTCAGTTGATGCTGTGTGTCTCAGAGCTGGTGCCTTTGCCTCTCTGGGCAGCCAGGGAGGGTGGTGTGCGTGCTCAGAAGTCAGCTACACCTGTGAGTCTGATTGGAAAACCCCACTCACTCTGTCAGCATGATGGGCTTGCAGGGCGGCCGCGGGTCGCCAGTGAGACTCGGGCTCTTCCAGGGGCAGAAGGAGGAGACGTGCGGGGCACCAGGCTGGGCACCTGGTTTGCACGCAGGGCACCCACAGGACCGTCCAGGAGAAACACAGGAGGCAAGGCGGCTGCTAGGACTCGGGGGCTCTACCCCCCAGCTCCACTCAGGCAAACTTGGCTGCTGGGGGCGGGGGAGCACTGGCTTTCCTCTCCCCAGATTGCAGTTTCTGAATATACAAAGAAGGAGTAACTAGTCGTTAGGTATTTGTACCCAACAGCGGGTGGCGGGGTGGAGGTCATGGGGCAGCCACTCGATGCCGGCCACAGCGCTGAGCCCCCTCCTACCTCTTTCACGCGGCCCAGGGCTGAGAGATTGTGAGACCCCCCCCCCCCATAACAAACTTGTGGGATTCAGAGAGCAGAGGGACACAGCTGAGGTCACGCAGCCAGTACGCGGCCGGGCCTAGCTTTGGGCTCTAAACTCAAGCCTACAAGTCCCACCACTGGTCCCGGCTCCCGGGGAGCCTGCTGCTGGAAGTGCCAAGGGTTCCACTCAAGCAAATGCAATGAGAGGGAGTCATGGAAGAAACCCAAATCTTAAATACACACACATACGCACACACACTCACACGCACACCGGGTGCGGCTTTGTGGCGTTTTAGGACCAAGACTCTGGATGTATGCCCACAGATATGCGGATTTTAAAAAATCAGCGTATGGATTTCATCAGCATTTTGCTGAATATGGTGTTTACTCTAAGACAAAGGCAGGGCAACTTCAAAACTTTTGAAAGGATACTTACTTACACTGTCCTGAGATGAGGGGCACAACCCCCGAGTTGTCCTGCTGTACACTGTAAACCTTTACAAGACTTTTACTGTCATTGAGATTTCCAAGGGCTAAGGGTGCTGTGGAAAGTCCTGAAAACTTTTGTTTTGATTGTGGTTCTCACACAGGGGCTTTCTAAGATCAGAACTGGGACCAAGAGTCAAAAGAGAGAGAAGGCCGTGTTGGGCAGGAAGATGTGTGGGGTTTGCCACGAAGGCCTCTCCAGGGCTGTGGGTGTTGGCCAGTTGGAAGTTTCCAGAGAGAAAAATACCACCATCTTCTTTCACACAGTATCAAGCTAGTCCTTGGCCGTGACTTCACAAGATCAAAATGTTGGAAACAACACATATCCAATTTATTCATCCTACGTCCTTAACCCATCCCGTTTCCTATATAATAAGTTCTAGCTACTTCTCCCGAGAGCACCTAATATTACCCTTTGCTTTTCAAGTTGAACGCGGTGGGTTGCCTTATGAGTATCATGCGCTGGTTAGAAGGGGTTCAGGGGAGCGGGAAGTAGACACAACCCAGACGGGCAGGTGAGAAAACACTCCAGGCAGTTCCCAAAGTCCATAGACAAGTGCGTAGAAAATCCAGTATCGCCCCCACCCCCTGCCCCCAGTGATCAGCAAACTCCAGAAAGAAAGCTCAGTTAAAAGTGACTTGTGCACAAAATAAAATTTACAGAGCTGGAAAAAAAACAAAACAAAACCACAAAACACAAAAACGGTGGAGATGAAGCAAAATGGGGGTTTTTCAGGAAAAAACAATGATCTTCAAGGGGTGGGGGCCACTTGATTTGAAAAAAGGCACAGATGAGAGTTTTAATGCCTTGCTCTTGACTTATTTTGGATAAGCCCGCCTAAAATTTTGACAGGTATTGATTTCTGAAGCCAATTCCAGTATTGATTTCTGGGGCAGTGGCAAAAGGGAGATTGGACTTTGACAGAAGAGCTTTACTGAATCACAAAAGACGTGAACATCACAGGAAGGAGCTAGAAGCCAAGACAGTGTGTCTGGGAAACCAACAGTGTTGTTCCAGTTTCAAAGGCGCTCTGGTGCTTTAGTATTGATTACCTCATCTTCAATGTCTCATTTGTCCTTAATCACAGAAATTATTCTTTTTCTTTCATCGGAGGGAATGGCCAGAAAGCCACTAAGGGCTGTGTTCTGAAACCACACTTGAATTTTAATATTTTTTTAAGGCTCCTTTCTCTCCTTATTTATTAAAAATTAAACAACCAACGGACATTTGTGGTGGAATTTAAAATGCAAATAAGCAAAACATTTCACAAAATCACCCGCATTTTATTCTGTAACATTTTCTACATATTCTCATAACTATAGGTACTCTTTCTATGTGCACGTGTAAATACATGTGTACACGTATACAGTCTTTTCTAAACACAGCATCGTACTGATCGGCAGCTTTTCCTTGTCACTGAATGTATCGTAAACATGTTTCCAGATCAGAAAAACCTCCATTACAAAGCTCCAAACTGGAGGCCCACAGACCAAATTTGGTGCCTCGGTGATTCTGTTTGATGAGGTTTTGTCAAGAGTTGGATTTGGAGGCCCTGATTGACCCCTGAAGCCATTTGAGTGTGCTACCCTTGAGTTTGATGGCATCATTGTGAGTTACTACTATTCCTCTTTATCAGTATTTCTGAGCACTTTTTCTGAGATCTAGCTCCAATAGATCTTTCATTGTTGTCTAGAACTCTTTTCCGCTGTGCTGGACATTTTGACATCCCAAGAGACCACCATCCTAATAGGTTAATGGGACAACCAAAATGACTGAGAAAGGCCCTACACATTTCCAAAAGCCCCACCCCGAGGCAGCAACTCTTGCCCCCAGTTGAGAATCACTGCATTAAATCAATGTTCCATTGTTTTGAAACCGATACCTTCTTTAGGCTCTTTTATTAAATTATAGTGCCTCTACTTCCTTCCATCGTTTTCATATATTACAAACATCTTACCAGCCAAATGACACACTGTACCTGTGCGAGGATCAAGCCTAAAGTCCAACAGATGTCGGATAGAGTCCAAGTTCTCTTCCCTTCCAACTGGGAATTATTAAACTTCTCAGTACCTCAGCCTCTGTACCTGTGAGATGGGGAGAATGACAGCCTCTGCCTCACCGAGTTCTTGTGTGCACTCGGTGCGTTATGCTATTTCTAAAGACCGGTATACAATGCCAGGCATGGGGGAAGCACTCAGTGATTATGGTTGGGCACTCTTGACAATTTGACTTGGCTTTTAGACGTGACAGTGGTGGAAAAGACACCCACTCAGTAGAAATTGTTCTTGGAATTTTGCATCTGGATCTGTTTGCGGGCTGGCCAGGCACGGTGCGGTACCCTGTCAGCTGTGCCATCACAAGGGTCAACAACCGATACACTCACGACCCTTCCACACCCCCATACGCATTCTGTTGTTTGCTTTCAGTGCTGGGTTCAATAAGCTACATGAGATATTCAACACTTTATTATACAATAGGCTCTGTGTTGGATGATCTTTGCCCAACCATAGTGTTCTGAGCTTGTTTAAGATGAGCAAGGCGAAGCCATGTTTGATAGGTTAGGTAGAGTAAATGCAGTTCAGGCTTCAGACGCTTTCAATTTGCAGTGGGATTATCGGGACCTAACCCCACTGTAAATGGAGGAAGATCTGAAACACTTCACCAAGATGGCACCTAGAGTAGAGCTATTAGAATTGAGCCGGTCTATTTGAGGAAACTCAGGCACTCATGTTGAGTATAGTTTGAAGATAAGAACTGGGACAGGATGAGGTACAAAAATGATGACAGATGTCATTATTTAAGTGACTAATGGCCCCTAACCACAATGAACAGGTTGTTCCTTGGGGTCTAATTGCAGATTTGCTGATCAGACAGTGGGCAAAAGCTTCTGCTCATTTGCACCTCCCCCCCACACACATACCAAATAACCAGGAAATGAGCAAATTAGGGTAATTAGGTTGTGAAAAACAGTGCCTGGACCATGAGAGAGTTTGCCACTGGCTCATCCCATCATCGAGATTGGGACTGTCTTGCCCTCTTTGACCTGCTGAGTTTTGACACATGAACCAACACTAATGCAGCATCCAGCCAAGGACCTGCCAACCACAGTCCAGAAGAGTGCTGGAAGCATTTCCTCTGTTCACTTCAGGCCCGCCTGGAAATCCCAAGACTTCCGGGTACACCTGGATCCCATCTTTCTGCTTCCCCTTTCTAATGATAGAGGAGCCTTTAGTTGGTACAACCCAACATTGACGTGAAATAGTAGGGACACACTGCGTTCCTGCCTGACATGCTTTCTTTGGAGAGAGTCACTCTATGAAGAGTGGTTTAAAACAAGAGCACAATAGAAGATTTCTATGAAAACCACACAGATTGCAATAATCAATAATTGCTATCAATATAGTTAGGGCTTTATTGATTTCTTTTTTTTTTTTTTGACAGAGAGAGAGAATGAGCAGAAGCTGGGGAAGCAACAGGCAGAGGGAGAGGAGGAAGCAGTGTCTCCACTGAGCAGAGCCCAATGCCCGGGGACTCGATCCCAGGATCCTGGGATCATGACCAGAGCAAAAGGCAGACACTTAACTGACTGACCCACCCAGGCATCCCTTAAAAAGACTTTTTCTGCAATCTTCATTAGCTTATTTTTAAAATTAAAATTTTGAGCCATGGCATAGCTGAATGGTGTGGAGAGAGAACAAAGCCAAAGAGATGAGAGCCGAGCTGCTTCTCCCAGCCCTGCCGCTCCCTCACTGTGGAGCTGAGACAAGTAGACATCCTTTCTAGGCCCTGGCGAATGAACGGCCGGACACTCGAAAGTCCTCCTCGGGCTCTTTTGAGATCCAAGTATTCTGTTTTTTTAAAGACTGAAGTAAGGGGTGCCTAAGTGGCTCCGTCAGCTAAGCGTCTGCCTTCAGCTCAGATCATGATCCCAGGGTCCTGGGATCGAGCCCCACATTAGCCTCCCTGCTCAGTGGGGAGCCTGCTTCTCACTTTGCCTGCCACGCTCCTTCCTTGTGTTCTATCTGTCAAATAAGTTAATGAAATCTTAAAAAAAAAAAAAAAAAAAGACTGAAGTAAGGAAGCGGGGAAGAGAAACAAATTTGGATGGAAATGGGATATTTTAAAAGAAAAAAATCTGTTTCCATTTTATAATATCATCCATTCTCCTTCACATTACTAGACTTTAATCCCCTAACTTAAAATGCACTTTGAAATAATCAAGAAAAGGAGGTAACATATATAAGCCAAACTCATTATGAATAAAGCCACAGAAACAGAGGAGATCAAAAATTATGAGGCTACTAAGGTGTTTTTAAAAATGAAATATCAATAAAAATAATGATTTCCTAGAAAAATATAAATTAGAAAAATTGATTCCATAAGGCACAGGAAACTTAGAGACCAAAATCAAAACAAAGTAACAAGAAAGACTTCTGCAGGCAGCGTGCTATTTAGCCACAAAAAGCACAGAACAGCAGTCAGCTTGGGTTCACGTCCCCGCTCATTCCTGCATGAACTTGGTCTAGTTCTTGAACTCTTCAAAGCCTCAGTTTTCTTATCTGTATGATGGGACCAATAATAACTAGTTCCCAGGTTTCAGTAAGACAAATATAAATGATACTTGCTTCTGAGGATGACAAGAGGAGCTACGTGAAGTACTTATTATAGCTTTTGTCACATAATAATAATAAGCATGCAATAAATGACTCTAGAAAATAAAAGCATTATTGCAATTAATCGACTCAAAATTTGTGTCCAAATAGTATTAGAAAATAAGTTATTTTAAACTTCTTTTTTATTTTTTAAAGATTTTGTCTATTTATTAGATAGAGATCACAAGTAGGCAGAGAGGCAGGCAGGGGCGGGCGGGAAGCAAGCTCCCCCCACTGAGCAGAAAGCCCGATGCGGGACTCAATCCCAGGACCTTGAGATCATGACCTGAGCTGAAAGCAGAGGCCTTAACCCACTGAGCCACCCAGGTGCCCCAGAGTTATTTTAAACTTCTAAGGAACATGTAATTTCCGTGCTATTATACAGTTCCAGGGCACAGAAAAAGATGGAAAACTCTGCTGGATCATATCACTTAAGAATACAGAAGTAAATACAAGATAATATCAAGAAGTTACTCCAGGGACATCCAGGAAGTCAACTATGACAATAATGAAAACTGGTGTTGAGTATTTACCATGCTCTTTTGAGCTCTCGCTCTGCAAGAATAGACATGATC
Organism: Mustela erminea; assembly: GCF_009829155.1. Taxonomy (NCBI): domain Eukaryota; kingdom Metazoa; phylum Chordata; class Mammalia; order Carnivora; family Mustelidae; genus Mustela; species Mustela erminea. Next base: position 46,210,382 of record NC_045630.1, on the reverse strand, counting down.
CCGATTTCCTAACGGGACCATAAAAGGCTTGGGAAGGGTGAGCAATTTTCCCTGGTCCCCACCCCGCTTCCCCACACCCCCTCCCCCGCTGCTGGAAGAGCCAAACAGCAAACCAAGCTCAGCTCTCAGTCATTACAGGGAACTGCCTGTTACAGAATACAAAGAGTAATGCAGTAAATGGAGTTTTTGCAATGATGATCTCCATAATATGCAAACACCATCGTCGGATGAAGTCAGATACTCGTTTCTTTTTTCATAAGTTGATAAAATAAGAATATGAGACTTATTTCTTGCCATAATAAAGACTATCTCTTCTATACCAATAATCAACATCTTACCAAGCGGTAAAATGTTTTAGTGGTTATTTGAGAACAAGGATATCTACTGTAACCATTTTAAAAAATTAATCCTCGCGATTATAACTCTGGGAAGTAGGAAGTCCTTCCAGCCTCCAACCTCCAGTAATCATAAGGGTCTGGAATAGTTACTGGGCAGGCTTGGGGACACTTTTCTATATAACATTCGTCTAATTCTCACAGCCACCGAAGAGGGAGGTACTATTTTTCCTTTTCCTTTTCTTTTTAAAAAAATTCAGGTATAATTATTATTTCTGTTTTACAGAGGGCAAAACGAAGACAAGGAGAGGTTAAATAACTTGCTCAAGACTATAAGAAGAGGTAACAGGGCTTGGTGCCCAGGCAGGCTCGTGCTGCAGCTGAGCTATTAACTGATACATGAAAGCAATAAAGTCATGGTTTGGGGCAAAGGCAAGTCAAATTCATTCTTATTTGCAAAAGACATGGTTATATACCTAGAAATCCCCAAAGAACTGATTGAAAAAGTAGTGGAATTGATGAGAGTACATGAGAAAGTCCTGAGGGCATGGTAATATTCTTTTTTTTTTTTAAAGATTTTATTTTATTTATTTGACAGACAGAAATCACAAGTAGGCAGAGAGACAGGCAGAGAGAGGAGGAAGCAGGCTCCCCGCCGAGCAGAGAGCCCGATGTGGGGCTTGATCCCAAGACCCTGGGATCATGACCTGAGCTGAAGGCAGAGGCTTTAACCCGCTGAGCCACCCAGGCGCACCCGGGCATGGTAATATTCTAAAATTATCAGTTCTTCTCCCTATTAGATCAGCCATAACCAGTTAGGAAATGGAATTGCAGGGAGGGAGAACCAGGAGCCTCAGCAGCCCTCACACCAGATAGAGCTGAGAATAATTTGAAGAATAATTTGAAGAAAGTAATAAAAATGTACTGAGATATCTAAAAATTGGGGCATCCGACTGGCTCATTCAGGGGAACACAAGACTCTTAAGCTCAGGGTTGTGAGTTTGAGCCCCACGTTGGGTGCAGAAACTTAAAAATAAAGTCTTTAAAAAAAAGAAATAAAAAATTAAAAAAGACATAAACTAATAGACACATGATATTTCAGATCAGGAATCCAGAAGACTGAAAAAGATCACTTGGAAATGAATTTGTTGGTTCTGAATAACTCCAATCAAAACTACAGTGAGAATTTTTTACAACTCCAAACGAAATCTCAAATTTTCCCAGGGGAAAGAATAACAGTTGAGAAGAGCTAAAACATATGTGAAAAGGAATTGTGACCAGGCAGGTTCCTGACATACTACTTTTTTAAAAAAAAGATTTATTTATTTATCTGAGTGTGTGAAAGAGAGAGAGAGAGAGAGAGAGACAGCGCAGGGGGAACAGAGAGAGAGAGAGAAACTCATGGAGCTCCATCTCGCCACCCTGAGATCATGACCTGAGCCCAAACCAAGAGCTGGTCGCTCAGTCAACTGCATCTCCCGGGTGCCCCGTGACATACCACTTAAAAAAAAATTTTTTTTTATTTTTTAAAGATTTTATTTATTTATCTGACACAGAGAGAGAGAGATAGCAAGAGACGGAACAGAAGTAGAAGGAGTGGGAGAGACAGAGGAGGCTTCACACTGAGCACGGAGCCCGACACGGGGCTCTATCCCAGTACCCTGGGATCATGACCTGAGCCGAAGACAGATGCCTAAGGCCTGAGCCACCCAGGAACCTCCTAACATACCACCTTTATTTTTTTTTTTTTTAAAGATTATTTATTTATTTATTTGACAGAGAGAGATCACAAGTAGATAGAGAGGCAGGCAGAGAGAGAGAGAGAGAGGGAAGCAGGCTCCCTGCTGAGCAGAGAGCCCGATGTGGGACTTGATCCCAAGACCCCGAGATCATGACCCGAGCTGAAGGCAGGGGCCTAACCCACTGAGTCACCCAGGTGCCCCTAACATACCACTTTTAAAGGGTGGTATAGACTTGAAAAAACTTTGCTAGGATGTATAATAAATAAATCACAAAAGTGGCTCACAAAGCACTGGGAGGAAAGGAAAGCGTCATTTAGAAATGTCACACACAGAATAATGAATTAGCTACCTATAAGAAAAACAAAGAATAGCTTGCATCCAGATGGGATGTAACAAAATAATTCCAAAGGAATTAAAGAAGTAAATATTTTCAAGTAGACATTAACTAGAAGGAAATAGGTTGGATGTTCACAAATTCAGTAATAGTTCTTAAATCCTACATGAGAGAAAACTTTCTCAGCTTATATGCAATGGAAGAAATCACAAAGAAACAGGAAAAATAGATTTGACTCGAAAATATTAAAACTTCATATGTTTAAGTCAAATAAATTTAAAGGCAAATAGATGATAAAAACACTAGAACGAGCGTGTACTATGTATAACTTTAAAAGGTTTCAGATTTTTCTTCCCAAAAATTCTTAAGAAAAACCCTTACACCTCCAATTGGTAAATGGGTAAAAGGCATGGAACAATTTACAAACAATCCGGAATGGGACCAAAGCTGCTATTACAACGTAGTCTTACCACTACCAATTATAAAAGTGAAAATGGGAAACTATTTCATTGAAAAACAAAGATTAAATAAATCACAGTGAAGGTACAGAATGGAATGTTACACCAACATTTAAAATTACATTGAGAAAAAATTAATCTGGGAAAGGAGTCTGTTCCATGAAGATATATCATGCACTTATATTTAGCTACATACAAAACATATTAAAAATATTAAAAGAATAAAACCTTGTACAAAAAAGAACATTTGGGGTCATTCAACTCTTTTGTCTTTTACATTAGTTTAGTAATAGCCCCAGTCACCTGATTCGGTTCATCAAATCCAGAATAGTTCATTGACAGTAATTTTGCATATCAAATATAGATTTGTTCACAAATATAAACTTATGGAAATTGAATCAGGGATTTCATTTAAATGTACTTTGTTCGAAAAGGGGAAGTAGAAGAAAATATACTTAAATGTTAACAAAACTGGGTATTGTGGGTGATGTTTTATTTAACTCTTTATACTATCTGTCACTGTCAAAGTTTTCGGTAGTTAACGTATCTTTTTTCTAATCAGAAAAAGAATACTTTTTAAAAAAAGATTTTACTTACATTTATTTATTTGACAGAGAGAGACACAGCGAGAGAGGGAACACAAGCAGGGGGAGTGGGAGAGGGAGAAGCAGGCTTCCTGCTAAGCAGGGAGCCGGAAGTGGGGCTCAATCCCAGGACCCTGAGATCATGACCTGAGCCGAAGGCATATGCTTAACGGCTTAGCCACTGAGGCGCCCCAGGAAAAAAAATAAGAATATTGAAATAAGTCCAGAAACTCTGAGTCCCTCAATTAGCCTAGTACTAAATTTATCTACATAAAAAGTTTATTTACATAAATTGTATCTTACTGTGTTAATAAAACATTGAGAGATCAGCTCCGTGTGTGAGTTCCAATTAAATATATAGTGAGTGGTCTAGGTGTGTGGCTCTGTGTGAAGTAGTCTGACGGACAGGACGAACGGGAGAACGCCATCTGAACATTCAAAAGCTCTCATTGTACCTGAAAAACCAAGACATTAACATACAAAAAAATCGAAAAGCAGAAGAGACGTCACAACAAAGTTGGAGGAAGGCCTGATGTCTGTAATTTTTATGTACTGTCTTGGAGGAAAAATTGATCCCCCCTGCACAGAACACTCAGAGAGGAGTCCGAGTGGGAACTTCGAAGAACAGGCAATGGGTGACGGAGAAGGAGGGACGGAGCAGTCCGGCGAAATGCGCCTGTCAGCCCTGACTGCAGGGGAAGCTGCTGTCTTCCGCAGGCTTCCACACAGATTTGGCCGCACGTAAATAAGATACTGTGGGAGGAAGCTGGATGCACTCACTGCAAGGCAGCCTTACGGGTAGGTACAGGCAGACGGTGGTGGCTAGATGGCTTCGGTTTGGAATTTAAGCTCTGACCTTCCTCGCTATGAGCTGCTTTCTCTCCCTGGGCCTCAGTGTTCTATCTGAAAAATGGGGACAGCACCTGCTTCATTTTCTTAACTCACACACGTTATGGGGGCTTGTTATATGCTGGCATCATGCAAAAACACTTGGCATAAATTATCTTACTGTTTTTTATTTTTTGAATTTTTGTAAAGGAGGCTCTGTGCCCAATGTGGGGCTCGAACTCAGGACCCCAGATTGAGAGTCACGAGCCAGCCAGATGAGCCAGCCAGATGGCCCTATAAATTATCTTGCTTAAACATCAGGATAACAAACTTACAAGGTAGCTACTGTTGTTGTCCCAATTTTACATATGAGAAAACCGGACTTTCATCCCCCAAGGAGAGGACAGATTTCAAACGCTATTTTGGGGCCAGAGCCTTTACCGTACTGCACGCAATATTTAAGAAGGTTAGTCAAGTGCTGCATGTAGAGGTGCTCAACAGGGAGGGATCCTCAGAGCCAAACAGAGGATTGAACACAAACCGGCTTACCTATTACAATGCACCCATTTCTAATGGGCCCTGTAAGAAAACAGGGCTCCCCCATGATTTTTACTTTTTAAAAAAATTTTTTTAGAGATTTTATTTATTTATTAGAGATCACAAGTAGGCAGAGAGGCAGGTGCGGGGGGTGAGTAGAAGCAGGCTCCATGCTGAGCAGAGAGCCCAATGGGGGGCTTGATCCCAGGACCCTGGGATCATGACCTGAGCTGAAGGCAGAGGCTTTAGCCGACTGAGCCACCCAGGCGCCCTTCACCCATGATTTTTAAATGAGAGTTAAAAGCAACCAAAGATACAAAGCCATATGGTCCTGGGAAGTCCTTAGTCCTAAACAGTCCCTACTCCCATGACTATTGCCATGTCCATGCACCAGCGGACAGAGAAGGCCAAAGTACCCAACAGTGAGAAGGGAGGAGTGAGGTCTGCAAGACACCGTGGGGAAGGGGACAACAGAGAGTAAGGCATCACCTTTGTCCTGGGCGTCAGAAAGATCTTCTCTGGATTCCCTCCAGCGCTGGTTACCATGGCAGGGGTCTCACCCCAGGAGGCTGGGACATAATCTGGAATGAGAAAGGAAAACCCCAACCAACTGTCCAGCTTGGTGACTTTGCAAATTCAGCCGCCTTGGGCATGTCACTTCTTTCTGAGCCTCAGTTTCTCTGTCTAAAACCGAGGGGGGTTGGTGTGCTAAATAGATCCAGTTCCGATGTGTTGTTGTTCTAGAATTCCCTGAGTGTAACATGGACATAAATGATGAGAGACTCAAATCAACCAGAAATAGCAAGTCTGAGTTTCACCAGATTTGCCGCATCTCTGGTAGTACACATTTATAGGGACAGGCACAGCCAAGTTTTAAGAAGGAAAACAGATTACTCAAAATCTCTAATTCGTAGTCTGGGGGAAGGCATTTTCTATCAGCAATTACTTGAGATCAATGCAACCTGAATGCGACTTAGTTCTAAGCCTAAATCAGCAAGTACCCGGGGAATCGCAAGCAACTTCAGCAGTATTCATAGATTTGTTTTGCTGGCCCCACAAAGCTCCTGGTAAAGTGAAAGGGCCAAATCATTCTGTCGCGTTTTGTCATTCTGTACACACTGCAATTCAAGCCATTTATCTAGAAGAAACACTATTTAGGCTTGCAGGAGCCACTCAACGTCCCTGAGTCTCAGTTTCCCCCCTGCTAATTGGGAAGTCAAATGTCTCCCTCCTAGAGTTTATCACAGGGGGTAAGTGAGACTGTGGAAGCTTCCACTGTTTCTGCCTCACAGTTGGGTCTCAGGGCCTGCCACCTATGTAGTCTAGCTGGGCGAGGGTCCCTGGATTGGTTTATGACTCTGCTCTTGCCATCTCTAGATCCTTAATCATTTTTTAACAAGGAACCCCAGATTTTCATTTGCCCTGGGTCCCGCCAATTGCACAGCCTATTCCACTCACTGTATCGTTTTGAGCAGAGTTGCCGCAGCTCAAACAACAAGGTCAGTATACAGAGTGAGAAACAGATTGTCCCATCACCAAGTCCTCTGTGAGAGCCTCATGGGCACTCGTGAGCGCTGCGCCTCCTGAACTCCCAGAGGACGGCTCTAAGCACGCTCTTGGACACTAATGTTCTCCAGAAGATTTTCTTTCCCTGTTTGACTTCAGTCAAGTCACTTAACTCCTCTGTGCCTCAGTTGCCTTAACTGTAAGAGAAGCTGTTAATAGCACCAGCATCTTCAGGGCTGCTCTGTGGACAAAATGAATTAGTCTATGTAAAGCTCTTAGGACGGTTCTGGGTGCAGGATAAACTCTACG